>NC_090647.1:223474077-224159077 GCF_040937935.1 Hyperolius riggenbachi
GGGATAGCCAGAATGCGGAGCCCCGGCCGACTGGGGCTTCGCACCCTGAGCTATACCAGCCCGCATGGTCCATGGTATGGGGGGCTCCGGGGGGGGGGGGGCAGCCAAGCCTTCCGGTGCCCCAGGAGGAGGTGGGGGCGATGACTCCCTGGGGGGGGGGGTTCATGGTGGCATCTGGGAGTCCCCTTTAAGAAGGGGACCCCAGATGCCCACCCCCCTCCCAGGAGAAATGAGTATAGGGGTACAAAGTACCCTTTACCCATTTCCACAAAGGGTTAAATGAAATAAAAACACAACCACGAGAAAAGTATTTTATTATTCTAAATTAACCATAAATACTTGCCTGTACCTTTAAAAAAGTTTTCCCATGCCAATATCCACGGTAAACGATCCAACGAACTGTATCCTCATATGTTGCGATCTTCAATTAAGTTGATTGAAGATCTCCGACGCCTCCCACATAGCAGAGAATGCCTCCTTTTGGACGCATAGCTGCCGGCTCCTGCTGTCTCTCCCCACCTCCTCACCTGTCACTCTCACCTAGCCTGGCACCCATGGGTGCACTGGGTGCCAGGCTAGGTGAGGGTGACAGGTGCAGGCAGGTGGGGAGAGACAGCAGCGAGCCGGCAGCTTCACGTCCTGCTCAGGACGCATTCTCTGCTATACTAACAGTTCTTGAATCATCCGGTTCTTTTTAATGAATCGGTTCTTTTTTATGAATCGGCTCATTTTACTTTGAAACTTTAAAATTGATTTTCTCAAAAAGTATAAGGTCTTTTTGAAAAAAATTTTTTTCCTCTTGTTCCCACTATTCCACTTAACATTCCCAACAATTTTGGTGTTTCTACTATGTAAGGGGACTTTGCTATTAACCGTTAAAGTTGGCGGCCATTAAAGTCTATGGGGCGAATCGAACTTCCGCAAAAGTTCGCCTGGTGCAGACGAACGCGAACCCCCAAAGTTCGCCTGGAACCGTTCGACAGCGAACCGTTCGCTACATCTCTAGTCACAGTAGGTCAGCTACTTCCAGGGAAAGTTGGTAAGATCTGTCCCTTTGGCTGCTCTGGTGAAGGTGTCAAAAATGCAGACACTATTCTCCCAGAAGCTTGGGCTTTATGATTTCTGTCAAGCAGAAACTAGGTTGATGGCATCTTCACACAGCAGGGGGGACTGTGTTTCCCTAGTGCTGGATACACACGGTGCGTTCGTGCACTCGATTTTCCCGTCGATTCCCGTCGATTCGTTTATTTCCAACATGTCCGATTTGGATTTCGATGGATTGTTAGGTCGATTCGGCATACTTTGCATGCGAATCGACCTAACGATCCATCGAAATCCAAATCGGACATGTTGGAAATAAACGAATCGACGGGAAAATCGAGTGCACGAACGCACCGTGTGTATCCAGCATAGGACCTGATAAGGGACCAGGGCTGAATTAGCTGCTTCTGGCCTCTTTGATGTAGTTTGAAAGCTACAAGTAAGGAAACATTTGCTAGCATTTGACCAGGGAGAGGGGAACTGTGTTAACCCCAGGCTGCCCTGCTCTTTCTTAAATTAAGCCTTTTTCCTATCTGCTGTCACTTCTTTTTAATAGTGGCTTTAGGGAAAATTTTATAAGGCTCTAACTACTGTATTTGGATGAATAAACGTTTATTCGTCACACCGGATAATCACCGGATACAGCGATTTGTGAGCATTTTGCGTTTTTCCTATACCTTCGCCCCGAAAATGGTACATGCAGCGCTTTGCGTTGATATGAACTATCCCATAAGGATTCATTGCACTAGCGATTTCAGGGCATTTTTAAAAATCACCGGCACTCCAAAAAAACGCAAAATGCCCTAGATGTGAACAATCCCCTAAAGGTGCATACACACAGCACACAAACGTCTTTAGCTGCGAGGCTGGAACTAAAGACAGATGATTGCAGCGAGCGGTTTTGAGCGACAATTCGCACCAGCAACAATTGTACACATGCGACAACAAACTGAGTGATCTCACAACAGAAGCAGTCTGCCACGGACTTGTAAAGTGAACATCGTTGTCTGCTTCCAAGCTGTCCATCTTTAAAACACCCGTACACACAATACAACAACTCTAAATTGCATGACGGTTTGCACTACAAAAAATATGCGTGTTCAGACGGTTTGATCTCTCGTATTAGGGCTTGGCGGCAGTCGGCAGACAGTTTTTGTCACGTGCTGCGTACTCATGGAGCAATTGTTCACATTGGTAATGACAGGCCGGAATGGCTGACAGGGCCGCGTGTTGGCTTCCTGGACAGGAGCTTTTTGTTCCCAAAAGCAGATGCCATCTTAATATAGCTTTAAAATTTCTAAGCTTTGGCAGTGATGAAATGCATTTTATGTTACACTAGCAGACCTAAGCCTGTTTAAAAACGGGCTCTAGGCCACCCTCACAACTCCCCTCCGAATACATATAAAATCGGCGCCGGGAGACTTGGGCGCAGAATACAGCCGGTATATGGCTGATCCTGCTGCTGCACAAGTTCCCGGCCGCGCTAAATACTATTCCTCCTCCAGGCCGCCATGGATGGTGGTGCTGGAGGCCAAATTATTGTGTTTAAAAGTAACTTCAGCTCCGTCTTCTGATGGCGCCGGAGTTACTCTGTGCGCACTGCTATAGCTGTAATTCCTATTACAGCCTATGGTGGCGGCTGCACCCAAATCTACCTTCGCTGTAATGAAAGCGCTCTTCCCCGCCGGCCGCATGTCAGCATGCATGAGCGCGCCCCCTGCTCCGCGCGCCCGCACACGCCCGCCCCCCCTGGTCCCGTCCTCCTCCTGTCCCAACAGCCGCCCCCATGCTACACAAGTGCAGTAGTGCACAAGCACAGACACAGGAGAGTACGCAGGGACACAGGTTTTATTGTATTTGTATTACTGTTACATTTGTACCTTTATTCAACAAGACTGTTATATGCAAGTTAGAGTTAGAGTCAAGGAGTCGGTAGAATCATAAACTGAAGAGTCAAAGTATTTTTGTACCGACTCCACAGCCCTCCTCAAACTGTCGCCCGAGGGATTGAGCTGCGATCCCCATGGGTGACCATAGCCATGTGTGTATGTCGAAACCACTATACTGTAGACTTTTTATCTTATGACTTTAATTATGATTTGATGATGGTCTCAGTTTTGGAAATATTGAGATTGCACAATTGATAAAAACAACAGGGTGCTATTGCAACATTTTCTTTCTCTTACATTTGTACTGCACATTTCATGAGCTTTCTGGGTTCTCTGCACATTTCATAACTCTGCTTCTCAATCTATTATCAACCCCCTTCTCTGCTGACAATTATTTTAGCAGTGAGGACATGCCACTCTTACCCCATCCCTCTTCTGCAAACATGTGACTCTGGGGGCTTCACAGAAGTTAGGAAAACAAGCTGAGGAACAGATGCCAAATATCCCTGTTTAACTATATTTATCATTTTGCTGTATACTGAGCCTTCTGGTAAACATCTGGATACTGTAGAGTTCAAATGAGCCTTTATCTCTAGAGCTGTACTCTAGTCGGGTAAATATATTATAGTAGCTGTGTCATAAAAGTAACCAAAGCATACACTGGTCGATTGCCAGCAGATCGACCAACAGATAGATCCCTCTCTGAGGGCCCTTTTCCACTAGAGCGAATATGCATGCGTTTTCTGCATGCAGATTCGCAAAACCAATGTAAATCAATGGGCCTGTTTCCCCTTGTCAGAAATTCTGTGTGGTGGACTGTGCAGAAAAAATCTACACGACAGAGCCATCAGAATTCTCACAGTGCAAAGCTAGTGTGCAATTCGCCTGTAATGTGTTTAATAGTAAATTCTCCTGCGTTTTCGCTATGCGATTTTTCCATGCGAATTTGCGTACGTTTTTGCTTAAAATCAATGTAGAAGCACACAGGCACTGACATGGTTATATTTGCATACTTACAAACAGGTGTGAATTTTAATGCATACGAATTTGCATCTGCATGCAAATTTGTTTTTGCGTTTTCCGCAATGGAATAGCACCGCACTAGTGGAAACAGGCTCTGATCAAATCTGTTCAGAGAGGGGTCTATTGGCTGCCCATACACTGTACACAGATTTTGAATCAATTTCGCGACCGCGTTAATTACAGAGTAACTACGTTAATTAACATAGTAGCAGCCGCGTTAATGAAGTATCGCGGTTGCGATACGTCACAGCAGCGGCCATCTTTTAAAGAGGCGCAAGTTGCTATGTAAGCAACGAGTGTAACTAAGGAAGGCACACTATGCTGCACGGCCACACGTAGCGTGCCTCCCTGAATTTAGCTCATAGTGCTATCATATAGCTCGAATTGCTATTGCAGCGCAGCTTCATGAATTAGCCCCAATTATAACAGGGGTGACAGTCAACACAATACAGGTAATAAGCAGTAAGACCCACAGTTTGCATGATCTTTGGGCAAAATTGGACTATTTTTACATTAGTTAAAGTGGATCCGAGATGAACTTTTACTCATCGCATAATTGTGTTCCTTTCCTATTGTTTATAGGGCATTCCTCAAGCCACATACTTTTTTGTTTTTGTTTTAATGCTCTATTTCCCTAGAAACTAAATAAGCCACTCCCACAGGTTTTCAGAGAGCCAAGGCACTTTCAGACAGTAGCAAGGGCTCATGGGAGCTCAGTCTGGGCAGGAGCAGGGGGAGGTATTACTAGCCAGTGATTTTAGAGGCAGAGGAGAGGAGGGAGGAGGAGCGGGGATTCGTTTTCTTTGCTCAAGATGCAGATAAGCCTGCCTCTGTGTACTGTTTACAAACAACATGGCCGCTGTCATTGTATCACAGGAAGAAATATTCTTATTCTATTAAAGCTGTTTGCAGCTAGATTTTCTGTGTAAACTATCTAAACTTTAGATAAGATATATAAACAAGTTACTTGTTATAGTTAGTTTTTCATCTCACATCCTATATATGCCCACTTTTAGCTCACTCTCTAGCGACCTCTAGAGCCGAAACCGGTCAGGACTAGAGTGGGCATCTTGAAAAGGTTTAACCTATTGTCAGTGGGGTAGCTAAGAAGCCGTGGGCCCCAGTGCAAGTTTAGCATTGAGGCCCCCAGAGTATGATATAGATAAAAATTGATACAACACATCAAAACCAATCAACGGCAACCACGGTGTCAGACGTGCAAGGAGGCAATGGGAAACTGTGTGTTAATAATTACTACTATTCAAATCATCTATAGACGTGAATATTATCGGCACAGGACCAATAAATAGCCAATACTGTTATTGAAAGTGGGCCCTTTGGGGTCCCCTCTAGCCCAACGGCCCTGATGCGGTTGCTACCTCTGCACCTCCTATTCCTACGCCACTGCCTATTGTTCTGCTGGCACTTGCAGTGCTTCAAGGCGATTTTATTTATTCTGG
The DNA here is from genome assembly GCF_040937935.1 of Hyperolius riggenbachi. Classification (NCBI taxonomy): domain Eukaryota; kingdom Metazoa; phylum Chordata; class Amphibia; order Anura; family Hyperoliidae; genus Hyperolius; species Hyperolius riggenbachi. The sequence continues at coordinate 223,479,491 of NC_090647.1, forward strand.
GTCTCTGTTGCACAGGATCCACAATAAGAGTTTTGTTTTCATGGTTTTATGATATGCAGCCCTGTTTCTAGGGGAGTGCTGAGGGAGGGGGGGGGGGGTGGCGTGATGAAGGGGGGAGCTGCGGCCACACTGAGACTTAGCCGCTGAGACTCAGCCCCCTTCCTCTCCCCGGCCTCCCCTCCATGCTCCCCCCCCTCTTCGCAGAGTTAGCGCAGGGAAGCTTGTATTAGTAACTCACCTCCCTGTTCATTCCAATCGCCGCTGATCTCCGTCTAGATAGCCGAGTATACATGCTCTACTTCCTGATTAACAGGAAGTAAAGCGTGTATCAGTGGTTATGCAGACGGAGATCAGCGGCAAGTGAGCAGCGGCGATTGGAATGAACAGGGAGGTGGCCTGGCTAACCTATACTGGGGGCAATTATACTGTCTACCTATACTGGAGGAACCTATAGCTAGCTACCTATACTAGGTGCAACTACACCAGGCTAACCTATCCTGCAGGACCTATACCTGGCTCCACGGGGGGCGTACATATGCCAAACTGTTGTTCAAACGACCGGTTTGAACGGCAAGTCGTTCAGAATTATCAGACGTATGTATGTACATTAAGGCTGCTTCCACACAGGGACGTTACAGGCGCACGTTAGTGCAGCCTGTAACGCTCCCCCAACGCACAGCAATACAAAGTCAATGGGGCTGTTCACACTGCCCACGTTGCGTTACATGTAACGCTGCACGTTCTTCAGAACGTGCAGCATACTATAGCGTTCCAGCGGCTTAAGCCGCGTTAGACTGTTTGCACATGCTCAGTGTTGGGGCGGAGAGGAGGCGGGGAGAGGCCGCTACGTAGCCGCGCACATGGCTACTCAATATGCACTGCACTGGTGGCCGCTGATTGGCTGGCGGTACCACGTGATGCGGAGTGTTTCACTCCGCATCACGTGGTCCCGCCGGCCAATCAGCGCCCCTCTCACTGCCCTAATGCGGAAAGAGCCGCTTAACGCGGCTCACTCAACGTCCTCTACCAACACCGGCAGGCGTTGCGTTAGGGGACGTTATGCGACCATAACGTCCACTATAACGCAACGTCCCGGTGTGTAACTAGCCTAAAGGGAAGGGGCAGTGACACGATAAGAGGGGGGCTGCATTGAGAGGTTCCATGATGGTCTGTCTAGGCTGGGATGGTGTTTAGCATCAAACTGAGGTTATCAAGTAGAGGAAAAACAAAAGTTTGCTTTCCTAAAACAGAAAGAATTTGCGATAATTCAGGTTGGAGTGAGCTTGAGATGTCTCCCAGAGCAACACCGCTGAATATATGCAAATTAACCATTGTACCCTTAGAAGCTAAACACACCTCCAGAACCGCTGGAATGCAATGATGTGTCAGCTTGTTAATTTGTACAGAGCCATAATAATCCAACATGCATACAGACTGTTTCGGATTGTTTGATCCTCATCAGTGCATGGCATGGATTAATTTGGCTCTATGGAGTAGGGCTTGTGAATCCGAGAGGCACAGACTAACCAGCAAGCTCATGGTGACCCAGAACTCCAATGAGTTCTGGCCTGGGTCACCATGAGCTTGCTAGTTAGTCTGTGCCAAGTAGAGGAAGTTACCTTTGGTGTGTTGCAGAATTGTGTTGAATTTTTGGCGAATTCTGGTCAATTCGATTTTACCAACTTTAAATAAAAAAAAAAAAAAAAAAGCACACCCAGCTGACACGTCACCCAAAGCTGACCAGAGGCCTTTCTTATATAGACAGCCAGTGTAAATGTCTTATTAGGAAGGATTTGGATTTGTTACTCATTTTCAACACCCAAACTAATCCACTTACTAGCAAAAAACTCTGACCCTTCTGTCTACCAGTTTCTGTTAAAAACTTGCAATGCTTATGTTTATATACACGTGGAACAAACTAATTAAACTATAATAATAGTTATTATTACTCCCTGCAATATATACAGCTAAACTGAAAATGTATTTATTTCTCAACAAGGGGAATTTCCTTTGAAGGTGTACTTCAGATGCTCACATCTAAACCTTTCTTTGGGTCTTGGGAATTTTCAGCAATGCCATTTTCACAATGCTCTTGGTGTGACCTTTACATTACATGTGACTGTTGAAGTACACCAGTGCTGAGGAAAGATGGTTTTGTCAAGCAGATGGTTTGCTTCTACTGGATAGCTTAGAGATCCTACACAGGAGTGTTTGCAACAGAGATCTGAAGTATTCATGACCAGCAGGCCCTGAGGTCAGCATGATCTAGTCAGGATGTTTTTGGCAATTTTCATTGTTCAGATGTGTATCAAAACTTTAGGTCTCCTTCATAAACCGTTTAGTTGTCATTTTTCTCATTAGTCATATTTCCACTTAGAAAATGAGCACCATAGGCATACTGTTTATGGGACTGTTGGTACAGTACATGTGGAATGTTTGTTCTGTGTCCTGGTTACTAAGCAGCAGAAAAGCATTTCTAGTGGTCTTTTAGGCGAAAACAACTCCTCATCATTGCTCAAATGCATACACTCGGCCTGCATCTTTGTAGAGATCCTTCCCAGGGAGTGCTTTTGTGAGGAATAAATTAAATACTGAGAATCCCTCATGAAGAGATTTGGGCATGCAGGGTTACAGTTTGCAAGTGTATGGAAAGCTGTAGTGTGTGGGCACTTTGAGGACTCGTTCACAGGACATTTTCAGCCTTTTTACATGCACAGGTGATTTTTAAAATCGCTTACAAAACACTTGTGCAATGAATCTCTATGAGAAGGTTAAAATCAGTGCGGTTCGTGCGCTGTTTTCAGCAAAGCGCTGCCTGTACCATTTTTGGGGCGTTTTTGCTACAATGGAAGGTATAGGAAGACGCTCACAAAACCGCTTTATGCGGTGATTGCGTTCGCGTTTTTTTTTTAGAATAAATACATTGTATTTATTCTTTTCCAAGTCAAAGAGTTCACTTCCTGATTTGCGTCGGAGTGAATTACAAAACCGTTCTGGCAAAGTGCTTAGAAAAGTGCTTTTACCAGAAACGCAGCGCGCATTGGAGCGCCGGGAGGGGGGGGGGGGGGGGTAAAAAACACACAAAAATGCAAAACGCTTGCGTTTTGGATTTTAGGTGTGAATGAGGCCTTACTCTGAGTCTTTTAAAGTTAGCTTATAAATGGGATTCAAAACTTCCTGGTTTAACTGAGTCCTCTTTCACATAGAATGCATGCAGGAGCCGTTCTCCTGCATGCGTTAATGGCCTGCGGCATGTCGTCGGGATGTTGCGGTGCAACACAATCAGCGGCGGTAGTTATTAATTCACCTGACGGGAAAAAGGCGGCTCCGGACGATTAAAAGCTCCCGGGTGCGTCGAACTGCAACGCACCAAAGCGCATCGTCTGGTGTGAAAGGTAAAATGAAAGTCTATGGACTTTCATTTTATGGCCTCAGATGTGAAAGAGCCCTGATGGCCAACCTGATACAATACTCAACTGTTGCTGAAAACTTTCTATATAACTGCAGCCACTAGATGGTGCTAATGCACAACAAAGTTTTGATTTTACTGTACAAGTACAGTATTTGGTGCTTTTGCCCATGTTACTGGGACTCTGTGTAAGGGAATCTTAAAAAGCAGACCTGAACTCAGAACTTCCTCTCTGCTCTAAATGATAAGCAGCAGCATAATAACCTTGAAAGAAAAAACATTTCTTTGTTACAGGAGATACAAATCCTAAAATAAATCTCCAGTGTTTCTACTTTCTGCTTTCATGAAAGCAGACATCTTGTTAACATCCTGTGCTTTCAAATTAGCTTATCTGCCATGGAAGTCAGGTGACACAGGAAAGAGATCAAATTACAACTTGCGATTAGACACAGAAGATGAGGGGGAATAAGACAGGCTAAGCACTCTAAATACATACAGGGAGCATTCCTCTATGTTTTCCTTCTGTCCTGCGCTAGAGTTCAGGGCCACTTTAACCACTTAACGACCAGCCAACGGCGACTGGTCGTTTGTTGGTTTCCATGGAAACGAACGAGCGGCCGTTCCATGTCAGTTCACGGAGGGTGTCTCCGTGAACAGTCGTCACAAACACACTACCAGTATATGCTGTTCAACCACCTGACATTTATTTAGTATCAAAAAGGTATTTTTCATTGATTCATTGATTAATCATAATGAAGCCTGTAAAAAGTTTTATATAGCACACCATAATAATGCACAATTTTACATTAACCACTTCCCGACCGCCCACTACACAGGGGCGGCGGGGAAGTGGAGCCCTTCAGGACGGCCTCACCCACAGAGGCGGCGGTCCATTTAAGGGCATGGGCGGAGCGATCGCGTCATCCGTGACGCGATCCTCCGCCGGCGCCTGTCACCGCTCGCTCGCCGCAACATCCCGCCGGCTATACGGAAGCGCCGGCGGGATGTTAACCCCGCGATCGCCGCATACAAAGTGTATAATACACTTTGTAATGTTTACAAAGTGTATTATACAGGCTGCCTCCTGCCCTGGTGGTCCCAGTGTCCGAGGGACCACCAGGGCAGGCTGCAGCCACCCTAGTCTGCACCCAAGCACACTGATTTCTCCCCCCCCTGCCCCAGATCGCCCACAGCACCCATCAGACCCCCCCCCCTGCCCACCCCCCAGACCCCTGTTTGCACCCAATCACCCCCCTAATCACCCATCAATCACTCCCTGTCACTATCTGTCAATGCTATTTTTTTTTTATCCCCCCCCTGCTCCCTGCCCCCTCCTGATCACCCCCCACCCCTCAGATTCTCCCCAGACCCCCCCCCCCCCAGACCACCCCCCCCTGTTTACTGTATGCATCTATCCCCCTGATCACCTGTCAATCACCTGTCAATCACCTGTCAATCACCCGTCAATCACCCATCAATCACCCGTCAATCACCCCCTGTCACTGCCACCCATCAATCAGCCCCTAACCTGCCCCTTGCGGGCAATCTGATCACCCCCCCACACCAATAGATCGCCCACAGATCCGACATCAGATCACCTCCCAAATCCATTGTTTACATCTATTCTCTCCTCTAAACACCCACTAATTACCCATCAATCACCCATCAATCACCCCCTATCACCACCTGTCACTTTTACCTATCAGATCAGACCCTAATCTGCCCCTTGCGGGCACCCAATCACCCGCCCACACGCTCAGATTGCCCTCTGACCCCCCCCTTATCAATTCACCAGTGCATTAATTACATCTGTTCTTCCCTGTAATAACCCACTGATCACCTGTCAATCACCTGCCAATCACCTATCACCCATCAATCACCCCCTGTCACCCCCTGTCACTGCCACCCATCAATCAGCCCCTAACCTGCCCCTTGCGGGCAATCTGATCACCCACCCACACCATTAGATCGCCCGCAAACCCGCCGTCAGATTACCTCCCAAATGTATCGTTTACATCTGTTATCTTCTCTAAACACCCACTAATTACCCATCAATCACCCATCAATCACCCCCTATCACCACCTGTCACTGTTACCTATCAGATCAGACCCTAATCTGCCCCTTGCGGGCACCCAATCACCCGCCCACACGCTCAGATTGCCCTCAGACTCCCCCCCCCCTTATCAATTCGCCAGTGCATTAATTACATCTGTCCTTCCCTGTAATAACCCACTGATCACCTGTCAATCACCTGCCAATCACCTATCACCCATCAATCACCCCCTGTCACCCCCTGTCACTGCCACCCATCAATCAGCCCCTAACCTGCCCCTTGCGGGCAATCTGATCACCCACCCACACCAATAGATCGCCCGCAGATCCGACATCAGATCACCACCCAAGCGCAGTGTTTCCATCTATTCTCTCCTCTAAACACCCACTAATTACCCATCAATCACCCATCAATCACTCCCTATCACCACCTGTCACTGTTACCTATCAGATCAGACCCTAATCTGCCCCTTGCGGGCACCCAATCGCCCGCCTACACGCTCAGATTGCCCTCAGACCCCCCCTTATCAATTCGCCAGTGCAATATTTACATCTGTTCTCCCCTGTAATAACCCACTGATTACCTGTCAATCACCTATCAATCACCCATCAATCACCCCCTGTCACTGCCACCCATCAATCACCCCCTGTCACTGCCACCCATCAATCACCCGCTGTCACTGCCACCCATCAATCAGCCCCTAACCTGCCCCTTGCGGGCAAACTGATCACCCACCCACACCAATAGATCGCCCGCAGATCCGACATCAGATCACCACCCAAGCGCAGTGTTTCCATCTATTCTCTACCCTAAACACCCACTAATTACCCATCAATCACCCCCTGTCACTGCTACCTATCAGATTAGACTCCTATCTGCCCCTAGGGCACTCAATCACCCGCCCACACCCTCAGAATGCCCTCAGACCCCAGCCCTGATCACCTCGCCAGTGCATTGCTTGCATCTATTCCCCCCTCTAATCACACCTTGAGACACCCATCAATCACCTCCTGTCACCCCCTAGCACACCTACCCATCAGATCAGGCCCCAATTTGCCCCGTGTGGGCTCCTGATCACTCGGCCAAACCCTCAGACCCCCTTCCGATCACCTCCCCAGTGCATGGATTGCATCCATTTTCCCCTCTAACCACCCCCTGAGACACCCATCAATCACCTCCTGTCACCCCCCTAGCACTCCTATCCATCAGATCAGGCCCAATACAACCTGTCATCTAAAAGGCCACCCTGCTTATGACCGGTTCCACAAAATTCGCCCCCTCATAGACCACCTGTCATCAAAATTTGCAGATGCTTATACCCCTGAACAGTCATTTTGAGACATTTGGTTTCCAGACTACTCACGGTTTTGGGCCTGTAAAATGCCAGGGCGGTATAGGAACCCCACAAGTGACCCCATTTTAGAAAAAAAAGACACCCCAAGGTATTATGTTAGGTGTATGACGAGTTCATAGAAGATTTTATTTTTTGTCAAAAGTTAGCGGAAATTAATTTTTATTGGTTTTTTTTCACAAAGTGTCATTTTTCACTAACTTGTGACAAAAAATAAAATCTTCTATGAACTCGCCATACACCTAACGGAATACCTTGGGGTGTCTTCTTTCTAAAATGGGGTCACTTGTGGGGTTCCTATACTGCCCTGGCATTTTAGGGGCCCTAAACCGCGAGGAGAATTCTAGAAAACAAATGCTTCAAAATGACCTGTGAATAGGACGTTGGGCCCCTTAGCGCACCTAGGCTGCAAAAAAGTGTCACACATGTGGTACCGCCGTACTCAGGAAAAGTAGTATAATGTGTTTTGGGGTGTATTTTTACACATACCCATGCTGGGTGGGAGAAATTTCTATGTAAATGGACAATTGTGTGTAAAAAAATCAAACAATTGTCATTTACAGAGATATTTCTCCCACTTAGCATGGGTATGTGTAAAAATACACCCCAAAACGCATTATACTACTTCTCCTGAGTACAGCGGTACCACATGTGTGGCACTTTTTTACACCCTAAGTACGCTAAGGGGCCCAAAGTCCAATGAGTACCTTTAGGATTTCACAGGTCATTTTGCGACATTTGGTTTCAAGACTACTCCTCACGGTTTAGGGCCCCTAAAATGCCAGGGCAGTATAGGAACCCCACAAATGACCCCATTCTAGAAAGAAGACACCCAAAGGTATTCCGTACGGAGTATGGTGAGTTCATAGAAGATTTTATTTTTTGTCACAAGTTAGCGGAAAATGACACTTTGTGAAAAAAAACTATTAAAATCAATTTCCGCTAACTTGTGACAAAAAAATAAAAACTTCTATGAACTCACCATACTCCTAACGGAATACCTTGGGGTGTCTTCTTTCTAAAATGGGGTCATTAGTGGGGTTCCTATACTGCCCTGGCATTTTAGGGGCCCTAAACCGTGAGGAGTAGTCTTGAAACAAAAATGACCTGTGAAATCCTAAAGGTACTCATTGGACTTTGGGCCCCTTAGTGCAGTTAGGGTGCAAAAAAGTGCCACACATGTGGTATCGCCGTACTCGGGAGAAGTAGTACAATGTGTTTTGGGGTGTATTTTTACACATACCCATGCTGGGTGGGAGAAATACCTCTGTAAATGACAATCTTTTGATTTTTTTACACACAATTGTCCATTTACAGAGGTATTTCTCCCACCCAGCATGGGTATGTGTAAAAATACACCCCAAAACACATTGTACTACTTCTCCCGAGTATGGCGATACCACATGTGTGGCACTTTTTTGCACCCTAACTGCGCTAAAGGGCCCAAAGTCCAATGAGTACCTTTAGGATTTCACAGGTCATTTTGCGACATTTGGTTTCAAGACTACTCCTCACGGTTTAGGGCCCCTAAAATGCCAGGGCAGTATAGGAACCCCACAAATGACCCCATTTTTGAAAGAAGACACCCCAAGGTATTCCGTTAGGAGTATGGTGAGTTCATAGAAGATTTTATTTTTTGTCAAAAGTTAGCGGAAATTGATTTTAATTGTGTTTTTTCACAAAGTGTCATTTTCCGCTAACTTGTGACAAAAAATAAAATCTTCTATGAACTCGCCATACTCCTAACGGAATACCTTGGGGTGTCTTCTTTCTAAAATGGGGTCATTTGTGGGGTTCCTATACTGCCCTGGCATTTTAGGGGCCCTAAACCGTGAGGAGTAGTCTTGAAACGAAATTTCTCAAAATGACCTGTGAAATCCTAAAGGTACTCATTGGACTTTGGGCCCTTTAGCGCAGTTAGGGTGCAAAAAAGGGCCACACATGTGGTATCGCCGTACTCAGGAGAAGTAGTATAATGTGTTTTGTGGTGTATTTTTACACATACCCATGCTGAGTGGGAGAAATACCTCTGTAAATGGACAATTGTGTGTAAAAAAAATTAACAAATTGTCATTTACAGAGATATTTCTCCCACCCAGCATGGGTATGTGTAAAAATACACCCCAAAACACATTATACTACTTCTCCTGAGTACGGCAATACCACATGTGTGGCACTTTTTTGCAGCCTAACTGCGCTAAGGGGTCCAAAGTCCAATGAGCACCTTTAGGCTTTACAGGGGTGCTTACAATTTAGCACCCCCCAAAATGTCAGGACAGTAAACACACCCCACAAATGATCCCATTTTGGAAAGTAGACCCTTCAAGGTATTCAGAGAGGGGCATGGTGAGTCCGTGGCAGATTTCATTTTTTTTTGTCGCAAGTTAGAAGAAATGGAAACTTTTTTTTTTTTTTTTTTCTCACAAAGTGTCATTTTCCGCCTACTTGTGACAAAAAATAATATCTTCTATGAACTCACTATGCCTCTCAGTGAATACTTTGGGATGTCTTCTTTCCAAAATGGGGTCATTTGGGGGGTATTTATACTATCCTGGAATTCTAGCCCCTCATGAAACATGACAGGGGGTCAGAAAAGTCAGAGATGCTTGAAAATGGGAAAATTCACTTTTTGCACCATAGTTTGTAAACGCTATAACTTTTACCCAAACCAATAAATATACACTGAATGGTTTTTTTTTAATCAAAAACATGTTTGTCCACATTTTTTGCGCTGCATGTATACAGAAATTTTACTTTATTTGAAAACTGTCAGCACAGAAAGTTAAAAAAATCATTTTTTTGCCAAAATTCATGTCTTTTTTGCTGAATATAATAAAAAGTAAAAATCGCAGGAGCAATCAAATAGCACCAAAAGAAAGCTTTATTAGTGACAAGAAAAGGAGCCAAAATTCATTTAGGTGGTAGGTTGTATGAGCGAGCAATAAACCGTGAAAGCTGCAGTGGTCTGAATGGAAAAAAAGTGGCCGGTCCTTAAGGGGTAGAAAGCCCTAGGTCCTCAAGTGGTTAAACGGGGTGTTGCCCCACTGTGTCTCAAACAGAAGGTCCTAAGGGACCGTGCACAGACCAGAACCAAGGTTGACCATATCACACCATCAACATGGGGAGAGGCGGGCACGGACACCTACAATGCCAAAAGATTAAAGCATCTAATATGCTAATTGCATGTCAAACGTGCCCGCATCACCCCATGCCCCACTACCAAAGTGGTCAACCACAATAAAAATGTGCCCCCCCAAAGCCCCCCTATGCCCCCCCGCAAATCACAGCACCATGCCCTACATGCAGACCTCCACATCAATTTGCCAGCTAACGTGGGTCGTCACCCACAAAATCATCAACATGACACTTGAACATATAAGTGGCGTATGTGAAAAGAATGTGTCCCACTGCAGATCCAACTTTCAAAAATGGCAAAAAATAAAGTTCGACATTCAGCATCGAAAAATCACTGGGTTTCTTCAAAAAGTCTTTTCAGACCGTTTAAGGCTGGTGCACCTAGCCAATTAGCTGTACTGTGAATTTATAGGCCTATGCAGACAAGATAGTTCAATATTTCAGCCAAGCCATATATTAGGACATCGGATTTTCCATGCATGTAATGCATATAAGCGTTGCAGATGTAGATGCCATATACGTTATTTCACATAGTTACCACCTCCTCTGTTGATGCGACATGCAGTGTCCGCATGGACGACTTTTCACCTGCCCATCTAACCGCAGTATCCACGATATATCTTTGCGGGAGTATCAAACTCAGGGCCTCAAACTTGTATTTCACCGACCAAGCGGGAGTTCAGATCTGCAGTGGGACACATTCTTTTCACATACGCCACTTATATGTTCAAGTGTCATGTTGATGATTTTGTGGGTGACGACCCACGTTAGCTGGCAAATTGATGTGGAGGTCTGCATGTAGGGCATGGTGCTGTGATTTGCGGGGGGGCATAGGGGGGCTTTGGGGGGGCACATTTTTATTGTGGTTGACCACTTTGGTAGTGGGGCATGGGGTGATGCGGGCACTTTTGACATGCAATTAGCATATTAGATGCTTTAATCCTTTGGCATTGTAGGTGTCCGTGCCCGCCTCTCCCCATGTTGATGGTGTGATATGGTCAACCTTGGTTCTGGTCTGTGCACGGTCCCTTAGGACCTTCTGTTTGAGACACAGTGGGGCAACACCCCGTTTAATGTAAAATTGTGCATTATTATGGTGTGCTATATAAAACTTTTTACAGGCTTCATTATGATTAATCAATGAATCAATGAAAAATACCTTTTTGATACTAAATAAATGTCAGGTGGTTGAACAGCATATACTGGTAGTGTGTTTGTGACTATTTTTGAATTTTTGACCAGTGCGTGTACCCACCTGTTTAGCACACCCTATTAATTACACTCTTTTGAGTAGTAGGTTTTTGTCTCCGTGAACAGCCTGCGAGCCTCCGATCGTGGATCGCAGGCGAAATGTAAACACGCGGGGAAGAAATCCCCGCTGTTTACATCATACGGCGCTGCTGCCGCAGTCTGATAGGCTGAAGCCTATTAGAGGCAGTGTCGGACGGATCTCCGTCCTGCGCCGCCCAGGGAAAGGAGGGGAGGGAGGGAAGGACAGGGAGGCTGAGAATCGCTGCGGAGGGGGGCTTTGAGGAGCCCCCCCCCCGCAAGGCGAAAATAGCCGGCGGCGATCAGACCCCCCTAGCAGGACATCCCCCTAGTGGGGAAAAAAGGGGGGAAATCTGATCGTCCTGGCTGATTCCTGATCTGTGCTGTGGGCTGGAGAGCCCACGCAGCACAGATCTAGGAGAAATGGCCTGGTCCTTAAGTGGTTAACCACTTCACCCCAATGCGGTTTTTACCCTAACGGCAAGAGCGATTTTCACCTTTCAGTGCTCATCCCTTTCATTTGCCAGTAGCTTAATCACTACTTATCACAATGAAATGATCTATATCTTGTTGTTTTTTTCACCACCAATTAGGCTTTTTGGGGTTGATATTTGTTTTCAGTAATTACTTTATTTTCTATGCATTTCAAAGGAAAATACAAGGAAAAAATTAAAAATACACTATTTCTCCAATTTCATCCCCTATAGTTTTAATATAAACACTGCTACTGTACCTAAAACCCACACATTTTATCTGCCTATTTGTCCTGGTTATCACAAGATTTTAATTATGTCCCTAGTATATGGTGACAATATAGTATTTGGAAATAAAGGTCTATTTTTTCTTTGGTGGTTTTTTTCCCCCCACTCTTTTCAGGTGCGCAGCAGCAGCAGCAGCAGCAGCAGCAGCAGCAGCAGCAGCAGCAGCAGCAGCAGCAGCAGCAGCAGCAGCAGCAGCAGCAGCAGCACTGTGTGACTTATAATAATGTCCTGGAGCCATTAAGAGGCTCTAGCACAGAGGTCCCCAACCTGGGGGCCGCGGCCCCCTGGGGGTCCGTGGGCAAATTTCGGGGGGCCGCGGCGGATCTGGCCTTTCTTCCTCTCCCCCCCGCGGCCGCCGTTTCTGTTACCTTAAGAGCGGCGGCTGCTTCCTCCCTTATATTCCCCATAGCCCCTCTCCTATCTCGTATTACAGCAGCGCTTCCTGTGTGGCTGCTGTGAGGAGGGAAGGGGGCGGGGCAGCGGTTCCCATGGTAACGGCGATCGCCGCTACAGGAAGCCGCTGCCCTGTTTCCTTCCCTTCTTTACAGCAGCCGCGCGGGAAGCGCTGCTGTATTACGAGATGGCGATGCTGCAACCGAGGAGAGAAGCGCCTGGGGGAATATAAGGAAGGAAGCGACCACCCGCTCATAAGGTAACAGGAGCGGCGGCCGCGGGGGGGGAGAGGGCACCTATACTAGCTACACTGGGGCACTATACTGGGGTAACTACTGGCTACACTGGGGCAGCTATACTGGGCTAACTGTACTAGCTATACTGGGCTAACTGTACTTGCTATACTGGGCTAACTGTACTTGCTCTACTGGGCTAACTGTACTTGATATATTGTGGTAACTACTGGCTATACTGGGCTAACTGTACTTGCTATACTGGGCTAACTGTACTTGATATACTGTGGTAACTACTGGCTATACTGGGCTAACTGTACTTGCTATACTGGGCTAACTGTACTTGCTATACTGGGCTAACTGTACTTGCTATACTGGGCTAACTGTACTAGCTATACTGGGCTAACTATACTTGCTATACTGTGGTAACTGTACTTGCTATACTGGGCTAACTGTACTTGCTATACTGGGCTAACTGTACTTGCTATACTGGGCTAACTGTACTTGCTATACTGGGCTAACTGTACTTGCTATACTGGGCTAACTGTACTTGCTACACTGGGCTAACTATACTTGCTATACTGTGGTAACTGTACTAGCTATACTGGGCTAACTATACTTGCTATACTGTGGTAACTGTACTTGCTATACTGGGCTAACTGTACTAGCTATACTGGGCTAACTGTACTAGCTATACTGGGCTAACTGTACTTGCTATACTGGGCTAACTGTACTTGCTATACTGGGCTAACTGTACTTGCTATACTGGGCTAACTGTACTTGCTATACTGGGCTAACTGTACTTGCTACACTGGGCTAACTATACTTGCTATACTGTGGTAACTGTACTAGCTATACTGGGCTAACTATACTTGCTATACTGTGGTAACTGTACTTGCTATACTGGGCTAACTGTACTAGCTATACTGGGCTAACTGTACTAGCTATACTGGGCTAACTGTACTTGCTATACTGGGCTAACTGTACTTGCTATACTGGGCTAACTGTACTTGCTATAGTGTGGTAACTGTACTTGCTATACTGGGCTAACTGTACTTGCTATACTGGGCTAACTGTACTAGCTATACTGGGCTAACTGTACTAGCTATACTGGGCTAACTGTACTAGCTATACTGGGCTAACTGTACTTGCTATACTGGGCTAACTGTACTAGCTATACTGGGCTAACTGGGCTACCTGTACTTGCTATACTGGGCTAACTGTACTTGCTATACTGGGCTAACTGTACTAGCTATACTGGGCAAACTGTACTAGCTATACTGGGCTAACTGCACTTGCTATACTGGGCTAACTGTACTAGCTATACTGGGCTAACTGTACTAGCTATACTGGGCTAACTGTACTTGCTATACTGTGGTAACTGCCGCAGCCACTAGCCACGCCCCTCCAACCCCCCCCCCCCCCCCCCGGGGGGCCCCAGAGAAAATTTTGGGCGGGACAGTGGGCCCCGGGCTCAAAAAGGTTGGGGACCCCTGCTCTAGCAGGACGTTTTTGTAAGTCAGGTTGTCATTAAGTGGTTAAGTAAGATAAAGAAAAATGCAATTTTACTTACCTGGGGCTTCTACTTGTTCCCTGCAGTTATCCTGTGCCTGTGGCGGTACTCAGTGATCCTCTGGTCCCCAACCGTGGCTCAATTCCTCTTCCAGCGACTGAGCCTGTCGCCAGCCACTGCACCTGTGCGGCCCTGGCAATGCGCGTCCTCATTCGCATTTCCGTTTGCCCGGAGCATACTGCGCAGACACAGTACAAGAATCTCTACTGTGCCTGTGCAAGGCACTCCCGGCGACGGGAACATGAATGAGGACCTGCGTGGCAAGGGCTGTGCAGGTGCAGTGGCTGGCGACAGGCTGACTCACTGAAAGAGAAACTGAGCCGCGGTTGGGGACCAGAGGATCGTTGTGTCCTGGTGCTTGCACAGGTTGACTGCAGGAGACCGATAGAAGACCCATGTAAGTAACATTTTTTTACCTGACTTAAGTATCCCTTTAAGGTAATGGAGTTGTCAATGAAAGTGGCCATACACCTTTAGATTGCCATACAATGTGACAGACAGATCAATTGAACCACTTTGGGGAGATATCAAACGTGCAATTTATGCAAGACAGCTCAAAGGTTCCTATATACCCATAGATTGCCACCCACTGTAGCAGATAGATCAATCACACTCTGATTTAAATCTGACCAGAGAGGGGTCAAATCCCCCATACACAGTACACAGATTTACAATAGATTTCACCATAAAATGTATTGAAAATCTATTGAACCACAGCGTTGCACTGTCTGATACAGTTCAACACTATGGGCCGTCAATCTACTTATGCAACCAATCAACTAAAATGTATTGTTTGATCATAATTTCAATCGATTTTTGAAATATAGTCAACTTTAAACAAAACAAACAGGCTATTTCTTCCACGAGGGCAGGGTAGGGAGGGAGGCTGCACAGACTTTGTTTGTTCTTTCTGTGTTTGCATGGGTGTCCTCCAGGCACTCCAGTCTCCTCCCACTTTCCCAAAACATATAGATAACTTAATTGGCTTTGCCTATTTAGCAATGATGGGCAGATTCGACCAAGAGACAAATCTCTCTCTAATCGAATCTGATTAGAGAGAGATCTGTCGGCTGCCCATACACAGCAGGCCGATTCCCGGTCAATTTCAGGCTGAAATTGATCTGGAATTGACCTTGTGCACCGCATCTACCACCTCGCGGTCCCCCCAATGTGTAATGAGACCCCCCTGGTAGCCAGTGCAATATACATTACCTGTCCACCGCGGGCTCCGGGCGCACTACTTGCTCCATACACGCACACCACATGGCTGCCGGGGTATTCATGGGCGCGTGTCACGTGGGGCGCATGTATGGAGCAAGGAGTGCGCTTGGGGCAAGCGGAGGACAAGTAGCGGCCACGGACAGGAAATGTAGAGTGCAATGGGCACCAGGGGGGGGCGGGGGCACATTACACATTATTATTATTATTATTGATTTATAAAGCGCCAACATATTCCGTGGCGCTGTACAAAGTAAGAAACAAACATGGGGTACATAATAATACAGACAATGCTATACACCAAAATACAAGATACATAATTAGTGACAAAATACAAAGAATGATACAAAATACAAATTATAGAATTGGTAATGACAGTGATAAAATTAACATGATGAATAAAATGTATGATGGTTACCAAGACACAAAAGGGGGAGAGAGCCCTGCCCTTGCGAGCTTACAATCTAAAGGGAATGGGGGGGGGGGGGGAGGAACAGGAGGAGGGGTAGTGTGCAGCAAATATATAGAGGCTTTGTGTTTTAGGATACCTAGTAGGAGTGCAATTTGGTCTTAGGACAAAGGGAAGTGGCCTAAGGTAGCGCATATGCTTGTCGGAACAAGTGTGTTTTTAGAGAGCGTTTAAAGGCAACAAAGGTTGGCGAGTGACGGATGTGTTGTGGGAGGGCATTCCAGAGGAGGGGTGAAGCGCGTGCAAAATCTTGTAAGCGTGAATGTGAGGAGGTGATTCTAGAGGAGGACAACAGAAGATCATGTGCCGATCTGAGATTGCGATTGGGTTTGTATCTGGAGATTAGTGAGGATATGTACCGGGGAGAGAGATTGTGGAGAGCTTTGTAGGTTAGGGTTAGGAGTTTGAACTGAATCCTCTGGTTAATTGGCAGCCAGTGAAGAGCTTGACAAAGAGGGTCAGCAGAGGACGATCGAGAAGAAAGATGAATGAGACGAGCAGCTGAGTTCAGTACCGACTGGAGCGGCGCCAGTTTGTTAGAAGGTAGTCTACAGAGTAATATGTTGCAGTAGTCCAGACGAGAAATTATGAGAGCATGTATTAACATTTTAGTTGTGTCTTAGGGGGAACATTAGGGGGAACAGTGTCGGTGGTCTCATTGCAGTCGTCGCTTGTCTCAATATTGCTCGTCGTTACCGCAGCACTCAAGATCAAGCAAGTCGGCCCTACATCGTACAGCATGTCCGACTCATTATTGATCGGGTATGCACTTGGCGGCACCGATTTTCATCTGAATCCGATCATAATAATCTAATTGGATGGTCGATCGGCCACCAAGTCGCCTGATGTATGGCCACCTTAAGATTGTAAGCCCCTCTGAGACAGTTAAGTAACAAGACTATGTATGGGCAGCACGGTGGCGTAGTGGTTAGCTCTCTCGCCTTGCAGCGCTGGGTCCCTGGTTCGAATCCCAGCCAGGGCACTATCTGCAAAGAGTTTGTATGTTCTCTCTGTGTCTGCGTGGGTTTCCTCCGGGCACTCCGGTTTCCTCCCACATTCCAAAAACATACGGATAAGTTAATTGGCTCCCCCTAAAAATTGGCCCTAGACTACAGTACTTACACTACATAATATAGACATATGGCAATGGTAGGGATTAGATTGTGAGCTCCTTTGAGGGACAGTTAGTGACAAGATATATATATATATACACTGTACAGCACTGCGTAATATGTCGGCGCTATATAAATACTAAATAATAATAATAATAATAATATGTACTCTGTAGCGCTGCATATGTTGGCACTACATACATGCTAGATAATAATAATGTGCCCTGCTGTTGCCATCACCTAAAGATCTGTCTGCTATTATCTTTAACCCCCTTGGCGGTATGAAAAATACCGCCAGGGGGAAGCGCAACAGTTTTTTTTTTTTTTTTTTTTTTTTTTTTTATCATGTAGCGAGCCGAGGGCTCGCTACATGATAGCCGCTGCTCAGCGGCATCCCCCCAGCCCCGCCGATCGCCTCCGGCGATAGGCGATCAGGAAATCCCGTTCAAAGAACGGGATTTCCTGGAGGGCTTCCCCCGTCGCCATGGCGACGGGGCGGGATGACGTCACCGACGTCAGCGACGTCGGGACGTCATTGGGAGACCCGATCCACCCCTCGGCGCTGCCTGGCACTGATTGGCCAGGCAGCGCTCGGGGTCTGGGGGGGGGGGGG
The DNA here is from genome assembly GCF_040937935.1 of Hyperolius riggenbachi. Lineage (NCBI taxonomy): Eukaryota > Metazoa > Chordata > Amphibia > Anura > Hyperoliidae > Hyperolius > Hyperolius riggenbachi. Next base: position 223,497,081 of record NC_090647.1, read on the forward strand.
CCGCGCGCCGCACCGGATAGCGGCGATCGGGCGCGCGGCGGCGGCGATCGGGGTGCTGGCGCAGCTAGCAAAGTGCTAGCTGCGTCCAGCAAAAAAAAAATTAAGCAAATCGGCCCAGCAGGGCCTGAGCGGCACCCTCCGGCGGCTTACCCCGTGTCACACACGGGGTTACCGCTAAGGAGGTTAAACAACCTCAAGGGACACCAGTATACTGTACATGCCAGATTGTCAGCCTAGTTCAGTCTAGCTTGTGTACAAGGCTTAATCACTTGCAATCAAGAGGTTTAACTCCTTGCAGGCACATGTACTGCCAGACACACATGTGACCTTTATGATTTAATATAGCAGTGGGACTGGGTGAAGTATAAAATTATTTCTAGTGCACTAGTTTGCACTTTGTACGTAGTACATGCCACATGCTGGAATAATGGAAATAACCTAAGCAGGGTCATCCATGGATGAGCAGCGGTGCCCTTATAATGGTAATGTTTTACTATCCAACTGGGCAATATTAGTTTTACCACTTCCGGATTCTCGGAGCGTATATACACGCCCCTGAATCCTGAAGTGTATACCATGGGTTCCATGTCAGCTCACGGAGGGTGTCTCCGTGAACACCCTGCGAGCCGATCGGCGGCTCGCAGGGTAAATGTAAACACACGGGGAAGACCTTCCCCGGTGTTTACATGTATACGGCGCTGCTGCGCAGCAGCGCCGTAGAGGAGATCGGTGATCCCCGGCCTCTGATTGGCCGGGGATCACCGGCATCTGATAGGCTAAAGCCTATCCCATCAGGCGCAGGACGGAAGTCCGTCCTGCGCCGCTCACAGGGGGAGGGAGAGGGAGGGAAGGGGAAGGAGGCCAGGAAGCGCTGCGGAGGGGGGCTTTGAAGAGCCCCCCCCCGCAAGCACAAGCAGCCGGCGGCGATCAGACCCCCCCCAGCAGGACATCCCCCTAGTGGGGAAAAAAGGGGGGAAGTCTGATCGGCCTGGCTGCTAGCTGATCGGTGCTGCGGGCTGGAGAGCCCACGCAGCACCGATCAGCACAAAATAGCGTGGTAGGGAAGTGGTTAATATCTGAGCATAGTCATAGCCAGGGGAAGGGGGGTGGTTGAGGTTAGCCATGGGAGGTGGTGGCTAAGGTTAGGCATCAGTAGTTGAAGGGTTCAGTGTAAAAATAGAGTTATGTTTCGCTGTAGTAAAATATTGGTATTTATTACTGAAATGCTAAATGCCACAGTACATTTACCGATATTCTACTATCGTCATTTCCCAAATTTCCAGATGCCCTTTTTTGATGTACATACACTTTCAATGCCCATGACTTTTCTATGGATGTTTTGCTGGTTTCCTCCAAAAACATATCCATGTTAACTGTAGTTGGCATGCCTTCCTCAGCCATTGTCTATTATAGAGAACTGGCAGACCCAAGCCCGTTTAAAAAACGGGCTCTAGGGTCTGTGTTTTTCGCTGCCGCCCGCTGCATGTACTGCGCACGCGCACCCGACACGCACACCCGCCGCACGCATCAGCCGCACACCTGGCCGCCCACTCACATGCCCGCCTGGCTCCGTCCTTGTCCTCCTGTCTGTTTGAGGCTGGGTCCGTGCTGCGCACATGCGCAGTAGCAAAAAGCACGGACCCAGCAACACAGAGACAACTGTCCGTGCTGTATGCAGGGACAGTTGCCTATTATTATATAGGACTAGCTAGACTCATAGGCCCTGTTTACAGTGGTCAGCTGCACTGCAGAAAAAATTTGCATGTCAACTCACTGCCCATACAATTCTATGGGCCAGTTCACAGTAACGAATTGCGTTATTCTAACTGGCTGCATGCAGGCTTTCTATTAAAGTCTATGGCCAGTCAGTTCACACTGATTGCAGTTCACACTGATTATAATGGGTGAGTTATGCAACTGACCGCTGTGAACCTAGCCTAAGGCTGGATTCACAGTGGTAAGTTGCATAACGCACGTGTTAAAATGAGTGTAAACTGCAATGGAGACTGGGCATAGACTTTATTACAAAGCCTGCATGGAGCAAATTAGAATAACGCGATCCACTACTGTGAACAAGTCCATAGAATAGTATGGGCAGTTAGTTGACATGCAGAATTTTTCTGCAACGCAACTGAGCACTGTGAACCTAGCCTCAAGGTTACATATTCTATTTAACAAAACAGACTTGGTCAGTACTCAAAGAGATGATTGGGGCGGGTCTGAGGCATCTGTGCACACTGGATTCTTGGCAGAGGCAGCCTCTAAAGTCTCCAAATTCCTTCACAGATTAATCGATTAGAGTGTGTCTTTCAATCTGTGAATAATTAATATAACTATCTGCACAGGGTTTACATGTAACCCCATGCCATGGGTATCCTCTGACCAATCTGGTTTGGTTTGGTCTGGACAGCAAGCCCGCTAACTTAGCACTAGATTATGATGGACATATGACTATGGTAGAGTACCAGATGACAGGAGTACATTTGAAATCGGCACCGGTAGACTTGGGCGCAGGATACAGCGGTATATGGCTGATCCTGCTTCTGCACAAGTCCGGGCCGATTTAATTACTATTCCCCCTCCAGGCCGCCATGGATAGTGGGGGAATGAAATAATTCGGCTTCCAGCGACTGCTGGAGGCCGAATTATTGTGTTTTTAAGCAACTTCGGTTCCGTCTTCTGACGGAGCCGACGTTACTCACTAAGCGCCGCTATAGACTGATTCCCATTACAGTCTATGGCGGCGCTGGCTGCGCCCAAATCTAGCAGCGCTGAAAAGCACTGCTCCGGATGACAGGTTTGAGAAGTGCAGCTCTAAAGAACTAGTGATGTTTTCACTGATACTAACACATTCACTGGCAGTAATGTTTGTGGTTTTGAGTTTGTGAAGGTATAACTGAAGTGTCTAGGGTAATAAACAGTGAAAACGAACAGATATAAAATAGTACCAATTGTAACACCATTAATGAAAAAAACCTTCTGTGGACCCTACAACCCCCTTAAGGGCTCTTTCACAGTGCGACGTTAAAGTCGCACGTTAGAAAATTTTATAACGCTGACTAACGCACAACAATAATAAAGTCTGTGCGACATTCACAGTGCACACGTTGCGTTTGTGTGTAACGTGTAGCGTTATTAGAAAGTGCTGCATGCTGTGCGTTTAGCAATGAATCTGCTGCGTTAGTTCTTTTGCACATGCTCAGCAATGTTTTGGTTTTTTTATGTAACGCATGCGCCGTTTTCGTACCATCACTGTGCGACGAAAATGGCACACCAAATGCAGGGCTAAAGAATGCACTATAACGTCCAAGTTATAGTGCACAATGCGTTGCGTTAGGGGCACGTTGTGCGACCTTAACGTCGCATCAAACGCAACGTCCTGATGTGAAAGTAGCCTTAACTACTGACCAGAAAGTGAAGTATAGTCCGGTGTTATACGTGGAGCAGAAATGCAGACATCAAACCAAAAAAAAGTGACGTATGGTCCGGTGTTACTAGTGGAGCAGAAATTCAGATATCAAACCAACAAATGTTAATTCTTGGTAATACCTTGAAAGTGTACCTGAGACAAAAGGACATAAAAGTCCTGGGGCTTCCTTAAGCCCCTTCCATGCCTATTGCTCCCTCTCAGCCGTCCAAAGCCTCCTGGATCCTCCGGTAGAAGCTCCGTTATCTTTGGCCAGTCGGAGCAGGTGCATTCCGCCCGTGCATGCTTCCCCGTCGCTCTCCCGCGGCTGGGAGTGTTCTGTGCCTACGCACGCAGCTCCCAGCCGCGGGAGCATGACGGGGTGCGCACGGCCGGGCCGCACATACACAGTACGCCCCGACTGGCGAAGATAACGGAGCTTCTACCAGAATATCCAGGAGGCTTTGGATGGCTGAGAGGGAGTGATCTGCGTGGAAGGGACTGGAGGAAGCCCCAGAACTTGTATGTCCTGTCGTCTCAGGTTTCCTTTAATGTCTGCATAACTACTGTACTGTCTAGTATCACTTCTCCCCTTTGCTTCCAACTGCTGGATTCCACATCTATTCAAAGCTATCTGAATTTCTCTCTATTATCTACTTGTTGGATCCCATCCAACCTGGCTTCTGCTCCTCATTAAAGTTGCTAATGACTTCCGGAATGCAAAATCAAAAGGCCAATTTTCAGTATAACTATTTTATGTAGTATTTATATAACGCCAACATCTTCCACAGCACTGTACAGAGTATATTGTCCCTCAGAGGGGCTCACAATTTAATCCTTGCCATAGTCATATGTCTGTATTGTGTAGTAGTATATGTATCGTAGTCTAGGGCCAATTTTTAGGGGGAAATTTATTTTCTTATCTGTATGTTTTTGGGATGTTGGAGGAAACTGCAGTGCCCAGAGTAAACCGACACAGAGAGAACATACAAACTCCATGCAGAGAGTGCCCTGGCTGGGATTTGAACCAAGGGCCCAGTGCTGCAAGGCGAGAGTCCTAACCACTATGTGCTGCCCACGGTGCCAATAATCCTCGGCCTTTGACACTATCGATCATCCTCTGCTTCTCCAAACCGTCTCGTCAGTGGGTATCAATGGCCTAGCACATTTATGGATTTGCACTTATCTGTCTGGTCGTTCTGGCCTGTTGGCATATCACAAGCAGTGTTGCCAACTCATCCCTTTAATTACTGACACATCTAAGTTATTCAGGTTCTGGGGCTATTTGCACATAATCAGTGCCTTAACTGCATCTAACTAGCCACAAAACCTGTGTAATTCATATGTGTCAGTAATTAAAGGGATGAGTTGGCAACACTGATCACAAGGCTCTCTTCTGGCCTGGGACAATTAATAAGCACATTTGGTTTCCAGTATCACCTCTACGCTGATGACACCCAAATCTGTCAGCTCCTGACCTCTCTACACTATTATCTTGAGTCCTGCTGAGTACACTAATGGCCCTTACTCACGGGCTGCAAATGTTGCCTGTCGCCAGCACACGTGAGCGTGTGGGCGACAGGCCGGCGACAGCTCCTCGCCAGGTCCCTCCGCGTACACACGCGAAAGAGGGACCAGCGGCGAGGCGGAAGCTGTCGCCGACGTTCCTCCTCCCTCCGCCGGAAGCTCCATATACTTTAATGGAGGTTGCTGTCGCTAGTCCGCGTACTCACGCGGACTAGCGACAGTTGCGGCGGGGGTGCGGCGGCGACTGTCGCCATGCGATTGAAACTTTCAATCGCATGGCGACATGAGCGACGGGCGACAGTTCGGGGTGCGCGCGCGTGCAGCGGCCCATACTCACGGGCGACCTGTCGCCGCAACACGCGCGCGCCGCGTGTTGAGGCGACAAAAGTCCCTCGTGAGTATGGGCCATAAGGTGTGACACAGAGGCCAGAGAAGCAGTCATGCTTGTGGACCAGCAATATAAGAGGTGTAGTGTATGTATGGGTTCAGTGGTGTGATAGTGTAACATAAGGGGCAGTGATGTTTTGGCCCAATAATAAATCAGGTACAGTCAGTGTAGGAGTGCACTAAGGTGTGACACAAGGATAAGAGGAGCAGTGATGCTTGTCGCCCAGTAATATACAAGGCATAGTATATGATAGGGCGAACACAAGGAATCCAGCGCAGGAGATTTAGGCGCAGCCGGCGCCACCATAGACCGTAAAAGGAATTACAGCTATAGTGGCGCTCAGTGAGTAACTTCGGTGCCGTCAGGAGAAGGAGCTGAAGTTAATTTTAAAACACAATAGTTCGGCCACCAGCAATAGCTAGAAGCCGAATTACATCGTTCCCCACCATCCACGTGTACCTGGAGGGAGAATAGTAATTAACGCCGCCGGAACTTGTGCAGCAGCAGGATAAGACATATATCGGCTGTATCCTGCGCCCAAGTCTCCCGGCGGCGATTTCTCTCGTATGCATGATAAGGAACTGGGATTATGACTATGGTAGGGATTAAATTCTGAAATCCTCTGAGGGACAGTTGACACAAATACAGGCTGGAAGATATCAGTGATACGTAATTGTATAATAATATGGATACAGTAGAGTGTGACACTGTGTGATGAGACGCAGTGATACTTGCTTATGGTTCAGTGATATTTAACCACTTGAGGACCATAGGTTTACACCCCCCTAATGACCAGGCGATTTTTCACAATTCAGCACTGAGCAGCTTTAACAGTTCGCTGCAAGGCCATACAACTTAGCACACAAATGAATCTTACCACAAATAGGCCTTTCATTTGGTGGTCTCTGATCGCTGCTGCGATCGTTAGTTTTTTCGATCGTGGCTGGCAGGCTAATCACCAAGCTCTGCTCCGTGTCTCTGCAGGGAACGATCATGCAAGTGCGCGTTCCCTGCTAATCCCTGCCCACCACTCTTGATGCCGTTAGGCGGTTCTGGGGCTGCCACCCTCCCGCTGCCTATCTGCGTTAGTTGGTCGGGAGGGGGTTAAAGTAAACCTGAGACAACAAAAGTAAAAAAAAAATATGCATACTTGGGGCTTCCTCCAGCCCCCTTCAAGCTAATCAGTCCCTCACCATCCTTCTCAGCAGCCTAGATCCTCTGCTAGATGCCCTGTGGCCGGGAGCGTCCTGCGCATACTCAGTACTAATGCACGTACAGGCACAAAACGTTCTAGGAGTGAGCACGGCCGGACTGCGCCAACTGGCCCCAAGTGGAAGAATTACCAGCCAGCTTAGCGGAAGTTCCAGGTGGCGGAGAAAGATGGTGAGGGACCAATTAGCCTGAAGGGAGCTGGAGGAAGCTCCAGGTACTGTATTTCAGCAAAACTTGATGTACAGAGGCGCCAGAGTAGAATAAAAACATTTAAAAACCGACTAAAAGAGGGGGATGTTCAGGTGGACTTACCTCCCTCAAGAATATTAAACTCAATTGAGTCACAATATATCAATACAAATTTTTTTTATTTAACTCCACTTAGTGCAACGCGTTTCGCAGGTATGGTCCCGCTTCATCAGACAGGAGTATAACTCAATGGGTCTAAGGGCTCGTTTCCACTCGAGCGAATCTGCATGCGTTTCCTGCATGCAGATTCGCTCAACCAATACAAGTAGATGGCGCCGTTTCCACTTGTCTGGAATTCTGTGCGGCTCGTTATGCAGAAAAAATCTGCACAGCAGAGCCGTCAGAATTCGCACGCCGCACACGAATCGTCGGTAATGTAGCTAAATAGGAAAACCGCAAGCTCTTTAGTCTTGCGGTTTTCCCGGCGTTTCCGTGTGCGATTTCGTCTAAAAACCCATGTCAATGCTTGCCGGCATTGACATGGTTAAATTCGCGTCGTTAAAACCGCGGGCGATTCCGCGTGAAAATCCGCATGGAAACGTCAACGAATCCGCAACCGCATGCGAATCGCGCCGCTCAAGTGGAAACGTACCCTCAATGCAGAAGTGAGGCCAGGGCCGGATTTGGGGAAAGGCCCCCAAGGCACGTTCCTAGGGCGCCAGAATTGAGCATAGTTAGAGGGGCGGGTGGAGACAGGTTGAATGCACCTGTCACCAGGAATTGCTCCGCAACCGCAAGTCCGCAGTTGCGATCGCCCCTTCACTTGGCTTGGCAGATCATTTCTGATTCTGAAGTGACCCCTCCCCTCCCCTCCGAGCGGCTGCGGAAACAGAGTCGCTCACCTCTCTCCAGACTTCCAGCGCCGAAGGAGCTTCCTCTGTCAGCCGCTGCTGCGCACCTCTATTTCCTGCTGTCGATCCCCGCCATGTGACTCGCCGGTAATATGCCAGCGAGTCACATGTGAGGGAGGCTAGCAGGAGATAGAGATGCGCAGCAGCGGCTGACAGAGGAAGCTTCGGCGCTGGAAGTCTGGAGAGAGGTGAGTGACTCTGTTCTGTTCCTGTAGCCGCTCGGAGGGGAGGGCAACGGCTGGGGATGAGGACGGGGCATCTGCACCGGCTTCTACTTGGGGGGGGGGGGGGGGGGGGTCGGCGGCGGGACAGGGTCTGGGGGGGGGGGCAGGGTCTAACCACCTATACTAAAGTCTGTGTGGAGGATGGGGCACAGTATCTGGCTGCCTATACTAAGTGGGGAGAGGGAAAACACAACCTTAAGCTACCTATAGTAAAGGGGAGGGGCAGGTGGGACAGAATCTAACCACTTATACTATGGGGGGGGGGGCACAGCATCTGGCTGACTAGATTGGGGTGGTAGGGCAGCATTTAGCTACCTATACTAAAGGGCGGGGAGGGGGCAGCATCTGACTACCTATACTAAACGGGGGAGGGGGCAGCATCTGACTAGCTATACTAAAGGGGGGGAGGGGGCAGCATCTGACTACCTATACTAAAGGGGGGGGGGGGAGGAGGCAGCATCTGACTACCTATACTAAAGGGGGGTGGCACAACCAGAGTCGGATTAAAGCTATATGGGGCTCTAAGCAAAGTAACTGATTTGGGCCCCCCATCATGTCGTAATAGAATCAGAAGATGCAGCTGCACAGCAACATGCCACACACACCGGGGCAGCCGAGCTACTGGTTGCTATTGGTCAACAGCCCACTTTCCTCTGTGGGTGCACAATGCAGGGAATAGCAGCGGCAAAATGCAGAGTGAGAGATGAATGGCTGGGACATTTGCACTCAGGGGCTGGGGCACCCCTGTGAAGAGGGCGCCAGATATCACAGCAGCAGCACTTTCCCCTTGCATCTCCAGCCTGGCAATAGCAGAAAGCTCTGGATACCGCCAAACCGGAAGACGTTCCCCAGACAGAATTACATAACCACCCCCACCATCGAACAACCGATTTCCTCCCAAACTAGACAGCCACCATGCAGCCTCCATCCCAGTGAATACGATAGTCCAGCAGAGAAGGCAGCCGCAGCGGGGGAGAATAACAGCACCAGATGACTCACATTCACCTATTGCGATCCAAGCAATAGAGGTCCCGTCATCCGGAGCCCATTTGTCTCCTCTAGAGTGCTGCCGCTCTGTTACTACTACTATTACTACTTCCTACTTCCTGTCTGATCTGAGAATCAGGAAGTTCAGAGCGAGCGGCTACACTGTAGAAGAGACAGATGGGTTTCAGATGACGGGATCTCTATCGCTTGGATCATGGATAGGTGAGTGAGCGTTTGCCATCTGCTATTATCATTCTTGCTGCAGCTGTGGTTCTCTGTGGGAAGGGAGGGCGGAGTGGGAAGCGGCAGAGCGCACAGTAGCAGGAGGGGGACCTAGGAGGAGAGCCTGGCTCTGGAGACAATCAGCAGTGCACGGCATCATTTGACAAGACAAGACAAATAACATTTATATCACGCTTTTCTCCTGGTGGACTCAAAGCGACAGAGCTGCAGCCACTAGAACGCGCCCTTTAGGCAGTAGCAGTGTTAGAGAGACTTGCCTAAGGTCTCCTACTGAATAGGTGCTGGCTTACTGAACAGGCAGAGCCGAAATTCGAACCCTGGTCTCCTGTGTCAGAGGCAGAGCCCTTAAAGGGACTCCGAACAGTGTCTGTGGTTATGCCTTTAAGCATACCCACAACTAATTAACCACTTCGCATCCAGACCTTGTTTCCCCCTTATTGGCCAGAGCAGTTTTAACGCTTTAGCGGTGTCCCTTTTTAATCAGCAATAACTTCATCTCTACTCGTGCCACTTAAATGATCTATATATCGTTTTTTTCAAGACAAACTAAGCTTTCATTGGGGGGTATTTGGTACGAAGTGAAATGTTCCTTTCTATGCATTTTAATGGGACAAAGTGGGAAAATTTTAAAAAATGCATTATTTCTACATTTTGACCAATTCTATTTGGAAATAAAAAGTGCGATTTGACATAAAAACTGTGCCGCCAGTTAAAGTTGCCCCAGTATAGATATCCAGATGTGTCCCCAGTATCACCGCCTCCCCCAGTATAGCCAGATGTGTCCCCAATATCAGCCCCCCTAGCATAGCCACATATGTCCCCTGCGTTTGAAAGCCCCAGAAAAGATTGACAGATGCACCCCCAGGAATAGTGCCCCTCTTCATGGCCATATGTGTCCCCGGAACAGGATTACCCCCATTATGGCCAGATGTACCCCCAGGATTAGTACTGCCCCCCATTATAGCCAAATATGCCCCCAGTATATGATTATTGCCCCCCCCCCAGGTGCCCAGATGCACCAAATTAGTAAATCCCCCCCTCCCCTTAGTCAATTAGATGCCCCCAGCAAACATGAACCCCCCCTTTTATATATCCTGCCCCCACCCCCCAGGATCGATAGCCAGATGCCCCCCCCCATAAGGGCAGCCCCCTCCGTGCAGAAATAGTAAAAAAAATGCACAAGCAGGCAGTCTCACTCACCTTACCTCGGTCCTGCGACTGTCCTGAAGTCTGATCCTCCGATCACCGCTTTGCAGTCAGCCGCATATTGCCGGTAACCCGGGTCCCGGCTTGATGACGTCATCAAGCCGGGACCCGGGTTTCCGGCAATATGCGGCTGACTGCAGAGCGGGGATCGGAGGATCAGACTTCAGGACAGTCGCAGGAACGAAGTAGGTGAGTGTGGCTGCCTGCTTGTGCATTTTTTTTTACTATTTGTGCGCCGAGGGGGAGAGATGACGGATCACTGCAGTTCACTACTGCAGCGATCGTTCATGGGAGGGGGGTGGACTAATTGGCCAAAAGGGAACATGTTCCCTTCCGCCAATTAATATTGCAGCTGACAGTGCCGTAGGGTGCGCTCTGAAGCGCACCCGACCGTGCACAGCAGGGCTGCAGCCAGATCAGTATATCTACGTCGCTGTGGCTTGGAGGGTGCCACAGCTGACGTAGATATACTGTAGTGGTGGGGAAAGTGGTTAATTACATCCTCACACCTACCAGCATGATGTTTGTAATTATATCCCCCTGGGTTCCATATATTTCATTGCATTGTGCTGAATCGAGCTGCCGACTTTAGAGAAAAGTCGTCCTGTGGCCGCGATTTAGATCGCAAAAATAGCAAAAACTAAAAGGCATAGGGTGGCCGTTTATATATCATTGGAAAGAGGAGAAAGAGAGCTTTAAAATGATATGCATCTTTCCATAGTTACTGCAGTCACAAGGAGCCACAAGGAAGTGCAGCCACAAGGAAGAAGAGGATCCCAGCCTGCAGTGAGGGGTCTGAATATGTTCAGAGGGTCCCAATGAAGGAACAGTGGATACCAGGAGGATCTTTTTATTAATTGTTTTGTGTAGTTTACTTTAAGACTTTTTCCTTGGGGAAAAAAGTGTGTGTAAGTTTGGGGGTGTTGAGATGTTGGTGGGGGGCGGGGCGACAGCAACTGGTCATAGTGGGCCTTGGGCGGTAAATAGTACAAATCCGGCCCTGAGTGAGGCGCTGTATTGATATATGTGACTCAATTGAGTTTTATATTTTTGAGGGAGGTAACTCCACCTGAACATCCCCCTCTTTTAGACGGTTTTTAAACGTTTTTATTCTACTCTGGCACCTCTGTACACCAAGCTTTGCACAGAAAAACTGATTTCAACTGAGAACTCAAGTTTATCAACGGGCTAGTTCACACTTGAATGCAGATTTTGTGTGCAGGAAAAAAAAACTCCTGCAGGATAAATTTGCACATTTTGTCAGTTTTCTCCCTCCATCAATTACATTATCTTATCTGATGTGACTAACAATAGCATTTTCACTGTTATGTTTCGCTAGAACTATCAGTCAAGCATAGTTGTCAGCTCCCTCTCTCTCCCAGGCTGCGAGTCCCAGCCAGCCCCAGGTGCAGCGAGACGTGACATGACAGCAGTCCCCAGCGCTGTGTAGCGGACACGTGTAGCGGAGATTACCTGGCTCGGATCGGTGACGGGGGAGGGGCGGTATAGTTGGGCAGTACGGGGGCGGGGTCTCTAGAGTCCGTACAGAGTCAGGGGAGGGGCCTTGGCTTTGCCTGGTGTTAGGGGCGGGCACGTAAGTGAGCGCCGCTGTTGAGTGCTGCTGCTGATTACTCTACAAGTTATGGACGCGTCGCCTGATCTCCCCCGGCATCTGGTAGGTTATAAGTTGCTGCTTGTCTCGCTGTGTGGGTGAGGAAGAAGAGGTGTGTGAGAGACGGCTGGCACCGCTTTATCTGAGTGCAGCGCTGTAATGTGACACACCCAGCATTAGTGTACATAGTGGGGGCATTCAGTGGGACACACCCAGAATAAATAGGGGAACAAAGTAAGGCTAGCATGGCTATCAGTGCGAGAATAAAGTGCTTGTTGTGGGAAGGAAGTGGGAACTGGGAGAGCCAGAAGAGTTCCGCACTGTAGTCACTGAAATGTGATTGTATTCAATAGTTACTTTTTATCCACCCATCGTGACCACAGCAGTCAGTGCCCAGTATTGTTGGCAGTGTGCATATTATATGGCTGGATACTGTAGAACTCCTAGCAGTGTACATATTATATGGCTGGATACTGTAGAACTCCTAGCAGTGTACATATTATATGGCTGGATACTGTAGAACTCCTAGCAGTGTACATATTATATGGCTGGATACTGCTGGATACTGTAGTCTGCTCTCTTTATACTTGCAGGCTTATGTCTGATCAGTGTGGTGAGAGTATGTTGTGCTAATCATCACTGTGGAATGAGAAGGGTGGGAAAACATTTTGTTTTTATACAGGGTGATTTTCAGACTTGTACAAGCAATTCATTTCTCATAATAGATGTTGCCTCCGCAAAGTACTTCAGCTCTAGGCCCAATGTACTCCAAGCACATATACATGCAGGAAAATAGAAATAAACTATACAAGTAATTGCTAACCAGATAGTCAGTTCTTCATTAGAGGAAAAGAAAAATCCATTCATTAGTTTTGTGGCAGAACTGGAGCTCTAAGGTCCCATGACTTCCTGTGTTGCCCTGACAGAAAGTAATGGAATAAACTTAATTGGTCAGGGAAGCATGTACTGTACAGACACTAGAATGACGTTTTGATCATTTTTTGCCAACGAAGGTCTCGATTACATTGGGTGTGTTGAGAAACTTGTAAAAGCACATTATAAAAACCGCATGTGTTTGTGCGTGCTTTAGTGCGCATTTCAGTGCGTTTTTAAGCATGTTTTGCTTATTGTAGCAGTTGTCAATAAAGCTCTGTTTTCATATGAAAATGTATTTTTGGTACTATTCCGTTAGCCGGGCGCAACCACTAGGTGGCGTTAATTACTATTCCCCCTCCAGGCTGTCATGGATAGTAAGGAAAGATTTAACTCTGCTGGGAGTTTTATCGCCACCTAGTGGTTGCGCCCGGCTAATGGAAAAGAACCGTATTTTTTTTTCTAATTACGGGTAGAAAACGCATGCGCTTCTATGAGCTTTACAGCTCAACTCACAGAAATGTATGCATCACTATGTTTTTGTAAATCAGCTCAGCGCAGCACATAGATGTGAACCAGGCACATTGAACTACATGGTAAAATCAATACCTTACAGAACGCACAGAGCAATGCTCTGTGAAAAGCACACAGAAATGGCCCTGGTGTGAATGAGGCCTTATCCAGACTGCATATACAGTTCTGTGGAGGGGAGGAGAATCAGGAGGCTTCTGGCTGTGCATGGGGACAAACCAATTTACCAAAAAAGTCTGCTGTGACCACCTGTTTTGTTCAGGAATGTTGATATAGACATATTGCCCATCAATGTCTGTTAGGCTTATTTCACACTGAGTCATTGCTTTGTGTTAGGGGTAGAAAACGCATCCCTCGCCGCCGTCCTCCAATGTCTGCAGCTCGGGTACTGGGTCCCCTCACTTCCGACAGTCGGTTCCAGTCTACGCAGGAGAAGTTCTATCTCTGGGAGCTATCTCTCCAGTAGCTGCTGGAGAGATACGTAGTGGGCGCCCTTCCCTTACGTCAGACTGGCTCCGACTGACGGAAGTGCGAGGACCTTGGGCCAGAGTTGCAGATATCGGAGGATGGTGGCGTGGGAGCGATCCAAGCAGATGGGGCTAGAGGAAGCCGCAGGTATGTATAAATCTTTTTATTTTAGTGAGCTCTGAGTCCCTTTAAGGACTGCGCTAATTGAAATCTATGCCCTGTTTTGATGGCTTCCTGGCTGCCAGGGCGTAGATTTCAATACACTGACGCCGCATGTTCTCGCTGCTTTTGTAGCTCCTGACGATCTTGCCGCTGTCCCCCACCGCAGCTCACTCGCTCTATCGTCTCTATAACAGCAGAGCCCTGTAAGTGCTTCAAGAGCCAATTTCATTGGCTCCTGACCCTGTCTATCAACGTAAGCAGCTCTCATTGGCTTACATTGATAGGCAGGGTCAGGGCTAAACGATTTTCGGTTTAAAACCGAAAATTGGCATCAAGGCAATGATGATCTTGGGATCGTCAATGCGGCGGTTTTTGTCGCTGCCGCCTGGTCTGCTCCGCTCCCTTCCCCTACTTGCGGCCCTTTCCTCCAGTAAGTTCCCATTACAGTCGGTCTCACCGCATTGCACTACCGCATGGTGAGCCGCAGGAAAGAGCCGGCGAGCGTTCTCAGCCTGTACCAGGAAGTGTGACATCACTTCCTGGCAGCCACCATTACTAGGCAACACTCGTTGCCTTTTCCATGCGGCTCACTGCGCAGCGTACAATGCGGTGAGCCCGACTGTAATGGGAACTTACTGGAGGAGGGGGCTGCAAGCAGGGAAAGGGAGCAGAGCAGGTAAATTCAGAGGTGAGGGGGATCTGGAGGCTGCAGCACCTACACACTGGCTAACCTATAATGTGGCACATATACACTGCCTAACCTATACTGTGGCACATATACACTGCCTAACCTATAATGTGGCACATATACACTGCCTAACCTATAATGTGGCACATATACACTGCCTAACCTATAATGTGGCACATATACACTGCCGAACCTATATTGTGGCACATATACACTGCCGAACCTATATTGTGGCACATATACACTGCCTAACTTATATTGTGGCACATATATACTGCCTAACCTATAATGTGGCTTATATACATTGCCTAACCTGTCCTGTGGCACATGTACACTGCCTAACCTGTCCTGTGGCACATGTACACTGCCTAACCTGTCCTGTGGCACATATACACTGCCTAACCTGTCCTGTGGCACATATACACTGCCTAACCTGTCCTGTGGCACATATACACTGCCTAACCTGTCCTGTGGCACATATACACTGCCTAACCTGTCCTGTGGCACATATACACTGCCTAACCTGTCCTGTGGCACATATACACTGCCTAACCTGTCCTGTGGCACATATACACTGCCTAACCTGTCCTGTGGCACATATACACTGCCTAACCTGTCCTGTGGCACATATACACTGCCTAACCTGTCCTGTGGCACATATACACTGCCTAACCTGTCCTGTGGCACATATACACTGCCTAACCTGTCCTGTGGCACATATACACTGCCTAACCTGTCCTGTGGCACATATACACTGCCTAACCTGTCCTGTGGCACATATACACTGCCTAACCTGTCCTGTGGCACATATACACTGCCTAACCTGTCCTGTGGCACATATACACTGCCTAACCTGTCCTGTGGCACATATACACTGCCTAACCTGTCCTGTGGCACATATACACTGCCTAACCTGTCCTGTGGCACATATACACTGCCTAACCTGTCCTGTGGCACATATACACTGCCTAACCTGTCCTGTGGCACATATACACTGCCTAACCTGTCCTGTGGCACATATACACTGCCTAACCTGTCCTGAGGCACATATACACTGCCTAACCTGTCCTGTGGCACATATACACTGCCTAACCTGTCCTGTGGCACATATACACTGCCTAACCTGTCCTGTGGCACATATACACTGCCTAACCTGTCCTGTGGCACATATACACTGCCTAACCTGTCCTGTGGCACATATACACTGCCTAACCTGTCCTGTGGCACATATACACTGCCTAACCTGTCCTGTGGCACATATACACTGCCTAACCTGTCCTGTGGCACATATACACTGCCTAACCTGTCCTGTGGCACATATACACTGCCTAACCTGTCCTGTGGCACATATACACTGCCTAACCTGTCCTGTGGCACATATACACTGCCTAACCTGTCCTGTGGCACATATACACTGCCTAACCTGTCCTGTGGCACATATACACTGCCTAACCTGTCCTGTGGCACATATACACTGCCTAACCTATACTGTGGCACATATACACTGCCTAACCTATACTGTGGCACATATACACTGGCTAAGCTATACTGTCGCACATGCACATGTACACTGCCTAACCTATACTGTGGCACATGTACACTGCTTAACCTATACTGTGGCACATGTACACTGCCTAACCTATACTGTGGCACATGTACACTGCCTAACCTATACTGTGGCACATATACACTGGCGAACCTATACTGTGGCACATATACACTGGCTAACCTATACTGTGGCACATATACACTGGCTAACCTATACTGTGGCACATATACACTGGCTAACCTGTCCTGTGGCACATATACACTGCCTAACCTGTCCTGTGGCACATATACACTGCCTAACCTGTCCTGTGGCACATATACACTGCCTAACCTGTCCTCAGGCACATATACACTGCCTAACCTGTCCTCAGGCACATATACACTGCCTAACCTGTCCTGTGGCACCTATACACTGTGGCACCTATACACCAGCAGTGGCTGGATAGTGTAATGGTTAAGGGCTCTGCCTCTGACACAGGAGACCTGGGTTCAAATCTCGGCTCTGCCTGTTCAGTAAGCCAGCACCTATTTCAGTAAGGATTTTCTTGGGCAAGTCTCCTTAACACTGCTACTGCCTACTGAGTGCGCTCTAGTGGCTGCCTCGCAAGCGCTTTGAGTCAGACAGGAGAAAGGCGCTATACAAATACTGCAATTATTATTATTACACTGGCTAACCTGTCCTATGGCACCTATGCACTGGCTAACCTATACTGTGGCACCTATATACTGGTTAAAACACACCTTTTCAGACAAGCTTATAACATTCTATAGCCCTTTATTTACTTATTTGTCACAATGTAATCAGAGGCAAAGAATCACTGCATCATCCATCCTCCACCCCCTTACCTAGTGTGTCCCCCACTACCCATTAGATTGTAAGCTCGCAAGGGCAGGGTCATCCTCCTAATGTTTACTGTTTTTGTAACAATATTTGTGCTGCTTGGAACTCTGCTGTATATTTGTTAGTTGTATCTATGTTCCCCTTGTCGTCTTATTGTGCTTTGTAAAGCGCTGTGGAATATGTTGGCGCTATATAAATAAAAAATAATAATAATAATAATAATAACCTGTCCTGTGGCACCTATAACTGGCTAAACTATACTGGGGGCACCTATATGTGGCTATCTATACTGGGGGAACTCATGCTCACCATCAGTGTGCTGATCAATCGTTGTGTATTGAAAATCGTGAATCAAATCGAAATTACAATTTCTGACAGAAATCGTGCAATTCAATCTTTTCCTAAAATCGTTCAGGACTAGTCAGGAGCCAATGAAAGCGGCTCCTGACCAGCTCACAGGAACTCTGCTGTTATAGAGATGGCAGAGTGGGTGGCTGAGGTTCCCAGCGTGTGGCGTGGATGGTGATTCGTCGTTATTCCGCCGTTTCTTGTACTAGCAGTCTCTGGTCCTTAAGGGGGCAGAGACCCCTGGTACTTAAGTGGTTAAGGATATTACTGGGAATAATAGCAATAAGGCCAAAAGCAGAGGTTTATTGAGCCTGACTAGAACTTTTACGCTCCTTTCACACTTTGACTGTGTTTGCTGCTTGTCTTGACCTATGCAGTGCAGCATAAAGTCCATAGACCAGTACCATGCACATCAGCCGATAATGCACTGCATGCTGTGCATTATTCCATACAGACTTGTTGCACTGCAATGAATGTGTGCCAGTGGGGAAGTGCCTTAGTAATATAATTGCATCATGTTCCGATGCAAATATAGTCTCCATTGCACCGCAACAGGAAAAGTGTGAAAGGTACCTTATAGACAGTATCTCACATAAAGCGAATCTGGAGTTATAAAAAAACAAAAACTAAATACACACATCAGTAGAGGGCAGTCACTGAATGCTCCAGCTTCTTCCACCAATCTTTCTAGATCCCTCCACTACTGTTCAGGACTCTCTCTTTTTCTTCACACCCGTGCTCCCCTTTGTGTGCGAGCATGGCCGTGCTGCACAGGGGCCAGAAGAAATGGCCACAGTAGCCCTGGGCCATTTGTCTACCGAGGAAAAACCCATGCACAAGTGCGTCAGTGCTACTGCGCAGGCATGGGCCGTAATTTGTGCCTGGGCAATGTGGCCACACTTGTACACAGAGGGAAGCGCTGTCGCACCATATTCAAAATCAATGTAAAATATTTTCAATAATGCAGCAATGGAGGGGCATAAGAAGACTGGACTACCCACATGCTTCCCTTTGCTGAGGTAAGTATCAACCAGGGCTATGGAGTCGGTACAAAAATCTTCCGACTCCAACCCCGACTCTGACTCCTCAGTTTATGAAACCACTGACTTCAACTCCGCCCCCGGGTACTCAAAATGGCTCCGACTCCTTGACTCAGACTCCTTAGTCTAATACTTACCAGGGCTGTGGATTTTGTACAAAAATCACCCGACTCCGACTCCTCGGTTTATGAAATCTCCGACTCTGGGGACCCAAAATTGCGCTGACTCCAACTCCACAGCCCTGGTATCCACCACTGACACGTGTGTGGCACTGACAGTTCCATTCAGCTGCTTATATTGCAACCAGAAGGTGTGTTAAACACAGCATTTTGCTGTACATCTGAAAAAGGCCTTATTGATGTTTTGACAGGGGAGTAACAGTATGTCTAATCAACTGGTACCACCTTATTTATGGGGATCTTCAGCAATACTTGATTGTCATATGAAAGTAGAATATCCTATGGAAATGGGGAGACTGACTGGGTCAATAAAAAAATGAACGTGATTACTTACAGAATTCCTTAAAGCCTTGTACACACGTTAGTTTGTTCTCCGCTGAGGCAGCTGGTATTGACCACCTCTGCCAATAATGTAGTGTGTATATAGTAGCCTCCAATGTGGTCACCGGAGTATTGGATATTCTTGGCCTGACTGAGGCAGAAGGCGTTCCCCTCTTCCTTACCCTGCCTGCTCCGTGCCACTCTGTTGTGCGCTGTGCATCTTTCCTTCCACCCTCCACATATTAAAGGAAACCTGAGGCAAGGGACAGAAGTGCAGTTTAATTTACCTGGGCCTTTTTCCACCTCCCCTGCCGTCTAGCAGGTTCCTCAGTGTGGTTCCAATCTGCTTCAGTGTGCTGTTGCCCCCTCCAAAACATCACAAAGCTCCCCCTCAATTGCATTCTACACATACGCAGCTTAAGTCTTTATTAACTGCGCATGCGCAGAATGCTGCTGCCGATGGGAGCACAATCCAGTAGGAGCGTCGCCAGGGCCCCGCTTACATGACTTAGTGCGACTTGCTGATCTTTTGGAGGGGGCAGCAGCACCCTGGAGCAGAACTGAACCACAGTGAGGGACCTGATAGACAGCAGGGGTGGAAGAAGCCCCATGTAAGTAGAACTGCACTTCTATCCCTCGTCCCAGATCTCTTTTAAGGGCTCGTTCACACTATGAGCATTTGCTGATTTTTTTTTTTTTATTTTTTTTTTAAGCGCTGTCAATTTTGCAAATAGCCCTAAAATCGCTTGTGTAATGATTTCCTATGACAGTGTTCACGTGTAAGCATTTAATCTCAAACGCGCTACAGGTACCATTTTCTGAGTGCTTTTACTCAATAGAAAGTATGGGGAAATTGCAAAGCGCTTGAAAAATTGCTTTGTATAGCGATTTTCTGAGCACTTTTATGAATAAATGCATTGTATTTATTCATTTCCGGGTTAAAGAGTTCACTTCCTGAGTAACGTCAGGAAGTGAAAAAAATCTTGGCTGAGCAAAAGTGCTTAGAAAAGTGCTTTTCTAAGCGAAAAGTGCTGGGAGATGCGCTTTAAAAAAAGCTCAATAAATTGCTCAGGGATAGCGCTGGCGATTTATAAAGGGGAACAAAGTCTAACAAAACGTGCCATTAGCCTCTAGCCTAGCAATGTGTCTGTAGACAGAAGCCAGCCTCAAACTGTCATCCAAGGGATAAAGCCCAGAGTACAGGTGTGGGAAGTAAAAAATATTGTACATTGCTAATTACCGTAATGCAAGTTTACTGTCAGATATATTAAAATGTGGACTGAATTAGAGCTTCAAACAGTGTAAAAAAAAAAAAAAAAAGTTGCTATAGATTACTTCTCACCATTGTTGTGTAACTATTTCAGAAACTGGCAGGAGATAGTTCTTTGAGATACTTATCACTGTCTCTCCTCCACAACAGACATCCCATTGAACAATTTCATCTGAGGATGATGCTGCAGTAAGCCTTCTGCAGTTTTAAATGTTGGGTTATGCTTAAAGTGGACCTAAAATTCTTGCACAGGACAGAAGGAAAACCTATAGAAATACACCCTGTATGTCTTTAGAGAGTTTAGCCTGGCTAATTCACCATCATCTGTGATTAAGCACAAGTTGTAATTTGGTCCCTCAGCAGTGTCAGCTGACTGCCACGGTGGAGAGATAATTGGTAAACCCAGGATGTTAAGAATATGTCTGCTTTTATGAAAGCAGGAAGTAAACATTCTACTGATTTATTGCAGGATTTGTATCAGCTGCAACAAAGAAATGTTTTTCTATAAAGGTTATTAGGCTGCTAATTATATGCTAATTCAGAAACCTTGATTTAGGATTGGCGTCACATGGCTATGCTTGTGGCTGTTGTGTTGCTGGTGGGGATAACAGCATATGGTGTGTGTGGCCCGAAACAGTTTGCACCTGCAACCTCCACACTGTGACAGTGCAGGGACCCAGTGGCCAGATCCCTGCAGTATTCTTGCAAACATGTAGTCTGCCAAAGCGGAGGTAAGTATACACAATTTGTCTACCAATAAGTTACTTTTATTTTCAGGAATGCTGCTGTAAGTAAAGTTGCCTTGAAAGGAATATGGTAGTGGCCCCTATCTGTCCTACTTTATAATTATTTTTATTAAGTATTTATATAGCGCTGACATCTTCCAAAGTGCTTTTACAGAGAACACAGTCACATCACTAAAGGCTAATTTCACACCAGGACGTTGCGTTAGAGGGGGCGTTAAGGTCGCATAACGTCCCCCTAACTCAACGCCTGGTGGTGCTGGATCTGGACGTCAGAGTGAGCCGCGTTGTGCAGCTCACTCTGGCGTCAGTGATGCCGTGATGCGCACTCTTGTGCGCATGTGGCATCACGTGGTCCCGCCGGCCAATCGCCGCACAGAGCGGCTGCTCCAGGAAGTAAACACTGCACGTCATAACGTGCAGTGCATATTAATTAGCCATGTGCCTGGCCGCTCTCCGCTCCTCCCCAACATTACTGAGCATGTGCAAGCAGTCTAACGCGGCTCAGCCGCGTCTAAAGTACTGCATGCAGTACGTTGCCTTGTGACGCAGCGTTACAATGTAACGCAACGTCCGCACTGTGAAAAGCCCCATTGATTTTTCATTACTGTGCGGTGGGCTGCGTTACAGGCTGCTCTAACGTGCGCCTGTAACGTCCCACTGTGAAACCAGCCTTACTGTCCATCAGGCCGGCTTCAGGCCTCTTGCACACTGCATGCGATTCCGATTCAGATTCCGCTTTTTAAACAGTTTTTACATCTGATTCAGATTCCGATTTGCAGTGTGCAGGGAGCAAACTGCAAATCTGAATCTGAATCGGAAGTAAAAACAGATTAAAAAGCGGAATCTGAATCTGAATCGCTTGCAGTGTGCAAGAGGCCTCAGACTGTGTATTGGTGGCACCGTACCGCCAAAAATAGGCCTTCGAGGATTACCGTGTAAGTAATCCCCTTCTGGTCGAGATCCAAACAGGAAGTGACGCTCGCTTGTGGTCACTTCCTGTTTTGGAGATACGGAAGTGTTTGGAAGCGTATTGTAAGAATACGCTTCTGCACATGAGCGCCACAATGTTGCAACACCAACATTTTGGCAAACCCTATGTCACCATTGACTTACATGACTTCCGGTCTGCCACATGTCGTCGCAAAGGTCGCGTGGTAACGTCGGTTTGTCTGAGCAGTAGATTGGCAACTTCTGGCACCCATAGGCTTTCATTAGCATAGCGGTGATGTGCGGTAAAATAACCCACCGCACCGCAAGAGTGTAAAAGGGGCCTGAGAGTGACATTTGTATGTTTTTTGGGATATGGCAGGAATCTGGAGCGCTTGGACAAAACCTATGCAGACATGGGGAGAACTTACAGACTTAGTAACGTCCATGACAATAGCAACAGACGTATTAGGTAAGTACCGTGGAAAGCGCTGATAGCGTAACTCGCAGTACACAGTGTCATTAGTAAGGCTAATATTGCTGTGCGACGTCTGTGCTTGGCGATATTGCCGCACTTTCGTGCATCGGGCCTCATGCCACTTGCCAAGTTCTCTGAATTTAGAGCATATTTACATGTCCAGATATTGTTGCTATGTTGTCCTTGCTCTTAGTACATTATTTATGTATTCAGACAAACACATAGTTGTCAAATTGCACTCTGTGTGCCTGTCACTAAACAGGCATCTGTAACTGTAGTTTTTGCAGCTGTTTTGGTGTCTGTCCCCTAGTGCTACATAGCACTGCCTGCTTAACAGAGAATGTCACAAACAGTGTCTAGTGGTAAAAGTCACACCCAGCATGCAGCTTCTTGTAGACACTGTGCTCTCTGTCTTCCCTGGCCTAAGGCTTTTCCTCTTTCATTGATTGTGTTTTGTGAATTGCAGCCTGGTTTGTACATAACTGAGCAATTACACAACCAGACAAAAATGAAGGAAAGGCTGTTATGTTGCTACTTTTGCCAAGAGTGACGAGTGGTGTATTGAAGTCACTTTGTTAACTTTCTACAGTTAAAAAGGTAACATACTGTCAAACTACTGGCCTTTATTGCACACTTCTTGCATACTTCTCTATTTAACGTGTCCACAAACTAGGGGACAAAAGAGATAGAAAGTATCCATTCTCACTGCTACAGAAATACAATTTGTATTCCATACTGTCTCTTGCTAAAGCCACTACTTATTGCAGTGCCAGCCCTGTCTCGCACTGTGCCTGCCTGGAGATGGGCGGATGGTGTGGGGTTAGTGTCACTCCAAATGAAAACTAACGCCTGGTACATACTATGCAATTTTCACTTCAGATCTTATTTGAGCAAGTGATAAGATCAATACAGTATAATCCTTTATAGTAAACTCTGATATAGTAAAACTTTGAGTATAGAAAACTAAATGTCAAGGTTCCAGCCAAACACCATTATAAGTACTGTATACGGGAATAATGCCTGGTATAGTAAACTACGATATAATAAAACTTATGTTATGGTAAACATTGCGGTATTCTATACGGTGCTGTAGTGGAAAGTGGGTGGGAGCATGTGTAATTTGTCAGTTAAAGGCCTCTTGCACACTGCAAGTGATTCCGATTCAGATTCCGCTTTTTAATCAGTTTTTACATCCGATTCAGATTCCGATTTGCAGTGCGCAGGGAGCAAACTTCAAATCTGAATCTGAATCGGATGTAAAAACTGATTAAAAAGCGGAATCTGAATCGGAATCACTTGCAGTGTGCAAGAGGCCAAAGACCCATGAGTCAGTGGGAGGGCGCGCAGCCACTTGTAGCCTGCCCGCTATCTGCACACTACTCTGGGCCTGCGTGGATTACCTCAAAAGCATAAGCCAATGAGACCTATGCTTCCTGTGAAAACTTCTGCCTGATTATTGTGGGAATTCCCTGTCATCTGTAACTTGCTTGTGCATGGCTGCAGTGCTACAGTATCATCTGGGCTCCATAGAAATGTGGACAGACACACTATGGGCTTGATTCACAAAGCGGTGCTAACTGTTATCACGCCTGTGAAAACCCCCTTAGCACGATTAAACGAGCTTTTCGTGCGCTAATTTGCGCAGGGCGCTCCATGCGAAGTGCCCATTACAGCCTATGGGTCTTAGCGCGCATAGGACTTTGCGCGCGCAAAACTTTGTGCATGGTACTTAGCGCACGATCTGATTGAGAAAACCGATGCTAACCTTCTTAGCGCCCTGGTTAGCTCGCCTAAAGACTTTAGACGTGCTAAGTAGGTTAGCACCGCATAGTGAATCAAGCCCCATAAGTACTGTACCTGCATTAACTGAGGAGACCTATGCTTCCTGTGCATGCTTATTGCATGCAAGTCCCTGCCTATTGAGTACTGTGCATTTTGATCTAGCTTAGAAGCTGTCTGTGCTCGCTTGCTGAAGCATTGAAAAGAAAATGGAACTCTCAATTATTGACTGAATTAAGATATAGTATTGGGGGAGCAGTGGTAGTTTGATGGCCCATAGTATTGCACTGTATTAAAGTGGACCCAAATTAAAAATACAAGATTTCAGAAATAAAATCTACTTTCTAAATTATAATAATAAATAGCAGCCTTTTTTCAGCTGCATGATGACAAATATAAAATATTTTACATTTATTGGAGGAACCCCTCCCTTCCTTTCATATTGCCGGGACAGGATCCGGCAAACTGGTAAAGTAGATGGTGTCCAGCAAAGGAGGAATTGCTAATGGCTGCACCCAGTATAACCCTAGTAATGAAAAGAGAAGGGTGAAAAGCATGCACTGAAATGCTCATAGGCTTGAAGGAGTGTTTATTTATCTTTGTATGTGTCAGTGTTTCAACTAAATATTTTGAATTTAAAAAAATGTTTGGTTTGGGTCAGCTTTAAACAGTGCAACACTGCAGTTTTCCACATGAACAAACACTCTTACGCTCTACAAAGCTCCAGTGCCCACAATGTCCTCCAGTGCTCTTAGGGAATGCTGCTGAAGACTTGGGATTGTTCAAAAAAAAACTAGAAAGGAATAGAGTGCTTCATAGCGTAAAACCAAAGGGGATCATTTATTGCACACATAAAAACTTACTTAAAAGATTACAAATTCACAAGCGCGTATCTCAGAAAAGGACAGGGTCCCCTCTCTCCTCAATGCAGAGGGTATATCTGGTCTGTGGCCAGCAGCGCGGTGTCCAATGTGAGGGATGATCAGTTGCAGAGGTGTGGGCGGATCCTAGATCCAGTGGACCCTCAGCGTCATTACGTGTTTCGGCAAACACCTTTGTCAGATGATCCTGGGGCAAGGGCATGTCGCTTATCACGGACGTGTTGCCGTTGCCATGACGACAATCATCATTTGGGGGGGAATCAGTAGATGCACGCTAGTATATCTTGCTGGCAGGGGGCAGACAGTGACATTACGATTGCGGAAGTGACCTGGAGCAGGTGAGGGCGGAAGTATCTGTCAGGAAAGGATAGCCTATCCCAATGTAGTGGGCGGTGAAAACTTTAAAATTAAATTCAAAGTCTGGGCTTAATTTCAAAGTTTTCCCGTCCATTACATTGGGATAGGGCCTCTCCCTTCCTGATAGAAGGATGCTAAACATATTCAATGAGTGTATCAGTACAATCAGTTATCATGCAGAATAGTCTAAAAATCCCCCTCCAGCTAAGATCTCTGGAATTAGACTGTTTCTTTTATAAGTATGTATTAAGATTTTTAGTTTATCAGTTCTATTAATAATTCTTTAATTGGTGTGTATTTGATTGACCTCCACAAGGAGGTGGTGTACTATGGAGCATCTGTAAAATGTACATAGTAGGTTCCTAGTGTTTCTTTTGGGAATACTGTACCTGGAATAGGATATAAGGAATAAAGCATCAACCATGTTTAGTGGTAGCATGACTTAATTCCTTTTGCGATTGATTAATCCCACCACACATTAAGGAAAATACCCATTGGTTGAATCCAGGGGCAGAAGCATTCTGCAGGAATACTTGTAAACACTTTGTCCAGCACATAGTAGGTGCTAATATTATATAGCTTATTTATTTTTCTGCTATACATCGAGAAGCTATTCAAATGTTCCTGGCACTTTGCCTCCATGACTCCTATGCTGATAGGTACTTCTGACTCTTCCACCCATCTATCCATATAGCTAGTGCTATCTTTAATGAGATATATCTCTATAAGATCTCTTACTCTTGAGGTGTTACAGTCTCTAGGAATGTTTTCCCAGGTGAGCAATTTCCTATTCTGCAGATATCGGTAGTGTTCTGCAGCTGAGACATTTCTGTTGCCTCTGAGAAGATTAAATCATGTGAACTTATTACCATAACATAATTTTATATCTTGTGGTCAAACCCTTTTCCTTCCACAACCTGAATGGGCCATGTTATAAGCTGGAGGAAATGGAGCATTTCCTATAAAGGTTTGCATATAGGAGTGTACAGATCCTAATGTATACTTGCTTAATATTTAGCCTATAGACTATAAGTCATGCTGCAATAGTCTTTTTTTCTATGAAAAAGTTTGTAGGGATGTGTTAATGTGTGAAGGAAATATAGGGCCTGATCCAATTCTATTTTTCTTCCCAGTTTTATCCTAGGAGATAATTTTTCATCTTCGGGTTAAAATAACTTTTGTGCTCTGCAAAAGGACCAAAAAGTAGGTGAAAAGGGCGGTCAAAATTAGCAAGCAAGAATATTTTCTTGCATGTTGGTGGCTTAAATAGCATATTATTTATAATGTGAAAATATCTCCTAAGAGAAAAAGTGAATTGGATCAAGTCATAATTTGAGACTGAGGAGCTTATCTAACCCAGGGGACAAACTATCCTTAACATTCCATGCTGCCAGCTGAGCAAACCTAATGGACAAATTGTATCGCTGGTGGAGAACTCCTGTTCCCTCACTGTTTCTGCATCTAAGCAATGCATTTCTCTGTGCTCTAAGGCGTTTATTAGCTCAGACACACCTGTTCCAGACTGTAAGCGAACAACTTTATTATGGGCACAGGTAATACTCTAAACAGAAACAGCAATTTGTTAGCACAATCCTATCTACATATAGCCATCATTCTTCCAGTCCATGAAATTTTGTAGTTTTTCCATCCCTCAGTGAAAATAGCTAAACCATGCGCAGTACAGAAAAAATGGTCTTCAGAATCACAAGTGCTTCCGAAGATTGCCGAAATCTCCGCCGGCGGAAGATACAAATGGAGGAGCCTGCTGGAGACCGAGGACACCGGGAGCAGAACGTAAGGCTCATTAGGACCAAGAGCCTTCCCTCTCCTTAGGTATGTATCTATTTTTTTATTTTATTTTAGGCTTCAGATTCACTTTAAGTACCTAAGTAAACTGGGGAATTGTAGCCCTGATGATTAACTACTT
Organism: Hyperolius riggenbachi; assembly: GCF_040937935.1. NCBI lineage: Eukaryota > Metazoa > Chordata > Amphibia > Anura > Hyperoliidae > Hyperolius > Hyperolius riggenbachi. The sequence goes on from NC_090647.1 coordinate 223,524,350, forward strand.
GCGGATCCCTGCTACGCATATTTACGCCCTGTAAACCTCACTTGCAGATCAGGGACATAGATATGCATATTTGTTTACTTATCGTCACTGTTTGCGATCCCGGGCAAGCTCCCGTTCGCCTTCATTGCAATTACACCATTCCGTGATCAGTGAACGGATAGCAGCTGTTCCCAAACCCGATCACAATGCCTGTGATAAATGAAAGCCGGCGTCAGCAAGAAGGCATTAATTTACAAAGTTAAAACACGTCAGTACATGAGAATTAAGTGTGGCGCTCTCTTTTGGGCCAAAAAGTTAAAATACACCCACGTACACTATTATTTCAGTGTGATCATTTCAGTGTTATAAGTAACGATAAAGTTATTGGCGAATGAATTGTCATGGTTTTTAAGGAGAAATGGTTAAGGACCAGGACATGTCCCAACATGTTATCTGGTTGTGCTGTTCTTATAATTTGTACGCAATACAGGCATTTGGACATTGTGCAGAACCATCTTCTTCCTCCCCCCGAACTTATTTATCTACTTAAGGACCAAGGTCATTGAACTCTACGCCCTGTTTTGATGGTTACCTGGCTGTCAGGGCGTAGATTTCAATTCACTGCAGCAGCATGCATCCGCCGTTTTCGTTGCTCCCGCCGATCTCGACGCTGTCTCCACGCTGTGTCCCCTCGCAGCTCACTTGCTCTGCCTGTCTCTATGACAGCAGAACCCTGTGAGCTGGTCTGGAGCCGATTTCATTGGCTCCTGGCCGTGTCTATCAATGTAAGTAACTCCCATAGGCTTACATTGATAGACACAGTCAGGAGCCAATGAAAGCAGCTCCTTACCGGCTCACATGACTCATAGAGATGGCAGAGTGGGTGTCCTGAGGATCCCGGCTTGCTGCGTGAACGGCGGTGCGGCGGGTATATGCGGCAATTCGTCGGTATTCTGTCGTTATTGTACCAGCGGTCTCTGGTCCTTAAGGGATCCCTGGTACTTTAAAGAGACTCTGTAACAAAAGTTTCAGCCTTATTTCTTCTATCCTATAAGTTCCTATACATGTTCTAATGTGGTCAGTCTTACTGCAGCCTTTCCTAGTTGCACAGTGGCTGTATTATCTCTGTTATATAATCTAATGTTCTTTCCTTTGTCAGCTTAGTTGGGCTCAGGCAGGAATGTGCTGCTCTGCTTGTGATAGGATAGAAGTTATACACACCCTCTCTAAGCCCCCTCCAGGCTCTGTATGAGTCACAGACTGAGCTTCTCTCAGCCTATCACAAGCTGGTTAGAAGCCATGTCTTTTGTTTGTAAACACTGCCTAAAACTGGCAATTACAAGCCAGGATTGCAGCAGGGAGTGGCAGAAACAGCACAGAGGGGCCCAGGAGAACATAATGAATAGAATGGTATGCTTTTTATTGTAAGAATTTTAGAGTACAGATTCTCTTTAAGTGGTAAAAATTGACCATCTGGCTTGTTGTCTGTACAGTTTAAAAGCCATCATCCATGATGGTATGAGACCCATTATTGCACATTGCAAGGGTAGCCTGCATATCTAGTAAGGTGCTATCGATGCTGAATGATATAAACTTATTTCCACAAGACAATACCAAACCACATTCTACTCATTTTGAAACAGCAGGGCTCTGTAGTGTTCAAGGGCTAAATTAACATTGGGAATTTGCACTGCATGCTATGTCAATGACAGAACAAGCTATAATACTGACTGGCTCTCCTTGCAGTAATCAATAGATTGTTATTTTAAGGTCAACTTTGAAAGCCTTCACTTTATAGCTACTGTTAATATACCACACAGAACCATGTCTTTACAATATCATATATGCAGTTTTACAGCAATATGGAACAATTATTTGTGTGGCATAGAAATGGTTTAACATGAATCCCAATCAGTAGCTGATACCCCCTTTCCCATGGGAAATCTTTTCCTTTTCTCGAATAGATCATCAGTGGGCTCATCAAGGCTCATCAAGCTAACCCATCACATCCAGTTGCCAGCTACTGCGCTTGCGTGGACCGAGCTGCATGCACTTTGATCACACTCTTGCTGCTGAGAGCGCACTGAGCATGCGCAGTAGCAATTTCCGCATATTGCGTATGCGGCAGGAGCACACGGCTCGAGTAAGTTAAAATCTTTTTTTTTTTTTTAACTTAAATATCCACGCACATCTACACTCACCACAGGCCTGAGGGACACATCATACATGGGGGGGATTCTGGCCAAGGGTCTATCTTTTGTCAGATAATCGAACACTGCTACAGACACACACACAGCCAAGCCCTTTTGAACAAGATCTTTCCAGCATGCCGGATCGATTGTTTCAATCAATCTTGTCCAGAAAGAGAAATTACAATCTGGCATCTATCTCTGGCAGATTCAATCCATTATGATCAAATCTGCCAGATATTGATGCCACTAATCGAGTAATGTATGGGCACCTTTATCCTGAAATGATTTGGTGGTTTCATGCCTGAATGTGAGTTTAGGAAATGTTGTTATCACAGATCATTACTCAGACTTGTGCTGTGATAAGAAGGCAGAATAGCTTGTTCTTTATTGCTCAATAAAAGTATATTTGAGACAAAGCAAGAAAAGTTACAATAACAGATAGTCGGGAGATACATTTATTTAGTGCAATCATAGAATTCTTCTGTGAAAGGTTAGCTAAGTTCTGTGCTTGCACAATCCAGCATTCCATTCTTTACCTCAGCCAGTCCAGCTCTTCTAGTGCTGATGTCTGATAAGCCTCCTACTGAAAGTGAATGAAGACTCTTCTGAGATCATGTAGGGACTTTACAGCAGAAGCAGGAATTAGAATACCACTAGAGCCAACAATGGTCACTTGAGTTTTTACACGTGCTTAATCCCTTGAGCCACCCTTATTCATCTGAGATACATACTTGTAATCCCTGTCATTATGTCATGGGGGAGTTGTATACAAACTTGTAGTTAGCCTGCAGACTAGTGACGCGTTAAATGAAATTGGATTGATGATGAGCAGCGTTTGGTGGAGCAGCTCCCGAGTGTGTGGGAGTGGTGAGAACAATGTGATGGAGGGCTGCTCAGACATCACGGGTTGTTAAAGTGAACCAGAGATGGTAAAAAACATGAGGGTGCTTCGTCTCTGGTTCACTTTATTAAGGATCTGGCATGCCAGATCTTTAAGTGACAGTGGGCTCCTGCTGTACACACACTAGATGCACTCAAAATTCTCAAATTAGGCGATTAATACCCCCCTTGGCCAAGTTTAATGTAATCTGTGTACTTAGCTGAAAGGACCACTATCGCAAAAATCTTAAAATTTAAAATACATGTAAACACATACAAATAAGAAGGAAGTACATTTCTTCCAAAGTTAAATTAGCCATACATTGCTTTTCACCTATGTTGCTCTCACTTACAGTAAGTAGTAGAAATCTGACAGAAGCGACATATTTTGGACTAGCCCATCTCCTCATGGGGGATTCTCAGGGTGTTCTTTATTTTCAATAGCACTTAGTGAATGGCAGTTTCTCTGTCTAACTGCCAAAAAAGTGTGCAGTGAGTGTGTAGGCTAGCCAGCATCTTTGTATAAATATTTTTCAAGGAGTGTCTTTATAAAGAAATTGTGACCTAAGCCCGTTTAAAAACGCGCGCACACATGCCCGGCCAGCCCTGCGTCCAGTCTCAATGGCGGTCAGTGCAGGACATGAGCAGTAGCGCAAAAGAACTGACACAGGGACAGGACGCAGGGACACTTGTATTTTATTAGGATAAAGGCTATGCTGAGAATCCCCCATGAAGAGATGGACTAGTCCAAAGCCTGTCGGTAATGGCAGATTTCTACTAACTACTGTAAGTGAGAACAACATAGGAGAGAATTAATTTATGGCTCACTTTACTCTGGAAGAAACATTCTTCTTATTTGTATGTGTTTACATACATTTTAAATGTTAAGATTTTTGCTCAGTCCCTTTTACACTTAATCAGTTGCTCTCAGTTATAATTGAAAGAAAACTGATTTTCAAAGTAATGCCCATGTTTTCCTGTGGCACAGTTCCCACTCTAACATCTAACTCACATGTTGTAACTGAAATCTTTTTCACAATGCACTGCTATGGAAAAAAATGCGTACTAACGCATGCCAACCGCATTAAAAGTAAAAGGGCCCTAACCCTTACTCAGCCCTGTTTATTGTGGATGAAAGTTTATAGATAAGGTTGTGTTTTAAGCCCCCATCTACACTATACAATTTTTTGTCCGATTCGCTTCATTGATTCAATTTAATTCAATCCGACATGTCCGATCGGGATTCGAATCAATTCGAATCACATCCCGATCAGACATGTCGGATTGGATTGAATCGAATCAATGAATCGAATCAGACATAAAATTGTATGGTGATAGGGGGCTTTAAACATTGCTAAAAAATTACTCTGTCCAATTATACATTGATTTGCAGTGCACTAAATTTTACAGGGTAGCAATAGAATCAATGTTTACAAATACATGAATGGCAGCTGTTTGCGGAAGTCTTTGTCATTGCTCAGCAGGGGCCCTTTTCATTATTTGCCAGATGCTGGTTCAGTCCAAGTTGTGTATGTGGACGTGCGAGTTGTGGCTGTGCTGAGTGTCTGGCTGCATTACATGTGCGACATTTTTAATGTTCTTTGTAAGAGTAATTAATTAAAGTATCTTTTTGTATTTTTTATAACAAACGTGTTGGATTGAGTTTATTGCATATGCCTCCCAACCCCCCACTTTCCTTGACTTTTACGCTTCAGTCCAAGTTGTTGTTTTTCTGGTGTTGCTCCATGGCACTGATCTAAAATGTATTATTCTGGGATTGCTTGTGATTTAGAAGCAGTGGCTACGGTAGTTCGCAAGATGTGCATGACCAGAATTTAAAGAAAACCTGTAACTAAAAACAGTTCCCGTGGGGGGGTACTCACCTCGGGTGGGGGAAGCCTCCGGATCCTATCGAGAATTCTCCCGTCCTCCTGTGTCCCAGGGCGGTCTCGCTGTGCCCCTCCGAACAGCAGGGATGTAAATATTTACCTTCCCGGCTCCAGCTCGGAGATAGGCAGATGTAGCCAGTCGATGTCGGTCCGCTCTACTGCACAGGCGCAAGTCTCCTGCGCTTGCGTAGTAGAGCGGACCCGACAGAGATCAGTATTTCCATGCCGAGAGCCACAACAGCGCCACCCGCTGGAGCCAGGGAAGGTAAATATATTAGCCTTGTCAGGCTTATTGAGCGAGGATTGTGGGACGCTTCGGGGGAGCCAGCACTAGACTGCCTGCAGCTACAGGGATGGGGAGGTCTCATTGGGACCCTGAGGCTTCCCCCCCCCCCCCTCCCCTTCCGAGGTAAGAACTCCCCAGGGGATTTTTTTTTTATACAGGGTCTCTTTAAAGAGGATTGAACCTCATTGCAATCATTAGCCAATACCCTTTTTCCAATGAAAAATCTTTACCTTTTCTTGAAAGATAATCAGGGACATCTGTATGGCTGATATTGTGGTGAAAGCCGTCCCACAGTGTGATGTCATGACCATGCTCCTGAGAGTTTGCGGTTTGTGAACCTTGTTGCATTGTGGGAAATAACAGCTTTTTCCAACTGCCAAGCAAACAATATCTCCCTCTGTGAATAGAACTCTCTGTATCAAACATTCCATACAGATCACCTGGCAAGCTATCACCACCAGTGATACATTTCAGAATGTAAATCGGAGAGAGGAAAGGTTTTACAATGCACAAACACTAACTTTATAAATACATATTGTAAAAAATAAGACATTTTATTTATTCTGTTATTATCACTACATTTCCTATTTAAAGAAAACTAGCATCCCCTGGTCCATACATGCTGTGTGAAATGAGCACAGGGCAGTTGCACCAGAGGCTGTGTGTTATTCTACTTTCTGGTGTGCTCATGGAAAGGATTGCATGTTGTCTATTTATTGATGCTCTGGACTCAGACGTAGGAGTGAGAGGAAGTGAATTTTGTGAGTTGTATTTTCCATAGCTACTCAGAACAGTCCATTCATACTGAATTTTCCTCAGTACATTCCACATTAGGGATTACTGAAGTAGATGAATTCTGAATCTGGAACCAGTAATTGCCATGCATAATGTTTGTAACTGCTTTTGCTGGCAGCACAAAAATGTGGATTTGGCATGTGAATTACCACTCCCAAAATGCTGAGATTGTTCATTGTTTTTGTTAAAGGTGAGTATGGGTGTATGCTATTAATCACATTCATATTTGATGCAGGGCTTTAAATGGGGACTTGCATCAGTAATTATTATTAATACTATATATTTGTTTAGCAGTAAAAGCTTATGTAGTGCTTTACAGAGTACATAGGGATGCCACTTAAAGAGGAACTCCAATGACAATAATTTGGTGCTGCAACATGTCAGATTGATAGATGATTCAATCGATTTTGGTCCAAGATTGGTTTAATGCATCGATAGGACACGTGGGAAAGATCTCTGTTGAAAGTGCTTGATCAGGTGCCGATATTGGCAAAAATCAGTAACCCTTCGCACTCTCGCATGCAAATGTTCAAACAAATGCATTCACAGATTCACTCATCCAGGCACCACTGTTATCACTACAGCTACATTCAAAGCCGGGGTCTTAGTTCACAGAAGAATGCATTCTTATGCTCAGTCACCTACACTGCGCAGAAGTACCCAGGTAAGCGTAGGTGTCCTAACTCTGGCCCTGTAACATGCATAGTGCAGACATGTAAACATTCATTGCATCAAACCTATCTAGGAATTAGGCTTTTAACTTAGCTGTAGGGATAACAGTGGTGCCTGGATGAGTGAATCCGTGAATGCATTTGTTTGAACATTTGCATGCGAGAGTGCGAAAGGGTTACTGATTTTTGCTAATTTTCTGGCCACACCCCCTTCAGCACCTCCCTTTCCTTAATAACTTATTTAATGTCCTAACTAGAGGTGATGTGCCTGGTTATATGTATTTTTTCTTGTTACTGACCCCTGTGGCTAGGGTTTTACTTCAGTGCACTCCCTTCTTCCCCTGTATGTGTTTGTCAGCATGCACACAGCTTATGCTGGTGTATGTGCATGGTGCGCATGGATACATTACGTTAGCTCCCTTGTGCGATTGGTAAAATGCACTATCTCTCCTAGGAGAGGACGTCAGGATGTGTGCTCCTAATCCCTAGATAGGTTTGATGCAATGAATGTTTGCTTGTCTGCACTATGCATGTTACAGGGCCTGAGGTAGGACACCTATGTTTACCTGGGTACTTCTGCGCAGTATAGGTGACTAAGCATAAGAATGCATTCTTCTGTGAACTAAGACTCCGGCTTTTAACTTAGCTGTAGGGATAACAGTGGTGCCTGGATGAATGAATCTGTGAATGCATTTGTTTGAACATTTGCATGCGAGAGTGCGAAGGGTTACTGATTTTTGCTAATTCTCTGCCCACACCCCCTTCAGCACCTTGTCCTAACTAGTGGCGATGTGCCTGGATATATGTTTTTTTTTTTTTCAGGTGCCAATATTGCACATTGGACCCCCGGCCGCAGTCCCCCTAAAGGTGGCCACACACCATACAATTTTTTAAATATCTGTTCAATTTAAGAATTGCAAGCAATTTTTCTGACTGATCGTACCATTTCAAAAATATGACCAATGTACCACACACCTATGTTCAATTCTTTCCTCAATTATGATAAAAATGATTGGAAACTCAGAGAAAATTGCTAGGGTGTGTATATTAATAAATTAACAATCCAACACACACCATACAGTCTTTAGTAGAAATTGAAGAGAAATATCTGGCATTCCGGATCGATTTAAACAAAAAAACGGGAAATCTGATCGGATTTTTCAGTCGAATGGAAAAAAAGCTTTAAATTTTTTCCGAGAGATACGATAATTTTTATCGAATTACTGTAAAATCGGATCATTTTATTGTATCGTGTGTGGCCACCTTTAGTTTTATCATGTGCGCTATGCACCGCACCACTGTGACCCCAGCATTAACATGTAAAATAAATATTGCTCACTTTGTAACAATTTGCTTTTCTTTTTATAGTAATAAAGTAAATAAAATTTTAAAAAAGTGCACGTTAAATGTATTTTAATACCAGCTTATCTCCAGGCATAGAAGCTGATAACAAGCAAGAAGAAGGCTGTCAAGCTTGAGGGTCCCCTGTAGCTCTCCTTCTCACTCTGCTTGTCAGCATCAGGGTGCCTTGCAAATGGAAGGTGCATCTACAACCTGTAGCAAGGCAATGGACACAGGAGTTCTATAAGCACACACTAGGGCTTTGGGAATGCCTGGGCTTTAAGGGTCAAGGGTAAAGCTTGTGTATTTATGTACAGTTAAGTCCATAAATATTTGGACAGAGATAACTTTTTTTTCTAATTCTGGTTTTGTACATTACCACAATAAATTGTAAATGAGACTCAGATGCAGTTGAAGTGTAGTTTTTTAGCTTTAATTCAGTGGGGTGATCAAAACGATTGCATAAAAATGTGAGGCAACTAATGCATTTTTTTACACAATCCCTTCATTTCAAGGTCTCAAAAATAATTGGACAAATTACACAACTGGAAATAAAAGGTCAAAATTAGAAAAGAGTTATCCCTGTCCAAATATTTATGGACCTAAGTAGTCCATATGAGGCTGCTGATATTACATTAGTTGAGTACTAGAACATGAAAAAAGAAGACACGTAGGACCATGTCTCTTCAATCAAACTGGCAAATGACTTCAGGAAGGTTCAGGTACAATGGGGTGGAAGTTGGCAGAGCTTTGTAAGGCGACTCAAATATTGCTTACAGTATATTGTTTTGTTTTGTGTTGTCTATAAGCAGGGAAATGTTTTGCTATGTGGTAACTCAGCAACTGCATGAGATGAGGAGAGATGCAGAAGTGATACTTCTGCTGCTTGAGGTAATTCTCGTTAGCTTCGTAAATCAAATGCACAGGGTACTTACTGCAACCTTGCATGGCTTCTGTGCATAATTCCTGTGTGTGGAGACAAGTGCACGTGTAGCTTTTTTGTAGCTTTATTTGTAGGTTTTATCAGATATTTATTAGAACCATTTTTCCTCTTAAACTTTCAGAATACTCAGATGTTAGATGGTCAGCACGGTGGCGTAGTGGTTAGTGCTCTCGCCTTGCAGCACTGGGTTTCCGATTCGAATCCCAGCCAGGTTGACATCTGCAAGGAGTTTGTATGTTCTCCCCGTGTCTGCGTAGGTTTCCTCCGGGCACTCTGGCTTCCTCCCACTGCCACATACGGATACGTTAATTGGCTTCCCCCTAAATTGTCCTTAGACTACAATAAATACACTACACGATATAGACATACGACTATGGTAGGGATTCGATTTTGAGCTCCTGAGGGACAAGACTATATTCTCTGTACAGCACTGCGTAAGATGTTGGCGATATATAAATTATAATAATAATGTTAATTAGACAGGCAATGTAAGTTGCCTCCATATTTTAATTTTGTTTGTGAGAGTTGTCTAATAGATAAAGAAGCGAGTAAGCTGTTTTACATGCAGACTTACAACCCTGTTTACCTGTTTTTAAAAACAGTCTTTCTCTGAGCCCCTGTGGTACTAAATATATAATTGTAAAGATAATTGAAAGAGATGGTACATCGTGTTCTGGGATACTTCCCCTTGCTTTGGTGCAGAGACGGAATATGACTTGGGGAGGGGGTGCCTGCTATTCCACTATACAAGTGTAGGGAATAACATACTCATCAGGGCTCAACATAGAACAAGCCAGTCAGAGTGCAAGTTCTGTTTCAGTTTGTCCTGTTTGTGTCACCTTTTTATTTATGATTAATATTTGCTGATAAGAGATCCTCCAGCCATGCTTTCTTTCTTTCCTCATGTTATTGTACAGTTATTACTGTCTAGCGGTAGGCGCAGATAAAATATTGATGTGAGTTGCATAGTATAGTAGGTCTGTATTTCACTGTCATTGTAGAAGTAATGCAGAGTCTGTGAGAGCTCAGAGCAGAGAAAGTGTTAAGGCTGGCTCTTGTTAGTTCCAGAGCCACTCCTTATATGTGGAATTCCTTTGCACAGTAATGCTTTCCATATGTGCCATTTGCAGTCCCGCTCTTCTTGGTGACATAAGAATGTGGGCTGTTCCATTCAAGCCTCTTCCTTTCCTGCTCTCTGCTACACTTCCTTGACAAAATAGTGCTGGAGGACACACCACAGAGATGAGATAAAGCCTCATTTACTCACAAGGCGTGTGATACCTGTGCATTGCTTGCTTGTCTCCTGTATGAACATTGTGGTTTTAGTAAGAAACAGATGTAACATTTCTGTGTTGGCTAATGTGGTCGGCATTTTCTGTTATAAAGTAAATGTTTGATTACTCTGCATTCTTTTTCATTTTGCTAAGGCAGTCAGATTGACTTTTATACCTTTTACGTTACATCCTGCAACGCTAACCATGCAACACTGCATTTTTAATACACGAGAAAACGTATGCATCTGCTTTTTGTTTATTACAGTTCAGTTGCCTTAGCATTCTGAGATGAAATTATAATTGTAATTTTCATGTATGGAATGTCCAGTATGTGATTGTGAGTGTAACCTGCAAAGTATGGGTGCGTCGGGGGGGTCCAGTATGTACTGAAGGTGATGTGCAGAAAAGCTATATTTACTTCAGACATCCAGTCATGTACAGAAACGTTCCTCATTTTTCCTCATGATTGAATCTCTGACGTCAGCACAAAGGTCACTTCTCCAAACTTTACTGCAGGCTGCTCTATTAAAGCTCTAATGATGAATACAGAAAGTAGATAGTTGAATCAGCCTCCCTGTATGTAAGTTAGTCAGTCTAGCAATGTGTCATGTGCTGCGTGATCTGGTTTTTCTTGTATTGCTGTATTGTCCTATTGCTGTATGGCACCCCTAAATATTGTATGTAACCTAAACTAATGTCCAGCGCTGCGTAATACAGTATGTTAGCGCTTTATAAATACAATAAATAAATAAATGGCCACAGTGAAAGAGATTCAGCCTTTGTTTTGTTGATCTGATTCCCCTTGAGGAGGTTGTAGGGAAATGTCTGATTCATTCTGGAGGAGAAACAAAAAATCATACATGTAAAGAAAAAGTGAACTTAAGGACATATTTTTACCTCTAGTTTTCCCCCTAGAGATGAGCATAAACGTTAGCAGCAACAGTGGTGTAGCTGAGGAACTAGGGGCCCCAGTACCAGTTGCACATTCATTGGTCCCCCCTCAAGCAACTGATATGAAGTACCAAACTGCTGGTGATGGAGGCCAGGTGCCTCTGCTTGTCATTACTGCTGGTAATGGTGGCCTGGAAATGAGGCTGGGTTCACAATCGCTGTGGTCATGCCATGGACGGTCACTTTGGATCCAATGTTTGTACTGCAGTGGCTGTCCCATTCATTTGCACCACTCTGTTGCTTTCTTTTTTTCTGTCCGACTTCAGTCCGCTGTCTGGAAAAGTTATTCAGGATGGGCATTCCGTTCGTCCATTGTTGTTTGCTGCGGGGACCGGTACATTTCCCCTTCTTAGTGTGAACCCGGTTTGAGGCCTGCAGCAAATACAGATAATCCTATACAAATACAGACTTTCTAAAAAGACAGAGTTTGAATAGATACTATGCAGCCTCCCACACCTCATGCGACCAAGCACATGAAAAGTTAAAGGACAACTGAAGAGTGAGGTATATGGAGGCTGCCATGTTTATTTCCTTTTAAGCAATACCAGTTGCCTGGCTGTCCTACTGATCCTCTGCCTCTGATACTTTCAGCCGTAGACCCTGAACAAGCATGCAGCAGATCAGGTGTTTCTAACATTATTGTCAGATCTGACAATATTAGCCACATGCTTGTTTCTGGTGTTATTCAGACACTTCTGCAGTCAAACAGACCAGCAGGGCTGCCGGCCAACTGGTATTGTTTAAATGAAAATAAACATGGCAGCCTCCATAGTCTTCTCACTTCGGTTGTCCTTTAAGGACGTAGCAATGAGTAGGACACCAGTATTTCTGAAATACTGCAATTTTGTTTTTAAATATTTAAAAAAGCTTATGCCTGCAGTTTTGAGTGTAGTCAGTAGCAGACTGCTCTTTTTCCTTTTCTTGTCCATCACCTCACGTATAGTCTAAGATACGCCCCTTGTAGTCTTGAGTACACTTGTAATTTAGTGTAATGTAATAACCTATCGCACATCCATCATACCTTGCTGGGAAACAGTCTACTACTATGGGCAATTGTGTATGCTATAGGATAGGAAGCTCATTTTTTAGTGCTGGGAATGGTAGATTTTTTAAATGTATATTTAAATACTGATATATATATATATATATATATATATATATATATATATATATATATATATATATATATATATATATATGAAACTGCTGACTAGCCTTATTTTTTGAGGTGTGATTCTGAAGTTCAGCTGTATTGTGTGTATGACCGCCCTGACACAGGACTCGCGTATGGAAATGGATGATAAAGTGCGGCTGCAGCAGACATCTGGCAGAGTTACCTGGCTGTCAGGCAATATCACTTATAAAGTATCTATACAAAAGCTGTTTTTGGCAACTGTTCACTGTCTGGATTTGTCATGATTGGTGATTGAGGATAGAATGAGAGCACAGAGGTCCTATTTCAGGTTGTCATTGTGTGCTCTCTCTGGAATGCATATTTGTTCCCAGAGCTGTGAAGAAGTTTAGAAGAAGGTCACTCACATGAATGTGTTTCCTGTCAGGCTCACCAAAGCCATCACTGTGTTCAGTCAGTGCTGGAATGTAGGCTAGCTGGAAGCATTATTGCCTAAAAGCATAGAGTTCACTGTGAGGCTGAATCACCCAGGTGTTTATTACTGCTCTAAGGTGCTTCCATCTTGTCTGCTTTCAGTGGCATTTGCTGAAGATCTCACTCACTAGGCAAACTCTGACCTTGTGTTATGATATTTAGCTAGCTTTTCCCACCCTAGAATTGCCCACGCATTTACTGTTTTCCTGTCCTCCTCATCTTTCAGGGCCCGTTTTCACTAGAGCGAATCTGCATGTGTTTCCTGCATGCAGATTCGCATAGACAATACAAGTGATCAAGGAATACTGTAGGAGGGGGGAGGGGGGGGGATGAGTTGAACTTACCCGGGGCTTCTAATGGTCCCTGCAGACATCCTGTGCCCGTGCAGCCACTCACCGATACTCCGGCCCCGCCTCCGGTTCACTTCTGGAATTTCAGACTTTAAAGTCTGAAAACCACTGCGCCTGCATTGCCGTGTCCTCGCTCCCGCTGTCACCAGGAGCGTACTGCGCAGGCGCAGTATGGGCTGTGTCTGCGCCGTACGCTCCTGGTGACATCTTTGGGAGCGAGGACAGGGCAACGCAGGCACAGTGGTTTTCAGGCTTTAAAGTCTGAAATTCCAGAAGTGAACTGGAGGCGGGGCCGGAGCATCAGTGAGCGGCTGCGCGGGCACAGGATGTCTGCGGGGGACCATTAGAAGCCCCTGGTAAGTTCAACTCATTTTGACACGACTCCCCTACAGTATTCCTTTCTTTAAAAGCCCTAGTTCAGCCTCCCATTCTTTTTAAATGACACCTGAAGTGACAGGGATATGGAGCCTGCCATATTTATTTTCTTTTAAACAATGCAAATTTCCTGTCTTTCCTGCTGATCATCTGCTTCAATAACCCTGAACAAGAATGCAGATCAGGTGCACTAATCCAGCCAGACTGAAGTCTGGCTGGATTAGCCACATGCTTGTTTCAGGTGTATGATTCAGACAGTACTGCAGCCAAAAAGATAAACAAGACCGCCAGGTAACTGGTAGTGTTTAAAAGGGAATAAATCTAATAAATATAGCATCCACCACATCCTTCAGGTGTCCTCTAATGTGCACAATGTTGTGTGCACTGCATGTTTCTACATTTTGCAATATGGGCTGGCGCCACAGTCATTGTTATTATTATTATTGATTTATAAAGAGCCAACATATTCCGTGGCACTGTACAAAGTAGGAAACAAACATAGGGTACATAATAATACAGACAATGGTAATTTATACACAAATATATACGAAATACAGAGTTGGTGCAGAATGCAGAATTGGTAATTACAGTGACAAAAGTAATATAAATAAAATGTATAACAAATTCCTAGACACAAAAGGGTGAGAGAGCCCTGCCCTTGCGAGCTAACAATCAAAAGGAATAGGGGGAAACAAGACGTAGGGTAGTATGCAGTACTCATGTTTAGAGGCAGTAAGTTTCAGGTTATCTAGGAGTACAACTTGACCAGAGGTCAAAGGGGAAATGGCCTAAGGTAGAGCGTATGCTTGATGAAAAAAGTGAGTTTTGAGGGCACGTTTATAGATAACGGAGGTTGGAGAGTGATGGATGTGTTGTGGCAGGAGATTTCAGAGGAGTGGTGAAGCACGGGCGAAATCTTGTATACGTGAATGTGAGGAGGTCATTCTAAAGGAGAATAAAAGAAGGTCATGTGCAGATCTGAGATTGCGGTTGGGTTGATATCTGGAAACTAGTGAGAAGATGTACACAGGAGAGAGATTGTGGAGAGCTTTGTAAGTTAAGGCTCATACACACATCAGACCATAGTCTTTGGAAAATGAAAGATCACAGACCAATCTTACCACCCTTCATGTAGTATGAGAGCTATACTCTACACAGTCTTTTCTATGGAGCTGAACTCCACATCAGAAAAAAAATCTTTGCAAGATGCTGCACACACAGATGCTGTACAGACACAAAAGATCAGTATCTGCAAAAGATCTGTTCCTGCCAAAAATCCATTCCTGCAAATTGCAATGATAGTCTATGAGATCTGCAGATCATCATACACACATGATTTAACTGACATTCATCTGCAGATCAAGCAATCATCTGCAGATCTGAAAATCCATCCTGGTGGATCTGATCTGCAGATGAGTGTCAGTTAAATCATGTGTGTATGATGATCTGCAGATCTCATAGACTATCATTGCAATTTGCAGGAATGGATTTTTGGCAGGAACAGATCTTTTGCAGATACTGATCTTTTGTGTCTGTACAGCAACTGTGTGTGCAGCATCTTGCAAAGATTTTTTTCTGATGTGGAGTTCAGCTCCATAGAAAAGGCTGTGTAGAGTATGGCTCTTATACTACATGAAGGGTGGTAAGATTGGTCTGTGATCTTTCATTTTCAAAAGACTATAGTCTGATGTGTGTATGTGGCCTTAGTGTTCAGAGTTTGAACTGGATCCTCTGGTTAGTTGGTACCCAAATGAAGAGCTTGACAGAGAGAAGCAACAGAGGAAGAGTGAGAAGAAAGATGAATGAGATGAGCAGCCGTGTTCAATACAGATTGGAGCAGTGCCAATCTGTTAGTTGGCAGTCAACAAAGTAGTATGTTACAATAGTCCAGACGAGATATTATAAGAGCATGTGCTAACATTTTAGTAGTGTCCTGAGTGAGAAAAGGTCAGATGCCAGATAGATTTTTGAGTTGGAGATGAGCTGGTTAGGGAATCGATTTAGTTTTTCGAGATGCTGCATACAGCTTCTAGTGTCTGCGTTTGCAGTTTCTTATCCCCCTAGGGCTCAAATGTGACACAGTGATGTACTGACAGGAAACAATGCTAAATGCTTTTTTTGCTTGGGAGCAGAAAAGCATTTGACATTGCCAAAATGAGCCGCCGCCAGCCAACCAGGTGAATGGTTCTAAATATATTGTATTCATCTGATTCATTCTGTGCTTTCTCTTCCTGTTGAGATGACAGTGCAGTTTTACTGTACAGGAGGCTGATGAGACTCCTCCCCTTATCTCATCACCCATACATGAAGTAACCAGAGAAAAGCTGGATGGGAACAGAAGCCAGTCTCTCAATGTGAGCACAGATAACCCGCTCCTTATGTTGAGAATTACCTTTAGCCAGCATTTCATATGCAACAAGGTCTCATAATGACAAGAAAATGCTGAACTGCAGTGCTGGCTACAAAGAGTTAAGCCTTGTACACACACTGGATGGTTTATGGCCAAGGAGGTTAGTTGAGGCCCTCCTCTGATGAGAATCCAGCATGTTGTACAGTAGCTGGTGATTCCTCTAATGGCCCATACTCACGAGGGACTTTTGTCGCCTCAACACGCGGCGCGCGCGTGTTGCGGCGACAGGTCGCCCGTGAGTATGGGTGGTCGCACACGCGCGCACCCCGAACTGTCGCCCGCCGCTCTTGTCGCCATGCGATTGAAAGTTTCAATCGCATGGCAACAGTCGCCGCCGCACCTCCGCCGCAACTGTCGCTAGTCCGCGTGAGTACGCGGACTAGCGACAGCAACCTCCATAGAGGTGAATAAAGCTTCCGGCGGGGGGAGGAGGAACGTCGGCGACAGCTTCCGTCTCGCCGCTGGTCCCTCTTCCGCGTGTGTACGTGGAGGGACCTGGAGAGAAGCTGTCGCCGGCCTGTCGCTAGCACGCTCACGTGTGCTGGCGACAGGCGATTTTTGCAGCCCGTGAGTACGGGCCATTAGTGGTGAATGAGCTAACCATCCCGCGGATAAACACTGCCGAGCACAGGTCGAGAGCATTGTTCTCTCACTCACTTACTCCCCTTATCCCCCCCCACCAGCTCCATTCTGCTTCATCCTAAACTGTGCTACTGGCACTCTGCTTCACCCCTACCCCCAGAAACAGAACGTTTCACTAGTCTGGAGGCTAGCGGCACATCTGTATTTGTAGAACATCGGGCCACAAACTGTCGCCCGAGGGATAGTCCTGATCTTGATCGAGTATGCATGCCGACAGGGCTGCGCAGGGGCAGTGGCCATTGACTGGCCCGGTCGACAAAATTGAGAGGCAGGCGCTGCAGGGGACCGTAGGGTCGTTTTGTAGCGGCGCAGGCACAGGGCGGCTGCAGGGGGCTGGTAGAAGCCCCAGGTAACTTGAACTTTTTTTTAACAATCAGTTTAGGCTCTCTTTAAGAGGGTTTATCAGGCTGTAAATCATTTTACAACACATGCAATCGAAAACTTTCTGGCAGCCTAGAATCTAGCATATGTACAGCTGCTTCAACTTGCCTTTCTCTAATTTATGTATCTATCCTTTTTAAATTAACCTTCTATCTGGTGACGTGTAGCTAGTGATACTGCGGTGACTTGTGTGCTGTATCTGTGTATTTCCTGGTTGCTTTTGCAGTGCACTGAAAGCTCTCCAGTGATCTGATAGCATGCGTGTCTTTGAACAGCTGGACGTTATGGGGATTCCATGCACAACTCAGCTGCCACTACAGTGCCACCAGCTGCGGCTTACTGAATTAATGAGGCTGGAAATCCAGGAAACATGATGTGGGAGCCAAAGATAGTTTAGAGTACAGGGTTGTGCCTTCTGCTTACTAATATAACTGGAGACCCCCTGCTGTGATAATTAGTGCTACTCCAGTCAGGGACGTAAAGTTGGATCCATGTCTCTTTGGCTCAGCACTAAGCTTTGTCTTGCAAACTACAGTTAGATAATGCACTAAACTGATTCAAGTGGTATATGGAGGCTGCCATATTTATTTCCTTTAGAACAATACCGGTTGCCAATGCCTGGTGGTCCTGCTGATCTCTTTGGCTGCAGTAATGTCTGAATCACACACTTGAAACATGCATGCAGCAAATCTTGCCAGATTTTTGTTAGAAACTTCTCATCTACATGCTTGTTCAGGGTCTATGGCTAAAAGTATTAGAGGCAGAGGATCAGCAGAACAGCCAGGCAACTGGTATTGTTTAAAAGGAATTAAATCTGTCACCCTCCATATATCTCATTTCAGATTTCCAAGTAGTAGATGTGTGAAAACCATTCCTTATTATTTACAGCTGTCTGAGCTTTTATTTGGGAAGTGTCACAGAAATGTATACAGTAGATTTGTTTTTTAGGGTTTTTTACATTCTCTGTAATCTAATCTCTGAATAACTTATCAGATGTGTTTCTGATACAGTAAGTACTCAGCGTAAATTTAAGGATACACAAAGTGACATGTGATATGTACAGTGCCAAACACACATATAACTACGCTGTGTTCGCGTTTTTCTTTCTCTGCCTGAGTTAAACATCAGGTATGCAAGTGACCGTTTCTGTCTGGGTGGGGACCTGCTCTAAACCCCCATCTACATGATACAATTCCACGTGCGATCAATCGAGTTTGATCGGGTCGAATTCGATTGGATCGATTAAATCCGACATGTCCAATCAGGACTTGATCGATAGTGTGATCGATTTTGGTTAGTTATCAATGCAAAATCGACCACGCTATTGATCGAGTCCCGATCGGACATGTCGGATTTAATCGATCCAATCGAATTCGATCAATCGCACGTGGAATTGTATCATATAGATGGGGCTTTATTATGGCATAACCATCACTGGAATTGCAACCATAAAACACTTTGCTAGCAGAAAATGGCTTCTTAGGGCTGGTGCACACCGAACAGCTTTTTGGCCGTAGGGTAATGTATTTCAATGGGGGTGTGCACACCACAGCGGGAGGCGTTTTGCAGAAACGCATACTCCCGGGCTGAGGCATTTTTTGGATTGCGGAGGCGTTTCTGCCTCCAATGTTAAGTATAGGAAAAACACAAACCGCTCTGAAAAACAGCAGTTCAGAGCGGTTTTGCAGGCGTTTTTGTTACAGAAACTGTTCAGTAACAGCTTTACTGTAACAATATATGAAATATGGTACACTGAAATCCGCAGCAGCAATCCGCAAAACGCTAGCAAAACGCCTCATAAAATAAAAAAAAAGCAGTTAAAAATCTGCTAGCATTTTGCGGATCTGCTAGCAGGTTTTGGTGTGCCCCGGACCTGAGAGCAGGAAAAAGATAAAAAGGCTCAATAGTTCATAGATTTTAGCTCTGGCATACTTCAATGAATATGTCATTGAGCAGTGACAATGAAACCGTAAAAAAAAGTAGATTTAAAGTGAACCCGAGGTGAGAGTGATATGGAGGCTGCCATATTTTTTAAACAATACTAGTTGCCTGGCAATTCTGCTGATCTATTTGGCTGCAGTAGTGAACTAAATTACACCAGAAACAAGCATGCAGCTAATCTTGTCAGTTCTGACAATATTGTCAGAAACCCCCGACCTGCTGCATGCTTGTTCAGGGTCTATGTTTGAAAGTATTAGAGGCAGAGGACTAGCAGGATAGCCAGGCAACTGGTACTGCTTAAAAGGAAATAAATATAGAAGCCTCCATATTATTCTCACCTCGGGTTTCCTTTAAATATAAAATAAAACTGGGATATCTAAAAAAAAGTCATTTTTAGGAAAAAGGAGGATAGATGCAATTGTTTAGCCTCATCAGTTTATTTTTACCTTGTGTTTCCTTTAAGCCCGGTATACACTTTCAATTATGATTGGCTAATCACTGACCACTTTTACCACCTCTTCTGAATGGGGCTACTTTTTCTGTAAGCCACTGTACTGGACTGAATATTAGTTGCTGGAAATGTTTCCTTTCAGTTAATAGTGCTCAAGTAACTGCCATCACTTACTAGAAGCAAAGGCTAAGATACTTTTGCCACAAATATGTAAAGTGAAATAATTTTCCTTAAACAGACAAGAATAATTCTTTTGAACTCATTTGTTTATTTTGAAATCCCATGTAGTGTTACAACTGGCATGTAACACATGTCAACTTTTTGCTTACAATAATGCAGAAATATTTACGATTCTTAACAATTCACTAACATTCATGTTTGTAATGTGTACAGGAATGTTTTACTTAATCATTTTTAAAACAACATTTCAGGGCCCTCATAATCTGACATATATAGGGTTTGGATATTATTATTTAGAAATCTTTGCTACAACAGTTGATTGTATTCTTTCATTGCAGGTATACCAATCTAATATTGGAATGAGAGCTCCCCAGAGTCCTGCCCATGACAATAATCGGGAGGGAAGAAGGGTAAGATCCAGTTTTATTCTTTTGAAATGCTAATGGTTTTAAGTAGATTTTTTTTTTGTGTGTGTATTTTTTTAATTATACACAAGCATATTTACCCTCGTCTGTATTTGTATAAGGCCTCATTTACATGGATGTTTGTATTTAAACACATAAAAACACAGAAATGTTTTTCCAAACATTATGCAAGCCAGCTGTCTGTGTCTATGAGCTTGCCATACCAGGTATTTAGATGCCCTTACACAGTTTCCCTGTGGAGTTCACTACAGGAAAAAACTGCATGACCATTCTACACACTCATGTTGGAAGGTGGTGGTTGCTGCTACCTGAATGCTGTATGCAGGGTCTACTTAACCAACTTTAGCAACATTCTTCTTAAACTGCATTTTTGGCAAATTGTCATGAATTTTACTCATGAACAGCTGAGAATGAAATGATGGAATTCTGATGGGCTTCAATACATATAAGTGTAGAATGTGGTTAAAGGTGCCCATACACTCATCAGATTGGCAGCAGATAGATAAGAAATGCATCTGATGATCTATCTGATGCGTTTTTAGAACATTTTTTACCAGGATAGAATTCCAATAGATTTCAGTTTGAAATCTATTGAAATTCGATCTGATGGCATTTTTTTGCCATCAGATTTCCATTAAGGCCAATGCAAACTGATAAGCAATCTCATCAGATCGACCTAAATTTTCCATCCAGCCAGTTCGATGGAAATCCATCGAAATCGATCGAAATCGGCCATCGATCGGTCGATTGGCCAACCGATTTGCAACCGATCAATCGATCGATCGATCGGGATCGATCGGTCGGCCAGAAAATCGGCTGAGTGTATGGGCCCCTTAAGACTGGGCTCAAGGCGGGAATAGTGGGTGTGGGTCCGTCCAAAACTACTTGTGATTATATCAATTCCCAGATCATCTGACCATTGAGTGTAATAATATAAAAACTATTTTATGGCATTGTAAACATACTTCAAGGCATTCTGATAATTTTTATCCACACTACCATTGTATAGACAACAAACAGCTTGGAATTTATGGTGGGATGGGCTTAAGACCTGAGGCCTCACTGTGTAACTGCATGAGCAGGGATGGATGAATGGGTAAATTAACCTGCATAGTACCAAAGTGTTCTGCCTGTAGTCTCCAGTGGACAAAAAGTGAAATACTTACCTAGGTTGAAGGAAACCTCTGGATAGTACAGAGGCTTTCCATGTCCTCCTCCACACCACCGCCAGTGGCCGGCTGGGACCTTCTGACAGTTCACAGCCACACTCCTCTTTATGAACGAGCGCAGCCATACTGTGTCTGCACAGGCGCAGCAGCATCTGCACATTAGCACCGAGCCACACGTTTCTTGGGATCTTTTTTTTCTTGTGCAAATTTTCGCATAGAGAAAAAAAATGGATTTTCTCAAAGCTGACTGCTCCGCTCTCCGCCGCTGTCCCGGGCTCCCCGCACGGTGCAGAGGCCGACCTAGAGGCCGACCTAGAGGTCGTCCTTATTGTGTCTGTGTGGAGCGCCGCTGTCAATCAAGCCCACGTTGTCCACGGCTTACTACGCAGGTGCAGAACTATTGCACCTGCACAGTAAGCCGCGGACAACGTGGGCTTGATTGGCAGCGGCGCTTTACGCAGGTGCAGTAACGATGACCTCGGGGTCGGCCTCTGCACTGTGTGGGGAGCCTGGGACGGCGGCAGAGAGCGGTGCGGTCAGCGTGGGACAGTTGGCTGCAAGGGGCTGGAGAAAGCCCCAGGTGAGTAAAGTGTTTTTTGGCTGATGATTCCTTTAATAAGCAAATTAATAAACCCATATAACAAACTGTTTATACACAAGTTTGGTACAAGGAGATCTCCAATGCATTGATGTTGGTATTGTGCTCTGGGCTTCCTTACGTCAGAGAGCTCATTGGTATGCTACTTATACTTTTGACGGTCCAGTCAGTAGGCCCTGTGTTCTTGAACAGTCTATAATTGCTGGAAAAAATATTAGCCTAGGTAGTTATTTGGTTATGTTGTCTGGTCTGACTGTCTAGAGCTATCCTGAGCCCACAACTGCCTAGACAGAATTACAAATCCCTACAGTTTATTAACTGTAGGGTTAACAGTGTATCCTGTACTCAGCACGTACTATTTATAAAATGTAGCAATATGCAATAAAAACATTCTAAAACCTTTGTAATTGTGCCAGCAAGACTAGTGAAATCACTCTACTTCCTTGAGTACTCTGCAGGGGCCCTGTGGGGCACTATTAGCTAAAGGTTGACCTGGGCAATACGTCACCAGCTATGGGGCCCTAAGTAATTGCTTAAAGAGAAACTGTCAGGCTGCAAAAGCTAATTTAAACCTCTATTCTTCTGTGTTTACAGTTTAGAAGGAAGCCAAAAAGGCAATACTGAAGTTAAAAATCTCTCTTACTTTGATGTGTGCTGAACAGCAAGGCTGGTTATTCCCAAGCTCCTAAGGAGGCCGGCAGGACGCATATGGGGCTGCCTCTTCTTCCCACTGCACTACCTTGGGTCATCCCTTTCATTTCCCTATCCCGCCCTAAGGCTGCTTTCACAGTGAGAAGTTACAGGCTCATGTTACAGCAGCTTGTAACAGCAGCCTAATCAGGGGAAAATCCAGGATTTCCAAGGGGGGGGGATTCCTGAAAGCGGCGTGTGGGCGTGGCCAAAACATGGTGTGGGTGGAGCCAAATACTAGCAGTTTCTAGGCTAAATTGTACCCAGGGTGAGGGCGTAAAAATGCGCCCCCAACGTGGAGACAGGTATAGGTGCCCGCAGTATAGGTAGCCAGCTATAGGTCCCCCCCCCCAGTATAGGTAGCCCATATAGTTGCCCCCAGTATAGGTTAGATAGGTATATGCCCCCAGTATAGATTAGATAAGTAGATGCCCAGTATAGATTAGATAGGTATATGCCCCCCCCCAGTATAGATTAGATAGGTATATGCCCCCCCAGTATAGATTAGATAGGTATATGCCCCCAGTATAGATTAGATGGTTGTATGCCCAATATAGATTAGATAGGTATATGCCCCCCCCCCCCCCAGTATAGATTAGATAGGTATATGTCCCCCAATATAGATTAGATGGTTATATGCCCAATATAGATTATACTGGGGGGCATATATCTATCTAATCTATTCTGGGCATATACCTATCTAATCTATACTGGGCATATACCTATCTAATCTATACTGGGGGGCATATACCTATCTAGATTAGATAGGTATATGCCCCCCAGTATAGATTAGATAGGTATATGTCCCCCAGTATAGGTTAGATAGGTATATGTCCCCTAGTATAAGTTAGATAGGTATATGCCCAGTATAGATTATATAGGTATATTCCCAGTATAGATTAGATAGGTATATGCCCCCCAGTATAGATTAGATAGGTATATGTCCCCCAGTATAGGTTAGATAGGTATATGCCCCCCAGTATAGATTAGATAGGTATATGCCCCCCAGTATAGGTTAGATAGGTATATGCCCCCCAGTATAGGTTAGATAGGTATATGCCCCCCAGTATAGATTAGATAAGTATATGTCCCCCAGTATAAGTTAGATAGGTATATGTCCCCCGGTATAGATTAGATAGGTATATGTCCCCCAGTATAGATTAGATAGGTATATGTCCCCCAGTATAGATTAGATAGGTATATGCCCCCAGTATAGGTTAGATAGGTATATGTCCCCCAGTATAGGTTAGATAGGTATATGTCCCCCAGTATAGATTAGATAGGTATATGCCGCCCAGTATAGATTAGATAGGTATATGCCCCCCAGTATAGATTAGATAGGTATATGTCCCCCAGTATAGATTAGATAGGTATATGTCCCCCAGTATAGATTAGATAGGTATATGTCCCCCAGTATAGATTAGATAGGTATATGTCCCCCAGTATAGATTAGATAGGTATATGTCCCCCAGTATAGGTTAGATAGGTATATGCCCCCCAGTATAGATTAGATAGGTATATGCCCCCCAGTATAGATTAGATAGGTATATGCCCCCCAGTATAGATTAGATAGGTATATGCCCCCCAGTATAGGTTAGATAGGTATATGCCCCCCAGTATAGATTAGATAGGTAAATGTCCCCCAGTATAGGCTAGATAGGTGGAGGAAGGTGCCCCTGTGTGGGGAGAAGATTGCCCTGGGGAGAAAAGACAGAATAAAATGATGGAGGCGCCAGCCACGCCAATAAGGGATGCGGAAGCCGGTGGCTTTATTCCTCGCTCCCTCTCCCTCCCTCTGAATGCCCCCACCTGCTGTGAATGTGTGCCCGGCTCCCCCATGAGTGTGTGCGCAGCGGAGCGGTAGGTCCTCTTACCGCAGAACAGGCGCACCAGCAACTGGAGTCTCCTGCTTCCTGTTTACCATGTAGTCACAGGAAGTAGAGAGACTAGTTGCCGGTGCGCCTGATCTGCGGAAAGAGGACCTACCGCTCCGCTGCGCACACACTCATGGGGGAGCCGGGCACACATTCACAGCAGGTGGGGGCATTCAGAGGGAGGGAGGGAGCGAGGAATAAAGCCGGCTCCTGCATCCCTTATTGGCGCCTCCATCATTTTTTTCTCTCTTCTCTCCCCAGCCGGCCGAGCCATGCGGCAGCCCCACTTCCGGTCTCGGTGCAGGGGGGGGGGGGTGTTCCAGACACCCGGAACACCCCCTTCCGTGCGCCACTGCTAATTATTATTATTTGTAACGATTGTGGAATTCTCTCCGTGATCAGCGCACCAGACGTGCGCTGACACTGCGGAAATCCTCCACAAGCGTGTAATTTGCGGGAACCCAGCAGAAGGTGCAATGCACCTGCAGAGGGAAATTCCTGTCGGCAGGTGGAGCTGTGGAGTGCAGAGGAACAGCTCCTCTGCCCTACCACACACGCCAGACAGGAATTGTACGAAGGGAAGAAACGCAATCGCAAGAGAAGCGATTGAGAGTGAGCACAGAGACAGATTGTGTGTGCACCAAACTAGTCTCCAACCCGCAACGGTGCACACACCACAGCAGATATGAAGTAGGAACGCGATCGCGAGAGGTGCGATCACCAGACGTGACACAAGGCTACAGCAAGGCGGAGCACGAGAGTAGCAAAGGCACAGCAAATCATACAATGAGGAGATAAGGAAACAAACGCTAACTGAACGCGAACACCGCACTCATTCGCAACAGTGCACGCGTTCGTGCGCGGTCTCCACATGATAAGCACAATAGAGACAAGCACGCCTAACTAACCACCGACAAACAAACATGAAACAGAGGACGCGAGCGCTTGCTTAACGGTTACCTCACCGAGCCTCCAGCAAGCGTTCGTAGCGGACAAGACAGACACACGAAAGCAGGAACAAGCGAGAGACAGGATCCACAGCACTAGCGAAAAGAGGCCAGTGCGATCCAGGGAGACAGAGAGATGATCAGACGGATCCACAGCTCTAGCGCTAGGCGAGTGCGATCCAGGCAAGACAGATAGAAGAGATAGCTGGTAGCAACCGCTGCACCAGCTATACTCCAAGAACAAAGATCAGAATGACTTCCTGTCGACCACCGCAGGGACAGGACAATCGCAACAGACAAACAAAACAGATATACAATCCTAACTGCACTAGGGAAACCTGCCTAAGTGCAGTCCCAGGAATTACTCTTAAGCTAATCTTTCAAACAATGAGCAAGGCTGACACTCTCCAGAGTGTTTCACAGGAAGACTCCTTATGACCAGCCACTTACTGTGGGAAACCTAGCTCTTTATAAAGCAAGCCCACAGGGGATGTGGCTAGGCAATCTGCATGACAAACATATGCAAATTCCTCAGCAGCAAGCTGCACAACTGACAAAAGGTCTCTCTTCCAGAGACCTGCAGAATGCAGACCCGAACAGTGATCAAAAGGCTGCCCGCCTGCGCAGACAGCCACGCGGATCCTCACATTATTATTATTATTATTATTATTATTATTATTATTATTATTTATTGAATTTATAAAGCGCCAACATATTATGCAGCGCTGACCTAATTCACAGCACTGAAAAATCACAGGGCACATGTTCCGTTAGAGTATACTGCATGAGTCCGCTATTGTTCCTAGCCACATGGCTAATTAATATTCACTGCACAGTAGTGTTGTCCATTAGGATCTTTTTTGTGAGTCGAATCATCAGGAAGCAGGGAGGATATGACATCACAATTGGCTTCATAGGAGACAGACAAACATGGAACCTGCCATGAGCTGTCAGGAGCGTCATTCTCTGCAAATACTATATAAAAATTCTGTGAAATCCAAACGTGGACAATGAAATGCATATGTAATGTAAGTACAGCCAATATTTAGCTACTGATATATGTGTTTTTTTTTCTCTGAGACCCTATACCTAACAGCTCCTCTTTAAGGCAACACCCCTGGTCTGCCCCCTTTAAAGCTACGTCTTCCATCTGGTTCAATCAATATTTTCTATCAATTTTGGACAGAAAACAATAAAAATTACGATCGGGCAGCCATGTTGGGGCACCGATCTCTGGCAGATTGGAACACTATTGTGGAATATCAATTAGTGTATGGGCATCTTAAAACACCACACTTACGATAGGCTGTTGCTACTCGGCCCGAGAATCAAGCATGTGTCCAGGTGTTCCCTGAGGTCTGCCGAAGTGGCATTATGGTCTAGCATTCTTCTCCTTGCTCCTCCTGGCTGAAGTCCCATGTCCCCTACACCCTGTGGCCATGCATACACACAGAGCATGCACATGTGATGGAAGGAAGGCTACATTTGAATATGTGGAGTAAATAGTCCAGCTTCTCAACAACCTTTTTGCTTTCTCCATTAGGCTTTTTTTTTTTTTTCACACTGCAGCCGTTGCATTCTGTTGCTTTGGACAATATACAGTGGCTTGCAAATGTATTCGGCCCCCTTGAAGTTTTCCACATTTTGTCACATTACTGCCACAAACATGAATCAATTTTATTGGAATGCCACGTGAAAGACCAATACAAAGTGGTGTACATGTGAGAAGTGGAACGAAAATCATACATTATTCCAAACATTTTTTACAAATCATTAACTGCAAAGTGAGGTGTGCGTAATTATTCAGCCCCCTGAGTCAATACTTTGTAGAACCACCTTTTGCTGCAATTACAGCTGCCAGTCTTTTAGGGTATGTCTCTACCAGCTTTGCACATCTAGAGACTGAAATCTTTGTCCATTCTTCTTTGCAAAACAGCTCCAGCTCATTCAGATTAGATGGACAGTGTTTGTGAACAGCACTTTTCAGATCTTGCCACAGATTCTCGATTGGATTTAGATCTGGACTTTGACTGGGCCATTCTAACACATGGATATGTTTTGTTTTAAACCATTCTATTGTTGCCCTGGCTTTATGTTTAGGGTTGTTGTCCTGCTGGAAGGTGAACCTCCACCCCAGTCTCAAGTCTATTGCAGACTCCAAGAGGTTTTCTTCCAAGATTGCCCTGTATTTGGCTCCATCCATCTTCCCATCAACTTTGACCAGCTTCCCTGTCCCTGCTGAAGAGAAGCACCCTCAGAACATGATGCTGCCACCACCATATTTGACAGTGGGGATGGTGTGTTCAGAGTGATGTGCAGTGTTAGTTTTCTGCCACACATAGCATTTTGCATTTTGGCCAAAAAGTTCCATTTTGGTCTCATCCGACCAGAGCACCTTCTTCCACATGTTTGCTGTGTCCCCCACATGGCATGTGGCAAATTGCAAACGGGTCTTCTTATCAGGATCAGAATCAGAATCATTTTTATTTTGCCAAGCACGACTGGGTCGTGCCCGGAATTGGGCAAGGCATACAGGGCTGAAAAACCACAATACACAATATAAATGCTATACAAACAATACTATACAAATACAGTTCCGAACACAATTGCGCTACTGCTATACAATGTTTTAACTTTGGACTGCCATAAATCATCATAGATGATTTTGCTTTTCTGTTAACAATGGCTTTCTTCTTGTCACTCTTCCATAAGAGCCAACTTTGTGCAGTGCACGACTAATAGTTGTCCTATGGACATATTCCCTCACCTGAGCTGTAGATCTCTGCAGCTCGTCCAGAGTCACCATGGGCCTCTTGACTGCATTTCTGATCAGCGCTCTCCTTGTTCGGCCTGTGAGTTTAGGTGGACAGCCTTGTCTTGGTAGGTTTACAGTTGTGCCATACGCCTTCCATTTCTGAATGATCGCTTGAACAGTGCTCCGTGGGATGTTC
Source organism: Hyperolius riggenbachi (assembly GCF_040937935.1). Lineage (NCBI taxonomy): Eukaryota > Metazoa > Chordata > Amphibia > Anura > Hyperoliidae > Hyperolius > Hyperolius riggenbachi. The sequence goes on from NC_090647.1 coordinate 223,552,540, forward strand.
AAGGCTTTGGAAAACTTTTTGTAGCCCAAGACTGCTTTAAATTTCTCAAAAACTTTATCCCTGACATGTCTGGTGTGTTCTTTGGACTTTATGGTGTTGTTGCTCCCAATATTCTCGTAGACAACCTCTGAGGCCCTCACAGAGCAGCTGTATTTGTACTGTCATTAGATTACACACAGGTGCACCCTATTTAGTCATGAGCACTCATCAGGCAATGTCTATGGGCAACTGACTGCACTCAGACCAAAGGGGGCTGAATAATTACGCACACCCCACTTTGCAGTTATTGATTTGGAAAAAATGTTTGGAATCATGTATGATTTTCGTTCCACTTCTCACATGTACACCACTTTGTATTGGTCTTTTATGTGGAATTCCAATAAAATTGATTCATGTTTGTGGCAGTAATGTGACAAAATGTGGAAAACTTCAAGGGGGCCGAATACTTTTGCCAATGGCCTCAATTCACTAAGCTTACCTCCTGTCTTTAATAACTCTTCTAGAGTTGTTACCATGGTGATAAGGCATGTAGTATTCAGGAAACATTTTACCTCAGGCAAACCTAAAGTTAACTCTTCTGTCTTTAAGTTAACTCTTCAATCCTTAAAATAACTCCAGATTTAAAGTCAGGCTGTTTATTAACTGCGTGTGAAAATAACTACAGAGGAGGTAAATTAACTACAGAGGAAGTAAAATAACTACAGAGGAGGTAACTTAAGGAATGAAGAGATAAGATAACTCTCTTACTGTGTGGTGGTAAGTTTTCTCTTGCCTTATTATCTCCAGCATGATCTTAGTGAATTGAGGCCAATGTGTGTGTTTTAGTGGCAGTGAAGCATACTTTCATTGTACTGTATGCTTCACTGTCGTAACGAATTCCTAACGTGTCTTTTCGCCACATTTGCATTGTAGTGCAGGCCTGTAAGGCTAGAGAAAATAGCATTACTTTACATTTCAGCCAAGTCAGGGAAACGGGTGGTTTATGATGGTTATACAGGAAGCCATAAAGCAAGTAACTGCTGTAGAAATTGGAAGCCAGAGGGAATACCACCTACTGAATATTGATTTACCCTGACATTCATGAGCAAAATCAATTATCATCAAGAAAACATTCCGTGGGCACTAGTTACTTTGAGCTTACATTTATTCCAGGAGCATATGCAGACTGATGACAAATTACACGATGTAAGATCTTAATACATCACCCTTCCGGGGCTGCAAGCATTCACAGAGATGGTGTTCATGTCGACAATTGTTTCGCGCTAACAGCGCTTTTTCATAGACTTGACTCCTGGCGGGGAGAAGCTCACCGCCATCTCAAAAGGCCTGGCGTTATGAAGACGCCAGGACCTCCTCCATTCTTCCGGAAACCCTCCTCCCCCTGTCATCCTTAGGCGGAAGTGCATCAGCGCTCCAACTTGGAGCGCATCTGCACCTGCCCGCCCATGTCGGAAACCCTTGAGAAGGATGAGGGTATCTCCCCAAAAGTATTGGGGGGCCCCCTCATTTCCTTCCGACGCGGATCTACCATCGGATCAATGATCACACAAAGTGAATATATTTCAAACTATACTCCAACCTGGTTAAATAGATCATCCTATAGGGGATCATTCCCATGTGGACACTGTCCCACCTGTAAATACATGGTCAGAACTGACCATGTACAATTAGGTGGATACTCGCATCAAATTAAAGATTTTATTACGTGTAGAACGGAATTCGTTGTGTATGGCATATTCTGTCCTTGCTCCTATTTCTATATAGGGAGAACCACTCGCCCAATCCGGGAAAGATTGGTGGAACATCGCCGATCTATTAAAAAGGGAATAGGCGCTTTAAGAATGATCAATCACGTAAGAGAGATACATGATGCTAATGCGAATGTGTTAAAAATGGTAGGCCTTGAGCTGGTGAAAACCCCACGACGTGGGGGCAATAGAGATAACTTGTTGTCTCGAAGAGAATCGTTGCTTATTAGTCGATCCGATGCCCTAGGGCCTTTGGGCTTCAATGATCGTAATGAATTCAGTGTATTTCTGGAAAAATATTAGTACTGACGTGGACTCTCTTGTCCCTATTTTTCTGCCTCTGTCACTGGGTCTTTCTCTATTTACTTTTTCTTCAACACATTATACTCATTGAGAGATAAATCATATATGAGCGTATGTACTGCACATGCCCCTATTCTTACTGTGCTACCTGTGCTCCTTTCTTTATTGGTCCGGTCATCCCTCCTCCAGATGTTGTCCGGTGTCTGAACCCCGCAAATGTCCCAGCACCGAGGACACTTTTCTTATGTCCGCGGTGGGACGCTCCGTATAGTCGGGAGGTTGCCTAGCAACGCACCAAGCGAATTTGTTTCGCTTGAGTGCGACAGGCAAGCGGCGGGTTTCCGACATGGGCGGGCAGGTGCAGATGCGCTCCAAGTTGGAGCGCTGACGCACTTCCGCCTAAGGATGACAGGGGGAGGAGGGTTTCCGAAAGAATGGAGGAGGTCCTGGCGTCTTCATAACGCCAGGCCTTTTGAGATGGCGGTGAGCTTCTCCCCGCCAGGAGTCAAGTCTATGAAAAAGCGCTGTTAGCGCGAAACAATTGTCGACATGAACACCATCTCTGTGAATGCTTGCAGCCCCGGAAGGGTGATGTATTAAGATCTTACATCGTGTAATTTGTCATCAGTCTGCATATGCTCCTGGAATAAATGTAAGCTCAAAGTAACTAGTGCCCACGGAATGTTTTCTTGATGATAATTGATTGATGCTCTTTAAACGTGAAGGCACAGTGAAAAGCTGATACCAGCAGCAGCAAAGGGAACCCAATCACCAACATTGTGTGCGGGGTAGACACATTTGCTCTTTTGGGACATTGTTGATTTACTTAACTACCTAACGCACCAATGCAGCAAAGCTCACAGGAGGAACAGGGGGAACCCATGAATGTAACCACTGATGTGGAACCTAGTGAGACTTTCATTACTGAACGGTCTGATTGGGAAACCTATTTTTCTGATGATTGCAGCAGCACACCGGTTCACAGAGAACTGAACTCCAGAAGATTGGAGCACAGGTTGCTAAAGGCTTCTGAAAAGGAGGTTCGTCTGTTTTGGACAATAGCGTCGTTAAAGCGCTATAAGGAAAAGGGGTACACATCTAGAGGGTTTAGATATTACAAAGCTCCATCAGAATACAAAGATGACCCTGATTTTGTAGATAAGTGGAAGACGGCGTTTCTAACACTTGCTAAAACTCTCAATGACATTGTGTTGGAACGATCTGAGAAAGAACACGACAAAGTGACTGAAGAGGTTTGTGATATAAAGACTCAGTTACAGACAGTAGCTCCAGGGGAGAAGCTAAAAAGTATAATTGACAGAGTTGACAATAAATTGATTCCCATACAGAGGGAAATCAAAGAGAGAAAACTTGGGAAATATCTAAGAGACCAAGAAGATTTCCAGTCAGGAAACATTTTCCAATGGTCACAACCAGAGGGACGCCCAAAGAAACCTAGAGGCAGACCCCGTAAACCAAAGAGAGGCTATTGGACTTCCGAGTCAGGTTCAGACTCAGAAAGTGAAGCTAAAAAAGCAAAGAAACCTAAACCCAAAACCCCTTTAGAAAGAAAAAAGTTCGGAGGGGCAGGAGGAGAGGACGAGCCAGAATGTGCAAAGAAAGTATCCTGGAAGGGGCTTCGCCCAGAGTAGCCATCAATGTGGACAGTGTCCCTATTGACATTGACAACTCAGATAAAATGCAGGTTGTCAATTTATCGGAGGTTCAGCTTCCAATGGATGTAACACAGGTGTTGGAAAAGGGCCTTAACTTTGTGGTCACCAAATCCTTTGATTATGCCAAATTTGAAATTGACCTTTACAAAAGTATACGAAAAATGAACATTTATCGGAACTTTGGGAATAAACATTGTGTATCTCATCAATCATCAATTGGTTCCCTTGGTTTTCTCCCGGAGTTGAAACCTGAAGATGAACCAGCATTGATTAACCTACAGGAATTGTTTGAAGAAGGGAATGCCTGGGGGGGAGGGGAGTCCCCTGAAATTACAACTGTACCAACAAAGCAGTTTTTTGCATGTAAATCTACTACCCCTTATCCGCCTTTACAAGGATCAGCCATTGATCTATTCCAACGTCAGATTTTAAGGGAAACAAAAGCGTTATTGTACCCTCATGACAAGAGGAACCTTACTCCTAGAGAGTGGAGAGCCATACAATGGCTAAAAGCTCGTCATGATCTGACAATAAAAAAGGCGGATAAGGGGGGTAATATTGTGGTAATGTCGACTCACAAATATTTGCAAGAAGCAAAACGTCAGCTTGAGGACCCAACAACGTATACTAAGTTGAAATCAGATCCCACTATATCCATACAAAACAAGCTTCGCTCCTTGTTGCGAAGTGGGGTTCAAGCAGGTTACCTTAGTCGCAAATTGGGAGATGACTTACTCCCAGATTTTCCAAAAAAGCCAGTCATATATTTCCTCCCCAAGATACACAAGTCCCTGGTGGATCCCCCTGGCAGGCCCATCGTCTCTGGGAGGGGATCAGTGACTAAGCCCCTTTCTAAATACCTGGACCATGTTCTCAGACCACTCCTACTTGAGATCCCCTCGTATCTGAAAGATACATCACATGTGTTGCAAAAGGTCGAGAAAACGAGTTGGTATAAAGGTGATCGACTGGCAACCATCGACGTGGTAAGCCTGTATAACAGGATACCGCAGCGATTGGGGGTCAGTACGATGTTCGACCTCCTCGTCGAGTCGGGACACCATGACATTCTTGAGAGTGAATTTTTGTGTCGCTGTCTAAATTTCGTCCTTGAAAACAACGCTTTTCGGTTCGGAGGGGAGTGGTTTAGACAGATATCGGGAACAGCGATGGGGACGTCGGTGGCTCCCACGTTCGCGAATCTTTTTCTGTCTAGATGGGAAACCATCTACATCTATGGGGAAAGAAACCCCTATAGGTGCTATCTGAGAGCATGGTCCAGGTATGTGGATGATGTGCTTGTCATTTGGAGATCCACCAGGGAGAAGTTTAATGAATTCCTGACATACCTCCAGCAGAATGACATGAACATGCAGTTCACTGGAGAGTGGGGAGGTGAAAAGGTTTCCTTTCTTGATCTTTCCTTGGAGGTGGTGGGGAACAAACTAATCACAAAAGGGTTTCGCAAAGCTACAGCAACGAATTCCGTCTTGCATAATGAGAGCTATCACCCACATCATGTCAAAAACTCAATCCCTTATAGCCAATTCCTAAGGTTAAAACGGAACAATACAACAAATGTTGATTTTGAGATACAAGCACAGGAGATGCGCCAGCGTTTCCTAAAGAGAGGTTATGATCCCACGATGGTGGATCAATCCCTTGTTAAAGTGAGATTAATGGAAAGATCGTCTCTTTTTGATAGGCAAAATGATGTAAAACCTGAACCAAATAAGTTCATTTTCACTTTTGATTTCTCACCAATGTCCCACAGGATTAGAGAAATAATTGATCGGAACTGGCCAATACTTGAGAAGGATGAGGGTATCTCCCCAAAAGTATTGGGGGGCCCCCTCATTTCCTTCCGACGCGGATCTACCATCGGATCAATGATCACACAAAGTGAATATATTTCAAACTATACTCCAACCTGGTTAAATAGATCATCCTATAGGGGATCATTCCCATGTGGACACTGTCCCACCTGTAAATACATGGTCAGAACTGACCATGTACAATTAGGTGGATACTCGCATCAAATTAAAGATTTTATTACGTGTAGAACGGAATTCGTTGTGTATGGCATATTCTGTCCTTGCTCCTATTTCTATATAGGGAGAACCACTCGCCCAATCCGGGAAAGATTGGTGGAACATCGCCGATCTATTAAAAAGGGAATAGGCGCTTTAAGAATGATCAATCACGTAAGAGAGATACATGATGCTAATGCGAATGTGTTAAAAATGGTAGGCCTTGAGCTGGTGAAAACCCCACGACGTGGGGGCAATAGAGATAACTTGTTGTCTCGAAGAGAATCGTTGCTTATTAGTCGATCCGATGCCCTAGGGCCTTTGGGCTTCAATGATCGTAATGAATTCAGTGTATTTCTGGAAAAATATTAGTACTGACGTGGACTCTCTTGTCCCTATTTTTCTGCCTCTGTCACTGGGTCTTTCTCTATTTACTTTTTCTTCAACACATTATACTCATTGAGAGATAAATCATATATGAGCGTATGTACTGCACATGCCCCTATTCTTACTGTGCTACCTGTGCTCCTTTCTTTATTGGTCCGGTCATCCCTCCTCCAGATGTTGTCCGGTGTCTGAACCCCGCAAACGTCCCAGCACCGAGGACACTTTTCTTATGTCCGCGGTGGGACGCTCCGTATAGTCGGGAGGTTGCCTAGCAACGCACCAAGCGAATTTGTTTCGCTTGAGTGCGACAGGCAAGCGGCGGGTTTCCGACATGGGCGGGCAGGTGCAGATGCGCTCCAAGTTGGAGCGCTGACGCACTTCCGCCTAAGGATGACAGGGGGAGGAGGGTTTCCGGAAGAATGGAGGAGGTCCTGGCGTCTTCATAACGCCAGGCCTTTTGAGATGGCGGTGAGCTTCTCCCCGCCAGGAGTCAAGTCTATGAAAAAGCGCTGTTAGCGCGAAACAATTGTCGACATGAACACCATCTCTGTGAATGCTTGCAGCCCCGGAAGGGTGATGTATTAAGATCTTACATCGTGTAATTTGTCATCAGTCTGCATATGCTCCTGGAATAAATGTAAGCTCAAAGTAACTAGTGCCCACGGAATGTTTTCTTGATGATAATTGATTGATGCTCTTTAAACGTGAAGGCACAGTGAAAAGCTGATACCAGCAGCAGCAAAGGGAACCCAATCACCAACATTGTGTGCGGGGTAGACACATTTGCTCTTTTGGGACATTATTCATGAGCAAAATGTTTTCAAAAAATGTGTGTGTGGGTGTGGGTGGGTGTGGGGGTGTGTGTGTGTGTGTGTGTGTGTGTGTGTGTGTATGTAAAAAAAATATTATTTTATATACTATAATTCTCTATAAAATTGAGATAATTACCGTAATATATGTATTTTTCTTTCTGGCAGAATGAGAATGTCCGAGTCTTGCCACTTACTGGTCACGTGGGCTTTGACAGTTTACCAGATCAGCTAGTCAACAGATCTATCCGTGATGGGTTTTGCTTCAATATCCTATGCATTGGTAAGTTTGAAAGTTAATGATTTATGTAACTGACATGCTAAAGGTGGCCACTAACAGTCCAATGTCTAGCGCAAAATCATTCGGGCGATCAGAAATTCTGATCGGATGAAAAATCGTTCACTACACCATTAACGAACCAATCATTACTTCCTATCTATCACGACCAACAAGAAAATCCAAATTTTGGTTCGACGAAAATTCAATCGGACGATTGTTTTTATAATCGTTCATTATCGATTGTGCCCATCAACTGAGATTATTTACAACCAATCCGATCAGAATTTCTGATCGCTCGAACGATTTTTCGCTAGAAATTGGACCATTAGTGGCCAGCTTTACTGTGTCCTTTTGCAGAGAAATTCCACTTATAAAAAAAAAAAAGCCAAAAACCGAGATCTCTGCTCTGCCTTAAGGTGGCCACACACCATACAATTTTTTAAATATTGTTCAATTTAAGAATTGCAATCAATTTTTCTGACTGTAACATTTCAAAAATATGACCAATGTAGCACACACGTATGTTCAATTTTTCCCCAATTATGATAAAAAATGATTGGAAACTCTGAAAAAATTGCTAGGGTCTGTATACAGTATTAATAAATTGACAATCTAACACACACCATACATTTGGAAAGATTGAAGAAAAATGTCTGGCATTCCGGATCGATAAAAATCAAAGAAAACGGGAAAGCCGATTAAATTTTTCAGTCGAATGAAAAAAAAAACCTTTTGATTTTTTTCGGGAAATACGATTGTTTTTATCGAATTGCCGTAAAATCGGATCATTTTATTGTATCATGTGTGACCACCTTTAGGGGGAGGTTCGTTTGATATGTCTTCTCTTTGTGGTGCTTATACTGGGAACACAAGACGAGTTTTTTGGGCTGATAGATGGCTCAATAGATAATTTCCGACAGGTCTGATCTGATTTCGATAGTTTTTCTGATCGATTTTCTCATAGAAGTGAATGGAAATCCATCGGAAAGACTATCAGAAAATCGATTGGAAAAGCGATCGGACAGTAAATCTGCTGAAAAAACTCATTGTGTATTCCCAGTATAGATTCCTTTAAGTACCGTCTTCTCCATAGTTGGCATCTGGCTAAGTGGTTCTTTGCTCTTTCATCACTAATGCTGGGCATACACGGCTCGGCGCTACCTTATCAATCGAGCCGCTGATGGCTCGATTGATAATATCCGACATGTCCGGGATCGATTCCGCACTCAATACCCGCGGGCGAATCAAGCGGGAGATAAGAAGCGCCAGCGGGGACGAGCGGGAATCGATTCGGGTGCACCCGCGGAGGCAGAGCTCACGTTAGTCTTCACAAAAACCATGCAAATTGTGTGCTTTTTTCCGGGCATCACGAACATTTGCGATGCAAAAAATATTTTTCCTCAGCAGCTAATGTAAAAGATCAAGAAAAAGCTTGAGGTGTCTGACAATTTGCAACAGGCTGGCAGTTTTTGCCCTATGTGTGAAAATTCTTATTAGAGGTGAACAAGCCCATTCATTTACATTGGCTGCCATTTCTAATGTGATTTCGCATTGCGTAAAATTTTACATGAACTCGCCAAGTATAAATCCTGCTGGCACTATGGACTGCTTGACAGGCAGAGGCCCTCCTAAAGTCCCTGAATTTCCTTACTTAAAAACATTCTTTAAATTGAGGATCTCCAGTTACTGACTTCAAACCATCTGTTGAGGTGAGGTGAGCCCATGTGTTAAAATGGAGTATTTTCTTCCATTAAGTGGCTGGCAGCATAAGAAAATGCCCAGATTGCTGTAAATTCCAACTCAAGAGGCTGATATACGAGGATCTGGTGGTATAAAAAGAAACAGAACACAATTTGGACAGTATTTCAGCAAAAGAAACCCTATTGCTTATTTGACTGTGTTTTGTGGTTGACAGAGTCCAGTACAGTTTTCTTGTGACTGACTAGAAATGTCCCGAACAGTTCACCAGGAGAACAGTTTGCTGCAAATATGGGTTGTTTGTGCATGCACTTTTTACATTGAAGTCACTGGCCGCCAACTTTAGCAGGTAATAGCAAAGTCCACTTATGTTCTAGAACAGGCATGGGCAAACTTGGCCCTCCAGCTGTTACGGAACTACAACTCCCACAATGCATTTGCCTTTGAGTCATGACTGTGGCTGTCAGACTCCTGCAATGCATTGTGGGACTTGTAGTTCCGTAACAGCTGGAGGGCCAAGTTTGCCCATGCCTGTTCTAGAACCACCAAATATCACCAAATACGCGCACCCGCCTACACACACACTGCTTACTGCCGCACAGCTCTAGCTATATTCTCTGTAGCTAGAGCTCTAAAGCATCTTTGAATTTTGGCTCAAAGTCTCCCCACTGGCCTATTAACCCCCTTGCCGTTTCAATTGTGTCGGCAAGGGGGCGGCGCAGCACTTTATTTTTTTATTTTTTTTTAAATTCATGTAGCTAGCCTAGCGCTAACTATATGATAGCCGCTGACAAGCGTCATCCCCCTACCTATACCGTTTTCAGAATGGGACTGTGCACAGTACAGCCCGGAGGACGTCCGATGACGTCAGCGCGCCGGCGTGGGACGCAGAAGTGCCGGGCCTTGGAACGCAGAAGAGCCCGACCTGGACGCTGGCCTGGCCAGGTCGGGCGCGCCACCGGAGACCACCGGGAGCCTGCGGAGCGGCGCCGAGGGCACCTCCTGCCTGCCACGGGCTGGAGGAAGACCCAGGTAAGTGGATGCGGATTTTTATTTTTTTCGGATAGTCCCTGAACCTTCCCTTTAAAGGGGACTCCCAGATGCCACCATGAAATACACCCCCCCCCCATACACCCCCCCCCATGGCATCGTCGACTGCCACCTTCTCCTGGGGCACCCGAGGTGGGTAAGAGCCCCCTTTCCATGGATTGGACAAGGACTCGAGAGGGGGGGGGGTGCTTGGCCTCCCCCCGAGAGCCCTCCCATACCATGGGCCATGCTGGCTAGTATAGCTCACGGTGGGGAGTTTAACGCAGGTGGGGGTTTGCATTCTGGCTATCCCGGCCTACATGGGGGACAAAGGGTTAAAGAGGCTCAGGAGGGAGGACCCCACGTCATTTATTTTTTTTTTTTTTAAATCTCCCACACTCTGAACAAAACAAAAAAATACATTTATATACATGTAAATACATTATCTGCCATTTTAGTGCAGTGACTTTTCTATAGGCTGCTATTTTTCCCTGTAACTTTAAAATTGATTTTCTCAAAAACGTAGCTTTGCTATAACCGCTAAAGTCAGTATGCTGGTATACAACTTCGGATGCAGTAATCCTCTTCTGGCCGAGATCCAAACAGGAAGTGACGTTTGCTTGCGGGCACTTCCTGTTTTGGAGATACGGAAGTGCGCGGAAGAGTATTGTGCAAGCCCTGCAACGCCATAGACTTGCATGACTTCCGGTCTGCTGTAGGTCGTCGCAGAGGTTGCACCGTAATGCCAGTTTGTCCACGCGGTAGATTGGCGACCTCTGGTGCATCGGCAAGCTGTATAAAAGCATCCGCAGACTTTCATTAGCATAGCGCTGAGGTGTGGTAAAATGACCCACCACACCATACCAGTGTGAAAGGGCCATAATGTGTGTGCATATATGTCAGCAGTGCAATATATTTCAATGTAAAAAGTAAACAGCATGTGGAGAAAACAGAAATCTACAAAGGTATTTTCATTGTAAGGGACCTTTCACACTGTTGCGTTGCTACAGAAAATATTGGAGCGGGATGCATGACCAATATCATTGCATCACAACATGAGGCAATGAAATTACTGTTGGGCTTTTACATTGGCGCATCAGGTTCCAATGCAGTAACACACAGATTGCTGTGTGTTAGTCGTAATGCTTGTGTTTACAGAAGGGCTTTGGAGTCAATACTAACATACTCCTGACGCCTCAGTTTATGAAACCTCTGACTTCAAATACCCCAAATTGCTCCGACTCCTTGACTCCAACTCCATAGTCTAATAGTTACCAGGGCTGCGACTCCACGGCCCTGTTTTACAGTGACAGTGAAACATACTTTTATTATTCTGTATGCCTCACTGTAAGGACTTTTTGGCTATGTTGTGTTGCAATCTCATTATAATTCAACTGAGTGTGACCATACCTTCTATCCTTTAGAGCCAGGAAAAAGGGACACTTAGGGCCCATTCACACTTGAAAAAGGCAAAACGTTTTGCATGGGTGATTTTATCGCGATTATCCCTGTAAAATTACTGTACAAATCCACATATGATGAGCAATCGCGTTTGGCGCTTCTATAGCATGCTAGTCGCGATCGCTCCCAAGTTGCCAGAAAATGCTGCATGTAACGTGTTTGCAATTACTGCTAATCGCAAATCACTGCGATCGGCAGCAATCACGGCAGTGAGATCATTGCCTTATAGTTACTATTGGTCTATCGCTTTAAAAAGTGCTAGCGCTTTGGCGATTAGCGGCAAGCAGACGCTAATCGCCCTAGTGTGAATGGAACCTTATGCTGGGGATACACCATACGTTTTTTCAGCAGATAGATGGTTCGATAGATAAGTTCCGACATGCCCGATCTTATTTTCGATCCTTTTTCTGAGCGATTTCTCATAGAATTGAATGGAAATTGATAAGAAAAGATAAGAAAATCGATCGAAAATAACATCGGACAGTAAATTGACTGAAAAATCTAATTGTGTATTTCCAGCATTAGACTGAAAAGGGATACTGGCCTCAATTCACGGAGCATTATCAAACGTTTATCAAACACTTTATCAAACGTTTGATAATTTACCTCATGGGTAAAATCTCGGTACTTATCCGTTAGCCGGGCGCATCCGGCAGGTGGCGCTACTTACTATTCCCCCTCCAGGCCGACATGGATAGTAGGGAAAGATGTAACTCTGGTGGAGTTTTGTCGCCACCTAGAGGATGCGCCCGGCTAACGGATAAGTACCAAAATCTCATTTTGAATTCACTAAGGTGTTATATATTTGTTGAACGTTTTATCGGTAAAACATTCGATAAATATATAACACCTTAGTGAATTTAAAATGAGATTTTACCCATGAGGTAAATTATCAAACGTTTGATAAAGTGTTTGATAAACGTTTGATAATGCTCTGTGAATTGAGGCCATACATAGTCATGATAAGCACATCTCAGCCTGTCAAGTCTTTACCAGCAGTTTACTTCCCACTTGTAATCAGAGGCACCTGTGTGCATTCCTCTCAGGCTACATTATGCCAGTGATAAGACCAGCAGCCACAGCTGGGAATACACGTTACATTTTGCGCGTTCGATTCGGCGTGCGATCCATTAGCCATTCGATTTTCTGCTCGATTCTCTTATCTTCCACTCGTTTTTATTATCTTTTTTCCATTCACTTCTATGAGAAATCGAGCGGAAAAGAATCAAGCGGAACATCGGACATATCGGAATTTTATCATCGTAGGCATCTATCGGAATGTTTCTTAGCAAAAAATGTACTGTGTATTCCCAGCATTACTTTCAAGGACTATTGCTGTAATTGTAGTGGAAAAACTGCAGCATAAGCTATTTATTTTGCCACACATATGAGGTACATCCATGGTTGTTAACGTGGGGTAAATCCAGGGGACACTGCAGTTGTCAAGTTTAGCCCTAGTGATAGGCGTACTGCAAGGCGCGTTTTGCTATGGTAACATGGGGTGTAACGCACATTACATAGCAACGTGTGTTACCTCAGTAACGCGGTGGTGCCTATATACGTTTGCACTTGTAAAATTGGTGTATGCTGCCAGCGCCCAGCAGTAATACAGCAGTTTGGTGTATCGGGGGCCCATGTCACACATCAACTCACATTTTTTGTGACCTGCTAGTTCTCATTGTCAACATTTTTTTAAACTATGCCTTGAGGTCTTACACCTTGTCCAAAAAGCACTGTTGACGCAAGGCCCATCAGCAAGCAAGGCATGCACACATACAGGAATCTGTCGAACACATACTAACATAGACACACATACATTTTTTTCAGTCAGTCACACACGCACGCACGTATTTATCTACACAGCCTATACATATGCACATGCACATTCATGCTTCCACATTCACAGTCACTAGGCAGCAACAGCACATACACAGGGTAGCAAAACACTGCAGATGCCAGATCACCTGGCATCATATCATTCACTGCACTGACCCAGCTTCTTCCTCCTCTGCCCCCTCATCACAGTGCATCCAGGTTCCTCATTAGCAACAGCCCTATGTCCAGCTGTGAAGAGAAGGACTACCTATGCTTTTACTCTGCCTCACTGCTTCTGTTAAAGTTCAGATATATGCAGGGGGGAGCAGACAAGCAGCAGCAACAATTCCACTATGAGTACAGTGCACGCTCTGACCACAAGTTGGTGCTCAAGGCACATGCCTTGGTAGTCTGTGCGTAAAAACAGTCCTGCCAACAACTGGGATACATTCTGTAGTAATGTTGAGAAACACCTGCCATGCACTGATGAGGACCAACAGTCCAAAACAGGCTGTTTGCATGATGAGTTGATGTTGCACTATAAAATGTATAAGCTATAGGCTTACTATACACCAGTGGTTCTGGATGTAAGCCTGGCTTCAGGGGCATAAAGAGAAAATTTGCATATTCAGTAGTTATGCATTGTTTGAAGCCACAGTAACTCACTTAAAGCTGAATTGTTACAAATACCTTCTGTTTTAAGAAGGCAAATTACACTAAGCATTGCCTTTTAGTAGGAGGGCTTTTTGGTCTTTTTTAGTCCCCTATAATCTCCTTGTGGTTCTGGGTCACCCCAAGCTGCTTGGGTAATTTGTTTTGCTAGAGTAATGAGCAATTCAGCAGGAGAGAAAAGCTGAACACAGAAAAATGATCAAGGATTAATGTTGTTCTTATGTGCTATATAAACTTTTGAAGATGTACATACATTGAGCCTTGTTTTTTATTACAGCCAGTCACAACCTTCAAACAAAGCACAGAAAAATTGACAGTGTTTGAATATAGACCTGCCTAGTTTCGCTCCCATGCCACAAGTTGGTAACCCTTTGTGTGTCAGTAGTTCATTATCAAAATAGAAGCAGTCTAAATTTAGTTACTTATTACTCAGATTCATAGTTTCACTTGCTGATATCTAAAGTGGGCAGACTAGCATGCAAAAAGTGTATCGCATAGCTATTTCCTGAACAGTTAGAAATACACTGATCACTTGTAAGATCACTGGAAATAAAAAGCATGTATGCCAATATATTGCTATTTAATTATGTTTTTGAATCCATTAAAAAAACAACAACAACTTGGAGTCATAGTTGTAGAAATGGAAATTGAGACAAATTTGCCAAATCAAATCAAATATAGCTTTATTGGCATGACCGATATTCATACAGGCATTGCCAAAGCAGGGGGAATGGGTGACATAGGACAGGGTGGGGTAGGGTACAGTGGGTTAGCAGTTCATGGACATTTTTTTAAGCTTACAGTTTAGTTATGCTCCTCTCAGTCAGTGTCATGCTGTGACATAGTGTGCAGCTGTTGTCACTGTGGATTCTTCTTCTCCCAGTAGAATGTAGCGTTGTCGCTCATCCTCTAATAGATCAATCAATTTCTTGAAGAAGAATTCCCTGGTTGCAGTATATTTGGAGCAGTGCAGCAGGAAGTGATTCTTGTCCTTGAGGGTTTTCTGCTCACAATGTTGGCATAGTCTCTCCTCCCTAGGTTTGTATATCTGTCTGTGTCTCCCAGACTTGATTTAGAGGTTGTGAGCACTCAGTCTGTAGACACTCAGGATGTTCCTCTCTTGAGAGTTCTGGAGATTTTCCAGGTATGGGGCCATTTTATATTCTCTCTGTAGGGACTGGTATATGGTTAGCTTTTGTGACTGTTTTATTGCACTCCTCCATTTATCTACATAGTCCTCTTTGCTCTTGGCTGTGGTGTGCTTTATCTGGGCTCTTGATAGGACCTGTGGATCTGGGTTTGGAGGGAGCAGAGAGTTAACCACTTCTTTCAGGGCACATGGCTTTTCTTGGTCTTCATTGTGCAACATGGCTTTGTGGTGGCTGGATGGTGTAATGTCTAAGGGCTCTACCTCTGACATGGGAGACCAGGGTTCGAATCTCGGCTCTGTCTGTTCAGTAAGCCAGCACCTATTCAGTAGGATACCTTAGGCAAGTCTCCCTAACACTGCTACTGCCTATAGAGCGCGTCCTAATGGCTGCAGCTCTGGCGTTTTGAGTCCACCAGGAGAAAAGCGCGATTATAAATGTGGTTTTTTTTTTTTTTTTGGTGGGGTGAGTCAGGGCAGGTGTTCTGTAGGTGGGCCCAGTATGACAGCACTCTCTTCTGTATCTCAAGCAGTAGTGGGAAGCTACCCAGCTTAGCTCGGCAGGCAATGTTTGAGGTAATCTGATGGACATGGAGGAGGTGTTTGCAGAATTCCAGGCGGAATATTTCTGAAGGGCTAGATTACCATTTTGTTTGATTTGGGTAGGTGATGGGGCCCAATACTTCACTTCCGTAGAGTAGGAATGGGGTGATGAATACGGTCAAAGACTTTCAGCCAGACCTTTGGTTTGTGGTGGTACAGTTCTTTCCTGATCGCATAGAATGTTCGGCGAGCTTTGGCTTTTAGGGGCCTCTATGGCTGATTTAAAGTGTGAGTCCCTCGCCATCCTCCTGTGGTCTGCCGTTCAGCCGCAATCAGCCCTGGTAACTTGCTCAGTGACGTCAGTCCAGATCTACTACGCATGCCCAGAAGACCCAGACTGAACATGACTGAGCAAGTTACCGGGGCTGATTGCGGTGGAATGGCAGACCGCGGGAGGACGGCGAGGGAGTCACACGTGTTTATGGGGCGGGAGGAAGCCCCAAGTAAGTATTGATTCTTTAGTTTAGTTGATCTCTGGTTTTCTTTAAGACTTCCAGATTTCCTTACCAAGGTAGGTATATTTGTCAGTTCTGCTGATTTCACAGTCATTGAGTGTAAAGGATGGACTCTGGGCTGACTTTTTGTTTTTTCTCTGGAACACCATGGTTTTGGTTTTCTTCAGATTTATGATTTTTACTTTGATTTGATTGTATTTGTATTATAAACCCTGTAGCTGATGTTACAGGGCATGAATTGCAGCAAGTAACAAAGACCTTAAATTAATTTGTGTTGAATCAGGCCTTGGCCAAAGTGTAATAGGGCCGACTAATGAGACAATCGTGATTGTACAATCCTAACAAATCTATCTAGTAGAAGGGTACACTGAATGAATATTAACTGGTGAACCTCTTAAAGTACACCTGAAATGAGAAACATATGGAGGCTGCCATATTTATTTCCTTTTAAACAATACTAGTTGCCGGGCAGCCCTGCTGATCTCTTCGGCTGCAGTAGTGTCTGAATCACACACCTTATACAAGCAAGCACCTAATCTAGTCAGACGTCAGTCAGAAACATATGCATGTTTGTTCAGGGTCTATGACTAAGTGTATTAGAGGCAAAGAATCAGCAGGACAGCCAGGCAATTTGTATTGGTTAAAAGGAAATAAATGTCAGCCTCCATATGTTGCTTACTTTCAGTTGTGCTTTAAAGTTATAATTTACAGTATTTAACACTGATCTGTTCCTCATAGCGTTTTGCACAGAACAATTAACAATTCTTCCTGGACTCTTCCTCTCCGGGTCCAGGAAGAGAAAGTCTTGTTCTCCATTGTGGTGGTGGTGAGGGAGAAAGGTGACAAACTTACTAATGTGATGTTGGTTTGTGCAAAAAAAAAAAAAAAAAAAAAAAAAAAAAAAAGACTGCCCAGAGAAATTCTATGCAAACACATGGAGAGTTTTCAAACGGTGTACATGTAATCCTGGCTGGGTCATACTATAAAATGGTGCTATTGTGATCAAAGCATTAGTAATCTACTGTTTGAGCAATTTCATCTGCAGATTTTCTCATTCATTTATAATCCTACTTTGTAGGCACCTGAATGCTATAGTCCTGACCGAGCCTGCCTAATTTGCTTCATTGAACCATATCTCCTCAGGAAGGATGTAAACTTGTTCATTGCTACATTAGATTTATGTAAATGTTGTTGCCAAAAATACATTAGCCACTGTTTACACATGGGGAGCAAGACTTCCATGTATGGCATTGCTTTACTATTTTACGGGATCCAGGGGAGCTGCTGAGTTAAACTAGAATTATAACATTAGTAAGAACCTTCACAGTGAGAGCTTCAAAGCTGTAATTTCAAATGTTAGGACTCCAAGCATTGTCATACTGTTGCAGTTTCAACCTGTGTTGATCAGTTTCTTATCTTGACTAAGTACTGATGCAGTTTATAGAAACTAAGAAGTTGTGTCATAGATTTTGAATTTGATGCTTCCTTCCCATCAAGTAATGGCTGGAGGTTATGTTGGATGTTTGCCAGTCATAATTGGCTGACATCCTGAAACATAATTTGACTGCCTGTCCCCGGTTTCCTGCAGAATCATGGAAGCTTCTGTTTATCCTTTCAGCTGAACTCATTATTTATCTGTGTGATGCTGCTTGTTTTCTAGGCAAGGAATTCAGTGTCTGTGTAGCCACATTTGAGTTATTGGCATGTGTGTGTGTGTGTTGCAAATAGCTGAGGCATACTCAGTTTTTCTTCCTGAAAGTTTAATTAGGTTTTTATGGTAAATATCACTAGCAGATAGCAGACCAGAATTATGGGTGTGAAGAACATAGAGGTGATATGTTAAAGTAAAACAGTCATGAGTTGGATATAGTGGCCTCCATCTTTATCGCCTATCTGTTGAGCTGGTTCTGTACCTAGAATACTTTCAGAATTAAAAACAATGGTGCATGAGCCAGCCTGGGGCCCCGGGAACTCTCACTGCCCGGGGCCCCAGAACCAGCATCTAACACCATATGTGAGCGCAGCCAAAACCCTGGAGCTGCCACCTCCAAGGCCTGTCTCCTACTGCTCTAAAACTTACCAAACACACAATTGGAGAAACTCACTCCCAAACAGTTCTCTGCTGCTTTATAAAGCCTGCAGACTGCTTATAAGCCAATGAGAAGTGCACACATATAATACACCTAGCTTGCAGTGATTAATCAAGCAGAAGCTGAGTAAGTCAGCCAGTCAGTTGGAGAGGGCTTCAGTTGCATATAGACAATGGCTATATGACCAGCAGGGGGCACCAGCGTGCAGGATATTCCCTCTCATCTGCCCCCCTCCTAACTAAACTGCATGGGATACTACAATAAAATTAAAAACAATGGTGCATGAGCCAGCCTGGGGCCCCGGGAACTCTCACTGCCCGGGGCCCCAGAACCAGCATCTAACACCATATGTGAGCGCAGCCAAAACCCTGGAGCTGCCACCTCCAAGGCCTGTCTCCTACTGCTCTAAAACTTACCAAACACACAATTGGAGAAACTCACTCCCAAACAGTTCTCTGCTGCTTTATAAAGCCTGCAGACTGCTTATAAGCCAATGAGAAGTGCACACATATAATACACCTAGCTTGCAGTGATTAATCAAGCAGAAGCTGAGTAAGTCAGCCAGTCAGTTGGAGAGGGCTTCAGTTGCATATAGACAATGGCTATATGACCAGCAGGGGGCACCAGCGTGCAGGATATTCCCTCTCATCTGCCCCCCTCCTAACTAAACTGCATGGGATACTACAATAAAATTAAAAACAATGGTGCATGAGCCAGCCTGGGGCCCCGGGAACTCTCACTGCCCGGGGCCCCAGAACCAGCATCTAACACCATATGTGAGCGCAGCCAAAACCCTGGAGCTGCCACCTCCAAGGCCTGTCTCCTACTGCTCTAAAACTTACCAAACACACAATTGGAGAAACTCACTCCCAAACAGTTCTCTGCTGCTTTATAAAGCCTGCAGACTGCTTATAAGCCAATGAGAAGTGCACACATATAATACACCTAGCTTGCAGTGATTAATCAAGCAGAAGCTGAGTAAGTCAGCCAGTCAGTTCACTGCAAGCTAGGTGTATTATATGTGTGCACTTCTCATTGGCTTATAAGCAGTCTGCAGGCTTTATAAAGCAGCAGAGAACTGTTTGGGAGTGAGTTTCTCCAATTGTGTGTTTGGTAGAATACTTTCAGAGTCACTGGGTCATGCAGATCAGACTGAAGCCTGGATCCTCTGGCTACATATCCAAGTAAATGACTTTGGTATACTGAAGACTATTGCTGCCCATACATGGTACAATTTTTCACATTTTTTTGTTTGGATAATTTTATTCAACTATTCCGTTAGATCAGGGGTGTCAAACTCAAATACAAAGTGGGCCAAAATTGAGCTCTGGGTCAACCTCAATGTCTAGTGGCCACCTCTCTCCCTTATAAAGTTCCCTGGTGTCTAATAGCCCCCCTACATCCCCTATACAGTTCCCTGGTGTCTAGTGACCCTTCTCCCTCATGTATACAGTTCCCTGGTATTTAGTGGTTTTCCTTCCCTCCCCTGTACAAGTACCTGGTGTTTAGTGGTCCTCCCTCTTTCCCCTATACAGTTCCCTGGTGTCTAGTGGTTCCCTCCCTCTCCTATACAGAGTCCTGGTGTTTAGTAGCCCCCTCCTTCCCCTATACAGTTACCTGGTACCTAGTACTTTCCCCCTTCCCATATGGCTTCCCTGGTGATCTACGGCTTACCCTCCAATATAGATTCTCTGGTGGTCCTACGTGGGCCAAACATAATGCAAAGTGGGGAAACCAAATGAGGGCCAAATCTGATTGCTCCGAGGGCCAGATTTGGCCCACGGGCCGGAGTTTAACATGTATGCGTTAGATCGAATATAAAGATTTTTCCAACCTGTCCGATAGGGATAATCATTTGTTTTTCTTGACCAAAAAAAAAAGATTCTCTTTGACTTCCATTCAATCATTTTAGTCGAATAAATGGGAAAATCTAATGTTTTTATTGTAACGTGTATGAGCACATTTTCCATTTAATCAGTTGCTCTCAGTTATAACTGAAAGGACAACTGATTATCAAACTAATGTTTTCCTATGTTTTCTATGTGTTTCTATGAGTTTTCCTATGTGTTCTTATGTTTTCCTATGGCTCAGTTCATACTATATGCATTTTAACTGAAAGCTTTTTCACAATGCATTGCTATGGAAAGTTAAACCGTATATATGTTTTTCAGCGTATAGTGTAAAAGAGGCCTAAAGTTCAGCATGCCAGCCAGGCAAATTTCATCTTATAAAGATGGGAGCCTCCATAGTCTTTGTACTGCAAATTGCCCTTTAACCTGTCAGAATATGATTATGGGACCTGCCAGTACTGACTTGTTTCTAAAGCAGCAACTGTCATTTTTATCCTTGCTTCAGTAAAACCTTGACCCAAAATAAGTATGCGGTTGAGGAGTCCCAGCAATTTATCATACTTATGCATGTTGTCGTACTTATTCAAGGTTAGCTGCTCATTACGCAGTATATGAAGGATAAGGATGGTAGTCCTGGAGCATCCATCTTATTAAAACAAGTCCGCAGTGGCAGCTCACATATTTCTACGCTGACAGGTAGCATTAGCACCCACCTAGGAAATAGATGAGAGTGACTCCAGAATTTAAGCGCCTTGGAGCAACTGAGTGACTCCAGAATTTAAGCACCTTGGAGCAACAGTCCTTTTGAAACCGCTGTAGTTTGGGTTTTCAGACCAGCCACACAAGAATTAGTGCTTGAGTTGTTGGTTCCTGCCATCTCATGCTACATCACAATCACTTTTTACTTTTGGTCTGTGCTTCTACATGACACTTACCAGATGTTCAGAATAGTAGCTAAAGGAACATAGACAATATCAAACACTTAACAAAAGTAAACACCATATGCATTTATAATGCTTTCACAGCTGCTGATATGCTGCTTGCCGTGCTGCTTCTGAATGCTGACAGGAACTGTCTCCGACGTTCCCAGTAAGTACCATAGTACTATGGCACTTGTTTCTCCCATTGACAACAGAAAAGAGCTCAGGAGTGTCAGCGCCTCTGTGCAAATGAGCCTTTGGAAGTAAAATACATTTGTTTGCTGTTTCTTAGTATAGTTAATATGGAACACCCTATAGAGCTTTTACTTATTTGTTGTTTATTATTTTTTCAGGGGAAACTGGAATTGGGAAATCAACACTGATAAACACACTGTTTAACACAAACTTTGAAGAAACTGAATTAACTCATTTTGAGCCATCGGTGAAGCTCAAATCACAGACCTACGAACTCCAGGAGAGCAATGTACACTTGAAACTGACCATTGTCAACACAGTAGGATTTGGGGACCAGATAAACAAAGCAGACAGGTTTGTTTAGTATTGATCACACTATTCACAAGGATTTGTAAACGTCAAGGATACCCGAGGTGACATGTGACTGGATGATATAGACGTGTATGTACAGTGCCTAGCACACTACTAGCAATAACTATGCTGTGTTCCTTTTTTTTTCTCTGCCTGAAAGAGTTAAACATCAGGTATGTAAGTGGCAGTTCCTATCTGGGTCAGGACTGAGTCAGACTACAGTGTGACCCTCACTGATATGAAATTACAACTATAAAACCTTTTCCTAGCAGAAAATGGCTTCTGAGAGCAGGATAAAAAGAATCAATAGTTCATAGATTTTAGCTCTGGCATACGTCAATAAATGTGTCATTGAGCAAAAACAATAAAACAGTAAAACAAACAGTAGATTTAAATATAAAGTAAAACTGTGGAATATCTTAAAAAGTCATTTTTATGAGGAGGATAGATACAATTGCTAATTTCATTAGTTTATTTTCTCCTCGGGTATCCTTTAACGCAGTGTTCCCCAACCCTGTCCTCAAGGCCCACCAACACTGCATGTTTTGTATAAATCCACAGAGGTAGTTAATCAGCTCTGCTGCGGCACTAATTACCCCACCTGTGCATGTTTGTGGTTTTCTGCAAAACGTACTGTTGGTGGGCCTTGAGGACAGGGTTGGGGAATTTTGCTTCAAGGTGTACTGACTGTGCAAGTTAGGTTTACAGGGATAACACAATTTATTGTACATAGCAATTCCTGTTGCTTGTATAACAGGCAGCAGAAGCATAGCATGTATAAAGCCAGGTACGCTGTTTGCATAACCTGCTACGTAAATTGCATAAACCTGGTAAAGTTTATTGTGTGTTGTCTGCACAAGTTAAGTTTGCTGACCTTTTATTTGTCTTAAGAGACATGCACACCTTAGAGCAGGCTTTAGAGGTTTCACCTATAACGTTCGTTCATGATCATTTCAGGTGTAACCTTTATCTCGTTTATGAGGCCCCCACATTTGATCACTAACAACCAACTGTTACTATTCTTGTGAGAATTTGTATTGATAGTCCTGCAGTGTGATGCCTCCTGCATATCCTTCCCTCCCCTTTCCATAGAACAGAGTAGGCTGATGCTGGCAGTCACGGAGTGTGTCTGTACAGCAGTCATTACTAAACTATCACAGAAAACAATTATAATCAACATTCGGTAGACAAAAATGTAAAGGGTGTAAGTAGCTTTATATTATCAGTGAAAACATTGACTAATTATTACTGCATGTGTGTATTCATCTGAGTAAACAGACTATATTTTCTGTACTTCAAACCATGCTAGTAAGTGTTTCTTGTTATTTCAGCTATATGCCTATTGTGGACTACATTGACACACAGTTTGAAGCGTATCTACAAGAGGAATTAAAGATAAAGCGGTTATTATACAAATATCATGATTCCCGCATTCATGCATGCCTTTACTTCATCGCTCCCACTGGCCATTCCCTCAAATCCCTAGATCTGATAACCATGAAAAAGCTGGACAGCAAGGTAACAAAATGTGTCAGTGTACAGGTGCTTGCATTGCACGTTTATGTGGCTGCTTGTTGTATGCAGATGGCACAGGTGATCTTCTATAGAAGGCAAAAGGAGTGATGCAAAACTTTCAGTTGTCCGCTCTGGCTGCTGATAAGAGCATGAGAGCATGTCACTTTGATTTTGTTGTATGTATTGAAATATGTTTTTTTTATGCTATCTTTGCACTATGCACCTTGCACCCTTTCTCCTGATGAAGTCTCCAATTAATGGGGTGAAACATGTCAAGTTGGTGGGGGGTTTAATATAAATAGCAGCATTTTCAGGGTACAGAGATCTAGGTCTTAATGGCCTAATTATCACATAGGGCTAAAAAGATCTAAAAAGTATTTGATCCTGCCCTTGTATAGGTTAATCAATTTTCATAGGTTGTGCAACTTTATCTATTTTAAAGTAATAATAAAAGTTATGTTTAGCAGTAATCCTTATGGGGTTAAACGTGTTGAATTTATTGATCAGAAATTGTGATATTAGCCATCAGCTTTGTCAGTGCTGGTTCACACTTAGCGCTTTTGTAGCACTTTGCTGATCGGCGGCGATCAGCAAAGCGCACCTGCTAATGTATCCCGATAGCACTGTGATTCTCGTTCTATTGAACAGGAATCACATGCGTAAATCCCGAGTTTTTGTCCACCGAAACGCGATCGCAGACACGAACGCAATTGCGATAAAGCGTAAAGTGTAATCTAGGCCTTAGGTTGATGTGAAAATTACATTGTGAATTTCAAGTGGACAGAAACCTTTTCACATTGTTTCAACGTAAATAAAAGATCAATAATGTATGTAATCAGTGTACTGTATTTCTGTAATGTACATAGTACAACGCCTGTCCACAGCCCTCCTGCATTCCTGGCCTCCTGGTCTAGCAAATAAGAGCTTTTCAAAAACAATGATCAATCTATAAAATGATTTTGTTAGGTTCAGTGTGTAAGCTAAATGTCTACTCTACTCTCTACAACTGAGCACAGCAACAAAACACCAGGTGGTCTAAGTGCATCAACAAGCTTCCAGAGGCAGAAAGAAATGTGTTTCCAGATGTTCTATCTAAGCTCTTCTGCAGAAACACAGAAAGCTTAGGTGGCAGGGGTGTCTTGCAGCATTTGATTTAGAGACATTAATTTTGGCCTGGACTTTATCTGTATGGAGCTTGCATGTTTTTTCTTCATGGGGGTTTCCTTTGAGCACTCTGGTTTTCTCATGAATCCCCCAAAACACACGGATAAGTTAATTGGATCCTCCAGAACTGACCTTTCGATTATGGTAGAGACATTAGACTGACGTTGGTAAGGATTACATCTTGAGTTAGTGACATGGCTTTGTACCCAGGTGAGAGCTGTATCAATCGACAACTTGTGTCTGTGCCTCACAAAGGGTTGCTGGGAAGAATACCATCACTGAGGCAAGTAGCTTAGCAATAGGGATGCAGAGGTTGCAACCGCACCAGGGCCCTTGGGCCACAGAGGCCCTGCCTCAACCACAGTATTAGCTCTCTATTGACCCTGTGCTGGTAATAATCTCTTCTATAGATGCTTTGAGTAGTAGTAATCCTTAACACACTGCTCCCCATTCCCTGCTTGCACCTCTGACACAGTAGTTGTCATTGGCAGGTTTTGGTGCCCCGTATCAGCTGTTATGTATAGAGGGGTGGGGGGGGAGGGGTGGGGGGGGGCATGTAAAACTTGTCCAGAGCTCCTTAGCTACGCCACTGACTGAGACAGTGATCTAATCCAGCAAGCCTGTGAAGCCATCAATAGTCAAGTGATTATACCTCCAGCAAGAAGTTGGCTGATGGTGTAATGGTTAAGGGCTCTGCCTCTGACACAGGAGACCAGGGTTCGAATCTCGGCTCTGCCTGTTCAGTAAGCCAGCACTAATTCAGTAGGCTCATGGTGACCCAGAACTCATTGGGGTGTGTAAGGGACTACAATGGTCCTAAAAGCCCCCTTACTAAGATGGGGGCTTTTAGGACCATTGTAGTCCCTTACACACCCCAATGAGTTCTGGGTCACCATGAGCTTGCTGGTTAGTCTGTGCCTCTCAGATTTACAAGCCCTACTCCATAGAGCCAAATTAATCCATGCCATGCACTGATGAGGATCAAACAATCCGAAACAGTCTGTATGCATGTTGGATTATTATGGCTCTGTACACATTAACAAGCTGACACATCATTGCATTCCAGCGGTACTGGAGGTGTGTTTAGCTTCTAAGGGTACAATGGTTAATTTGCATATATTCAGCAGTGGTGCCTGGGAGACATCTCGAGCTCACTCCAACCTGAATTATCGCAAATTCTTTCTGTTTTAGGAAAGCAAACTTTTGTTTTTCTAATTCAGTAGGAGACCTTTGGCAAGTCTCCCTTACACTGCTACTGCCAATAGAGCGCGCCCTAGTGGCTGCTGCTCTGCTCTGGCGCTTTGAGTCCGCAAGGAGAAAAGCGCAATATAAATGTTATTTGTCTTGTCTATTTGTCAAGAAGAATGTATTTATTTTACACCAGAAAAGGTAATTAACAAGCAGAAAAACAATGTTATTTTGCAGCAGGCTGGCCATGTGTGTCTATTTACAGGCTGAGTTGATAACTTGGATTCTGATTCGTTAGTTTAACAATTGAAAAAGGTGATGAGGTATGTTGAAAACTCTTTGTTGGGCGGATGGGTGGAGGAGAGGTTGAGGACTGACAGATGCAGATGTACTGCATTGAGCTTTTACCTTTCAGTGTTTGACCTTTCTGCTAAAGACATCTGTTAGTTGGCACCTAGGTGTAAGCAGCATTATTTACTGCTTTCCTCACCTGAATAGATGTCTTCATTCACTGCCTTTCATCTTACAAGTGGAATGTCTTTTTTCCCCTTTTCTCAGGTGAACATCATTCCTGTCATTGCTAAAGCAGATGTGATCTCAAAGTCAGAGTTGCACAAGTTCAAAACAAAATTGATGAGTGAACTGGTCAGCAATGGAGTTCAGATCTACCAGTTTCCCACAGATGACGAGACCATAAGTAAAGTGAATGCCTCCATGAATGTAAGTCCAGTGTTTTGCTATCAGCTTTGTGACAATGCTTTATGTTGGGGTTTCTGGCATTTCTCCTCGTCCTTCCAGATGCCTAACCCTAAACTCCCACCACAGTGTAAATCGCTTCCTGATGTTTTACCCTAACCACCTCCTACTAACATGCAATCCTTCCTGACATAAATCCCACCAGCTAATGGAGCCACTGGTGGGACAATGGATGGTAACCAGAGGACGCTGAAGGAGGTAGCCCCAGATAAGTTCAGTATTGCATTTTTTACGTCTGTTCAGGGACACTTTAAGGCAGAAATACACTGGTCAATGTGGCCATCAGACAGCATATCATTATCTGATCACAGAGGAATCTATCTGATCAAATCCCTCCACACACTAAACACAGATTTTCAATAGATTTCAGCACAAAATCTATTGAAAATCTCTTTGTGCCTGCCAGGTCTCCTAGTTCACTTAAAAAAAAATCGAGTTAATCAAGTTATTTGTGTGCTTGGCACTGTACATACACATGTCTATCTCATCATGTCACTTGTCCTTTAACTTTCTTGCTGTAACACGTTAGAAAACTTTACCTCATAAAATAAATAAAAACACAATTAGAGATGCAGGTTTTTGAAGTCAGACTGAAAATGAACGCAAGGTTGATTGAGGTTTTCAGTTTCAATAATGTACCTCCAAAAAACACTAGGGATGCTTGAGAAGTGGGTCTATCCTGCACTGTTACAGAGAAGTCAACATTTGCAGCTTCTATCCAACAAACTACTGAATTATTCTGACATGGCAGCCTATGGTTATATATTAGTTAAGCATGCCCCATTTCCCTTGCTAGAGTTTATGACAGCGTTGGCTTCAATTATTCATAACACATTTTGTAACAAAAGCAGCATTATTAACCCTTTGCAGTTCAAAATAAACTGGCATAATGTAAAATACAGGTGTTTTGTTGGGGGGGGGGGGGGGTTTAACGTGTGTATCAAAAAAGGGCGCGGGATATAGCCGAAATTATAGGTTGTAATGTAAAACAATTTTCGTTTATAGCTTGTAAACGAAAATGTAGTGCTAAATAGGTTAACTAAACGGAGATTAAACGGCAAAATACCGTCTATAGCAACAAACGAATTCTGAAATGAAACGTCAAATAGCGTCTATAACAAAAAACGATATTTACACTTGTATTAAGCATAGTAATACAATGGTAGATTTTACAGTTATTTTACTGCAATTATACCTAACTGTAGGCTCACACAGATCTATCCCTAACCCCTAGACCCCCTTTTTGTTTAAATATACATAATTTAATAAATTGTATATATTACATATATTGTGCTGTAACTATACATAACCTTACTCTCACACAGAACTCTCCCTGTACCTATCCCTAAACCCTAGACCCCCCTGGTGGTGCCTAACCCTAACCACCCCCCTGGTGGTGTATATTGTGCTGTAACTATACCTAACCCTATTCTCACGCAGAACCCTCCCTGTACCTATCCCTAACCCCTAGACCCCCCTGGTGGTGCCTAACCCTAACCACCCACATGGTGGTGTATATTGTACTGTAACTATACCTAACCCTACTCTCACACAGAACCCTCCCTGTACCTATCCCTAACCCCTAGACTCCCCTGGTGGTGCCTAACCCTAACCACCCCCCTAGTGGTGCCTGTCACGATTTCGCGAACGCCATTGCGGCAAGCGCATGTAAATGCGCGCAAACTATGATCTGGAGGGCCCCTTTAATTCATATGCCTGGCTTTTAGAAACTCAGCGTTTTTCCATGTCACAACCCCTGAATTGGGGAATGTGAATGTTTGTGTTGTACTTACTGAGAGAAGCCATTCACCCTAAAACCAGACCATCAACACAGGAAAAAGGTTATCCTTGTGTGCGAATTTAACCATGTACGTGCCTGTGTGCTTTTTCATTGATTCCATGCGAAATCGTATGCGAATTCGCATGAAAAAACACCATGCGAATTCCCTATTAAATACATTGTATGCGAATCGCATGCGTGTGTGCGGTGTCCAAATTCGGATGGCTCTGCTGAGCAGATTTTTTCTGCACAAGAAAACAATCCGTTTTCCTGACAAGTGGACACAGGCTCATTCACTTTTATTGGTTATGCGAATTTGCATGCGGGGAACGCATGCGAATTCGCGTTAGTGGAAACGCACCCTAATACCTATTCCACAGAACTTTCCAGAATTGGACTATATATCTCTGTGGGACTTACCGCAAAGGACACGGTAACTTGACAAACTGCTCAGACTGTAATCAGCTATTATTTTCATCTTGTACCCTTATTATTTCTGTATCCATTTGTTTCTATTGCTATATTTTGTTCTGCATTATTTCTTTAAATAAACGATTTAAAAATCGTTCGTCTAAGTGCTGTTCTGAAAAATCTCCACCAAAAGAATTCACATCTTCAAAGAGAGACATGTTACCATAACTGTTTTGATATTAACCACTTGAGGACCTAGGGCTTTCTACCCCTTAAGGACCGGCCACTTTTTTTCCATTCAGACCACTGCAGCTTTCACGGTTTACTGCTCGCTCATACAACCTACCACCTAAATGAATTTTGGCTCCTTTTCTTGTCACTAATAAAGCTTTCTTTTGGTGCTATTTAATTGCTCCTGCGATTTTTACTTTTTATTATATTCAGCAAAAAAGACATGAATTTTAGCAAAAAAATGATTTTTTTAACTTTCTGTGCTGACATTTTTCAAATAAAGTAAAATTTCTGTATACATGCAGCGCGAAAAATGTGGACAAACATGTTTTTGATTAAAAAAAAAAAAACATTCAGTGTATATTTATTGGTTTGGGTAAAAGTTATAGCGTTTACAAACTATGGTGCAAAAAGTGAATTTTCCCATTTTCAAGCATCTATGACTTTTCTGACCACCTGACATGTTTCATGAGGGGCTAGAATTCCAGGATAGTATAAATACCCCCCAAATGACCCCATTTTGGAAAGAAGACATCCCAAAGTATTCACTAAGAGGCATAGTGAGTTCATAGAAGATATTAATTTTTGTCATAAGTAAGCGGAAAATGACACTTTGTGACAAAAAAAAAAAAGTTTCCATTTCTTCTAACTTGCGACAAAAAAAATGAAATCTGCCACGGACTCACCATGCCCCTCTCTGAATACCTTGAAGTGTCTACTTTCCAAAATGGAGTCATTTGTGGGGTGTGTTTACTGTCCTCACATTTTGGGGGGTGCTAATTTGTAAGCACCCCTGTAAAGCCTAAAGGTGCTCATTGGACTTTGGGCCCCTTAGCGCAGTTAGGCTGCAAAAAAGTGCCACACATGTGGTATTGCCGTACTCAGGAGAAGTAGTATAATGTGTTTTGGGGTGTATTTTTACACATACCCATGCTGGGTGGGAGAAATATCTCTGTAAATGACAATTTGTTAATTTTTTTTACACACAATTGTCCATTTACAGAGATCTTTCTCCCACTCAGCATGGGTATGTGTACAAATACACCCCAAAACACATTATACTACTTCTCCTGAGTGCGGCGATACCACATGTGTGGCACTTTTTTGCACCCTAACTGCGCTAAGGGGCCCAAAGTCCAATGAGTACCTTTAGGATTTCACAGGTCATTTTGAGAAATTTCGTTTCAAGACTACTCCTCACGGTTTAGGGCCCCTAAAATGCCAGGGCAGTATAGGAACCCCACTAATGACCCCATTTTAGAAAGAAGACACCCCAAGGTATTCCGTTAGGAGTATGGTGAGTTCATAGAAGTTTTTATTTTTTTGTCACAAGTTAGCGGAAATTGATTTTAATTGTTTTTTTTCACAAAGTGTCATTTTCCGCTAACTTGTGACAAAAAATAAAATCTTCTATGAACTCACCATACTCCTAACGGAATACCTTTGGGTGTCTTCTTTCTAGAATGGGGTAATTTGTGGGGTTCCTATACTGCCCTGGCATTTTAGGGGCCCTAAACCGTGAGGAGTAGTCTTAAAACCAAATGTCGCAAAATGACCTGTGAAATCCTAAAGGTACTAATTGGACTTTGGACCCCTTAGCGTACTTAGGGTGTAAAAAAGTGCCACACATGTGGTACCGCCGTACTCAGGAGAAGTAGTATAATGTGTTTTGGGGTGTATTTTTACACATACCCATGCTAAGTGGGAGAAATATCTCTGTAAATGACAATTGTTTGATTTTTTTTTTACACACAATTGTCCATTTACATAGAAATTTCTCCCACCCAGCATGGGTATGTGTAAAAATACACCCCAAAACACATTATACTACTTTTCCGGAGTACGGCGGTACCACATGTGTGACACTTTTTTGCATCCTAGGTGCGCTAAGGGGCCCAACGTCCTATTCACAGGTCATTTTGAGGCATTTGTTTTCTAGACTACTCCTCGCGGTTTAGGGCCCCTAAAATGCCAGGGCAGTATAGGAACCCCACAAGTGACCCCATTTTAGAAAGTAGACACCCCAAGGTATTCCGTTAGGTGTATGGCGAGTTCATAGAAGATTTTATTTTTTGTCACAAGTTAGTGAAAAATGACACTTTGTGAAAAAAAACCAATAAAAATCAATTTCCGCTAACTTTTGACAAAAAATAAAATCTTCTATGAACTCGTCATACACCTAACAGAATACCTTGGGGTGTCTTTTTTTTCTAAAATTGGGTCACTTGTGGGGTTCCTATACCGCCCTGGCATTTTACGGGCCCAAAACCGTGAGTAGTCTGGAAACCAAATGTCTCAAAATGACTGTTCAGGGGTATAAGCATCTGCAAATTTTGATGACAGGTGGTCTATGAGGGGGCGAATTTTGTGGAACCGGTCATAAGCAGGGTGGCCTTTTAGATGACAGGTTGTATTGGGCCTGATCTGATGGATGGGAGTGCTAGGGGGGTGACAGGAGGTGATTGATGGGTGTCTCAGGGGGTGGTTAGAGGGGAAAATAGATGCAATCAATGCACTGGGGAGGTGATCGGAAGGGGGTCTGAGGGGGATCTGAGGGTTTGGCCGAGTGATCAGGAGCCCACACGGGGCAAATTAGGGCCTGATCTGATGGGTAGGTGTGCTAGGGGGTGACAGGAGGTGATTGATGGGTGTCTCAAGGTGTGATTAGAGGGGGGAATAGATGCAAGCAATGCACTGGCGAGGTGATCAGGGCTGGGGTCTGAGGGCATTCTGAGGGTGTGGGCGGGTGATTGAGTGCCCTAGGGGCAGATAGGGGTCTAATCTGATAGGTAGCAGTGACAGGGGGTGATTGATGGGTAATTAGTGGGTGTTTAGGGTAGAGAACAGATGTAAACACTGCACTTGGGAGGTGATCGGACGTCGGATCTGCGGGCGATCTATTTGTGTGGGTGGGTGATTAGATTGCCCGCAAGGGGCAGGTTAGGGGCTGATTGATGGGTGGCAGTGACAGCGGGTGATTGATGGGTGGCAGTGACGGGGTGATTGATGGGTGGCAGTGACAGGGGGTGATTGATGGGTGGCAGTGACAGGGGGTGATTGATGGGTGATTGACAGGTGATTGACAGGTGATCAGTGGGTTATTACAGGGAAGGACAGATATAAATAATGCCCTGGCGAATTGATAAGGGGGGGTCTGAGGGCAATCTGAGCGTGTAGGCGGGTGATTGGGTGCCCGCAAGGGGCAGATTAGGGTCTGATCTGATAGGTAACAGTGACAGGTGGTGGTAGGGGGTGATTGATGGGTAATTAGTGGGGGTTTAGAGGAGAGAAGAGATGTAAACACTGCACTTGGGAGGTGATCTGATGTCGGACCTGCGGGCGATCTATTGGTGTGGGTGGGTGATCAGATTGCCCGCAAGGGGCAGGTTAGGGGCTGATTGATGGGTGGCAGTGACAGGGGGTGATTGATGGGTGGCAGTGACAGGGGGTGATTGATGGGTGATTGACAGGTGATCAGTGGGTTATTACAGGGAATAACAGATGTAAATATTGCACTGGCGAATTGATAAGGGGGGGTCTGAGGGCAATCTGAGCGTGTAGGCGGGTGATTGGGTGCCCGCAAGGGGCAGATTAGGGTCTGATCTGATAGGTAACAGTGACAGGTGGTGACAGGGGGTGATTGATGGGTGATTGATGGGTAATTAGTGGGTGTTTAGAGAAGATAACAGATGTAAACAATACATTTGGGAGGTAATCTGACGGCGGGTTTGCGGGCGATCTAATGGTGTGGGTGGGTGATCAGATGGGTGATGGGTGATTGATGGGTAATTAGTGGGTGTTTAGAGGAGAGAATAGATGTAAACGCTGCGCTTGGGTGGTGATCTGATGTCGGATCTGCGGGCGATCTATTGGTGTGGGTGGGTGATCAGATTGCCCGCAAGGGGCAGGTTAGGGGCTGATTGATGGGTGGCAGTGACAGGGGGTGACAGGGGGTGATTGATGGGTGATAGGTGATTGGCAGGTGATTGACAGGTGATCAGTGAGTTATTACAGGGAAGAACAGATGTAATTAATGCACTGGTGAATTGATAAGGAGGGGTCAGAGGGCAATCTGAGCGTGTGGGCGGGTGATTGGGTGCCCGCAAGGGGCAGATTAGGGTCTGATCTGATAGGTAAAAGTGACAGGTGGTGATAGGGGGTGATTGATGGGTAATTAGTGGGTGTTTAGAGGAGAGAATAGATGTAAACAATGGATTTGGGAGGTGATCTGATGTCGGATCTGCGGGCGATCTATTGGTGTGGGGGGGGGGGGGGGTGATCAGATTGCCCGCAAGGGGCAGGTTAGGGTCTGATTGATGGGTGGCAGTGACAGGGGGTGATTGACGGCTGATTGACAGGTGATTGACAGGTGATCAGGGGGGATAGATGCATACAGTACATGGGGGGTCTGGGGGGGGGGGGGGTCTGGGGAGAATCTGAGGGGTGGGGGGGTGATCAGGAGGGGGCAGGGGGGGGGGATAAAAAAAAATAGCGTTGACAGATAGTGACAGGGAGTGATTGATGGGTGATTAGGGGGGTGATTGGGTGCAAACAGGGGTCTGGGGGGTGGGCAGGGGGGGGGGTCTGATGGGTGCTGTGGGCGATCTGGGGCAGGGGGGGGGGAAATCAGTGTGCCTGTTGCAGACTAGGGTGGCTGCAGCCTGCCCTGGTGGTCCCTCGGACACTGGGACCACCAGGGCAGGAGGCAGCCTGTATAATACACTTTGTAAACATTACAAAGTGTATTATACACTTTGTATGCGGTGATCGTTGGGTTAACATCCCGCCGGCACTTCCGTATGGCCGGCGGGATGTTGCGACGGGTGAACGGCGCCAGGCGGAGGCGGAGGATCGCGTCACGGATGACGCGATCGCTCCGCCCATGCCCCTACAAGGACCGCCGCCATTTGCCTTGCGGGGTGCACTTCCCGGCCGCCAATTGTATATACGGCGGTCGGGAAGTGGTTAAATATTGTTAGTTTTGCTATCTCTAGAAAGGTTGTCTAATTAACCCTTTTTTCAACAGGATTTAGCTAGAGTTAGAATTAGCGCATTCGCACGCTTTTATTGCGGATTGGTGGCCGCGACCTGGCCTCTATATGAGAGCACAGATTGTATCGATTGTATATGCAATCGAAATTGGACTGTGTGTGGACTCACCAACCAATCCAAAAGGTTACTTTGCCTGCAGTTCTGACTGCCTTCAGGATTCCCTCAGGGTCTGAGGCTTTATGGTAAACTGCAGCCAAGGGAACAGGAATTGGTGGGTGACTGCGCATACGTCACATTGCCTAACCCTAATTACCCCCTGGTGGTGCCTAACCCTAAGACCCCCCCAGGTGGTACCTAACCCTAACTACCCCCCTGGTGGTGCCTAACCCTAACCACCCCCCTGGTGGTTCCTAACCCTAAGACCTTCTTGGTGGTGCCTAACCCTATCCACCCCCTGGTGGTGCCTAACCCTAACCATCCCCACTGCACAAACACCCTTACACACATATAAACAATAATATATTTAATCCTTAAAATACTTCACTATAAATAACATGAATAGAATAATTTATGTATTTGTAATAGAATAAATAGCCTTAAAATCACGTACACCTTAATAATAATATAAATAGAAAAAGGTGTGTGTGTGTGTGTGTGTATGTATGTATGTATGTATGTATGTATGTATATATGTATATGTATGTATACAGTATGTATATGTGTGTGTATATATATATATATATATATATATATATATATATATATATACACAGTATAACAGTATACAGTATATAATAGAATAAATAGCCTTACAATCACGTACGCTTTAGAATTCTTAAAATAACGGTAATATTAAAAGCGATATATTAGTAAGTTAATAAAACTGTAATCGTCGCATTATAAGTGTGAAAAACAAAGTTAATACCAAAAGCAATGTATTTCTAATAGAATAAGGTTAAAAACGATATTTAAGCATTATACGCATGAAAACGAATTTTAAATGACAAAATAAGTGTAAACCAAAATGTACTTGTTACAGTCCTTTAAGCGAAATTTTAAAAACGGGAAAATAAATAAAAGCTCCTATAAGCGAAATGTAAAAACGAAAAATAAGTATTACACAAAGTCAAAACGAACTTGTAAACGATATTTGTTATAAACCTTATTTTGTAAACGAAAACTTTTGTTAACACGATCCCTGCAACCGATATTAAGAAAACGAATTTTAAATAACAAAATAAATGTAAAAACGAAAAATAAGTATTACACAAAGTCAAAACGAACTTGTAAACGATATTTGTTATAAACCTTATTCTGTAAACGAAAACTTTTGTTAACTCGATCCCTGCAACTGCTATTTCTCGGGCGCCCTTTTTTCCTGTTGGGCGCCCAATAGCTGATATTTTGCATTGCAGTCTATGGCGGCGCCCTTTTTGTCCACTAGCCATGTGCGCCCTTTTTTACTGACCCGGGGGGGGGGGGGGGGGAGACTGATGTACTTCATTTTAACAACTGTACTGGTTTGTATAACTACCTGTGTTACTGTATATATGTATTTTGATCTGGATTCCAGATTCTGGAATATTACTGAACTGCTTTACAGAATGTTAGGGCAACACACCTGAATTTACAAATTCAACAAGAAAGTACCTTCTCAAGAGGGGAAAAACTGACTAAAATATAACTTAATTAGATATTTTTAAAAAATTGGGACATACTACTACCCACATTGGACAAAGTGATACAATTGGGTTGGCGGATGTATGGTCAATCGTCATCAGACTATCCTACCAATCTCCCATTGTAGTTCTATTATAAACCCCACACCAATTAACTCTACATGTTTCGTTCCTTAAATTAGAAACTTCATCAGGAGTGATTACTTATACTAAAGTGCTAGAGTGCAAAGTGCTAAAATAATAAAGACATTTATAACATCACAAAGTACACATATTGGAGTAGTAAGTAATATGGCCACTACCAGCAGCCAATAAGATGCTGACCGTTCAGGCTGCCCTTTTATACTGGAGTGATGGACGCCAGGGATGCTGGGAGGGGGGGGAGACCCGACACACACCCCAATTTGTCCCCCTACTGTCAAGTCATTGGTCAATCGATTGTCCATCAACATTATAGACCAATGGGCAGATCGCCTTAGAGACCCATTATGCTTAAAAAAGTATCTCAGCGCCCTTCTTTCAAAGTCCACAGCCTATATGTGCCTATTTACCAGCCCTTTGTAAATCAAATCACTTACGCGGCCCAGAGTGACTGAGCGGGTCCCCTCCCAGCATCCCTGGCGTCTATCACTCCAGTATAAAAGGGCAGCCTGAACGGTCGGCATCTTATTGGCTGCTGGTAGTGGCCATATTACCTACTACTCCAATATGTGTACTTTGTGATGTTATAAATGTCTTTATTATTTTCACACTTTGCACTCTAGCACTTTAGTATAAGCAATCACTCCTGACGAAGTTTCTAATTTAAGGAACGAAACATGTAGAGTTTATTGGTGTGGGGTTTATAATAGAACTACAATGGGAGATTGGTAGGATAGTCTGATGACGATTGACCATACATCCGCCAACCCAATTGTATCACTTTGTTCAATGTGGGTAGTAGTATGTCCCAATTTTTTTAAAAATATCTAATTAAAAGTTATATTTTAGCCCGTTTTTCCCCTCTTAAAGCGGAATATAACCCTGCATTTCAACTTTGCTCTAAAACATTATTTACAGTATATTATATGCAACCAGCATTTTTTTTTTTACTAGACCAGCATTGAAAGGGTTACACAGTGCTTTAAAGTTCCTGGAGATTTCTGCAGACGCATCCGAAGCTGACATAGATACATTTTGTTTACATAAATGTATCTAAGTGTTGAATGTGACTCATCTCTCTGACTGAGAAGGAGTTGGAGGACAGCCAAAGAGTGTGTAACATTTCTCAATAGATACATATAACTAAATAGAATGTAACAATCTGAACTTCTGCATATCTCTCCACGGAACTTTAAACCTCTGTGTTTAACCCTTCCAATGCTGGTCTAGTAAAAAAAAATGCTTTTTGCATATAATATGCTGTAAATAATGTTTTAGAGCAAAGTTGAAATGCAGGGTTATATTCCGCATTAAGAAGGTACTTTTCTTGTTGAATTTACAGAATGTTAGTCAGGAAGAGATATCCCCCTGCACCTTTGATTTGTTAAAAGTCCAAACTTTATTTTAGCATGTATGGACACACAGCAAAACAACACTGCAAGGATAGCTACTTAGTCATATGCTTTACAGAATATCCACATTCATACCTTTTGTTCTGGGGATGGGGAGGGGATGTACAGTTGTGCTCATAACTTTACACACCCTGGCAGAATTTTTTAGATATTGGGGTTGGTTTTTTTTAGAAAATATAATGGACTACACCCAAAATGTTCTCTTTTATTCATAGTTAGTGGCTGGGTGAAACAATGTATTATCACATCATTTTTTTATTTTTCGATTATTCGTATTATTATTATTGATTTATAAAGCACCAACATATTCTGTGGCACTGTACAGAGTAAGAAACAAACTTGAGGTACATAATAATACAGACAATGGTGTACACAAAATATCAAAATATGGACATTGGTACGTAATACAGAATTGGTAGACCTAGTAATGACAGTGACAAATGTAACATGATGATCAAAATGTATAGCGAAATCCAAGACACAAAAGGGTGAGAGAGCTCTGCCCTTCTGAGCTAACAATCTAAAGGAATAATCCGTGTTCTCTTTCATATATAGTTAGTGGTTGGGTGAAGCCATTTATTATCACACAATTACGAAGCACCCAAATGGTCTTGGTCAAAGGTCTACCTACTCTTGAAGCTTTGGCTTAATGTTATAGAGACAAATTGATACACACAGGTTAATTGCATATTAAGGGTAATTGTCCACACCTATCATTTGTTTGCTTATAGTGACAGTAGTATGTGTATAATCAGGCAGGGTGATTCTGGGCTTGTGTCAGTCACCTCCATATTTCTGCCATGGGGAAAGCAAATGAACTATCAAGGGACCTGAGGGAGAAGGTTTTTCAACTTTATAACCAGGAACAGGATATAAAAAGGTATCCAAAGAGTTGAGAATGCCAATCAGCACTATCAGTAGAATTGCTTGGTATGCAAATGAAAAGCCACAAATAACTTCAGCTGGCTTCCAGCCATATCAACCTATTTTTAGCTACAGCAGAAAAGTAAAGGTTCTGGGGTGGCCATCACAGTCTCCTGACCTCAATATCAAATGTGCAGTACATGCAAGACAGCCTAAAAGTGCCCATAAACGTATAGATTGCCACCCAATATGGTAAACAGATCAATCGCTCTCTGATCTGAATTTGATCGGTGAGGGATTGAATCTCCCCAAACTCTGCAAACAGATTCTCAATATATTTCGTCATGAAATCAAACAACAGCGGGCACATTTTTAACTGTGTGTTTTAAAATATACATTTTCTACGATTAATAAAGTATTTTTTGAAAGAATTTATCTTGTGATTTGTGCATAGTCGGACCATACCCACTTTTCTTTCCATCTCATATTTTTTGAAATCAAACAACAGTATTGCACTATTCAATGCAATGCTGTAGCCCATCAATCTACCTCTGCTCACCCTACCATGTCTGATTGACCAAAATTATATAACTGTAATTTCCATTGATTTTTGTAGAAAATCTATTAAAATTGCAATCACTGCGGCTCATAGTACTATGGCTTTCTGGCAGTTTCAATGCATGTATGGCCTACCTAAGAATTTACAGGAACTGGAGGCTTCATGTCAAGAAGAATAGGCAGCTTTACCATCTGAGAAAAGGAAATCCCTCATCCACAAATTTCACCAAAGACTACAAGCCATCATTGGAACTAAAGTGGGAAATAAGATCTAAGGGTATACAAACTTTTGATTAGGGACAAGCTCCGCATTTTCTTAAGTGATATATTTTTTCCATGATTGTGTTATTTTCAGATGTCTCAGAATTTTTAATTTGAATCTCATTAAAAAGAAGCCTAATTACTTATGTTTCCCTTAAAATAATGGTACACATTTTACAAAATGTGCCAGGGTATGTAAACTTATGAGCACAACTATACCCAGGACCTTTGTGACATGTTATGTGCTGGTTCAAGTTTTCAAGTGTAGATAGACAGTCGCATGTAATTTTGACGTTGAGGGTTCAATGGAGTCCACAGTCTGGAATTTTACTTTAACAAAATTGTTTGCTAAGCCAAATTTATTTATTTATTGTATTTATAAAGCGCCAACATATTACGCAGCGCTGGACATTAGTTAAGGTTACAGACAATATTTAGGGGTGACATACAGCAATATGACAATACAGGAATAAATGCAAACCAGATCATGCAGCACAGTATGAGTACAAGGTAATGCTTAGTCAGTCACTGGATGGAGCATGGAGATTAGGCCAGTCGAAACACCATTTGCCAAATCACCATTGTTAAAAACAAGGGCTGGATAAATACAGTTGTAACGTTTGCGGAATCGTTTCCGTGGTCAGCGCACAAGATGCGCGCTCACACAGCGGAAACCCTCCACAAGCGTATAATTAGGTGAACCCAGGTTAGGTGCAATTCACTAGTAGAGGGCAATTCCCACCAGTAGATGGAGCTGTGGAGTGCAGACGATCACAGCCTCTGCACGGCCACAGATGCCAGATGGGATTTGTATGAGCAGGATCAAGCAGGGCTGAATAGCCCTCAAGAGAAATAGCACAGGGACAGACAGAATGTGTGTTCACCAATCTAGTCGCTCCCCAGCGACGATGAACACACATCAACGGAAAAGAGAGCGCGAATGCAATCGCAAGACTGGCGATTGCCAAAAGACACCAGACTGAGAAGAACAGAGCATGAGAGTAGCAAAGGCACAGCAAACTACAATCAGAAGATAAGGAAAATAACAAACGCTAGCTAAACGCGAACACCGCACTCATTCGCAACAGCGAACACGTTTCAGCACGATCACTGCGCGTTAAGC
The DNA here is from genome assembly GCF_040937935.1 of Hyperolius riggenbachi. Taxonomy (NCBI): domain Eukaryota; kingdom Metazoa; phylum Chordata; class Amphibia; order Anura; family Hyperoliidae; genus Hyperolius; species Hyperolius riggenbachi. The sequence goes on from NC_090647.1 coordinate 223,592,134, forward strand.
ACCCAGTGATAAGCGTGCTACCCTAACTAACCACAGGTAATACAAATGACCACAAATAGACTGAGACAGACAGACAGAATGAACGCTTGCGAAAGCAAGCGATCAAGACAGACAAACAGATTGCGTAGACGCTTGCTAATCGGTTGCCTCACACCAGGTAATAGCAGGCGTAAACACAAGACAGACAGACAGGTGGGGCTGCCAGTAGCAACCGCTGCTCTGGCTAGCACCCCTAAGGCAGAGATACAGAAGGAGGCACTGCCACTACCACTAGGGCAAGTGTGATCCAGACAGATGGAGCAGCCAGCAGCAACCGCAGCTCTGGCCTACACTCCCAGACAGACAGAACAATTTCCTGTCGACCGCCGCTGGCGGCAGGAAAATTGCAGCAGAAGGAAGCACTGCCACTACCATTAGGGCTAATGCAATCCAGACAGAAGAACAGAAGGGGCTACCAGTAGCAACCGCTGCTCTGGTTAGCAACCCCAAACAGACAGAACAATTTCCTGTCGACCGCAGCGGCGACAGGACAATCGCAACACAAAGACTGTACAGGCAAAACAGATAATACAATCTGACTGCACTAGAGGGAATGCCTAGTACAGTCCCAAGAATTACTCTAAGATTATCTTTGACAAGCAGGCAAGGCTGACACTCTAGGAGTGTTTAGCAGTAACAAACCATAAGATGACCAGCAAAGGATTCTGGGAGAACATGGTATTTATACTGCCAGCCTTCAAAGGAGGCAGGTAGGCAATTTGCATAACGAATGTATGCAAATTCCTCAGCAGCAAAGCAGGTCTGAAACTTGCAAAGCAAAGACAGGTCCCTTTTCCAGAGACCTGCAGCCCTCAGACTTAAGGAATGGTCAAACAGCTGTCTGTGCAGACAGCTGAGCGGATCATTACAGTACCCCCCCCCCCCCTCTAGGGACGGATTCCAGATGTCTCTCAAAACTGACGTTTCCCAAAAACTCTAACTGAAGACTCATGAGGGTCGGGTCAGCCCGACAAGGCCCAATTCCAGAGTCAGTCCTCCCGAAACCGACCTCATCGGAAGCAGAAGCCACCAAAACATGCCCATCAGTACTACAAGTCTCAGCGTAACACCCATCAGGACTGTGAATGCCAGAGAAGAAGAGAAGAACCCATTGACGCCCTCCAGGCAATACCCACCACCTTCCAGGTAGCGTCTGAAAATACCAAACCTGCCACAATACCTGTTCGAAGTGTCCCTTTCAACACAAAAGCCACTGTTGATCGTATCCAGGGTATCAAGCAAAATTTCTCCCGGAATCTCCCAGAACCATTTGAAGCTCCGCAGAGATCCCAAGAGGCCAGAACGCTCACCAGGCTCACATGGAGAACTACCAAGAACCCCTATGGAACCTATGATTATTCCGGATTCAGAATTACCAGGACACCCATCAAGATCAAGACTTTCAGGGACCACTTCTGGGCATGCAAGCAGGCAGGCAATATCAGAACATGTCTCCACCGAGGAAGCATCTGAGCATGCTGGTAACCGAGGCACACTTGGGCTTTCTGGGTTACAGAGCACACTGGGGTACACCAGCACAGGAGAAACCTCAGAACATGTCGGGGAACTGCCAGTCTCAGAGTCCGACATGACAAGACCAAAACCGGGACCGGGCAGAAAATCATCACGAGTAGAGGTCACAGGTACTGGTCTTTCAAAAAAGACTCAGACTCAGAAGTTTCTGTGACTGTAATATCATTTAACCAAAACTCATCATTGACTGCAGCTCTTGTGGAGCTTCACTCATGTGTAAAGGTAGTCAGCATAATAGCAATGCCTACTGAAGTGGGCAAAACCTCAGACGGATCTGGGGGGGCAGGAGGCATCTCCTAGAAGTTCTGCACCCTTTAGGGGGGACTTGGAAACCTCCAAAACATCAAACAAGACCTCAGAAGTGTCATTTTCCAAGTTTTCTAAGAAGGATTCTGAACTATCCATTTTAAAGGGCCGAACATCAAATACCTTCTGCGGACAGGGCGGATGTCCCAGGAATGGTTCTACCATATGCTGAGACTGAATTTCATCATCAAGACAAGGATACACAGGAATATCTAGTGAAACTAGCTCTGATTTCCTGAGTTTCGTTTCACTGCAGGCAGAATCCTCATTCTAAAATAGCAGAGAAACAGGTGAGAATAGTAGCAATGCCTAGACGAGCCTCTAGGGTCACTGCAGGAGATTTTATGCAAGGCAATATTGACTCATCCAGAGTACAGGGTGGGAAATCATTACTTTCCTCAGTATCAGATTCGCAAAACCAAAGCGCTGTCTCACCCCTAGACTCGGCTAACCATGTCGAATCCGAGGAGACAAAACGCAAAATTTGCGAATCCAAGATCGCTTTAGGTTGCGAAACTGACGCTTCCAAAGCGCAAGCCTCCGCAATCTGTAGAGCGGACTGCAAGGTGTTCAAAGGATTACTTGTGAGGCTGCATGGTTTAGGAATTTTCTCCATAGCAGGATTTTGTGAAAAAGAGGCATCAGATCGCACAGATTCAGACTCCAAACAAACAGAAGAGAATCTATCAGAATTCACACAGGTGTCCACAAACGAAGCACACCCATTCATTTCAGGTCGCACAGTGTTTAAACTCACTTGCTTTACCCCAGAAAGGCAGGAATAATCATGTGACAACGGTGTCTCTTTATTGAAATCAATTGGTTGGTGTGTGTGCAATTCATCCAAAATCGTCTGCCACACACAAATCACCGGATCCACGAAACATTCGTCACACTCATCAGAATTAATTAAAATGTACATAGAATCAAGGCAAGCATTCAGAATATCTTCGCTTTTTGCGATGTAAAAATCGCAAAAGGCCTTCCAATCAAACTCAAATTCCTCCATCAAAGCTCCCAACTCCAACGGAGCAAATGGGTTGAACAACAACCCTGTATCAAGATAACATTCATATGGGTTGCGCTCAGGAACATGCACAGACTTTTAAAGGGACTCCGAGCTCACCCAAAAAAAGAAAGTTGTACTCACCAGGGGCTTTCTCCAGCCCAGTGCTGGTCGGGGAGGTCCCACGCCGGCGTCCTGGCTCCTCTCCTTCTCCCCGCTCCGGAATGGCTGACAGGCCGCAGCCCGGGCGACACTAGGCAGAGTGTCGGGCTGCTCCTTCCGCGTATGACGCGGCTGACGTCACACGCCGGCCGCACCAAGGCGGCCGGCGTGAAAGTACTGCGCATGCGCGCTTTCAGCCGCGTCATACGCGGAAGGAGCAGCCCGACACTCTGCCGAGTGTCGCCTGGGCTGCGGCCTGTCAGCCATTCCGGAGCGGGGAGAAGGAGAGGAGCCAGGACGCCGGCGTGGGACCTCCCGACCAGCACTGGGCTGGAGAAAGCCCCTGGTGAGTACAACTTTCTTTTTTTGGGTGAGCTCGGAGTCCCTTTAACTGCTTTAATATAATGTATGATCCTAACTATAATAGGATCCACATATGCTTTTGCCTTAGGCAATGACATTTGAAGCAAATCGAACATTCCCTCTACCCTGGGAATTTCGATTTGGCTGGTCATCCTGTAACGTTTGTGGAATCGTTTCCGTGGTCACCACACAAGATGCGCGCTGACACAGCAGAAACCCTCCACAAGCGTATAATTAGGTGAACCCAGGTTTGGTGCAATGCACCAGTAGAGGGCAATTCCCACCAGCAGATGGAGCTGTGGAGTGCAGACGATCACAGCCTCTGCACGGCCACAGATGCTAGATGGGAATTGTATCATCAGGATCAAGCAGGGCTGAATAGCCCTCAAGAGAAATAGCACAGGGACAGACAGAATGTGTGTTCCCCAATCTAGTCGCTCCCCAGTGACGATGAACACACATCAACGGAAAAGAAAGCGCGAATGCAATCGCAAGACTGGCGATTGCCAACAGACACCAGACTGAAAAGACAGAGCATGAGAGTAGCAAAGGCACAGCAAACAACAATCAGAAGATAAGGAAAATAACAAACGCTAGCTAAACGCGAACACCGCACTCATTCGCAACCGGCGAACGCGTTTCAGCACGATCACCGCACGTTAAGCATCCAGTGATAAGCGTGCTACCCTAACTAACCACAGGTAATACAAATGAACACAAATAGACTGAGACAGAATGAACGCTTGCGAAAGCAAGCGATCAAGACAGACAAACAGATTGCGTAGACGCTTGCTAATCGGTTGCCTCACACCAGGCAACAGCAGGCGTAAACACAAGACAGACAGACAGGTGGGGCTGCCAGTAGCAACCGCTGCTCTGGCTAGCACCCCTAAGGCAGAGATACAGAAGGAGGCACTGCCACTACCACTAGGGCGAGTGCGATCCAGACAGATAAACAGAAGGGCTACCAGTAGCAACCGCTGCTCTGGTTAACACCCCAAAGGCTGAGATACAGAAGGAGGCACTGCCACGCCCACTAGGGCAAGTGCGATCCAGACAGATGGAGCAGCCAGCAGCAACCGCAGCTCTGGCCTACACTCCCAGACAGACAGAACGATTTCCTGTCGACCGCCGCTGGCGGCAGGAAAATCGCAGCAGGAGGAAGCACTGCCACTACCATTAGGGCTAATGCAATCCAGACAGAAGAACAGAAGGGGCTACCAGTAGCAACCGCTGCTCTGGTTAGCAACTCCAAACAGACAGAACGATTTCCTGTCGACCGCCGCTGGCGACAGGACAATCGCAACACAAAGACTGTACAGGCAAAACAGATAATACAATCTGACTGCACTAGAGGGAATGCCTAGTACAGTCCTAAGAATTACTCTAAGATAATCTTTGACAAGCAGGAGAGGCTGACACTCTAGGAGTGTTTAGCAGTAACAAACCATAAGATGACCTGCAAAGGATTCTGGGAGAACATGGTATTTTATACTGCCAGCCTTCAAAGGAGGCAGGTAGGCAATTTGCATAACGAATGTATGCAAATTCCTCAGCAGCAAAGCAGGTCTGAAGCTTGCAAAGCAAAGACAGGTCTCTTTTTCCAGAGACCTGCAGCCCTCAGACTTAAGGAATGGTCAAACAGCTGAGTGGATCATTACAACAGTATCATTGTCATGGCTAGAAAATGTTTTCTTTAGAAATAACAATTTTAACCCCATAATTTTAAAACATGTTACTTAATTAGTATTAAAGAGAACCAGAGACGAAGCACCCTCATGTATTTTATTACATTTATCAGTGGGAACATGACAGTAAACACCTACCCTGCTTTTATGCTGAATACACACGGTGCGTTCGCGCACTCGATTTCCCGCTCGATTCCCGTCGATTCGTTTATTTCCAACATGTCTAATTTGGATTTCGATGGATCGTCGATTTGCATGCAAGGTATGCCAAATCGACCTAACATTCCATCAAAATCCAAATCGAACATGTTGGAAATAAACGAATCGACGGGAATCGAGCGGGAAATCGAGTGCGCGAACGCACCGTGTGTATCCAGCATTAGTTTTTCTTATCTGCTTAATTAGTCACTCTTCTGTGGAGTCTTTTCAAGCCCAAGCCTGCCACCTCCTGGCTCAGATTTCCTGCTTAGCATACTGAGAGCTGTGATGACATGGGAGGGGCTGCTCCTGCTGAGAGAGAATCTCTGAAACAGACAAGTGTGGCTGCAATATGATTTTTGTGCACTCTGCATAGATAATAATGATGATGACTGCAGTTTCATTCCTATGAGAGACACTTCCTACAGGCAGCTGCACATCATACCAAAATGAAAGCACACAGATGAAAGGCTGCAGCAGCCTTTCTCATATAGCCTAGATAGCAGCCTAGTCTCATATAGCCTAGACAGTACACCCAGAACAACTCATAACCTGGAAGCAGAAGGGATATGAGCCGGCGCCATATTTGATTTTTCCTGAAGCAATAATGGATAAAAAACACTAAAAAAGGCACACCAGAGCGGCGAAATTATCAGGTAGAGCATTTATTTTTTACAAGCTATCGACTGATATGTTTATTTTGTGTGAAACGCTCATCTCTGGTTACCTTTAAACCTCACTATTATTTTTTTATTCTACAGGGACAGCTGCCTTTTGCAGTGGTAGGAAGTATGGAGGAGGTTAAGATCGGAAACAAGATGGTGAAGGCGCGGCAGTATCCTTGGGGGATTGTACAAGGTATACCCTTCGTTGCATATTAGATCTCTGAATAGCAGTGACTGAAGTGGGAGTTTCCTTAGCAAAAAAGGAATTGTTTGCTCATAGTTAAGTATACACTAAGTATGTATTTTTGGTAACATGCTGTGAGTCTGAATGTTCACAGAATAAAGCATAGGAGAGTTGTTGTAACAATGACATCTATGGTTGTTACAGAGTACCCAGTTACAGTATGTTATGGAGAATCTCTCAGATTTTGTAAAACTCAAAAAAACCCCACATATTAAAAATGCTGTGCTAAACATAATTTTGACATCTCAATCCATTATAAATAAAATAGATGTTAGCATAGGTATTTACATGCAGTTACACTTCATTCCACTAAAAGTAAACCTGCAGGGAAAAAAGTGCCTTTAGGGCTAATTACCTTGGCAGGGGAAAGCCTCTGGATCCTAATGAGGCTTCCCCCATCTTTCTCATACTGCTCGTTCCAGGACTAGCTCCTCTGCAGCGACACCGATGATAATATTTACATTCAGCATTGCGTGCAGGTGCACTAGCGGCTTCCTGCTTGGGCTTCGGCTAAAATAGCTCTACTGAGGAGAAGCGAACCATTTGTGGCTGCGCAGTAGAGTGGACCATATCGGGCACAGCTATTTCTGCAGGAGCCCATCTGAAAGCCGCTACTGTGCCTGTGCACATTGCCAGCCCTTGTTGGTGGGTTTTCGTAAGTCCTAGCGTTGGTTTGCCTCTCCTTAGGACAGGGGTCTCAAACTCGCGGGCCATTTGCGGCCCTCGATACAATATTTTGTGGCCCTCGCCTGCAAAAGCTTCCTTATAGTTCGCTTCAGTGCTCCCAAGTAATCCGCCGCATCCCCGCCGCTAAACGAGGGCTGCATAGCCCCCATATCGCCCGGGAGGCAATCCGCCGGCATTTCCTGGAAGGGGCAGAGATTTCAGCTTCAGCTCTGCCCCTCCTGACGTCAATCGCCGCATGGATCGCCGCCTCTCCCCACCACTCTCTGTGAAGGAAAAAGGGAGAGGGGCGGGCAGCCGCAATTGACGTCAGGAGGGGCAGAGCTGAAGCTGAAAGCTCTGCCCCTTCCAGGAAATGCCGCCGGATTGCCCCTTGGGCGATTTGGGGGCTCTGCAGCCCTTGTTTTGCAGCGGGGACACAGTGGATTACTTGTAATGGAAGCACTGAAGCGAACTATAAGGTAAAATAGGCAAAATAGTTCGCTTCAGTGTGAATTTGATTTTGAAATAAAAATCAATGCAAGGGCCGGGGATGGGGGGGGGGGGTTCTGGGGGTGCTGCTGATTGTGAAATCCCTTATGCGGCCCAGCCTCACCCTGACTTTGCCTCCTGCGGCCCCCAGGGAAATTGAGTTTGAGACCCCTGCCTTAGGAGGATGGGGAAGCCTCTTAAGAATCCAGAGGCTTCTGTCACTGTTACAAACTCTTCAGGCATGCTTTTTGGTATATATTTGATGGCATAGATGGCACCCTCGCCTTGCAGTGATTGAGACCCTGATTTGGGCCAGGGCACAATCTACATGGGGGTTGTGTGCATGGGTTTTGTCTGGGAACTCTTCCCACATGCCAAAAATCTACCCCCCCCCCCCCCCCTACCAAAAAACAAAAACAAAAACAAAAAAAACAAAAAACAAACCTACAATAGGAACACAAGATGATGACTATGGAAAGGGTTACAATAGATTGTGAGCTCCTCTGATTCAAAGTTACTAAAAGTTTATATAAAAAAAATGGAAGATGTCAGGACTATATAAATACACAGTAATATATAATGCTGTATTTACTCAGATTAGCTCATAGGCAGTATAGGAATAATGAACATGTGAGGACCACATTCTATTGATTACCACTCTTGCAGAATGAGCTGTGTTAATCAAACCTTATTAATTATCTTGTGTAATTGCTTCTGTAGAGCAAGCGAATGATTTTCCATGCTTAGTCACCCTTCAGAAGGTTATGCTAGGTAAACAATATAGCAGTGTATTTAGTATTGTTTACAAAAGTAATAATTGTCAGTTTATTTATTTTTCATTTACACGTTTAAAATTAAGTATATTCCTCAGATTAAGTGAAACAGTAAACTGTATTATGTTTCAAAGCCATGAGCACAGTTCTAGTTCACATCAAGATGAATTTACTAAGCAGGAGAAAAAAATAATATAAACCTCTCCCCCAGAATCCATTTTTCTTTATATATTTTTTTTTCATTTCCACTTCAGGGACCAGAAAGGGAATATTACTAGGGGCAATGGTTATTTCTTTCACAACAGATAACAAGGACCATATTGGTATAACTGTAATTTGTGTATTGATTTTTCTTGCAGTTTAGAGGTTTGATTGATGTGACAGCCAGCATCACTGTAAAAGCTATTGCTCTTAATTCTGGGAAATCGCTGCCTCCTCTGACATTTTTGTTACATATCCTGTTTCTGTTATTATAAACATCCATGCCCCATTATCATACCATGTCAATATTCAACGATTATTGCTTTCATGATCTGAAATGCAATCATGCTAATTAACTGAACATGGTGGTGAACAGGTCTCTACTTCTCTCCATTCACACTTGAGCGGGAATCGCGCAATTCCCACTCAAGGCAAACCGCTAGCACATGTAACACTATTGCAGTGTTCTCACTGCCACGTTTGCAGTTAGCGTTAACCGCAAACGTGTTACATGCAGCGGTTTGTACAATGTTTAAATGTGCTTATAAGACAGTGCTTTCTATGCATTCTCAGATGTCATTGTACTGTATCACTGAAATAAGCTCAGCAGCAGGGCAGTGTGCCCAGGCCCATACTAATTACATTCACTTAAAAGAAGGCAAAAGCTGAGTCTATCTAATCTTTGAATATTTAACACAGTTGCTGCATAAATGAACATCTGCCTTCAGGGTAGGGCTAGTTGGCACAATAGGATAATATTATTTTTTTGCTTAACACTTATATTCAGGCTACTAGCTGTGGGGATGGTTTACATCAGGCTGTACAACTCTTTTGTACTTTCTTTTAAAATCCTTATTTATGAGAGGTCCATTGAGCTCTCTTTCTGATTTTGAATCTACTTGTCTCTTCAACAGAATTTAGAAACCACTCTGTCAAAAACGAGGAAATACTGCTGAAATGTTAGAAGTAATAAAGACTGCAAATGATGCTAAAGCAATCATTTTTGATTGTACTCCCTGCCAGCAGACTCTGCCCTGTACTTTCCTGTGAGCAGGCAATAGGTTTAAGCTGCGTACACACTTTCAGTTACTGCCGCCCACAGGAATCAGGACTCCATCCCTTGGATGGCAGATCAGGGCCTACTTCTGTATAGACACATCACTAGCCTTAGAGGCTAGCGACATGTATGTTACTAGGAAGCAGTGAGGAGGGACGGCACATGATGGAGCAGCTTCCAGCAGGCAAGGTGAGTGGTAGAACAGTGTGCTCGGGTGTTTAAGCGGCAGACTTTAGTAAAGATCCATCATGTTGGATCTTTCAGCTGCGTCAAGGGGCTCCCGTACACAGGAGTTAAATCCATCAAATGTACGTAGCTTTACTATAGGAGCTGCCTGGGTTCATATTTACATTAGGGCCTGGGGTCATAAGCTTCTGTTTTGGCAAACACAGAAGAATGAAAATTTTCACAAACAATGGTTTCATCCATTGTTGTATTTCTAAGCATTTCTTGAAGGATACTAATACTATGAAGGATCCTGCAGACATGAGACAAGCATAGATCCTAGTGCAGTCTATAACATTTTCAGGTGCAATTTTCACCTTTGTATTTATGAGTAATGCAGTTTTTTCTTCATCACTTAGTGGAAAACGAGAGTCACTGTGATTTTGTGAAACTGCGTGAGATGCTGATTTGCACTAATATGGAGGACTTGAGGGAACAGACCCACAACAGACATTATGAGTTGTACCGACGTTGCAAATTGGAAGAAATGGGATTTCAAGATATGGGACCCGGAGATAAACCAGTTAGGTATGTTGACTTTTTGTACGCAGCTTCGTCTTCCTTAATTTTTTTTTTACTGTACGTCTTCAGCAAAACACATTTGTGTTGGTACAGCAAGAGAAGACAGTACTGTATTTGTTTCCTGCTCAGATTCCTTTTAGTTCTTGTATAAACGTCTAACTAGTTGCAAACCCCAGAATTATGGCAATAAAAATATTTGAGGTCATCTTTATTACAGTCAGGGTGTGCTATCATGTAATGTGAAAAATATCACCTGGGCACAGAGCCTCATGCAAAGTGCAGTATGTAGTAAGATTTCAGTGTTTCCCACTCCAGTCATGCTTAGCGCCTCACCCAGCACCTGTTGCTTGCACAGCTGTTTAGTGTTGTGCTCAGCTCAGTTAGCCTGGCTAGGAATTTTAGCTAAGCTGAATTAAACTGCTTATGGTCAGTACAATGCTGACATACTACTTTTCCACATTTTGACTAACATTTTAATTTCACACAGTCTGTATTATGTAGTAAATATTTTTTGCCTGGAAATTTCTCTGTCGTTTTATGTAACTAATTGCCTAAACGAAAAAAGTCATCCTATATCCAGTACGACACACAGTGGGAGGAGAACACTGGATCTGAACACCAGCTTGGTCTCCTATATGACCTCTTTTATGTAGTGACATTTTCTACAATGCTTTGCATTGCAATTTATTGTGGTTCTGTTCATTTTATATGGAATTTAACAGATCTAACAATGCTGCAATAAAATACATTGGTAGGGCCAGTTAAGGCACATTTTAGGTTAAAGAAAAACAACTTTCACCAACTGTCCTTGCAGTTTAGGCATGGTGTACAGTGTAGCTAAACTCAAATTCTAGGTAGCACACCTGTAGAATGGGCAAGCTCTACTAAAGCTGGCCATACACTAGGCCGATTCCCGCCAGATCGACAGCAGATTCGATCACTGGGATCGAATCTGCTGTCACATCGTTCCCGCTACACGCCGAATTTCGATCTATTTCGTCCGATCCCGTCGATCTCTCCGTGCGGAAAATTACCATCGATCGCCCGCGGGTAGGGAACTAGCGGCGTTCGAGTGCCCGACGACCGACGCAATAGCGCGACAATATATTACCTGCTCCGCCGGCGCGACTCACCCCGGTCACCGCTGCTCCGTCTCCGCGCTGGTCTCCGGGTCTTCACTTCTTCCTGCTCGGAAGGAAGTTTAAACAGTAAAGGGCGCTCTACTGTTTAAACTTCCTGCCGGGCAGAAAGAAGTGAAGCATGCCGGGGCCGGAGATCAGAGCGGAGACGGAGCAGCGGTGACCGGGGGCAGTCGTGCAGGTAAGGTATGCAGGCGAGGGGGGGGGGGGGGGGGGGGGGGGCGGCGGCAGCAGCAGCACCACCACCACCACAGATTGTGAACGGTTTCAGGCTGAAATCGGTTCACAATCTGTTTGCTGTAAAGGTAGCCATACAATCCCTCTCTGATCAGATTCGATCAGAGAGGGATCTATCTGTTGGTCGAATCTGATGGCAAATCGACCAGTGTATGGCTACCTTTATTAGTAGAGAGTAAACTGCAGCCTGGTTTATCAGCATTCACCATGTAAACAAAAATTGTGTGCTGTGTAATGCTTGTGTCAATTTTGTGATATCATTTGGTTTATTATGCCTGTGTGCCTTTTGTCTTCTGTATGTTTATAAAATGAAAACATCAACCGCTTTATCTGCTTCCAGACCAGACTAATTGAAATCCACGCCCTGTTTGGGATCGGTTATTCCTGCCAGGGTGTAGATTTCAATAACAGCACGCTACCGCCACAGCTCTTTGCTAATGTGCAGGCATGAGTGGGCTTGAGCGTCTACTGTGCAGCCATGAATGTGGAAGAGGAGCTGTGCGGCCCCAATAGGATTAGTAACAATGCCTTGTCGCTAACCTTGGGGGGGGAGCACTCAGAAACTGGGAACAGCAGACCACCGAGGGAAGCCTCAATAGGATCCTGAGGCTTCCCGCTCTTTATGTATCTGATTTTGTACCCAAGCTTTATACATAAAATATCTGATTATTGTAGCTGCCTGTAGTCCTATAATTAAATAAGTTTTACTTTGTTGTAACAGGATTAACTGCTTGCCAACTGCGTCACGCCGATGGGCGTGGCCGTGGCGGCAGCCCCAGGGCCGCCTAACGCCGATTGGTGTAAAGTCCTTGGGGCTTGCAGTGCAGCATCTCCTGTTCAAGGGGGCGTAGCTCTGCCCCTCCTTCAGTCTCCGAGCGGCGATTGTTAAACGGCGAATTACATTGTACAGCGCTGCGATCAGCAGCAACGCTGCACTGGGGACAGCCGTGTGACACGGCTGTCCCCCTGGGGGACAAGAGAGCGATCGGCTCTCATAGGCAGAAGCCTATGACAGCTGATCGCAATGATTTGCCGGCTCTGGGGAGGGAGGGAGGGAAGGGGAATATTTAAAGTAACAGGTTTTTATTAAAAAAAATAACAATATTTATGTAAACAAAAATAAACATGGGGGGAGCGATCAGACCCCACCAACAGAGAGGTCTGTTGGTTGGGAGAAAAGGGGGGATCACTTGTGTGCTGTGTTGTGCGGCCCTGCAGCTTGGCCTTAAAGCTGCAGTGGCCTATTTTACTAAAAATGGCCCGGTCACTAGGGGGGTTTAGCACTGCAGTCCTCAAGAGGTTAAAGGGAATCTGAAGTGAAAATAAACTTTTGATATGTATGTACAGTACAGCTAAGAAACAGAACATTAGTAGCAAGGAAAGAGTCTCAATTTTTCCAGCGCAGGAAGAGTTAAAAAGCTTCACTTGTTATCTTTGCAAGATAGCTTCTCTGAGCTCTCCAACCCAAGTTGGATCGGAGACCGTCCTATTTTCTGAAGCACTTATACATCGAAGAAACAGTGAAAAACAGCTTCAGATAAGGTTTTACTGCAGGAGTGTTCAAAGGGTCATTATCTCAGCTCTGTTTCATAGTTTTAAATACAGAGTGTTGTTTGTATTTGCAAATATAACAGAATGATGCAATGTTATAAAAAACAAAACAAAACTGTATAACTGAAAATAAGAGATTCTTTTCTTTGCTACTGTTATTAATTATCCGTACTACACATACAATTTATTATATCATAAGGTTGGGGTTTTTTTCACTTCAGTGTCACTTTAAAACCTTGAAGAGTAAACTCCCAGATGTATTTCCAGCCAAACAATGCTCTGATGAATAATGAATATTGCCTTTTAAATTAAATATAGAGTGCCATTTTGTTTTCAGGTACAGGTGAGCTCTCTGCCATGGGGCACTTTACAATCTGTAACAAACCATGAACCCTCATACTTACCCTCATGACTGCAGCCACCTGTATCCTAGAAGTCACTACAAAGCAATAGCACTGTGTGTACCGGGCTGCAGCTGTGCAGGACAGAGGTTGGGAGCATTCGGATCTTGATCTCCATCACTGACAGAGGACATACCAGGGGCCTGATTTGACTTCTGGTGTCTCTAAAGAGGACATGTCATATTATATACTGTCACCTAGGAGGTGTACTAGCCCCTGGTGACAAGAAAAAGTGACAAAATTAAATAAGAAATTATTTGAATAATATATCCAATGAAAAATTAAACTACGCCCACCCATACTGAACTCACATGCATGTACACATAAATACAATACAATAACATTTCTAGCATTTACACTCAGAGCAGAGCTAATGACCCTATGAACTCTCCTGCAGTAAAACCTTATCTGAAGCTGTTTTTCACAGTTTTTTTCGATGTATAAGTGCTTCAGAAAATAGGACGGTCTCCGATCCAAGTTGGGTCAGAGAGCTCATGGAAACTCTTTTGCAAAGATAACAACTGAAGTTTATTATTTTGCACAGGCATACACAAAATGCATGTATTAAAAGCCGCAGGTGGATAATAGTAATTTTTGAATACTGCTAAACTAGGAGGTTTATTAATACTTAAACATAAGTAACCTATTTTTTGGTTTTGTTTGTTTGCCTTATAATTCATTATTAACTAAGCAGTCTGTCATTCTATATTTAGTGAAAATATGTGAGAGTTTATTGTTTATTATAAGCATCGGAGAGGATATTGATTAAGTAAGTAATGAAAAATGAAAAAACAATCATGTGATATACTATTTTTGATAATACTGTGTTTTAATTCTATGGGCTCCCCAGTTTCAGTAAATATATAGTTCCGTGTGTTCTAAAACAAGGTTTCTTGAAAAAAAAAAATTGCCAGAGATAAAGACGATGGGCATGAGAACTCCCTTTTACTGGGTTTGGAACTTGCTGTCTAGCATGTTGTCTAGTCTTGGTGGTCACTGACCACTGAAGGTGTTGCCTCCTCCTGCAAGGACATGCATGCCCACATAGCTTTTGATACTGGGAGTGCTTTGCAGGTAAGAGGGGGCGGTATAGCTTCACTTTTTAAATGGGACTTCTATTCTTCAAATTTATCAGGGCTGGTATGTTTTACACACACTGGTCTTTCCCTAACAAAAACACCACATTGGCTGGATAACATTTTGTTTGGAAACTCTAGGGGAAGTCATGATTTTTTTTCTTTTTAAAGTGCTCTGACACATTAAAGAACAACTATCACAAAAATTGTGAAATTTAAAATACACGTCAACACATATAAATAAGAAGTGCATTTCTTCCAAAGTAAAATGAGCCATAAATTAATTTTCACCCATGTTGCTGTCACTTACAGTAGGTAGTAGAAATCTGTCAGAACTGGCAGGTTTTGGACTAGCCCATCTCCTCATGGGGGAGTTCTCAGGGTTTTCTTTACTTTCAAAAGCACTTAGTGAAGGACAGTTGCTCCGTCCAACTGCTAAAAAGGTGTGCAGTGAGCAGGGAGGCTGGTCAGCATCTTTGTATAAATCATTTTTCAGGAAGTGTTCTTTATAAAGAATAAAGGCCATGCTGAGAATCTCCCATGAAGAGATAGATGGACTAGAGCAAAAGCTGTTGGTTCTATCAGATTTCTACTACCTACTGTGAAGGGGCCAATACACTGGTCGATTTCATCCTTCGATCGATCGATCAATTTGCAGCCGATTTCGATTTGATCTGTCTGACAGGATGGAAGATCTAGCTCAGGGGTGTCGAACTCAAATAGACGGATGGCCGAAGTGAAAAAGTTAGACAAGGTCGAGGGCCAACAGTCATATTTAACCCCCCTCTCCCCCATTAGGAATGATCGCACAGCACCTGACAATTTGCACTGCATGCTATAGCTGCGGTGGGGGGAAAAACCCTTAGTATAGGTAGGTAGGTAGCCAGGTATAGGTGCCCCCAGTATAGAGAGCAAGGCATAGGTGCACCCAGCATAGGTTAGCTAGGTAGGTGCCTCCAGTATAGGTAGGCAGGCATAGGTGCACCCAGTATACGTTAGTTAGGCATAGTTGCATCCAGTATAAGTTAGCTAGGTAGGTGCTCCCAGTATAGGTTAGTCAGGCATAGGTACACTCAGTATAGGTTAGCTAAGTAAGTGCCCAGTATAGTTAGCTAGGTAAATGCTCCCAGTATAGGTTAGCTAGGTAAATTCCCCCAGAATAGGTTAGCTAGGTAGGTGCCCCCAGTATAGGTTTGTCAGGCATAGGT
Organism: Hyperolius riggenbachi; assembly: GCF_040937935.1. NCBI lineage: Eukaryota > Metazoa > Chordata > Amphibia > Anura > Hyperoliidae > Hyperolius > Hyperolius riggenbachi. The sequence continues at coordinate 223,607,883 of NC_090647.1, forward strand.
GGACCCAGTATAGGTTAGCTAGGCAAGTTCCCATTATAGTTAGCTAGGTAAATGCTCCCAGTATAGGTTAGCTAGGTAGGTGCCCAGTATAGGTTAGTCAGGCATAGGTACACTCAGTATAGGTTAGCTAAGTAAGTGCCCAGTATAGTTAGCTAGGTAAATGCTCCCAGTATAGGTTAGCTAGGTAAATGCCCCCAGTATAGGTTAGCTAGGTCGATGCCCAGTATAGGTTAGTCAGGTATAGGTACACTCAGTATATATTAGCTAGGTAAGTCCCTTCAGTATATGTTAGATAGGTAAATTCCCTCAGTATAGGTTAGCTAGCTAGCTAGGTAGGTGCCCAGTATAGCTAGGTAAATGCTCCCAATATAGGTTAGCTAGGTAAATGCCCCCAGTATAGGTTAGCTAGGTAGGTGCCCAGTACAGGATAGCTAGGTAAATGCCCAGTACAGGTTAGCTAGGTAAATGCCCAGTACAGGTTAGCTAGGTAAATGCCCAGTACAGGTTAGCTAGGTAAATGCCCAGTATAGTTAGCTAAGCAAGTAGCCAGCCTTTGCTTTCACCTCCTTCCACATCCACCGCTCCTTTACCTGGAGTCGGCGGCCCATCTTGCTCCTCCTCGGTGCATGCCTGGCGGCGCGGCATGTAGCACAGGCATCAGCAGTGACGCTAAGACAGAAGAGTGGCTCCCCAGATAACGTTGCGTGTTGCGTATACAGGAAGTACTTCCTGTATACGCGCCTATTATAACAGAGCCGCTCTGCTGTCTTCCCATCACAGCCGATTCTTGTGCTGCATGCCCTGCGGCGAAGAGGGTCAAGGGAGCGGACTTCAGTGCAGGACAGGCCACCGACTCCAGGAGGTAAAGGAGCAGCAGCCAAGGAGGAAGAGAGCCCATCCACATGACGCCTCCAGGGGCGGAGCAAGGGAGTGATAGAGCGTAGCCACGCTCTATCACTAGTAAAGGGCAGGAGGGGCAGAGGTCCAATAGTGCATTTAGATCGATTTTCAATAGATTTCATTCTTAAATCTATTGTAAATTTGTTCCTAGTGTGTGGCACACATCAGATAGATTCCTGTCAGATTAAACTCGACTGGCATCTGACAGAAATCTATCTGATGGTCGAATCTGCTGCAAATGTATAAGTGTATGGCCACCATAAGTGACCGCAACATAGGAGAAAAGTAATTTATGGCTCATCTTAATCTGTAAGAAACATACTTTTTATTTATGTGTTTTAAATTTTACAATTTGTTGCAATAGTAGTCCTTTAAATTTATAATGGTCAAATGTCTTTATTGGGAAAATGTAACTTTTGTTATTTTCAGACATCTCCCGCCCCCTAGCAGGGATGAGTTTCTGTCTTTTGCAGCATTTTCATTTGCCATATGTCCCTCATAGCCTTTTGAGTACAAGAGATTACATTTTAATTCTAGATCCATGAAAAAAAAAAATCACATTTTTCCTTTTCGGTAGCACTTCATAAAAAAAGTGCTAATTTTGTGCCCACACTGCCTTGTTCAACATTTCAAAGCCAAATCGAATTAATATCCGTTGTTGTTTAACATGTTGCAGCTGTATCTGTCCCATCTTATGGTGATTCAGGAGAAAATGTTGGCTGTTCTTTATCTTTTTCTCTCAGGAAATAGATTAGTGTTGCATTAGGAAATAGGTTACAGCCCACTTTAAAGGCAATCTGCTTCCCAAGCAGTTTTACAAAGCAGTGAAGTGAAGTTCTCAGGATGGCTTTATGGGGACCCATATCCTGTTTACTTTTCTCTGAGCTGAATTAGCACTACAGTCTTGCCTAATGCTGCTTATTGTACTCCAGCTCTGTGGGACATGGTGCCCACAGTAAATGTATACTTTCATTCCTTCTCTTCTGTATGTATTACGTATTGTCCTGTCTTCCAGATGGCTTTTTGTATTTGTATATATGCAGATTCCCTGTATGTGGATGATGCCTGCATGCAAATATTGTGCAAATATTGTGTGAGGCCTGGAACCCACTAGCAGGCTGTTACTAAGCAGTTGTGATTTGAAAAGCTCCTGCTAATGTAATGCTATGGGTGTCAGTGTTCACCGCAGAATTTTTTTCCAGCTGGTTGGTATGAAAAAGTAGCCGGGTGGTTGGAATAGACACGTTAGGTACTACTAGGAGGGTAAACGCAACAACCCCCCCCCCCCCACACACACACACACACACACACTCCCCAATTAGAGTGACAGGCTAGGCTCTGTCTTTTGTACTGGAATCTCTTAAAGGGAGGGTTCACGGAGAAAAAAAAATACGAATCCACTTACCTGGGGTTTCCTCCAGCCCGTGGCAGGCAGGACGTGCCCTCGACACCGCTCCCGTGGCTCACCCGACCTGGCCAGGCCGGCTTCCAGGTCGGGCTCTTGTGCGCCCCAACGTGCGTCTCACGCGGTCCCGCTGACTTCATCGGACGTCCTCCAGGCTGTACTGCGCAGGCGCAGTAGTAGGCTAGGTCAGGTGAGCCACGGGAGAAGACCGGGAGCCTCTGGATTCATTTTTTTAAGTAGTCCGTGGATCTTCCCTTTAAAGGGATCCTTAACTGAAGAAAAAATGTCCAGTTACTTACCTGGGGCTTCTAATCCCCTAAAGTCCTCCTGCTCCTTCACCGCCATTCCAACCGGCTCTGTTCCTTAGCCCTGCACCTCCTCGATTGTGCCCCTGTAGCTGGGAGTGCTTAAAGGGACAAGAACAACTTTAGGGGCTGGAAGAAGCCCCGTGTAAGTAGCTGATCATTTTCTTTTAATAGTTAAGTGTCCATTAAAGTTCTAACTACTCTTCTGCTAATTTGATAATGAAACTAGCAACTTTTCCTATATACATGGGTGGTCCTAGTGTGGAAAATTTCTGGGCCATGGCATAAGCAGGCAGCTTATCAATATCATGCTGTGGCACGAGATATCCCCTCTTACGCCACCCATATATATATAGGAAACATGGGGAAAAAATCTTGGTAGTTTCATTTTCAAATTCCCTGTCTGCCACATGGAATATTGCTGGGTATATTGTATAGCTGAAAGAACTGACAGACTCCGGCACTCCTCATAGAATCTTCTTTTATTGAAGCCACAAAGCACAGGTACAAACGAAAGCCCCTATGTCTACAGCTGTTTCACGTGTAACCACGCCTCTTCAGGACGTGGGGTATTGCTGGGTATATGGTGTCCAGGGTGTCTCGCTAATCACTTTTTCCTTCTGTCTGTTTTTGCCCTGGGTGAGTCTGTGGCCATCTCCTCTCTCCCCCTCAAGCTGCAGGTCCTTCACACCAGTGACACTCACTTTTGGCATCAATCAGAGCTCATGGGACACAGTCACAGGGCAGGGCAATCATGAGGTTCAAAGGTTTAAGCATAGTAAAGTTCTAGTTGGGGGGCTGAGTTAGAGGCCCCCCTCCTTCATTAGCAGCATCCACCGAGACACACACACACACACACACAAACACGCAGTGGCAGGCAGTGGGGTGAATACAGGGAGAGGAGGAGGAGGAGGAGGAAGAGAGCATCTGGCTAAACATTCCACAGAGAACTGAGCAGAGAAAACTGAGTTCTGCTTCCTCTCCGATATTCTGCTCAAGTCAACTGGGCTGCGTGTGACGTCACCTGCATTCCCTGCCCCTCCACACAAATGCCGGGAGCTGAGGAGGAGGGCGGAGACAGTGTCCTTAAAGTGAACCTAAAGCCAGTTTAAAAAAATGAGATTAACTCATCTGGGGCTTCCCTCAGCCCCCTGCAGCCGATCGGTGCCCTCGCAGCTCCGGTCCGATGCCTCTGGACCCGCCGGCGAACACTTCCGGTTTGGCCGTCACCGGCCGACAGGCATGGGAACGCGAGTGATTGTTCGCGTTCCCAGCCGGTATATCGCCCCCTATGCTGCTATTGCGGCCTCCTGGCCGCAATAGCAGCATCTCATTTTTTTTAACTGGCTTTAGGTTCACTTTAAGTGACAGCAGCTGGCTGCAATGATACAGCCGCTGCTGCTCACTAATGAGCCTTACAGAACTGGGATAATTTCACCTGGGTACTCACAGAGATCACCTGGGCGGCCTGCCTGCCAAAAGGCTCTGGGGAAAACACTGGGTGTGATCCCACTTGAGCAATGGGATTTAAAAAAAAATGCCCCATAGCATCATTAGCAAGGTCTTTTTCAAATCACTAGCACTTAGGAAAAAGGCTTCTAATGGGTTTGAGCCCCAATACTGACAGGCTTTCATCAAGTCAGCACTGTGCTGTCCCTGCTGTCTAGACAAGTAGTTTTATTTCATTTTGAATAGTAAGGCTTGTGCAGCCTTTTATTGATGGTGATGATGAATGGTGATTTATACCAGCTGATGGAATCGTAATGGATACCACACACTGTACACTAGGCTTGTTTAATAATGTTAAATAACAGAAAGTTTTGATTATTTACCGGTAGTTTTGAAAAGAAAAATCTATGCACCTCCTTCTGATGTTCAAATGTACGTAACTATAGGAATCGAAGCCAAAAGCTTACTCTTTACCTTTTAAGATGGCCAATAAATGGTATCATCCTGATTCAATGCAAAAATATTAAATAGAGCATACAAGTAAGCCTAGTACACACGTTAGATAACCCTTTTCCATGGACAATCATTTGGGGCCATCTTGTCCTATGGGAGAAAAGCACTTTAGGACCGGTTGAGAAGGGCAAATGCCAGCGGCCATGCACGATATTGATCGCCAGGATCCACCAAGTCCTGCATTGAGATGAATGGCAGCATTCATCTCAGTGTGTTTACCGTTGATTGAGTTTTACCGATATGCTGTGTGTAGTATCTAGCGTATGCTGCCTTCATGTTCCCTGTCCCCCTAGGGGCTCAAAACATGACGCGATGACAAAACCGCCAGGCACCTATGCCACTCTTCTGCTCAACGCATTTCAGTTGCAGAAAAGCATTTAGCATTGGCTAAACGAGGAAACTGTCCATCTAAACTGGCCCTTACAAAAGTTTTGTTGTTGAAGAATCTAGGCTGTGTAGAGCTGCCCCACAATGCTATTTAGTGAGTCACCATGGTGGAACATGAAAGAGTAGCAGCGGCACTGTCTTTGTTTGTTCCCTGCATCACTACGTATAGTGATTTCAAGAAACGCTGAGATACTAGATTTTCATCATCTGTGATGGTTTTGGATAAATGCCTGCCATTACTACACATACCCCAGTGTGGTTTAGTGATAAATAAGGCTGAAACAGAAGCACAGACACAGGTAGCTGCTATTGATAGGAGCCCCTCCACCTTGCCTGCCACTCATCCTCTCCACTCCCCTCTCCATAGTACAGAACAGACTGCTAGGCTGTAGCTAAGCAGAGTGCCTACAGCAATTGTCCCTAAAACAGTGACCCTAAACAATTGGGTTTGAGCATCCTGTGAAGCACAGTGTAATATGCCACTGCTACATAGACAAAGTAAATAGATAACTGATATTCCTGGTGTCTGTATAGCTTCTAATTGCAGGTTTCAGTGGGCTAGAGTGATTAATAGTTGTGACCTCTGCACTCATTTGACTCTGCTGCTGCATTCCTGACATTGCTCATTGGCTATCCACTAAACATTCACAGCTGCACTACATGGAAGTTTTCATTGCTGGTGCTGAAGTCAAGTGAGGCGAGAGAGCTGCTTTTAGGCCCCACACAGTAATTTAGCTGTATTATTCTGAATAGTACTTCTTTGGCCTGGCTTTTTGGAGTGATACTTCCCCCATGCGGCAGAGCTATAGAAATACTGGAATTTTCTTGTATCAGAGACGTTGTGCAATAACTCTGACTACAGCATCTTTCCTGGGAAGCTGCTGGATCCAGTGTAATACTCTGCAATGCATTTCATAAGAGGGGCATATAGATTACAGCTGGTGCTAAAAGTGCCTTTTAATACAGAAGAGTAATTTCTTCCTGAGAATTTTTAAATTTAAGATTTGTGGTTTAAGTAAACTGTTCTTACCTACATTTTACTGCATTAACTTATACTAGATTGCATTTGAACAGGGAAAGGTTTATATACATCGCTAGATGTATGGGCACATTTATGCTGGGTGCACACTATTCAATTTCCTGTCCGATCGACTGATAATCTGACGGGAACGTCTAGCTGTGTATATGTCAAAACTACTGCTGATCAATTTTCCCATGTTAACTTTGCAAAATCAACTTTGTTATTGAACTCAGGAGCAGATTGGACATGTCGTAAATAATCTTCCGATTCCATTTCAGTTGATTGGGAAATTGCATCATGTGTATTTAACAATACTTTCACATCCCAAAAAGACAGATAAGGTAATTGGTTTTCAGTAAATTGGCCTTTGACTGTGATAGGGACACTAGACTATAGGCTCATACACATGTCGGATTTTTCCAAACGACCAGTCGTTTGGACGTCAAATTGGGCGTGTGTACAGTCGGTCATTCAGCTGATAACTCTGGTTTTGACGGATCCGCTCGGCTTGATGTCTGTTAAATAATTGCAGGCTTTGGACCAGATCTAATTCACGTTTTCTACTAGGTGATCATTTTTAATTTTCTGTTTAAAATAACTTTTCAGCATTCTGCAATTGAAAGTACCAGCTATGATATCTGACTTTATAAGATTTATTTTTTTACCTGTTGTGAATGCAGTATATGTTGCCTGTAATTGTCTTTTACTTCACTGCAAAATTCTTGCCTGCTTTTGATACATCCGGAGGAGACAGTTATAATTGTGAAAAGTACATTTTGCATTTATTGTTTATTTGCTGCCACCTAGTGTCTGTTAATAATATAACAGTGTCGTTTTTTTGTTGTCCACTTATTCGATAGCACCACTTATTGATAGCAACTCACCAGTCCGCATTTAGATGTATACAGTAGTGATTTTATTTTTAAATGTTGTTTATATATTTTTTTAAACGTTTAGCCTGACTAATGCTGCACAGCCAAAGGCTTACTCTTATTCTTTTAAGTTAGGCAATAAATGGTATCAACCTTGATTCAAAACTTCTTGTCTTTAAAATATTTTCCTTGTTTTGTTTTTTTAAACAAAAGTTTAAATTGTGATATTTGTTAAGAGCCCCACCTGGTGGTGTTACTGGCATTCTATGTTACTATAGCGCTACAGAAAAAATGGCTTAAGCTGGCCATACATGGGTCGATTATGGCCTGATGTGATATGCCGTGCCAAACAATCCCTATCAGGATAGGGATTGGCACCTACACCACAAAATAAGCTCAGTTTCTGTAGGGTTGTCTGGGTGGTATGTTCCCTGAAGTCTGGAAAGGGGATCCTGCACATCCATTTAGAAGAACATATTGCTGTGTGCCAATGCTAATTCCACACAAAGAATTCGGATATGCTGTACACAAGGCTCCTGATCAATATAGAGTGGTGTTTGCATGGGACGGGGGAACATCAGGGAAATTGTGCATTGAACATCCCTGCATGTTATGTAATATACCACACAGCAACACTTTCCTGGCATGTATTAGACAAGCATTGCAGTCACCACCAACAGCATAGTGATGCCACCAATACCTTTGTTGATACCTGCACTTCCATCACAGGCCCTCTTAGGCTTGTTTTACCACAACAGAGACATAGTCACTGTAGAAATGCAGGGGTAGGGACACATTAGGTGCATCTGTTGAGAAGGTGCTTAGCAGAATGTAAGAGATGTTCTGATTGGGTATGGTAAGGAGTTCCAAAGTGCATGACTGAGAGCTCTGTCTTCAGGTGGATTCTGGAGGTTACAAAGTTGTTAGATCCTTTTGGATGCTGCAACAAATTCTTGTGGTATCCCAAGCCCCAGAATGCACTCCCGCATTTAGGTTTGCCAGGCTGCCTTCAGGAATCCACATAAAGAATTCCAGCTTAGTGCACATCTTATTTCAGCCAAGCCTCTCCACATGTTACTAGCATCAGCTAAACCGGCTCAGAAATGATGTGTGTTATTCATGTTCTTTGCTGCAGTCATGGTGAAAAGGTGTGTTGTTGTTGTTTTCCAGCCTGCAAGAGACATATGAGACAAAGCGGCATGAATTCTTTGAGGAGCTGCAGAGGAAAGAAGAGGAGATGAGACAGACCTTTGTGCAGAGAGTCCGAGAAAAAGAAACCGTGCTGAAAGAAGCAGAGAGAGAGGTACCTAATATGTTTTTACGCCTTGAAAATATTTTTGGGTAAATAAAGAATAAAAATATTATTAAACTATATAAAACAGCGAACCTTACTGTAGACACTTACCTTCTTCTGTTGTAGAAATAGTGAGACAAGACATGGACATGGAGGTGAGTCAACACTTGGGCTTATTGCTAACCTCAGCTTTGGAATAGAAGCACATATTTAAATATTACCAGTGTGCTTTGGGAGAACACAGCAACACCATCGCTGTGCACCCATGACATAAACAATTGTATCCATAGACCTAATACTAAAGGCCTGTACCCACCACAAGATTTTCCCAACAATATTTCTGACGACTGGTGATTTTTTGAGTGACAAGCGGTCGTTTCCGTGATCTTGCGGAATGGGTACAAGCATGGGTACAAAGTTTAGTGACGCATGCTGATAACAACCCTCACGGCGGATTGGATCTTTAAGATCCCTGACGACTCTGTGCAAAGTACCGCAAACGCTTGACTTTCCTTTCGCACCAGTCATGTAACATCACAAGCAGGAAGAGGAATCGCTGAAAGCTCGTCGTCAAGGGAATGTCACTGGACCCGTCGGGTGGTGAGTATTCAGCTTTAGGTCTAAGTTAAAAACCTAGGTTTGAAAATGCAACTGTATGCTACACATTGTTTTTATTTATCTTTCATAAAAAGTATTGATGACCTATTGAACTTATGGTTCATCGGCGTAATTAAACTGATTTCTAGTCCTGGGTTGCTAACCCTAAAGGGTCATACCCACCTTGCGATTCTGTCTGCTATTCTTTCAACAACCTTTTCTGTGATCTCGCGATATGGGTATGAGTGCGTGATTAGGCAAACAACCCTTTGCGATGGGCGATGATAATGACTATCACGACGGATTGGAACTTTAAGATCCCTGACGTCCCCCGCTCAAAGTGCCACGATCGTTTGAACTCTCTTTCACGCTTGTCATGTGCCCTTCGCATGTTCCTGCGTGCAGGAAGGTGGATCGTTGGATGTTTGTCATCGGAGGCGTTGCTGTGTTCCATCTTCCTGCATCAAATCATTAAGGCCCTGTACATATGACAGATGAAACTCGGCCGATAACTGCTGCTTCTGCCGAGAATCCAGTGCACGTACGGCCATTCAGCCAGTGATCTGTCCTGGTGGTGATGGGAGATAACATTGTTCTCTCCTACTTACCCCGCATGAAATGTACCCCCCCCCCCCCCCATAGAGCAGAACACATTGCTCGCTTTATGCGTCTACACAACCTTGGCCCTGCAATGGGTCCTAATTCCATGGTAACTGTGTATGAGCCATTTTTATTTAACAATTACCACATTTTTCTCACCATAACACACATATGACCATAAGACACACCTAGGTTATAAAGGATGAAAACCAGGAAAAAATATTATAAACCTAGTGTGTCTTCAGGGTGCAGGAATGTCTTGTGGAGCATTTCCCCCAAGCTGTCTCCCCACCTTTGCTGACAGTGCTTCCCCAGGGGCCCCAGCAGAGTATCTGCAGCCAGCACCCGGTTTCTCCCCAAGCTGTCTCTGCCACCCCCAAGCTTATAGCAGTCCCTGGGACCCCTGCAGAGTATAATGGCAGCAGAGCGCACTCACCTCTCCTGCCAACGTGTTCCTCACAGGGGACACCTGGCACAGTCTCTAATATGTAGTATTCGGTCCATAAGACACAGACTATAATCCCCTCCCCTATTTTTGGGGGGTTGGGGGTATCGGGGTGCGAGGTGTCTGATTGAACTATAAATACCGTATTGTTTTTGTCTTTTGAGTGATTATACTTGATGTTCACTTTCTGAAGGCATCCTCATGAAAAGCAATCAGCCTCATCACACTGCATATTCATTGTCTAGTAAGAAAAATAGCATTGTGTTTTGATTGGCTATGTAGTCTAGCAAAGCTGAGTGAACTCAAGCACAGAACTGGCTGAATTACAAACTCTTTGGCATATCAAACTTTTTAAATATTTGTATTGAAAAAAAAAAAAAAACATTTACATGCTTGTGAAAAGCTACTTCCCTGGCTGGTTAATACTTTCTGAATTATTCTACTAATACTTCTAAGGAGTAGACCAATTAGCTGTTGTGACCCCACTTTTCTGCTAGCTGCACACTTGTAGGAGGTGGGCCAAATGATCAGCCTACAAGCCTGACAGGTTTATTAAATTGGACCTGCACTCTTGCACAGGACAGAAGGAAAACAGGAGGAGGGGAAATGTATATATACCCTGTATGTAATTAGAGATTTTAGCCTGTCTAATTCTCACTCACCTGTGTCTAATCACAAGTTGTAATTTGATCTCTCCCCTGTGTCACCTGACTGCCATGGCAGATAAGGCAGATAAGCTCATTTGAAAACACAGGATGTTAACAATATTTCTGCTTCCATGAAAGCAGGAAGGAGAAACAGTGCAGATTTAGTGTAGGATTTGTATCAGCTGTAATAAAGAAATGTTTTTTTTTAAAGGAAATCTGAAGTGAAAATAAACTTATGATGTAATGAATTGTATGTATAGTACCGCTATGTAATACAACATTAGTACAGAAAGAGTTAAGAAACATCAGTTGTTATCTATGCAAATGAGCTTCCCTGGGCTCTCTGACTAATTTAGTCGCCTACAGTGCTATTTTCTGAAGCACTTACACATCAAAGAAACAGTGACAGAACTTCAGATGAGATGTTACCGCAGGGAAGTTCAAAGGGTCATTAGCTCTGCTCTGTTTCATAGTTTAAAATGCAGAGTGTAGTTTGGAAACTGTAATATTAGAGAATGATGCAATGTTAGAAAAAAAAAGCTACATAACTGAAAATAAAAATAAGACTCTTTTCTTTGCTACTAATGTTCTATTAATTATCCGTATTACACATACAATTCATTATATGATAAGTTTTTTTTCCCAGCCTCAATGTCACTTTAAAGGTTATTATGCTGTTGCGTATCTTTTAGAGCAGAGAGGAAGTTCTGAGTTCAGGTCCGCTTTAATGGATACCCGAGGTGACATGTGACATGATGAGATAGACATGTGTATGTACAGTGCCTAGCACACTAATAACTATGCTGTGTTCCTTTTTTTCTTTCTCTGCCTGAAAGAGTAAAGGCAGCCATACACTGGTTGATTGCCACTACATCGACCAACAGATAGATCCCTCTCAGATCGAATCTGATCACAGAGGGATCTATTGGCTGCCAAACACTGCACACAGATTTTGAATCAATTTCAGCTTGAAATTGATTCACAACCTGTGGTGCTGCCGTCTACTCTCCGCCCCGTGTGTTCCCCCAGCCAGCAGCAATACATTACCTGTCCGCTGGCGCAAGTCTCCAGTCCGTGCTGTCTCTTTCTCCAGCCGGCCTGTCTCCTCATTACTTCCTGTCCCATCCTGTGACAAGCGAAAGTACAAACAGTAGAGGGCGCTCATCACAGGAGGAGACAGGAAGTAATGAGGAGACAGGCCAGCCGGAAAAAGTGTCAGCGTGGACCGGGGACTTGCGCCAGCGGACAGGTAATGTATTGCTGCCGCTATGCTGCGTCAGTCATCGCCAAATCAATCGTCGCTAACGACGCACTCCCAACCCGCCCGCGAACGAGCAAAATTTTCCACCGGGACAGAACGACTGAATCGATCGATTTCGGATGGAAATCGATCGATGAACATTTGCGTTATTGATTTCACAGCAGATTCGATCACAGTGATCGAATCTGCTGTATAGCGACGGGAAATCGACGTAGTGTATGAGTAGCTTTAAACATCAGGTTATGTAAGTGGCAGTTCCTGTCTGAGTCAGGACTGGGTCAGACTACAGTGTGACCCTCACTGATAAAAAATTACAACTATAAAACACTTTCCTAGCAGAAAATGGCTTCTGAGAGCAGGAAAGAGATAAAAAGGGTCAATAGTTCATAGATTTTAGCTCTGGCCTACTTCAATGAATGTGTCATTGAGCAAAAACAATAACATTTAAAAAGTAGATTTTAAATATAAAATAAAATGGTGGAATATCTTAAAAAGTCATTTTTGGAGGAGAAGGATAGATACAATTATTTATTTTTATTAGTTTAATTTCACTTCGGGTGTCCTTTAACAGAAAGTAACAATTGCCACCCCCATATTCCTCTTAGGTCTAGTTTCTTTTATACCATTTGTGACGAATCAACGTTTATTCGTCCTAAAAAAGTAGTTAGAGCCTTATAAAATATTCCCTGTCGCCACTATTAAAAAGTGACAGATAGGGAAAGGCTTAATTTACAAAAAGATCAGGGAAGCCAGGGGTTAACAGTTCCTCTCCCTGGTCAAATGTAGCAAATGCTGACTCTTATTACCTAGTTTTTTTGCACCTCCATGTGACAAAGGGTCCTGGGCATTCAGGGACCCCCAACCAGGCAGAAAGAGGGAAATCTCACACCTCCACTGCCCTAACCTGACTTGGTGGCTCCTCAGCTCCTTACATGAAAAGAGCAGCCACAGGAGGTCCTGCTAACCTCTTGCAGAAGCCACTTAGAGACAACAGCTGGCTTTCTCACTGACAGTTAGGAAAACCTTTCTGTGATCTCACAAATATGAAATCCATCTTTTGTCATACAGAACCCGCTTATTATGAAATTCGGAACCAACCACACAATTGGATGTTTCTGAATTCAAGGTAAGCCCTGCCAAAGCAGAGATATGCATTTTGGGGTCACCGTTCACTCTAAACCCCCCAAATTTGATATCATTGTTATCGTTAAATTCTGATCGACCTGTAAGGGCTGGTTCAGACGGACGCTTGCAGAGCGTTTACAGCCAGCGTTCAGGGCTTGGTGTTAAACGCTCCCATTCAAGTGAATGGGAGCGTTTGTACCAAGCTTTCAAGCGCGTTTACACAAACGCGGCGTTTGGGTCCCGATTTTCCCTGGCGTTCAAGGAGCCCCTGGAAGCTACATGTAGCTTCCAGGGGAGGTTAACCGCGACGGCTAATGTCCCCCTAGGGGAAGAAAAAACGCGACCGCATCCAAACGCACACGAACGCTGCTGAACGCAACGCCAGCAAACGCAACGCCTCCAAACGTCCGTCTGAACCAGCCCTAAATGTTATTAGATTTAACATAACCTGTATGGTTTGAAGATCAGCACACCTATCATGACTCACATATAATTTTGTGTTCATGCGAGGGGCGGGGAGATCTCCTGTTCCAAAGAGGTGTGTGATCCACGCCCCCTAACCCCTCCTTGCTGGAGTGGGGGCTATAACCAGAGAGAGCCCAGAAAGCTCTGAGTCCTTTACCTTTCATCTGATGCCTAGTAACATCCTGGCAGCCCGCAAGGACACGGGCCAAAACCTCCATCTTGGAACTATTTCTAACAAAGGCTTGTTGGCCGCATGGCAACCACTATTTTGGACTTTACGCCAAAGACTTGCGATTGCCGCATGGACTACCAATAACGGTATTTTAACTGTATATTCGGACATTCTGTTCTTTTCTTCTCTTCTCTCTGTCAAATCAATCTGTTCTAAAATAAGCTGTGTGTATGTAGTTTAGAAATAAACTAACGATTATTATCGTTCAGTCGTGTGCCTGTTCTGGTCATCTGATTGCTGCTATAACGAATCTGCCCTCTGAAGAGTCAGTCATACTACCGCATTGTTTTATGATTTGCTTATAATTGTTGATTTGCTAGCTAGGTTGCAAATAACCGTTTCTTCCTTCTAGGATTAGCTAGTACCAGATTTCCTGTGCAAAATCGATAACGTTAGTTTCTCGATTGTATACAATTCGAGATTGCATCATATAGGGACCCAGTAACCTTTCTTTAACGTCACATTGCTCAGAGTCTTTAAGCCGTCGGAAGTGACTATTCCCCGAACGGTGACTGGAGCGTGTTGAACGTGATTGGGCTGGCTACCGTATTATGATAGCGTTGGGGTCTCTTCGCCCTAGTTGGAGACTGTCTGCTCCTCAATCAGGCAGTGGTGGCAGTGTATTTACCCGATTTCCAGCGCGAAATCAATATTTTTAGTTTACCGATTGTATATACAATCAGAATTGTACATGTATGGGCACCTCCAACCAATCTTAACCGTTTACTACGCACACAGTGAATTTGCCTCCAGCAGTCTCTAGTGCATGAGACCTGCATGGCAACAGTGGCCTAGCAATACGGGATTGGTGGATGTTTGTCCCATTACATATTGTCGGCAGCTGCGCGACCAATCTTTGTCAGTCTGTTCACCGTACTTCCTGCGTATGCTAACAGGAGCAGATTAGACGGGATTGGCACGCTCTGTCGCCTTTACTTTCTTCCCTCTGACGATCCAGCAACCGGTCTCGTTGTCCGTCTGCGCCCGTACTTCCTGCGTACGCTAATGGGAGCAGATCTCGACGGGATCGCAGGGCTGGATTGTCACACCATTTAGATGTCTATTGGGAATTTTGTTTAACCGCTTCTGTGCGTTTTTATAATGAATCTAAATGCTAGATTTCTACTGCTATATACTGTATATTCCATAATACAGTATGATCACATCTGCCTGCCTTGTATTTTCAGTTACAGAACAGATTTGAACAGCTGAAGAGGCTTCATCAGGATGAGAGGACAAACCTGGACGAGAAAAGAAAAGACTTACAGGAGGAGATAAATGCTTTCAGTAAACGGAAAGCTGCTGCAGAGCTCTTACAAGGACAGGCGTTTGGAAGTGTGGCCAACACCAGTTTGAAGAAAGATCGCAAAACGTAAGAACCCTACTTTTATCATGTTACTGTTGGAAGTCATTGGAAAATGCTGCTCTCTACAAAGTATGCTGTCTACGCTTGAAAATAAATTTGACAGCCCATCAATACCTCTGCACACTCACCTGCCTGGCTCACCTGCAGTAAGAAATCAAAGTCCTAAAGATGAACTTTAACCCAGGATTGAACTTCATCCCAATCGATAGCCGATTCCCCCTTTCCCACAAGAAATCCTTTCCTTTTCTCAACTAGATCAGAGACCTATGTATGGCTGATATTGTGGCAAAACTCTCCCCACGGTGTGATACCAGGGCCATGGCTCTCACAGTTTGCGGTCTGTGAATCTTGTTGCATTGTTGGCAATAACGGCCGTTTGCCAACTGCAAAGCGGTATTTCCCTCTGTGCATAGAACCTTCAGTGAACAAAAGGTCCACAGAGATCACTTGGCAGGACTAAAGATGATGATAAATTGTCTAATTGCATAATTGTGTTCCTTTCCTATAGTTTATAGGGCATTCCTCAAGCCAAATATTTTTTTGTTTTTGTTTTAATACTCTAATTCCCTATAAACTAAATAAGCCACGCCCACAGGCTCAGAGAGCCTTGGCAGTAGCAAGGGCTCATGGGAGCTCAGTCTGGGCAGGAGGAGGGGGAGGTATTACTAGCCAGAGATTTCAGAGGCAGAGGGGAGGAGGGAGGAAGAGGGGGGTTTTAGGTTTTTTTCAGTCTGAGTGCTGATGGTGCAGATAAGCCTGCCTCTGTGTAATTTATTTATTTATTTGTTGTATTTATAAAGCGCCAACATATTACGCAGCGCTGGACATTAATTTAGGTTACAGACAATATTTAGGGGTGACAAACAGCAATATGACAATACAGGAATACAAGAAAACCAGATCACACAGCACAGTATGAGTACAAGGTAATGCTTAGTCAGTCACTGGATGGGAGCATGGAGTTAGGCAAGTTAGGTTCACTCAAATGCATAGCATGGGTGCACAGTAATAGATGTGCATGATCAGGTAGGACACAAACATGTTTACAAACATGGCTGCTGTCATTATATCACAGGAAGAAATAATCATTTTCTATTAAAGCAGTATGCAGACAGATTTGCTGTTTAAACCATCTAAACTGTACATAAGATATATAGACAAGTTACTTGTTATAGTTAGTTTTTCATCTCGGATCGGCTTTAAGGTGGGATAAGTAGTGATTAAGTCATTGGCAAATTAATGGGAGGAGCTTTTTAAGGGGAAATAACCTGTGGTATGGAAGTTAATATTGATTAAAAAAAGCAAGTAATTTTATTCATTACGTTATTTTCACTACAGTTTCTCTTTAAGTTATACACACACCTTAGACCTTCATCGCCCAAAATGATGGTTCATTCAAGTTAAAATCTAGTGAGTATAGGCGTTCCCCAGCATTATTAGTATGATTACTGACATTGTCATTCATGATACGTCATGCTGGATTAATAATGAACAACACTGCTCTTCTGTTGTCCTTGCAGTGGGGCACTTCCTGCTTTACTCCTCATCCCTTCTCCATAGAACAGGACAGGCTGTTTGGCAGAGAAGTGGCCAGTTTCTGTACAGTGATTGATCCTAGACTGTCACTCAGACTCTAACACATACTGATGTCATTTGGTATCAGTTATTACAAATGTGTATGTAGCTTAAAGAGAACCTGAACTAAACATGAAAAGTCAAAATAAACATACACACGTCATACTTACCTCCCGTGTAGTCTACTCCCCAATCTCTCTCTCCTCTCCTGCATCCTGTTTGTCCACTGTGATCAATGGACTTCGCTGTCCTCCATTTTGAAAATGGCCATTACCCCATAACAGCTTCCTGTTCAGCAAACTGTTAAACTGTAATGTAGAGCTTGTGTAGAGTTACTTACCAGCGCCATATAAATTGTATGTCTATTAAACTGTAATGTAGCCCACTTGAGCATTAGGGAAACATGGACATTACCTTGCTCATCAGCGCTAGGCTAGCTACATGCTAAAAAAAAGTGAAAAAAAACCTCCCGTGGCCGCGCAGCCGCACAAATCATACCGCCAGGGAGGTTAAATGTAAAAAGATGAGGTAAAACATTTTTTTTTATAATAAACCACATTTTTAGAATGCATTTTTAATTTGCTATAGCGCTGCCCTGAGTGTTAAAAATGATGCTCGGTTCACTTTAAAGGAGTTATCAGCCAAAAATTAACAAAGTAAGCGCTACTTACCCAGGGCTTCCTCTAGCCCCAAGCTCCCAGCATGTCCCTCGCCGCAGCTCTGCATGCAGCCGCTCGCTGCAGCTCCCTCCCGGTCCCCGGCGATTACGTCGGGCTGACCTCCAGGCCTGCGCAGTCCGCTCCGGTCCACGTGGCGGTGATAGACAGCGCCGCTCGCGCAGGCGCAGTACAGGCCGACCTGGAGGTCGGCCTGACGTCATCGCCGGGGACCGGGACGGAGCTGCGGCGAGCGGCTGCATGCAGAGCTGCGGCGAGGGACATGCTGGGAGCTTGGGGCTAGAGGAAGCCCTGGGTAAGTAGTGCTTATTTTGTTAATTTTTGGCTGAATACACCTTTAAGGTAACCTTAAGTCATACATCAGGTGACTTGGTGGGCGATCAACCATCTGATTTGACTTTTATAACTGGAATCGGATGAAAATCGGTGCTGACAAGTGCATGCCTGACCGACAATGCCGACTAAAATTGGTCACATTAATTGATCGGACATGGTGCAAGATGTAGGGCCAACTTACTCGATTGGGTGCGCGGTGGTAACAGTGAACGATATCGGGATGAACGTAACAAAGCCTCCGGTTCTACCCCTTCTAATGTTTAATGTGCCCCCCCCCCCCCCCCTGGTGGCCAGTGCAAGCTATACATTACCTGTCCGTGTCCTCTGCTTGTTCCGGGCATCCTCTGTTCTCCATACACGTGGTTGCCTAGTTACGTGGGCGCGTGTGTGACGTCTGGCATCACACACGCACCCTTACTAGGCAACCAAGTGGAGCGCTCTTGTATGGAGAAGGGAGGGAGCCCAGAGCAAACAGAGGCCGCAGACAGCTAGGGTATAGCTTGCACTGGGGGACATTAGACATTTGGACAGCGTCGGGTGGCAAGGCATTCTGATGTGGCATCACAAGGCCAATTCCTGATCAATTTCAGCATGAAATTGATTGGGACTCGACCTGTGATGTAATGGCAGCCGACAGATCTCTCTCTAATCAGATTCGATTGGAGAGAGATTTGTATCTTGGTCGAATCTGCCCATCATCGCTAGATGTATGGCTACCTTTAGAATCTTAAAGTGAGCCAGAGACGAAGCACCCTCATGTATTTTACCATGTATATCAGTGGGAACATTAGAGAAAACACCTACCCTGCTCTCTGTTTAATTTTTAACTGTTCAGCTTGCTTCTTATGAGCCCTGATAAAATTCTGAGCAAAGCCAGACTGAATGCTCAGTCTGGGATTTTATCAGGGCTGATAAGAAGCAAGCTGAACAGTTAAAAATGAAACAGAGAGCAGGGTAGGTGTTTTCTCTAATGCTCCCACTGATATATATGGTAAAATACATGAGGGTGCTTCGTCTCTGGTTCTCTTTAAATAAATAAATAAATAAATGCCATCACCCTGATGATCTTTCTACATTAGATCATTTACACCGATTATCAGTTTATTTTCTTCCACACATGACCACCATAAGACAAACAGAGCATGAGAGCAGTGTGTAGTATATTACTCAGTACATTTCTGCTTCCAGTATCTCCATTTACTGCTTACACAAGCACTAGTCATGCAAAGGCAAAAGTCAGACTGATGAAGTATCTTTCACTTTCCTTTGTTATGTTTTACAGTTTCATGTGAGATGCTACAATCAATACATCAGTGGCGATTTCTGTTATTTCACCTGTTTGTAAATGGGTCTATGAAGGCTGCATCCAGTTCTGTCAAGTTACAGAAGGCTACATACAACTGCTAAGAGAAGACCTGGAAAAAGCAGCTAGAAATCTTGCCTGGACTCTGTTATGTGACTTTATAACTGTTTGGATGTTGTGCTCCTTTCTGTTACTGCCTGATACCAAAGAATACAAGAGGAGGGATTTGCAGCTATTGTCTTCAGAAATAATCACTGTTTTATAGGGATAGTATCCTTGTGAACAGAAATATGTTGTGGCATACAATAGATTGTGGATAGCCAGGAGTTTACACAGCAGCCATGCCCTGCTTGCCTCTAGCTGTGGCAAACCTCACACATTCTGCTGTTAGAGCTCACTGAACTGCATGGGGCAGCACCCATGCTAGGTAGGGGCTCAAGATATTTTTTTCAGTTTAGAAACTGATGAAGAGCTGGATGTATGCATGAGAATCTCCACCCATTCCCTTCCATCCCTGTTCATTTTGGATCCCAAAAATTAGGTTGTATGTAGATTCTATTCCCACACACCCTAAAACGAGAATTGTATTCAGTTGCTTCAATAACAGTGGGGGGAAAAGTCAAACTACAGTTTACTATGCTGAACATGGGGCAGATGCATCAAAACCAGTGAAAGAAAAAAAAAATGTGAGCAAAATTTGAGCAGCTGACCCAAACCAATCAGACTCCAGCTTTAAAGGAAACCTGAAATGGGGGAATACAATAATATATACATACCTGGGGCTTTATCGAACCCCCTTCAGGCTGTTTGCTCCCTCGCTGTCCACCTCTGTCACTTAGGTACTCCTTTAGTTTCCCCGGTAATACTTTCAGTTGGGACATGCTGCGCATATGCAGCCCGATTGTGCACACGCACCCCCTTCACGTTCCTTTGGCTGGGTTCATCCTGCGCAGTGCGCTTCCGGTGACGGGATTATTATGGGGCGCACGCGCAGACTGACTGCTCCTGTGCTGACTGGCCCCAACTGAAGGATGGTGAGGGAGCAAACAGCCTGAAGGGGACTGGAGGAAGCCCCAGGTACGTATACATTTGTTTAGTCCCCCGTCTCAGGGCCACTTTACAACTGAATTAAAAGTTATGATCAGCAAATCTTTTCTTTAGCTCCAATTTTCTTTGTGTCTAATGCTGGGAATACACGCTCGATTCTGAGTCATTTAGATGGCTCGATAGATAATTTCCGACACGTCCGATCTCCCGCCCCATCGTTCTGCCGCTCGATTCTGCATTGAGGACAATGGAAAAATATTTTTTTTTAAAACGAGCGGAAGATAAGAGAATCGCCTGCAGAATTAAGCAGGGAATCGATCGAGCGGGAAAATCGAGCCATGTATGCCCAGCATAAGGGCCTTGTACTACTGCCATTCACCAGTGCAAAAGAGGACACAATAGTTTTACCTCTGCACTCGCTCAACATTTATTGGTCTGACTGAAAAGTCCCATCATTCAATTGCACTGAATGGCAGTCAAACCAAAAATGCTGCAGGTGTTGCATTATGATTCAGCTAGAATTGCAATACATTGCAACACAATTTGCCCTTGCATTCAGCAAACTGCTTGTGCTCCAAAAGCCACTAAGGCCCTTGATAAATATGATTCAGGGTTTCATAGGGCTGCCTGTCTCCCAGCTCCTGGTCAGGTTGTACTGTGCATAGGAAGATACTAGCAGGGCTCAGGCATTGTATAAGCTCCTCATCTACCCTCATTTATATGTGTATGACACAAAATGGTCCTTGTAAACCTTACAAACATGTTAATGCCACACAAATAATTATAGAACTGTCCCCTTTTTGCAATGCTACTATTTTCTAACTTGTAGTTACAGGAATACCTTTGTAGAGAGAATCCGTATCTTTTCTGTAATAATACCTGGTCTGAATTGGTATTTTTATATGGACATTTCAGATGAGGCCATCTTGGATTTGCATTGTTCTAACATATCTGTTAGCTGATTATTGTTTGAATTGGAGACAGGATAAACAACTGGCTAATCCTAATGTCTATGTTAACATTAATGTTCCATAGTAAAATATACTTACACAATTGGAACTTTTTCACATGAATACAACTTTTTTTAATAATTCATTTGTTGTCATAATTTATTCAGTGTGTAATGTAATGCTTATACTGTGTTTGCATGTTTGCAATTTATGTATAAAATCAAAGTAAACAGTAACCAACCAAAGTATACCATGCTGTATACATGCTGTTTTGAAGTACACCGTTCACTTTCTCACACAAGAATCTAAAGTAAGCTTACAATTGTAGAACAGTCCTTTTTTTACTTAGCTTAGCTGTGCTTCCCATATCTAGGCAATTGCCTGAGGCCCCTTTCACTTTGTGGCATTGCGTTGGCCTGTTTTTACCGCAGGTCAACGATACGCGGCATTGCGTTGGCCTGTTTTTACCGCAGGTCAACGATACGCCAGTGCAAGTCTATGGGGCCTTTCACACCATTGTGATGCGGGAGAAGTGATGTAATTGCTGCAGCCCTGACGCAAGCGTGTACCTACGTTACTGTCAATTTGTGTGGTGGACCATGTCATGTAACTGTATGGCGACGTGTGTACTCCATGTGTAATTCGTCTTTTCAGCCACAGGAAGTGAGCGCTAGAGTGCCTCACTTCCTGCTTGGCCTTGAGCCAGACGGGGATTACTGCGTATTAATCCGGAAATCCCTGAAGGCTGTTTTTGGTGTTGCTGATTGATGCGACCATGGCATTGCAACGCTAACGCCGGTTATCAGTGTGAAACCGGCCTGAATATATGGATGTGCTAGTAAACCGTGATGGGAAAGGAAGGAAGGATCTGCCTTTCTGTAACATACTAAATACATACTTTGTTGTCTTAAATTTCCAAGCATTGTAAGGAAGAGAAAACTTTAATTAGGTGAATATAGCTGCGTGTATTACAGATCAATTCTTTCCCTTTTGATCAGTATGTCCTGGTATCTTTGTAAGTGTTAAATGATTTTACATACGAAGTGCAGCCAAGATAACTAAAAATATTTTTCTGAATTTACTGTTATGTGTGAGAAAGTGAAAGGTTCACTTAAAAACCCATAGCAAACAAGATTCCATGTTTCCCATACTCAGTTTTTTAATGGCAAGTCCGTTTTTTTATGGTCCTTTGTCTTTAGCTATCCCTGTGTTCATCCCTCACCATAAACAGTTCTGGTCGGAGGAAAGCATGCAGGAAACAAACAGTGAAGAAGAGAGAACCGAGAGCCCGATATGGTGTAGTATGTCAAGGTAATTGGATAATTAGAAAGAGTATGAATTGTATACTCACAAACCAGGGTTACCTCCAGGCAACCACTGTGTAGGCAGGTGAGGAGATTAGCCTGTCCTCACTCAGGAATAAGAAGTCGCTCTCTGTAGGCTTGAAAAACAAGAAGGGGTATCCCCCTCCACCAAAGGTGGATACAATCAGTATTATGGTAGAGAACAGAGGCGCCAAAAGGATAAAAAACAATATTTAAAAGTTTTAAAATTATTGCTTAGGAGGCAGTGGTGGACTCACCTCCCACAAGCAGACACAACAACTGTGTATTCACAAAAGGGACATTTATTGGTATACTCCAAATAAGGTTGCCATTGTATTTGGAGTATACCAATAAATGTCCCTTTTGTGAATACACAGTTGTTGTGTCTGCTTGTGGGAGGTGAGTCCACCACTGCCTCCTAAGCAATAATTTTAAAACTTTTAAATATTGTTTTTTATCCTTTTGGCGCCTCTGTTCTCTACCATAATAAGGAAACAAACCGTGTAGCTCTGTACAGCTACAGAGACGATGTTTCCCAGTGCTTCCAAGACCTCCCGGAATAACTGGAAAACAAGAGTAAAACCAGGAGCCAAATGCTGCAGTGTGCTTGGACAATTGGATTAGGTAGGTGTTCAGGATTTTATACTTACAAAGGTGGATTGCAAAAGATTGCAACCGCCATCAGAGCCTGCGGGGAGATGCCCGACCCTGCTTCAGTTTTCCAGGTACAGTACCGTGTTGCAGGAACTGCATGGTCGCACTCCTAAGTAGTCTTCTGCGGCCAATTAAAAACAGCTACAACCTCTCAACTGAGAAGTAAAGTATAGTAAAAGGCAATTTTGAAGGAGTCCAATATAATAAAACACTTAAAAACAGTTTAAAAAGGAGAGGGAGTGTTGGTCTTACCTTTTCTGCAGAAAAAGGCCAGCAATAACTAAAAATGTAAATTTTATTATTCACTAAAATGGCAACTCAGGACTTCAGGTCTATACAACAATTAGCTGTTAGCTTAGGCCAGTAGGAGTGAGCACCTCTGTGTTGACTACTGGCCTAAGCTAACAGGCAGAAGGGTTAAGACCAAGACTACCTCTCCTTTTTAAACATTTTTTTAGTCTTGGGCACCTCCAAAATTGTCTTTATGCCATAGTGCTTATTTTCAGGGTAGGGCATATTTTTGGGGATACACGGTAAGTGGTCTAGCTAACAAACCTGGCCTGCTTTTGTGAAACATTCTTTCATCAGGTTGCAAGTGTTTGCAACCTGCATCTGGGTCATAGCAGACAACAGCAATGATTGTTTTGTGAAATAGGAATATTGTGTTGTAGTTACTCATCTGCTCTGAAAACTTTTTTAAATAAATCCTTTGGTGTTCCCCAGCCTGTAAAAAACTTAGTAAATCAGGCCCAAAATAACAGTGCAGTTAGATTTGCTTCAGAAGAGTGCCTAATTCTGAAGCAGCGTAATACTGTAAATCCCTCTATCACTGTGTCTACCAGTGGAGACCTTGACTTTGTCCCTTAACACGGGGACAAGAACATATGAAACTGCTAACCATCTACACCATCTTGACTCTAGTTCAGAAGTACCCAAAGACATTCTGAGTCTATAGGGAGCCCAGTCACTTGTATGCTGCCCTGTCCTCTCCCTCACCTCGGGGCTCTCCCCTCCAGCTAGTTACAGTTTGGGCAGTGGGCAGCGGTGGCAATATACATACCTTCTTCCTTGCGTTCCACCGCATACTCCTCGCTCTAGCGGCTGACGTCACTTCCGAAAGTGACGTCAGCCGCTAGAGCGAGGAGTATGCGGTGGAACGCAAGGAAGAAGGTATGTATCTTGCCCCCGCTGCCCACACTGTAACTAGCTGGAGGGGAGCGCAGAGGGGAGAACCCTGAGGTGAGGGAGAGGGGGGGAACTTCCCCCCTCCCCCTGCCGACTGTGGCCAAGGCTTTCCCCTCATGCTGCCACCCCTCCAGGCCCCAGGGGGGGGGGGGGCGGTGGGGCCTAGTTATGCCCCTGCCTGAGTTCAATTTCTGTAGTCACCCCCAGGCCTGATTACTGCCACACCTGTTTCAATCAAGAAATCACTTAAATAGGAGCTATCTGACACAGAGAAGTAGACCAAAAGCACCTCAAAAGCTAGACATCATTCCAAGATCCAAAGAAATTCAGGAACAAATGAGAACAAAAGCAATTGAGACCTATCAGTCTGGTAAAGGTTATAAAGCCATTTCTAAAGCTTTGGGACTCCAGCGAACCACAGTAAGAGCCATTATCCACAAATCGAACAAACATGGAACAGTGATGAACCTTCCCAGGAGTAGCCGGCCGACCAAAATTACCCCAAGAGCGCAGAGAAAACTCATCCAAGAGGCCACAAAAGACCCCAGGACAACATCTAAAGAACCGCAGGCCTCACTTGCCTCAATTAGGAGTTGTCAGGCAAATTGTAATAAAATAAACGCTACTTACCGGGGGCTTCCTCCAGCCCCAAGCTCCCAGGACCTCCCTCGCCGCAGCTCTGCCAGCAGCCGTTTGCTGGAGCTCCTACTGCGCAGTCCACTCCGGCCCACGTGGCGGTGATTGACATTGCCGATCGCGCAGGTGCAGTACAGAGCGGCCTACAGGTCGCTCTGACGTCATTGCTGGGGACCGGATCGGAGCTCCGGCAAACGGCTGCGGGCAGAGCTGCGGCGAGGGAGGTCCTGGGAGCTTGGGGCTGGAGGAAGCCCCCAGTAAGTAGCATTTATTTTATTACAATTTGCCTGACAACTCCTATAAGGTCAGTGTTCACGACTCTACCATAAGAAAGAGACTGGACAAAAACGGCCTGCGTGGCACATATCCTAGGAGCAAACCACTTTTAAGCAAAAAGAACATTAAGGCTCGTCTCAATTTCGCTAAAAAACATCTCAATGATTGCCAAGACTTTTGGGAAAATACCTTGTGGACTGACGAGACAAAAGTTGAACTTTTTGGAAGGTGCGTATCCCGTTACATCTGGCGTAGAAGTAACACAGCATTTCAGCAAAATCATACCAACTGTAAAATATGGTGGTGGTAGTGTGATGGTCTGGGGTTGTTTTGCTGCTTCAGGACCTGGAAGGCTTTGCTATGATAGATGGAACCATGAATTGTACTGTCTACCAAAAAATCCTGAAGGAGAATGTCCGGCCATCTGTTCGTCAACTCAAGCTGAAGCGATCTTGGGTGCTGCAGCAGGACAATGACCCAAAACACACCAGCAAATCCACTTCTGAATGGCTGAAGAAAAACAAAATGAAGACTTTGGAGTAGCCTAGTCAAAGTCCTGACCTGAATCCTATTGAGATGTTGTGGCATGACCTTAAAAAGGCGGTTCATGCTAGAAAACCCTCAAATAAAGCTGAATTACAACAATTCTGCAAAGATGAGTGGGCCAAAATTCCCCCATAGCGCTGTAAAAGACTCGTTCAAGTTATCGCAAACGCTTGATTGCAGTTATTGCTGCTAAGGGTGGCCCAACCAGTTATTAGGTTCGGGGGGCAATTTCTTTTTCACACAGGGCCATGTAGGCTTTGAGTTTTTTTCTCACTAAATAATAAAAACCATCATTTAAAACTGCATTTGGTGTTCAATTAAGTTATCTATGACTAATAGTTAATGGTTTTTGATCAGCAGAAACATTTAAGTGTGACAAACATGCAAAAGAATAAGAAATCAGGAAGGGGGGAAATAGTTTTTCACATCACTGTATGGGCTTGTAATTGACGGGATGCAAAACTGAAAAAATGCACCTTTATTTCTAAATAAAATATTGTCGCCATGCTTTGTACTAGGGACATTATTTAAATGTTGTAATAACCGGAAGAAATGGGCAAATAAAATATGTGGGATTTATTCACAGTAGCACGATTTATTTTAAAACTATAATGGCTGAAAACTGAGGAATAATTATTTTTTTCTTATTATTCCTGTTAAAATGCATTTAGAATAAAATAATTCTAAGCATATTGTACCACCCAAAGAAAGCCTAATTGGTGGAGAAAAAAAATGGAAATAGATCATTTTGTTGTAACAAGTAGTGATAAAGTTATTTGCAAATTAAGGGCTCAAACCCACTAGAGCGATTTTGTGAGCGTTTAGGCCCGGTTCACATTAGCGGTTGTTTGCCAAACGGACCGGATAACCTGACCGGATCTGGATCGGAACCGTACGGTTCTGATCCGGATCCGATCCGGATCCGGTCAGGTTGCATCAGGTGTCCATCAGGATGCGATCCGGATCCGTTTGGCAAAAGTTCGTTAAAAACAAAAAAAAAGTTGGGGTCTGGGAGGTCAGCAGAAGGGGGACCTGTGGAATCAGGCCCTCTGCTGTTTAGCACTCACCTCCACCTCCGACATGCTGCCAACATCTCCGGATCCAGCTGTGCTGCTCCACTCCAAAATGCTTGCCCATGTGTCCCCATCCAATATCGCCGCAACAATCCCCATAGGAAGTGGAGTAGAACATCCGGATTTCTCAGCCAGTGTGTTGTGCGCTCTCCGGTTCCCATTGGTTTGTATTGGCCGGATGGTGCAGTCCGGCTCCGCCCCGGATACGGCTGCCGGAGGAGCCGGATGAAAAAATAGCGCATGTTGGAACGGAGGCCGGATCCGGCCCGGATCCGGTTTGGCAGAACGGACGCATGTGAACGGACGCATAGGCTTTCATTGCTATGCCGTGCGTCCGTTCCGTCCGTTCTGCAAGCGGTGCGGCTCCGGCACGGCGATTCCGGAGGGCCACCGCAAGTGTGAACCGGGCCTTAGGGAGCGATTCAAAAGGCTAGAGATTTCCCTAAACGCTCAGCTAATGTTAATGGATGGGCCAAATTCCACTGGAGCAATTGCAATTACCAAAATAGCAAACGCAGGACATGTAACAATTTTAGCGTTTAACGATTAGCGTTTCTGCAATGTAAAGTATATAAACGCTGGCATAATCGCTCGTCAAAACCTACACAGAGCGATTTTTGCTAGCGTTTTTACATTACTGCACACTATAAAAAAATTAAAATTCATTGAAAGGACCAATCAGATTTAAAAACGCTAATCGCAAATCGCTACACAATCGCTGTGAAAAAAATGACACTTTTTAAAAATGCTACCAAAATCGCCAGCAACTCGCGATTAGCAGTAGCGTTTTGTAGTGGTTTCCAGGTCTAAAGGTAGGATCACTGACAAGTGAAAATTGCTTTGGTCAGTTAGGGTAAAAATCCTTGGGGGTGAAGTGGTTAAAAGCTAAAAAAAAATAAACTGGGCATGGACTCCACATGAGTCTTTACAGAACTGTATATTCTCAAAAATGATGCTATTTTAGGCTGAGTTTTATACCAAAAGACAATAAAGATGGGTACAAGTGCCATGGAGGGCCTGTTCTCTCCCTGACATCCGATGAAACCCTAAAAATCTCACTCCTGGAATAACCTATCACACTGCCAGATTCAAACATGGCCGCCGCTAGCTCTACTGTCTCAGGCTAGTGACGTCGCGCCTACAGCGTGTTGTAGTGTGTGTGTCAGGTTTCGGCGTGCGGTAGTGGAGGAGCTGTGCGTGTGATTGCTGCTGGTGACCGGGCAGGATGTCGGTGTACCACGATGAGGTGGAGATAGAGGACTTTGAATATGATGAAGATACAGAGACCTATTACTACCCATGCCCGTGTGGCGACAGATTCGCCATTACCAAGGTATTGCCAGCAGTGGTGTCTGTGGGCTCTGGTCACAGCTGATGCGGCACACTGCATATCCATATGTGCCCTTAGCTCAGATCACAACCTAAATAGCTTAAATCTTATGCTGCATCCACTGTCGGGGTTCTTCACTATAATGTATGATTAGTAAAGTCGTTCTTTAAAAAAATGTACATTGGGTGCAGCAGAAGGTAATTTAGAACTGGTTTGTGGTTGTCGTAGTGACGTATCTCATCCTAGTTGTATTGCAGCCCTGCAATACATCTTCATGTATCAGGGTGTGTTGGCAATCTAATGTAAGTGAATGAGAAGCAGGACTGTGATTCAACCCAGTGTAAGCTGCTGTCCCTACAAAAGGACCAGCGGTGAAAACTGCTGCTGCCTAGATCAGTGGTTCTCAAACTTTTTCAGTTCAGGGCGCCCCTGGAGGCTTTGAAAAATTTTCCAAGGCACCCCTCGGCAAAAATAACTACCAAAATGCTGTTATGAACCTTATTCAGCAGCAACCACTCCAAAGAATGGGGATAAATGCTGAGGCACCCCTGGCAGGTTCTGGAGGCGCACCAGGGTGCCGCGGCACCCAGTTTGAGAACCCCTGGCCTAGATAATGTTTTTCTTACCATAAAGACTGTTTTAATAAGCGAGACCTCCTTTTCTACTGTATCACTGTTTATACATTATGAATCGCATAGAAACTCTATTGGACTCAGTACATTCATCACCAGTGCTCCTCTGTTAATCTAAAAGTAATTTTCAAGATCAGTCTGTGGTCGGCATGACAGGGACACAGATAGGAAATGGAACCTACAAATGTCTCAACCACACCTCCCCAACCTCATTTTCAATAAAACCTAAACATGATTGGCTGTTGTTTAATGAATATTCATGTTTCTTGGAGTAGTTTACCATCTGAAGACCTTCTTTTATGATGTTATTGTCCACATTTTCTTTATAGGAAGATTTGGAAAATGGAGAAGAAGTGGCGACATGTCCCAGCTGTTCACTGTTGGTCAGAGTCATCTATGATAAGGTGGGTGATTCTCCCATTCAGCGATCAGATATTGCTCCCAGTTATGCTGGGAATACACGTTTCGTTTTAGCCTTCGTTTCGATTGTGCCTTTTGTCCTTTTCGTTCCCGAAATAATCGAACGTACGGTTAATATCACCACCCACGGTTTCGTTTTTTTTTTTTCGATTCTGATGGTTTTGTTTTTCCAATGATCGAAGGCTGCAAAGAAACAAAACGAAAATCCCTTTTTACAGGGACGGACTAACATAAACGAACATATAATCGATCTGAACAGCCATCAAGCCTACCAATGGCTCGATTAGATGGATAAAGAGAGATAATATCAAACATGTTCGATCACTAGTCGTTCGTTTTTGGGGTCTATTAATCGAAACTATAATGAGATTATGACTATTTTCACATACGTTTTCAACACTCGATTCGTTTACTGAACGAATCGAAGGCTAAAACGAAGGCAAAAACGAAACGTGTATTCCCAACATTAGACTAGGTCCACAGTGGGAGCTTCCTGTAAAATCATGGGGGGTGGGGGGAGGGGTGATGCATCACACATTATGCAAGCATTGCATACAGTAAGTTAAGAGCATACTTCACTGCCACTATTAACATGTTTATTATGCAGTAATGCACTGTGTTTGGATACCCAAGTCCATTGGATCGCATTACATCGGATGCACTCTGAATGTTGCTTAGAATTGCAGTGCAATTCTGTATGTTAAATTGCCTCTGTTACATCGCAGTGCAGCACCCCACAATGATCTTAGCCTTAATCACTTTTGCATCATGTCAATATGGCAGCAGATGGGGACTTACAACTAAAAATAATACCAAAAAAAATCCTTTATTTTAAGATCTTGTAATCCAGCAGCGTCAGGGCATTTCCATTGCTTAATCCTTCAGTGACTGATGAATAAAATAAAATGGTGACGAGGTTCAATGTAAAGTTCTGTAATCGTACCTGAACCGATATGTGACACCGAGATAAACATGGGTATACATCGCACCAAGCCTGCTATGAACTTGTCTGTGTTTATTTCAGTTTTTTTTTTATTTTGGCTGCAAAGGTTAACAGATCCAGTGCTTCCTTTTAAGCTGCCTGGCTATCCTTTTTGATCCTTTACCTCTAACACATTTAGCCATAGACCCTGAACTAGCATGCAGAATATCAGGTGTTTCTGACATTGTCAGATCTGATAAGATTAGCGGTGTGCTTGTTTCTGGTGATATTCAAACACTACTACAGCCACATAGATCAGCAGGGCTGCCAGGCAGCTTGTATTGTTTAAAGTGTACCAGAGATCAAAATAACTAAAGATTTGATACTTACATGGAGCTTCCTCCAGCCCCATAAGCTTGTCTGAGTCTCACACCGGCCTCCAGCGGTCTGCCGTTCAGCCGCAATCAGCCATGGTAACAGCTCAGTCAGGTCCAGTCTGGGTCTTTTGCGCATGGGACTCAGACGAGCTTATGGGGCTGGAGGAAGCCCTGGGTAAGTATCAAATCTTTAGTTATTTAGATCTCTGGTTAACTTTAGGAAATAAATATGGAAGTCTCCACATACCTCTCACTACAGATGTCCTTTAATAAATACTGTTCCATTTGATGGATCAGTTTTAGCACTGTGCAGTGTGAACAGCCCTTAAAGTGAACCTCCAGACTAAAAATCTACTCAGCAGCGCTGAAGAGGCTTGATGTTTTTTTTAACAGGTTTACAGCATCCGACTTTTTTTGTTTTTCTTACCCAAGCCAATCGAATCGGAAATTGGTCGGAGGGAAAATCGACAGAAAAAATGCATCATGTGTACCCAGCATATGCCAGAAGCATTTAGCTCAGAAGCTTTTGGGAACCACATGGCTATATTGTTACCATCCTGCGCTTTCAAATGAGCTTATCTGCCATGCCATTCAGGTGACACAGGGGAGAGATCAAATTACAACTTTTGATTAGAGACAAATCAGGAGGAATTAGACCAGGCACGGGCAAACTTGGCCCTCCGGCTGTTACAGAACTACAAATCTCACAATGCATTTGCCTTTATGAGTTATGACTGTGGCTGTCAGACTCCTGCAATGCATTGTGGGACTTGTAGTTTCTCAACAGCTGGAGGGCCAAGTTTGCCCATGCCTGAATTAGACTATCTATCCTAGCAGACCTAAGCCCTTTCAAAACAAGCTCCAGGCTGCCCTCACAACCCCCCTCCTGCCAGTGTCAGCCACATGTCAGCACGCCCCCCTGGCCCCATCCTCCTCCTGTTACAGGTGCACTTTATTTCCCGAGGCCAATGTGTAACCATGATCTTGTCGCTTCACCTTTAGTAATGAGGATTGGAGAGGCTCAGTACTACACTGAGGGATGTGTGTATGATTGGGCAGAGAGGAGCTAGGTACCCTCATGGATCTACAGTAGAATCTTGTTATAGTAAACGCTGGTAAAGTAAAACTCTGGCTATAGTATACTCGGTCCCCAGGTCCCAGCCATACACCTGTATATACAATCCTGATATAGTAAACTACTTGTATTTGTATTTATGCATTAAGGTACAATTTTACCTGGTGAACAGTGTACCACACCAGCTGTGAACTGAGACTTTGCAAGCATCTCCTCTTTCAATGTGACAGTCTGCTCATTTTTTGATTACATATTTTTTTAATGGAATATTGTCAGTAATTTTCAGATTTTGCTGTCTGCTGAAAATATCCAAAGATCAGTTGAAAACACTACAGTTGTGCTGTAAAGGAGCTTACACTAAAATAAATGGCATACAACTGGGAACATCAGACTTGGGTATGGATTTGGGAATACTGGTTGATAACAAGTTAAGTAATTGTCTATATATAATGCCAAGCAGTGGTAGCTGAAGGAAATACAATTCTGGGATGCTTAAAACAGGAAATAAAATCTCAATTTCCTAGTACATTACTTCCTCTGTATACACAAGTCCAGTAGTCAGCACACTAGGCTTCTCATGAGCAAAAGAAGTAAGTCGAATTTATTCCTTCAAGACTTGTCAAAACACCATTGATGTGACAATTGTTTCGGGCCACACAGGATCCCCTTCTTCAGACAGTGCAGACATGTCTGATGACTATATGATAGAAGAATTAATTTATTCAGTAGTTGCTGCAGTGATGTAGGAATAATACTTCACCATGTAAAGATTGTGGAAAAGACTTCCATCAATAAAAAGAGTAAAAGTAGACCTTGGAGCATGAAGTTGAAAGCAGTACTTTGTAGAGAAATGGACATACTTCAGCAGTCAGGTGGCTTTGTGGGTAGGGGAAGCTCTTATGTTTGGCAACTTTTCTGACACAGATTATTATTATTATTATTTTTTTTTTTTCGCAGGACGAGTTTATGAAAGGGGAGGTTGTCCCTGAATCTGTTTCTGGAAAAACGGAACTGCTGAAATGCTGATGGTGAATTTGTGAGCTGTTCCTCTAGCATACAGGCTTCCATGAGCACTCCTTATCCTCTGCCAGGCTATTTAACACCTTTCTGTTAAACACAAGACAGCAAGTCAGAGCTGGATTAAACATTTTCTTACTTGTGTTTGAAACTTCAAGCTAAAGCAATAATAGGCAAGTTTCTTAAGATAACATTTAAATGCTTCCCTAAGGAACATAATGCCGCATATTAACCCCTTACCATCACTACTCTGTAAATCAATGTTCCTTCAACACATAACTCATGCTCGGGAAATGTTAACCTTCATCCTACTGCTATTTCTACCTTTACATTTGCGGTTAGATCTGCACTGGGATTGGGCTCCTATAGCCAGAGTAGCTCTGTGCATGGACCTTCATAGTCATGTGACAGGTTGACTATGTGAGCGTGATTCAGTTTTTCACTGTGCTTCTTTATTTATAAGCTGAAGGGGATTGTATGTAAGGGCTGGTTCACACTGCACAAGCTTTTTCTAAGCTCTTGTGATTTTAAAAGCTCTTGCTAATGTAATCCTGTGTGCGTTTCCCACTTGAGCAATATGATTTTATAAAAATTGCCAATAGCATTACATTAGCAAGAGCTTTTCAAATCACTAGTGCTAAAAAAAAGCTCTTGCAGTGTGAACCAGGCCTAAAGAGAGATTATTGTTAAGTAATATGTCTAAATTTAGAAATAAAAATAAGGCTTTTAAAAAAAACGAAGGACCAAAAAGTAGGCCGGTTAAACCATTTATATAGATAAATACGTTTTGGTTTTCAGGAGTGTAAATCTTGCCTTATCTACTTTTATAGCAATATTTTTTTTGTTTTGTTTTTAATTGTAGACACTGAACTATTTTCATCCGTGGAAATGGATACACAAATGGTTTTTGGGGGGCAACATAACCCAAATTATGCAGATCATCCACATTACCACATAAACGGTGATAAACTTGTATCCAATTTTCTTTGGGCCAGATTCTTCCTGAATAAGTAAAAACGTACATGTTTAACGTGTGACTAGAAGAAAGCCTTGCCTGTTCCCATAATAGTAGTACAACTTTTGCATTAATACACTAAAGCGGTTAAAAAGGTATTAGCTGTTGACTGTAAACACTGCAAAGTAACAAAGTTTGTTCTTGTCACCAAGGTATGAAATAACCTCAGTCAAGAAGGGATTAACATGTCTTCAGTAGTTTAAAGCTACCCATACACTATTCAACTGCGACACCGATTGACCCGCAATCAACATCATGACCAAAATCAGGGGTGAATCGCAGACAAAAAATGCCTCAATCATGGAATCAATGGAATTTTAGTCAAATCTAACGTCTAATTAGGCATAAATGTTGTATAGTGTATGGGTACCTTTAGGCTGATCACGCCCTCATCTATTTTTCTTGGTCACTTTGATAGATCTCCCCATGGTTCTATTGCCCCATCGCTTGCCCAATCAATCAGCTTTCAACTGATTTTGGAAAGGTAATCAATCAAGAGGTAATAACGCATGTTGTATGATCTATATCAAGAGGGGGATAGACGGCCACAAAATATTTTAATGCATCAAGCGCACAATGCTAGCAGTTCAATCTTTTTAGGGTTTCTGCTGAAATCTCTCATTTGGATGGAATGGACCAAGTGGATCAGTACAACCCGTTATCAACCCTTGTATAACCAAGTCAGGATTGTTGGAAATCTCCTGCAGGAAGCTGAGGCCTTGAAAACCTTGTTATACTGTCTTGGCAAATATTTCCCGCACTTTTGCTTTTCCTGGATTGGCTGCAAGAACAGAGGAATCTTGAAAGTTTACTAAAACTGAGAGACTGTATATATTTTAATGAAATGTTTTATATTTATTACGCTCGGTGACGTGTGTTTGCCAAGAATATTTTTGTATATTTTTTTCCTTCCAAATCCTCTTCGCAAAATTAAAATTATTACATGCCTGAACGCTGTGTGTGCCAGTCCTGCTGAGTAAAACAAGATGAGTTTTTATGCCAGTGGAATTTAATTGAAAAAATTAAAAATGCCTGATTTATAATGTAGATAAAGTATATTTTTGAATTAGATCCCCACCAGGAAGTGACTGCAGAGCTCCTTAATTTACATACAGTTGCAGAAAGAGTCTAATGCTGGGAATACACTGTTCGTTTTTGAGGCTGATAGATGATTATTTCAGACATGTCGGATCTCCCGTTCGATCATTTTGCCACTCGATTCCTGGTAGAAGTGAATATAAAAAGATAAGAAAAACGAGCGGAAGATAAGAGAATTGACTGCAGAATCGAGCGGCAAAAACGATCGAGCTGAGAATTGAGCAGCAGAAACGAACCGTGTATGCCCAACATTAAGGGCCTTCTTCCACTACCCTGCGATTTGCGATTTGATTCCAATGCAATGCGATTTTGCTCAAAACGCAATCGTCCTGCTGCGTTTTGGATGTGACTGAGCTGTACTATACTGAGTATAGTAGCTCAATGTGCATTGCATGGTGGAAATTGAAACGCAATTGCGATCGCATTTCATAGGGGAAAAGAGGCCTAAGGGCCTTTTTCCACTACCCTGCGATTTGATTCTGATTGCAAATCGCTAGGTACATTAAACTAATGTAAACTGCAGCAGCAATTTCTATTAGTGCGATCCGATTGCGATTGACTTTTGACGTACATTTTCACGATTTTTGAGGGATCGCCAGTGGCGCTTTTTTTAACAACGTGATTGCTCAAAAATTGCAGAAAAGTGCTGTACGCACAGCGTTTACCATGAATTGCGAATTGCCGGCGATTGTAGCAGTGAGATCACTGCCATATACTTCACATTACACTAGCGCTTTTAAAAGCGCTATCGCTCACAGGCGATTTGCGGTCAATAGCTGCTAATTGCCCAAGTGTGAATGGGCAGGTTGCAGTGGTGGCAGGTTGTATGTCAGATGGAGCTATTCATCTAAAGGTAAAGGATTCTGCTGCTGGCATGGTTATGGCCGGTTCTTACTGCTGGCTGCCACCGGCCTGAGCAGAAAAGCGTTTCACATATTTTCCCATCATTGCGTCACATTTCGAGCCTCTAACACAGGGCTGTCAAATCGGTCCTTCGAGGGCCGAGGTCCTTACACATTTTTGACACAGCTCAAATTAATTGATGGGTCTGAATCAGGAAAGGTGTGGTCCATTAGGTAGAACACATTCCTCTTTCTCAGTCCATCCTAAACACTGGCATGGATCTGGCCCTCCAGGCCTGCAGTTTAACACCTGTACTCTAACAGGATATGGAACCGTGAATGCCACCAATGCTAGAAACCACATGCACAATCAACGATAAATGCATTAAGATGAACCCTTCCATTCATCTCAATGTGGGATGTGGTGAATCCCAGCAATGGATGATGATGCCCTTGCAGATAACTATCCTTTGCTTTATTACTAAAAGGAAATACTACCCTTTTCCTCATACATGGAAGTGAAATCTCCTTAGAGAGAGGTCAGGAGAAGTGGCAGTTAAATTGCAGTTTCAGTTGGTGTAATCACAAGGGCCTCCAGTGAAAGTGAAAGCAGATAGTTTTAACCATTTCAGGTAGTTTAACATGCTTGTTGACTTTAGAATGATGTAGCACTTCCATTGAGGCAGAGAGGAACATTTTGGATGGAATTCAGCTTTAATAACACTCCTTGTAATCTTGTCAGATTGCTAATAGCATCATATTACTTGGTAATAACTAGCCAGCCATACTAATTCATCATTCTAATTACACGCTCATATTCCTAACCCAGTAGTCTATTCCAAGGTTTAAGCCCCATCTACACGATACGATTCTTTGTGCGATTCGATTGAATCCGACATGTCCGATCGACATTCGATTCAATTCGATTTGCCATTGCAAAACAATGGCAAATCGAATTGAATCGAATGTCGATCGGACATGTCTGATTTAATCGGATCGTAAATAGAATCGTAATCGAATCGCACAAAGAATCGTATCGTGTAGATGGGGCTTAAGGCAGACAAAAAACAGCTTGAGAGCATTTTACTGGCTTTTGTGATAAGAGAAGACCATTCATGCAATTAAAGTTGAACTGTAACCAAGGATAGAACTTCATCTCAATCAGTAGCCGATACCCACTTTCCCATGAGAAACATTTATCTATTCTTAAACTAATTATCAGGGGGCCCTGTATGGCTGATCTTGTGGTGAAAGCCCTCCCACAGTGTGATGTCATCACCTAGGCACTGACGTCACACTGTGGGAGCCTTGTTGCATTGTTGGACATAGCTGTTTCCAACTGCCAAAAAAGCAACATGTTTTTCCACAAACCTCACTTTCCAGCATGGGAAATAAAAAAAAAAAAGGTAATTTTACTGGCTTCAGACTCTCTTTAATGACTTTGAATCTGTCCCACCCTCATCTTCTCCACATCCCAAAATGGAGCTGATCAAGTAATTAAAAGTAGTTGCAAGAAGCATGCAGTGCCTGCTCTTACAGCCTCTCCAGGCACATATCTCAAAATATCATCTAATAGTTTAGCTGTCAAAATGTTACCATTTTATGTGAAACAAGGGTCATGGATCTAATAAACCTGTCTTGGAATTTTCATTACATGACCAGAAGCAGAGTGTTTGTGAGACATGGTTAAGGCCAAATGCCTTGATTTGCACCATTGTTATTATTTAGTATTTATACAGGGAGTGCAGAATTATTAGGCAAGTGGTATTTTTGAGGAATAATTTTATTATTGAACAACAATCATGTTCTCAATGAACCCAAAAAACTCATTAATATCAAAGCTGAATATTTTTGAAAGTAGTTTTTAGTTTGTTTTTAGTTTTAGCTATTTTAGGGGGATATCTGTGTGTGCAGGTGACTATTACTGTGCATAATTAGTAGCCAACTTAACAAAAAACAAATATATACCCATTTCAATTATTTATTTTTTACCAGTGAAACCAATATAACATCTCAACATTCACAAATATACATTTCTGACATTCAAAAACAAATTAGTGACGAATATAGCCACCTTTCTTTGCAAGGACTCTCAACAGCCTGCCATCCATGGATTCTGTCAGTGTTTTGATCTGTTCACCATCAACATTGTGTGCAGCAGCAACCACAGCCTCCCAGACACTGTTCAGAGAGGTGTACTGGTTTCCCTCCTTGTAAATCTCACATTTTGTGATGGCCCACATGTTCTCAATGGGGTTCAGATCTGGTGAACAAGGAGGCCATGTCATTAGTTTTTTTTCTTTTATACCCTTTCTTGCCAGCCACGCTGTGGAGTACTTGGACACGTGTGATGGAGCATTGTGCTGCATGAAAATCATGTTTTTCTTGAAGGATGCAGACTTCTTCCTGTACCACTGCTTGAAGAAGGTGTCTTCCATAAACTGGCAGTAGGTCTGGGAGTTGAGCTTGACTCCATCCTCAACCCGAAAAGGCCCCACAAGCTCATCTTTGATGATACCAGCCCAAACCAGTACTCCACCTCCACCTTGCTGGCGTCTGAGTCGGACTGGAGCTCTCTGCCCTTTACCAATCCAGCCACGGGCCCATCAAGACTCACTCTCATTTCATCAGTCCATAAAACCTTAGAAAAATCAGTCTTGAGATATTTCTTGGCCCTGTCTTGACGTTTCAGCTTGTGTGTCTTGTTCAGTGGTGGTCGTCGTTCAGCCTTTCTTACCTTGGCCATGTCTCTGAGTATTGCACACCTTGTGCTTTTGGGCACTCCAGTGATGTTGCAGCTCTAAAATATGGCCATACTGGTGGCAAGTGGCATCTTGGCAGCTGCACGCTTGACTTTTCTCAGTTCATAGGCAGTTAATTTGCACCTTGGTTTTTCCACACGCTTCTTGCGACCCTGTTGACTATTTTGAATGAAACGCTTGATTGTTCGATGATCACGCTTCAGAAGCTTTACAATTTTAAGAGTGCTGCATCCCTTTGCAAGATATCTCACTATTTTTGACTTTTCTGAGCCTGTCAAGTCCTTTTGACCCATTTTGCCAAAGGAAAGGAAGTTGCCTAATAATTATGCACACCTGATATAGGGTGTTGATGTCATTAGACCACACCCCTT
Organism: Hyperolius riggenbachi; assembly: GCF_040937935.1. NCBI lineage: Eukaryota > Metazoa > Chordata > Amphibia > Anura > Hyperoliidae > Hyperolius > Hyperolius riggenbachi. Next base: position 223,646,211 of record NC_090647.1, read on the forward strand.
CTCATTACAGAGATGCACATCACCTAATATGCTTAATTGGTAGTAGGCTTTCGAGCCTATACAGCTTGGAGTAAGACAACATGCATAAAGAGGATGATGTGGTCAAAATACTCATTTGCCTAATAATTCTGCACTCCCTATATAGCGCCGACATCTTCTGCAGTGCTGTACAGAGTATATTGTCTAGTCACTTAACTATCCCTAAGAGGGGCTCAGAATCTGATCTCTACCATAGTCTTATGTCTAAGTATGCATCCTGTAGTGTATGTATCGTAGTCTAGAGCCAATTTAGAGGGAAGCCAATTCACTTATCTGTATGTTTTTGGGGTGTGTGAGGAAACCTGAGTGCCTGGAGGAAACCCACGCAGACAGGGAGAACATACAAACTCTGTGCAGATAGTACATCGGCTGGGATTTGAACTGGGGCGAGTGAGCAAACTACTACGTCCTTGTGCTGCCTATTCCCATGTTTCAGACTGTAAGAGGGCTGAATCTGACAGATCAGACTGCATCCTACATTATAGTCTACTGTGCAATAGTTACAATTTACTGAGCTCCTGATCAGGTATTTTACAAGTAATTTTCTTAAGATCATCTAATTCAGGGGCTTATAGACAGATAGAACAAGCTGTACATCTGATTGCTTACACACATCTCGAAGAATTTGTTCCTGGAAATAGGCTTTAAGCAATAGTGTTAGGTTATTCTAGAACAGGGGTCAGGAACCTTTTTGGCTAAGAGAGCTATAAATGCCACATATTTTAAAATTGAATTCCGTGAGAGCCATATAATATGTTTCAAACTGGGACAGGAGGGCTCACGTTCCTGTTGCCATGGTGATGTGTATACAGTTGATCCGGCGGGCAGCGGAAGTTGCAGACACATCTTCAGCTTCTCTTGGGTTTCATTAATTTCCCCGAGAGACAGACAAGAGAAATACCGACTAACTGCTTGTACAATTAGCTAGCTGACTTGGGAGTTGATTCACTTTGTAGGACGAGATCCCCGCACTTTCGCCCAATAAGCTGCATGTCAAGTGACAGGCAGCCTATTGGGCCAATCAAGATACAGGGATCTCATCCTACTAAGTTACTGGACCAGACAGGGTCCAGAGTGGGACCATTGGAGCAGCCGATCGTTTTGGGGGTGCGCAAGTAAGTTAGTAGTGCACGCTACAGCAGTATGTGCCTACTTTGAAAATTTTACTTGTGCTGCTTGAGCAGTGTAGCTTAGTGAATCAACCCCTTACTTGATTTGTCTGTGAGCCAGATGTAGCCATCAAAAGAGCCACATCTGGCTCCCGAGCCATAGGTTCCCTACCCCTGTTCTAGAAGCTAAATAGTGATACTGTACACAGGAAAGCTGCAAAAACAATACTGACCACAAGGTGTCAGTAAATGTTAAATATCTTGTTTTTACAGATGTGTAGGAATCATTTTCATTTAGCTATGGAAAAAACTATTTTTGCTTAGAGAGAAAAAGATTATGTAGGAATTAAGAATCGGTGACTCAGTTATTTCCTGTATTTATATAGTGTTGATGTAAAATACATAGCTACAGAGTGCATTGAACCATTTACATTACTGTGGCAGTTGCAGAAAGAGAGTCTGAGAGATCCAATTCACTTTTCTCTTAAAGGGACATTTAAGTCAGCTGAAAAAAAAGGGTTTCACTTACCAGGGGCTTCTACCAGCCCCCTGCAGCCGTCCTGTGCCCACGCAGCCAATCACCAATGCTCCGATCCCCCGCCGCGGGTTAGTATTGGTAAGTGGCTGCGCGGGCACAGGATGGCTGCAGGGGGCTGGTAGAAGCCACACATAAGTGAAACCTACAGTAGGTGACAAAGCACTTTCAAAATTATTCAGAGTATTTTCTTGCTTGTTGGTGGCTTAAAAGGCATTCAATTTATAATGTGAGAGTATCACTTAGTAGAAAAAAAAAAAAAAAGGGAAATTGGATCGGGTTCTGTGCTGCCATTTTGATCTGCTGCAGCAATTTTTTCTCCTCCCTGAGAGTTCCCAGAGGTGAACACAGGAAACCACACCAGGATTTGGTGGTTTCCGTTGCTAAGCTGGGAAATATAAGCCCAATCAATCCAGCATGGTTTACCCTGATCTGGGAGAGAATGGATATTTTGTGCTATGCTGCCAAGGTATTGTGATTTGTGCTGAAAAAGATTGCTATATTTGAGTGTGGTTCAATACCAGTATTAGACTTGTCTTGAATTGATGGTCAAGCATCTTCTGGTGCATCGGATGCTGAACCTGCAAGCAAGCCCTCATGACCGCATAGGTTCGCTAAGCTGCAAATCTTGACGTGAACTCGGGTTCGCCTGCCACACTGCAAGAAAATAAATAAAATGGCTGATCTAGGAGATCATGTTATTTCTGATTTGTTCAAATTAAATGTGAAATGAAAACCTACTTGTACATATGTAGTGTTGATCTACTACGATGTGCTATACATAAATCAATGCTTGTCACAGGGGCCCACAATCTACTTGCCCTACCACAGTTTAGGGAGATTTTTGTTTTTAGAGGAAAGCGATTATCCTGTCAGTTCTTGGGTTCACCTGAAGAGCATGCCCTTGTTGTTGTCCTGATGGTGCCCTGCAAGGGATTGAGATTAAGGTCTGGTATACACCGGAGGCAATTGTAATGCGCTTGCTGATCGCAAAGCACTAGCGCAGTATCGTCGCCCTATGAGGGTTTTCCCACAGCAGTGTTACGATTTGGTTAAAAACGTTCTGCATATAGCTATTTTTTTAGTAATTCAGCTTGAGTGAATGTGCAGAAACGCATATTCCATTTGCGGTGTGAACTAAGACTAATCCAGCATCCTCCTCCAAATACAGTATATTTGTTTTATATCTGAGTATTAATAGTTAGATTTAGGCACAGATTATGGTAGGTGCTTAGAGAATTACATTGTTAATAACTAGGAAAGGTCAATGAGATACAAATAATGTGTTGATGTAAATTTTATGCTAATTTATTTAAAAAAATGATGGTGCCTGAAAGTGGACCAACGTTTGTACAGTAGTTGTACAATAGTGGAAGGCTCACCCTTTAGCATTCTATTTCCATGCATAGTCAATCTGGCTGAAAAAGTCTGAACCATACTGGTTGGTGTATCCAGTAGCTTGGCAATCAGATGCAGTATGAGTTATTAAGGAGAACCGGAGGATGCCGTGGGAAACCTCATTAAGATCCAGAGGCTTCCCTCTTCTTAAAGGAAATATCAGGCATTTCAATGAAAACCAGATCTACTTACCTGACATCCTCCAGCCCCTTGGAGCCATTGTTTCACTCACTGGAGCTCTGCTCCCAGCCGTTGTCCCAGGGCAGTTTCAGCGGCTTCTGCCAGAGCGGCCAGGGGAGCTTACTGCAGCTTCAAGCCACGTTCATGGCCAGATTTTTAGTTTTTACCACCCGAATCCTGCTTTTACTCTCAAGTCTGAAGCCCGTACAAGTGCAGAGCATACAACTGAATCACAGGACATAATGTGGGGGGTTGTGGTAGTTATTTTTTTTTCTCCACATCCCAAAAACAATCGAAGTTAACTGGCTCCTCACAAAAGACTTTGACTATGGTAGGATTAGATTGGGAGCTACTCGGAGGAAACTCAGTGGCATGACCTTGTACTGTGTAAAGTGCTGCAGAACATGTGAGCCAGGGCATAACAATAGACAGTGGCGTAGCTAGGGTGTTTGATCCACCCGGTGCGGATAATTTACCGACACCCCCCCCCAAAAAAAAAGCGAAGCGCGCAGCAGCAAAAAAATGGGTGTGAACATGACATCACATGGGTGGGGGTAACTGTAATGTAACAACAACAACAACAAATAACATTTGTAAAGCGCTTTTCTCCCATGGGACTCAAAGCGCATAAGCATGGCTCCGACCATCGTGGTACAGAGGAAGAAATTTTATAAGTCTGGAAATGCTAGGCTAAACAGGTGGCTTTTCAGTCTGGATTTGAATAACTCCAGGGATGGTGCTGTCTTTACTGGGTGCGGCAGGGAGTTCCAAAGAGTAGGGGCAGCATGACAGAAGGCTCTATCTCCAGATTTTTTGAGGTGCACTCTGGAAGTGACCAAGTTTATAGAACTTGCTGATCTGAGGTTGTGAGAGGTGTGGTGCAGCTTCAGCAAGTCCTTCATGTATCCAGGGCCCAGATTGTGCAGGGATTTGAATGTCAGCAGTCCAATCTTGAAGAGTATTCTCCATTCTACTGGTAGCCAGTGCAGTGAGCGAAGGATCGGTGTAATGTGACAGTGGCGAGGCTGGTTTGTTAGCAATCTGGCAGCAGCATTCTGCACTAATTGCAGGCGACGCAGGTCCTTTTTGGGGAGGCCAGCATAAAGGGCATTGCAGTAGTCCAGCCGTGATGTGATGAAGGCGTGGACTAGGGTTGGAAGATCCTCTGGGGGAATCAGATGTTTAATCTTTGCAATGTTCTTCAGATGAAAGAAGGAAGATTTAACTACAGATGAAATTTGGTTTCTGAAACTCAATTCCCCATCGATTAGTACGCCAAGGCTGCGCACAAGGTTGGAGCTGTTTATGTCTGAATTCCCAATCCTGATTGGTGTTGCTTTAGGATAGAGCTGTTTTGATGGCGAGTGCTGGCTTTGGACAAATGATCTCAGTTTTGTCAGCATTCAGTTTCAACCAATTATCATTCATCCATGCCTGTAGCTCAGCTAAGAAAGAGTTTATTTTTGGGGTAGGGTCTGTTCCACCAGGTTTGAAGGACAGGTATAGCTGTGTGTCATCGGCGTAGCAGTGGTACGTCAGGCCATGACGTTGGATAAGTGTACCAAGTGGCAACATGTAGATTGCAAACAGCAGAGGGGATAGGATTGATCCTTGTGGCACTCCGAATTGTAGAGGTGCAGGTTTGGACATTATAGGTCCTAGGCATACTCTCTGTGTTCTGTCAGTCAGGAATGAGCTGAACCACTGGAGGACTGATCCACTGATGCCACAGTACTCCTGCAGTCTGTTAAGCAGGATTTCATGGTCAACTGTATCAAAAGCCGCTGAGAGATCCAACAGGATTAGGATGGAGCATTCCCCTCCGTCCCTTGCCATGAGCATATCGTTGCAGACTTGGATGAGGGCTGTTTCACAGCTGTGGTGTTTCTTAACAGTAAGGCAGTGGGCTAATATAGGTAGCCAGAATAGTTTCCCCCAGTATAGGTTAGATTAGGTAGGTGCCCCCAGTATAGGTTAGATAGGTAGCTGTCCCCCACTATAGATTAGGTAGCTCCCCCCCCCCAGTATTAGGTAGGTAGGTGCCCCCCCATAATGGAGGGGGGAGCCGCGGGGAGGGCAGCCCGACCTCTCCATCCCTCTCCCTGGGCCGCCCTCCATGCTCCCCCCTCCCAGTGCAGAGTGAGCACGGAGCCGCAGGGAAGCGCTGTAGTAAACTACTTACCTCCCTGGTTCCAATCGCTGCACTCGCCGCCTGTCTTCCCCTCCCCCGTAGGTTAGATGGGTAGCTGCCCCCAGTATAGATTAGGTAGGTGCCCCCCAGTATAGGTTAGATTAGGTAGGTGCCCCCAGTATAGGTTAGATAGGTAGCTGTCCCCCACTATAGATTAGGTAGCTGCCCCCCCCCCAGTATTAGGTAGGTAGGTGTCCCCCCATAATGGAGGGGGGAGCCGCGGGGAGGGCAGCCCGACCTCTCCATCCCTCTCCCTGGGCCGCCCTCCATGCTCCCCCCTCCCAGTGCAGCGTGAGCACGGAGCCGCAGGGAAGCGCTGTAGTAAACTACTCACCTCCCTGGTTCCAATTGCTGCACTCGCCGCCTGTCTTCCCCTCTTTGCATAGATGCTGATACACACGCTGCTTCCGGAAGCAGCGTGTGTATCAGCATCTATGCAGAGAGAGGAGACCGGCGGCAAGTGCAGCGATTGGAACCAGGGAGGTGAGTAGTTTACTACAGCGCTTCCCTGCGGCTCCGTGCTCACGCTGCACTGGGAGGGGGGAGCATGGAGGGCGGCCCAGGGAGAGGGATGGAGAGGTCGGGCTGCCCTCCCCGCGGCTCCCCCCTCCATTATGGGGGGACACCTACCTACCTAATACTGGGGGGGGGGCAGCTACCTAATCTATAGTGGGGGACAGCTACCTATCTAACCTATACTGGGGGCACCTACCTAATCTAACCTATACTGGGGGGCACCTACCTAATCTATACTGGGGGCAGCTACCCATCTAACCTACGGGGGAGGGGAAGACAGGCGGCGAGTGCAGCGATTGGAACCAGGGAGGTAAGTAGTTTACTACAGCGCTTCCCTGCGGCTCCGTGCACACTCTGCACTGGGAGGGGGGAGCATGGAGGGCGGCCCAGGGAGAGGGAGGGAGAGGTTGGGCTGCCCTTCCCGCGGCTCCCCCCTCCATTAAAGTGCACCCCCTCTAGGGCGGCAGGGGTCACCCCACCTGGTGCGAGTCGCACCCTCCGCACGACGCTACTGACAATAGACCCTGTAAGAGATGCAGCCGCAAGGGGGTCCAGAGGCCCCAGGGGGCCCTGTGGGGGTTGACGTTTCTTTTCCAATGTCCTGAGAGGCTGACAGCTAAAGGCAGCCATACACTGGTGGATTACCAGCAGATCGACCAACAGATAGATCCCTTTCTGATCGAATCTAATCACAGAGGGATCTATTGGCTGCCCATACACTGCACACAGATTTTGAATCAATTTCTGCTTGAAATCGATTCACAACCTGTGGAGCTGCCGTCTACTCGCCGCCCCGTGTGCTCCCCGGCCAGCAGCAATACATTACCTACCTGCTGGTGCGAGTCACCCAGTCCGTGCTGTCTTTCTCCAGCTGGCCTGTCTCCTCATTATTTCCTGTCCCGTCCTGTGACAAGCCGAAGTACAAACCGTAGAGGGCGCTCTACTGTTTGAACTTTGGCTGGTCACAGAAGTAACTGTGTTACTAACTCTCCTCTGCCACCTCTGCAAAACCTCCTCAGCCTTCTTGCCACCCAAGTCCTGGGCCTTTGTGGCCTTGCCCCATCTGGCCTAGGCCATTTTCAAACTGAAGGTCATGTGCCTAACTCCCCAAGTTCATTATGTGTACATAAGATGCAAGCTGCCATCACTGCTTGTTTCCAAAGCATTTACTTATTATTTTACACAACATCCTGGATCTCCCTTCACATTTAATGTGGATTATGTGCACTTGTATTATTTAAGGATCAATCCCACTACATGCATTAATTTACATTTTAACATTTTAATGCAACTAAGAGCAGATGCCCAACACACTGCCCTTAGGGGTGACTTATGATTGAATCTATAATCTCTCTTCAATCATGGAGGCCCAGATATTTGCCCCCTTCAAGTGAAATGAGTGTAGGTATACATTGATAGTTCTTAACTATTTCTAAAAATTGTTATGTTGTAACCATGATGAAACACTTTTATAAATTACATTTTAAAATTTTTTTTTTTTTCTAATTTGTAATTCAACATCCCTTGATTGTAATATGATCCCTCCCCGGTCAACAAGCAAGTGAATACCGTAGTTGTCCCCGGGGCCCCGTGCAGAGTATTTGCTGCAGAGGGACTCACCTGTTTAGCCGGTGCACTCCTCCATTACTCTGCATGCTGCCGGCAGTATCCCAGTTTGCCTCTATGAAAGCATGGCCCTTGGTGGTTGCCTTGAAATAGTTATGTGTAACACAGGTGGAAAGTTCTGATTTTAAATTTTAAACTAGGTACTGTGCACACTCAGGTAACAAAGCAGCATTACAGATATAGTGTATTGTTATTTACCGTATTTCACACTATACAGATTACTTAGACAAATTGACTTTGGCCCTTGCCTCCGTATTAGTACAGGATAGTAGAATGGCAGATAGCACTTTATCTTCACAGTGTTGAAATGCCAGAACAGTATATGCATGACGTTTGTATGTTCTTACCTTGCTTCCTTGGGTTTACGCCAGACGCTATGATTTTCTCCTCATCATAAATGTATTCGTTTCCCCTCAGAATTGGCCTTTGACTATGGTAGGGACATTAGACAGTGATAATGTTTAGACTGTGAGCACCTCTAAGAGACAGTGCCATGATTGTAAAGTACTTGTAAATTCACATAAGTAATTATAAAAAGTAGGTCACAGTCTAATACCTCAATGAAGTATGTATATGAAAAGGAGCAGGACTTTCTTCAGAATTCATAAAATGTTACACTTGTAGCTGGTATTGGAATACCAGCTGTGCCCCCCACCCCCCTGATGGTGGCCCTGCAGTTGGGACACAAATGTGTTTCCTATTAGTTATAGTTTGTAGGAATAATCCACATCATCCAAAGTAAACCCATATAAATGCTGAGAAAACATACAAACTCCATGCAAACAGCTTTCTTCACAAGACCCCAGATCTGTAAAACAAGAATGCTGATAACTACTGTGCTGTTTACTTAATCACACTTAAACGCAAAGCATATAAAGACAATAGTAAAAACGTTTGCATTCTGCTACAATGCTGTATCTGATCTGTTTATTCAGGTCTACATATAGAAGTTATGGGAGATCTCAGTGCCAAATCATTATATAGGATAATAATATGCTGTGTGTTCCCCTGCAGCCTATAAATATTTTCCATGAAAGAGCCTCCTGGAAGTGATCAACAAACAGGGGCTGTGCTGGGAGATTGCCAAATTCCAATGGTGATGCGCTGTTTGCATGATAAAGAGCTACATATGCTGTGATGCGATGTTGTTCTGTCCTGGCCAGAAAGGAACACTTATTAAAAGATAATGATACATTAAACATACTGATGAATCACCCACTGCAAGTTTTAACAAGGATTTCAGAAAACAACGACATTGAAATTGTGTACTGATGATGTACAAATTTCGTTCTGGTACGTAATTTGTTTTTGGCCCCTTTTCCACTATTTATTTGCATTTTCCGCAAGTTTATTTTTACATGCAATTTTTTCACAGTTTCCACAGTTGCTCAATGTAATTCAGGACAAAGGGTGTCTTGAAAAAAAAGCAAACTGCTGTCAGCTTTTTTTCCCACATGCAAAATTTAGCATATTTTTGTTTTGTTTTAATTTAATGATAGTAAAATCATACTTCCAATTCACTTTATAGCCAGTCATAGATTTCTAAACTTGACCAAAAACACAAATTGTTCTTCTTGTGAAGCCAGGAGTCTGTATTCTGTTTGCAATACAGACCAGGGATTTTCCTGCATTCTGTACTAGTAACAGCTGCACAAAGCAGGAGCAATTGTTACTTATTTTCCACAGCTGCACTAACTGAGCAGCTCTGACAATCACATTCTGATAGTCACTATTAGGATCACTGTGGAATTGTTGCAGAAAAACGAGGTATGTTGAAATAATATCTTCAATTCTAGCAATGTGCACAGCTGAGCTTAAGAGAATGCTTATTTCTTTATAGAGATGGAGTTCCATTTAAACAGCAGGCCCTGCAAGCACGCCAGCTTGGTTAAGAGTCAAAGGAATCCTAAAGTGATAGGATTATGGAAGCTATCATCTGTATTTGCTTTGATCTGCCTGTTATAGTGATCTTTTGGCTTCCATTGTATCAGTCACTCACCTGCACCAATTATTTGTGCATGGATCAAGGAGGAAGCACCTTGGTTAAGTATGATTTTTTTGTTCACCACTAGTTCCCAGGTATGATTTTACAATGATTTATAAATACATGATGTGTGTTGTAACAGCAGCATGGGGTGCACATGGAGTGAGTGTCAGTACACAGTATGCCCCTTTGTGCATTAGAACATTAGCCTATGTAGCTTATGCACAATGATAAATGCTGATGTTGTTGCCTGTACTCCATCCATCAATACAGACCTCTATTAAATGCTTCTGACTGGAGAAAAGTGTGCATTCTTCAGCTTGCTCTATAGCTCTCCTCAGACTGTAGCCTCTCCTTGTGTTTTCACACAACCTTATTCTTCTCCTTCACTGCTCGCTTCACTGCCTGCTTTCCCCTTTCACCGCTCTGCTGGGCACAATCACTACTTCATCTCTCATTACCACTTCATATTTTATTCCTTCCACGCTACTGTATGTCTTGGTAGCAATCTTATAACAGCTATGAAAAATGTTTTAATGCACAAAAGAGGCACATAATGCAGTTATAAGTCTGATTAAATGTGCAGTGTATATGTATAAAGCAAGCAGATGTATAGCAAAAACAGAAGAAACTCTGACATGCAGCCAGTCCGTTACAACACTGTACTGTGAACAGCCCCATAGAATTGTATGGGCAGTGAGCTGTAATGCAGAATTATTCTGCAATGCAACTAAGCACTGTCAACTAGCCCTAAAGGCAGAGGATTAGCAGGATAAACACTTTGGGTTCCCTTTAAAAACTAAACTAGGACTTTAAAGCTCACAATCCAGGCAAAATTTGCACTATATCCTGTGGGAATAAAACCTGGTACTCACCTTCCCAGCCCCTTCTAGTCCCGGTCACCCTCTGCAGCATGACAGAGAGTCTTCAGGGATGCTCATCTCACAGTTTTTATACAGCACACTGGTAAATAGGTAGCCTGTCATTTTGGAACCCCAGTAAACAACATATAGTAGAACATAAAGCATTATTCAAGATGCCAAATTTTACCTTAGACATCTTGGTTCCAGCATCAGAAACACTTCTTGTATTTATATATTGCTTTATATTGGCAGAGCAGTTTCTAGGCTTAAAAGCTCCGAGGACAATATTGTAAAAATTCTTGTAAAAACTCACAACCTGCCCCCGCAGCTCTGACAGCACTTATACATTTAAGTATGTAAATTAGGATGAGTTAAGATATAACAGTGGGCAAACACTGGCTAAAAAAATGTATAGATCAACACTGTAAGATAATCAGTTTTAGTCATTAAAGGAATACTGTAGGGGGGTCGGGGGAAAATGAGTTGAACTTACCCGTGGCTTGTAATGGTCCCCCGCAGACATCCTGTGCCCGCGCAGCCACTCACCGATGCTCCGGCCCCGCCTCTGGCTCACTTCTGGAATTTCCGACTTTAAAGTCAGAAAACCCCTGCGCCTGCGTTGCCGTGTCCTCGTTCCCGCTGATGTCACCAGGAGTGTATAGGACAAGCCCAGTATGGTCTGTGCCTGCGCAGTACGCTCCTGGTGACATCAGGGGAAGCGAGGACATGGCAACTCAGGCACAGGGGTTTTCTGACTTTAAAGTCAGAAATTACAGAAGTGAACCGGAGGCGGGGCCGGAGCATCGGTGAGCGGCTGCGCGGGCACAGGATGCCTGCGGGGGACCATTAGAAGCCCCGGGTAAGTTCAACTCATTTCCCCCCGACCTCCCTACAGTATCCCTTTAAGTTATATGTAATAAAGTTCCTCTGTAAAGGGAACCGGAGATGAAGCACCCTCATTTATTTTACCATATATATCAATAACCTTTGGTTATTTTGATCTTCAATTTTAGATTGTTTAGCCTTTTTGAGCAGTACGTGCCTCCACTAGTTGTCTATTTTTTCTCTAGATAAATTTATGATATGAACCAAGGCTGCTGTTGTGTTTGACCCACATTTTGGTAGAAATGCAGTTATCTCCACAGGAGGTTATATAAGATGTCACAATGTCTGTGTGTGAGGAATCGCGGAAGAGCCGCCGCCATGAGCCAGCGGCGGGCGGCTCTTTCCGCATCACACGGAGAGGCAGCCGCCTCTTCACATCATGAGGCGGCTGCCTCCATGCCGCAGGTGGGGCAACGCGGCGAAACCGCCGCGTTGGACGCGGCGGTTCGCGCACATGTCCCCGCAGCAGAGACACCGCTGAGCGGGGCTGCGGTGGCTGGGACCCGTAGTCCCACAGAGTTTAGAGTGACGCGCGCGCGCGCGCACTCAAGCAGGCCTTATGTCACCCGGGAGAGAGTCAGCTGATCAGGCAGGTCAGCTGACTCTTTACTCCGCTCCCCATTGGTCCAGCAATCTGGGAGGTGCAGGGGATGCTTAGGTGCATATATACTGCCGGCTGTTCACTCTTGCTTCGTCTGGCGTTGCGATCACACATGTGGGAGCACCCAGATCCGTAGTCAGATCCTCAAGTGTGCCGGGACCAGCAGGAGCTGTAATCCTACACTTAGATAGATTTTGATAGCTAAAGTACTAGTTTGATTGTGATTATTTGTTATGACTTTTGCCTGCCTCGACTATCCGCCTGAACTCTGACCTTGTACCTCGATATTTCTGATACACTGTTGCCGAACCTCGGCTCGTTCCTAGACTCTGTTTCTGCCTCCTGATTTTGTACCCCGATATATCTGATACCCCGTTGCCGAACCCTGCCTGTACTTTGACTCCGCCTTTGCCTACTGTATTTGTACTTTATCTGACCGTGTGTGTACGACCTGGCTTGTCCGACCTCGAGAACCGACCTCACGATTGGAGGCGGTTCCCAGTCCTGTTAGTGACACTTCTTCCTGAGTGTCACTCTCGGACTTTCCTTCCTACTGTCAGTCTGACTCCTCCCGTCTTGGAGAGCTCAGGTCTGCGGAAGGAATCCGTGCAGTTCTCCTTGCTGCACCCAGGCCTCGGCATTTTTGTGTTACTGTTACACCAAACACTACACTCTACTCAGGTGAACAGAGGTTAGCCAGTATATTGGATTATCGGTGATACTGCAGATCACATATAATCTGGTATACGTCTGTATTCCCCGTGACGCTGCAGGTCACCGGTAATCAGACCTCTCTGTGCTTCACCGATCGTTACAGAACGCCAGACCAAAATACCGATGGAACGCACTGATCCTCTGACTGTGCTTGCCACTTCGGTGGATAGCATTCATCAGTCACTAGGCCAGCACAAAGCCTTAATTGATGCCTTAACAGGCTCTGTGAGAACCCTCCAGACATCAGTTGATTCAGTGCGATCCCCTCACAGTGAGGACATACGTATGCCTGTCCCTGATAAGTTTTCTGGCCACAAGTCTGACTTCCGGAATTTCAGGAGTAGAGTGTTGTCATATTTCGAGTTAAGACCCCGATCCTCGGGGACTGAGACCCAACGGGTCATTTTCATTAAAACTTTATTGACTGGAGATTCCCAGTCTTGGGCATACAACCTGCCCGCTACCGATACTGCCTTGACCTCAGTAGAGGAATTTTTTAAGGCCATGGCTATAATCTACGACGACCCTGATCTTGCGGCATCCTCAGAGCGGAAGATCAAACTCTTACGGCAAGGCAGAGGGTCAGTCGAGGATTATGCGGCAGAGTTCCGTAGGTGGTCAGTCACCTCGAGATTTGATAATTTTGCCCTCATGGACTATTTCTTGTCTGGGTTGTCGGAAGAGGTTTCCGATCTTATGTTGACCGTACCCGAGCCCAAGACAGTTGACGAGGCCATTTCATCAGCCATTCGCGTAGATCGCAGGCTACGCCATCAGAGGCAGGCTAGGAGTAGTCACCGGGTCAGGGTGACTTCGTACGCTGTACCAGCTGTAGCATCCCCAGTAACCGCAACTCCGTCTGTCTCGTCCTCTCCGGCCTTGCCTCCACCAGAGCCAATGCAAATTGGTCGATCAAAACTGACCCAGGTGGAGCGGAGGAGGAGAATGACGGAACAACTGTGCCTATACTGTGCAGAGGCAGGGCATAGGGTGCGAAATTGCCCCAACAGGGCGGGAAACGGGTCTGCCTAGGAGTAGTGGGGGGTGACACCCTAGGCACACAAACTTCACCCCTTAAAGAGAAAAAATTGCTTCTCCCTTGTACTGTCACATGGGATGATAGGTCTGTTGCCACTGAAGCTTTCATTGACTCCGGCTCAGCGGCTAACTTTATGAATTTTGAGTTTGCTCAGGAGTTGGGTCTACTACTCACTCCCGTGAGACCCCCCATTCAGGTTACGGCTGTTGACGATTCCCCTTTGCAGCGGAATTGTCCTCTGTCACAGACTCCGGTTGTGAAGCTCACCATAGGGGTATTGCACGAGGAGCAGTTACAATTTTTTGTTTTACACATGTCCACCTCCACTATAATCCTAGGCATGCCTTGGTTGCAAGTCCACTCCCCGCAGATAGACTGGGCCACAGGACAGTTGACAGCCTGGTCACCTCATTGTTTCCAGCAGTGTTTGGGGAGACTAACATTGGGTTTAACTAAGGTACAGGTGGAGGGTATACCGGAACAGTATTCGGATTATGCCGATGTGTTTTGTCCCAAGGCCGCGGATAAATTACCCCCGCATCGCCCATTTGACTGTCCCATTGACCTTCGTTCTGGTTGTATGCCTCCTCGAGGCCATTTATATAATTTATCTGGTCCCGAGAAACTTGCTATGCAGGAGTACATCCGTGAGAACTTAGCAAAGGGCTTTATTAGGCCATCCCGGTCACCCGCTGGGGCAGGCTTCTTTTTTGTTAAAAAGAAAGACGGGGGTTTACGGCCTTGCATTGATTATCGTGGCCTCAATAAAATCACGGTGAAGAATCGTTACCCGCTACCACTTATAGACGATTTATTCACACAAGTCACTGAGGCTAGGATATTTTCAAAATTGGATTTACGGGGGGCATACAACCTGGTGCGTATAAGGAGGGGCGATGAATGGAAGACGGCCTTCAATACCCCTGATGGGCACTACGAGTATAGGGTGATGCCTTTCGGCTTGTGCAATGCCCCGGCCGTCTTCCAGGAACTCATCAATGAGGTTTTTCGGGAGGTCTTGGGAAAGTTCGTCCTAGTCTATCTTGACGACATTCTCATTTTTTCTAACAACCTCCCGGAACACAGAACCCATGTCAGGATGGTGTTAGACAAACTGAGGCAGAATCGGTTATACGCCAAACTCGAGAAATGTATTTTTGAGGTCACGTCGGTGGCTTTTTTGGGGTATATAATCTCCACCTCAGGTCTGTCTATGGACCCTGCCAAGGTTTCCGCGGTCCTAGAATGGCCACAGCCGGTGGGGTTAAAATCATTGCAACGGTTCTTGGGGTTTGCGAATTATTATAGAAGGTTTATAAAGGGGTACTCCACAGTTGTCGCCCCTCTCACTAGCCTTACTAAAAAAGGGGCAGACACCACTCATTGGTCTCCCGAGGCCTTACAGGCTTTTTCTAAGTTAAAGGGGTTGTTCTGCTCAGCCCCCATACTCAGACATGTGGACACTTCCTTTCCGTTTATTGTTGAGGTAGACGCCTCGGAGATCGGGGTGGGGGCTGTGCTGTCCCAGCGTTCTGGTCTTCAGGGTAGACTACACCCGTGTGCCTATTTTTCTCGAAGGTTCTCTCCGGCAGAGAGAAACTACGACATAGGCAACAGGGAGCTCCTAGCCATCAAATTGGCCTTTGAAGAATGGCGTCATTGGCTAGAGGGAGCCGAGCACACGATCACGGTTTATACCGACCACAAAAACCTAGAATACATCGAGGGGGCTAAAAGGTTAAGCCCGAGACAGGCTCGGTGGTCGCTATTTTTTTCGAGATTTACATTTTTGATCACATACACGCCAGGTAGTAAGAATACCAAGGCGGACGCACTTTCTAGGTGTTTTGAGCTGGAGACAGCACAGCCCTCTGTTTCCGAGACCATTGTCCCACGAAGTATGGTGTTAGCCGCCACCGAGACTTGGGAGGACTGGAAAGAGACTTTGAGTCCTTTTCAGCAGGATATCCCAGAAGGGAAACCAGACGGGGTGTTATTTGTTCCGTTACCACTCCGTTTTCAGATCTTGGAGATGGTTCATTCCCATAAGAATGCAGGACATCCGGGAGCGTCTAGAACGCAAGATCTCGTGGCCAGATGTGTATGGTGGCCTTCGCTGGCCGCCGACTGTAAGGAGTTTGTCAGGGAATGTGCGGTGTGCGCAAAAAGCAAGCCCTCCCGCCTGGCACCTGTAGGTACTTTACAGCCTTTGCCCACCCCGAGTGAGCCATGGACCCATTTGTCCATGGACTTTGTGGGAGAGCTTCCGAGATCTGAGGGCATGTCAGTTATTTGGGTGGTGGTTGACCGTTTTAGTAAGATGGCCCACTTCGTGCCTCTGAAAGGACTCCCCTCGGCCCAGGAACTGGCCGATTTATTTATCATCCATGTTTTCAGACTGCATGGCATTCTAGAAAACATAGTATCCGATCGGGGAGTCCAGTTTGTTTCGAAGTTTTGGAAGGCATTTTGTCACCTAATGGGCATGAAATTGTCATTTTCCTCGGGGTACCACCCGCAGACAAACGGCCAGACGGAGAGGGTCAACCAATCCTTAGAGCAATTTTTGAGGTGCTATGTTGCCGAGACACAGAGCGATTGGGTTAAATATATTCCTTATGCAGAGTTTGCCCACAATAACTTGAAGAGCTCTTCCTCAGGTTTCTGTCCATTTCAGATTGTGACAGGTAAATTGCCTAAATTCTCTCCTTTGCCAGTTGCATCCACTCCGTTCCCAGCTTTGGAGGCCTGGCAAAGGTCATTTAGAGACAGGTGGTGGACCATTAAGAATAATCTCGTTAAAGCATTTCAGAGTCAGAAAGGTCAGGCTGATAAGAGACGCTCGGTAGAGTGGAGATTTCAACCAGGAGATTTGGTTTGGGTGTCATCTCGTCACCTGACCCTGAAACAACCCTCTGACAAACTTGGTCCCAGGTTCGTGGGTCCATTCCCAGTTACTAGGAAGATCAACGATGTCACGTATACCGTGGATCTTCCCGCCAGCATGCGTGGAGTGAGGTCTTTCCACGTATCACTTCTCAAACCCGCAGCCCAGGTGGGTCCCACTCCTCCTCCTCCGGTGTTAGTCAATGCCCAACCCGAGTATGAGGTGGAGAAGATCATAGACTCACGTACTGTACAGAACTCGGTACAGTATCTCGTACATTGGAAGGGGTACGGCATTGAGGAGAGGCAATGGGTACCTGGGAACCGCATGCATGCGGATGAGTTAGTAAGGGAATTTCACGCTTCACATCCAGAGAAGCCTAGAAGGAGCTGTCCGGAGTCCACTCCTCGGGGGGGGGGGGGTACTGTGAGGAATCGCGGAAGAGCCGCCGCCATGAGCCAGCGGTGGGCGGCTCTTTCCGCATCACACGGAGAGGCAGCCGCCTCTTCACATCATGAGGCGGCTGCCTCCATGCAGCAGGTGGGGCAACGCGGCGAAACCGCCGCGTTGGACGCGGCGGTTCGCGCACATGTCCCCGCAGCAGAGACACCGCTGAGCGGGGCTGCGGTGGCTGGGACCCGTAGTCCCACAGAGTTTAGAGTGACGCGCGCGCGCGCACTCAAGCAGGCCTTATGTCACCCGGGAGAGAGTCAGCTGATCAGGCAGGTCAGCTGACTCTTTACTCCGCTCCCCATTGGTCCAGCAATCTGGGAGGTGCAGGGGATGCTTAGGTGCATATATACTGCCGGCTGTTCACTCTTGCTTCGTCTGGCGTTGCGATCACACATGTGGCAGCACCCAGATCCGTAGTCAGATCCTCAAGTGTGCCGGGACCAGCAGGAGCTGTAATCCTACACTTAGATAGATTTTGATAGCTAAAGTACTAGTTTGATTGTGATTATTTGTTATGACTTTTGCCTGCCTCGACTATCCGCCTGAACTCTGACCTTGTACCTCGATATTTCTGATACACTGTTGCCGAACCTCGGCTCGTTCCTAGACTCTGTTTCTGCCTCCTGATTTTGTACCCCGATATATCTGATACCCCGTTGCCGAACCCTGCCTGTACGTTGACTCCGCCTTTGCCTACTGTATTTGTACTTTATCTGTCCGTGTGTGTACGACCTGGCTTGTCCGACCTCGAGAACCGACCTCACGATTGGAGGCGGTTCCCAGTCCTGTTAGTGACACTTCTTCCTGAGTGTCACTCTCGGACTTTCCTTCCTACTGTCAGTCTGACTCCTCCCGTCTTGGAGAGCTCAGGTCTGCGGAAGGAATCCGTGCAGTTCTCCTTGCTGCACCCAGGCCTCGGCATTTTTGTGTTACTGTTACACCAAACACTACACTCTACTCAGGTGAACAGAGGTTAGCCAGTATATTGGATTATCGGTGATACTGCAGATCACATATAATCTGGTATACGTCTGTATTCCCCGTGACGCTGCAGGTCACCGGTAATCAGACCTCTCTGTGCTTCACCGATCGTTACACTGTGTATTCATTTATGTCACGAGTTGCTTCTTGAAATAAATCCCTGCCTGTTGTGTCCAAGCATCCCTAATTATGTAACATTTAATATTCTCTGTAACATTACAGTTTCTAACACTCTGTTAACCAATGGCATAAAACTGAAACCAAGCTTGGGCCACATGCAATGACAGAAGCTTTAAGTGCTGGTGAGTTCAGGCAATATGACCATCACCTGATGCATTTTGAGTTTACACCCAGCAGGGAGGGAAAACACCCACTTAATAGTTTTCTCTGCAACGATTTATTTTTCCCTATGCAGCTCCAGTTATCATGCTCACAGGAAACATGCTTCCAGCAAACATGAAGGGAAATGAGTGAGAACTTTTCTCTTGCTTGAAACAGATAACAAGTCTCCATCACTCACCTGTTGCCAGCTTTTTTTATGTTAAAAGTAAAAGAAAAACAATAAAATAAAAGATGTAGCCCTTGCCCCAAAAGCTTTTATTAACCCCTTGTCCCACATGCAAGCTGGTATAATCAGGATGGCGGAGCCAACCGCGTGTGGTTTCGTCATACTAGCCTATACCAGCCCACATGGTACACGATATGGGGGGTTCTGTAAAACAAGAAATTTACCCTTTTCACTGTCAGGAAATGGACACTCTTTAACTGATTGTACTTTATTGGCCAACAACAATAAAAAACGGTTAAAACCAAGACATGGCCACCTGGCATCTAAGTCCCAATAATGAAAGGTATAGTGATGCCAATTTGGTTTGCAAAAAACATCAAGACTGGTCCACAGGATGCCATAGCACCGTATCAATACAAATGCATGTAAATAAAGTGTTATGTTGGGTCAGTATGAGGCGCAGTTGAAAAATATCCCTTAATGTTCATGCTAATACAGAGGGCAATCTCTTATCAGCATAGGTGTACAAAAAGTTGGTGCAATAAAATCAAATGGCTAACACAATTAAAATAGTATGCACTTTAGGATAAATAGTCCACCTAAATGAAGAAAGACGTGGTTCACATTCTTAGCACAACAGTGTGTACCGTGCAAAATGTAAAAATGATAAAAATAGACCGCACTCTTTAGTCTTTAGAAATAAGGGAGTTTAACTGTCTCACGAAATTGGCCAGGAGCGTTCCAAACCTTTGTCACAGGCTGTCACTCAAAACAGCTCATTGTCATCACAGTCTTCCACTCTGTTAAATCAGACCCTCCAATTCTTGATTCCAGTTTAAAAAAAGTAAACTGCATGCTGCTACGTCTTATAATCAGAAGGTATAGAAAATCGGAATCGTATGTAATTTGCAAGAGGCCGGACAGTGTTGGGGATTAAAAAACTACCAGCCGGTTCCTGGGTCCTCACAGCTCACAACCAGAGTGAAGAGTAACTGCAACTTAAAAACACACAAAAAGTATAAAACAGGCATTTTGCACAAATAGATGCGGTCCCCAGATGACCGCTCCAACAGGTTTTGCCTCGGATCCACGACAGCTCTCCACTTCCTTGCCAGTCACATGTGCCGTGTGCTTTACACCCTCTTGAAGGGTAACTCTTCCTGCTACAGCCCAGGATGGAAATCCTCTTGTCAAATGAGCTGAAACTTCTTGAGGACAATCAAGTCCTTTTGCTTTGTAAGTTGACTTTATCAGCTTCACAAACCAGTTTGCAATTGATTGTGCTGTAGCTGGTTTTCCCTGTCTGTAACCTGCAGGAATAACAAGCAACCGGTCAGAGTCTCTGAAAGATCTAGTCTTTTCCAAATACACTTTAATAACTGAAGGCAAGTCCAATGGATGACTTTTGCTAGGATCTTCTTGCATTTTGAATTATGGCAACACCCATTCGGAATTAAAATGGAAGGACAATGTCACCTTTGGTAGAAAGGCTTGAACCGGGTGAAGGCAGACTCTATCCTCAAAGAAGACTATGAACGGATCGGCACAACCCAAGGCCTGCAACTCCGACACCCTGCGTCTTTATAGTCAGATTGATAATTGAACATGCATTGTGGGTAACCACAAATGTTCATTTATAACTGAATTATTGCAAATTTCCTTCTGTTTTAAGAAGGCAATTACACCAAGCTTTGCTTTTTTAGTAGGAGGGCTTTTTGGTTCCTTTCATCCCCCTATACATTCCTAGTAGTTTGGGTCACCCTGAGCTGCTTGGTTACTTTGTTGTACTCGACCAAGCCATATTTCATACAGCCTTATCAATCCCTGCCATGTACTGATGAGGACCAAAAGTCCGAAACAGGCTGTCTACATGTGGGTTTGGTATGGCTGTGTAAAACTTAAAGCTATAGGCTTGCTATACACCAGCGGTTCTGGATGCTTGCTTGGCTTAACAAGGGCGGAAAGGGATAATTTGCATATTTAGTAGGTGTGCATTGTGGGTAACCACAAATGTTCATTTATAACTGAATTATTGCAAATTTCCTTCTGTTTTTAGAAGGCAATTACACCAATAATTGAACATGACTCATTTCGGTCAAAGGGAGAACTCGACAAATACTTTAAGACAATTGGCAAATCCCATTTAGGAAAGCTTGGTTTACTCTAAAGCTGGCCACTAATGGTCCAATTTCTAGCGAAAAATCATTAGAGCGATCATAAATTCTGATCGGATTGGTTGTAAATAATCTCAGATGATGGGCACAATCTATAATGAACGATTATAAAAACAATCGTCCGATTGAATTTTCGTCGAACCAAAATTTGGATTTTCTTGTTGGTCGTGATAGATAGGAAGTAATGATTGGTTAGTTGATGGTGTAGTGAACGATTTTTCGTCCGATCAGAATTTCTGATCGCTCGAACGATTTTTCGCTAGAAATTGGACCGTTAGTGGCCACCTTAAGTGAATTTTCATTGCTGCTTCAAAGAATTGCTTTATAAGGGCATCTTTGAACCACAAAGTTCCTGAGATTGATAAAATGGCAGACACTTTAGATTTTAATGTAGAGAATGCCAATCCCATTTTATGACTTTTCTGAAGAAAAGATAACTGTGCAGTGGAACATTTTTCGAAGTAGAAAAGTCTTGCTCTGCTCCAAACTCAGCAAATGTTTTCCAAGTTCTTGATAGGTTGCTGAAGTATTAGGCTTCCTGGATTTAAGTAGAATCATAACAAACTCTTACAAGTATCCCGCTGCTAACAATCGTTCTTTCTCTCTTCCAGGCCATCAGGTTGAGACGTTTTAGATTGGGATGTACCAACCCCCCTTGAGATAGCAGGTTCTCCATTTGAGGCAAGGGTAATGGGTTCTTTTGTTTCATATACAGTAATCAACCTGTCCTGCTGGAGGCAAGGACAAGAATAAGAATATCGTGGGCCGTTTGGGTCTTTTATAGAGTTAAACTTGTCCTGTTTAGTTTAGGGGCGGAGTAATACCCAGTAGTATGCTGCCATGGAGACACCAGGGAGATTGATTTATTATCAGATGCCGTAACCTCAGTCTCTTGCAGTCTTGTCCGTGTAGAAGTTAATTTGGGGGCCTCTGTATAACTAGTGATTTGGGTGTTGCATAGCCTGCAATGTGAATCGCAGTTATAGCAGCACCTAGTGTATGATGTGGGCACTGGAGGGAAAAGCTGAGTGCAAGGAAACAAAAAATAGTGAGAGACGGTACAGATAGCATCAGAGTAATAAAAGGCTTTCCCTTTAATAAATAAAAACGCATAACGCATAACTTCATGTCCAGACCTGAGTCCTAATAGTGTTACAGTACAAGCCAGGACACAATAGCATCAGAGGAACAAAGAGCAGTGGGGGGGACTTAATAATATGATAACAAACCCCAACGGTGGCGCTAGGCTAGGCAGGGGGGTTAGTGTTAGACGCAGGTAGTCAGCAGGCTAGGGTTAGGAGTAGGTAAGGGGGATTAGTGTTAGGCTTAGATAGTGGTAGGTTAGTGTTAGGAGTAGGTAGAGGGGAGGATTAGTGTTAGAGACAGATTAGGCAAAACAATAGCAGACTATCAATAAAATTGCCAATATTCTAATATCGGTATTAGCCAGCACCCAATAGTAGAATATCGGTAATATTAGCACTGGTACCCAAACTGCCAGACCCCTTTTTCATCGCATGCCCTCCATGACACTGCTGGCACTTATGGACAGGAAGAACAAGTAAAATCATAGTAAGAGCCAGCATGCAGAAGTGTGATAGATTTACGGTTTATGTGCAGCACCTAGACTACTGCTAGGCACTTTGCATGTTGCTAGCGAGTAATGATAGTAAGATTAGATAGCTAGATAGATAGAGGGAGAGAGAGAGAGGGAAAGGAGTAGACCTTTTAATGGTAATTCAACACATAAATATGTTTACATAGCAACCAGCAACTGTGCCCCCTGAAAATAGTAGTGTGCTTTAGAAAAAACTACTTTTTGCTATTGAGGATTATGGTCTGTCAGTCCAGCTGTCTGCCCTTGTATGCAAGGTTATTTCATATGTGGTTATAAATCCCATCAGTCAGGGACCACTGAGAGAGGAGGAAAGGTCGCTGTTGACAGTTTTAGAGCCACACATCTGCTCTTGGCATTTTCCTTTTAAATTCTTGAAAGTTATTTCTTGTATGGCATCAGCACTGAACACAGCATCATCCCAGAGTGGTTAACTGACAATGGTGGACCTGTTCTGAGAATTCTTCAGCGTCACTTCATCACCATACTGAAATCTTTGAAGCGGGCAGTGAGTGAGAGCAGAGAGGGGACATGTACTGCACAACATCAGTAGCACACTGGTGTCTTCACTGCTGACTGAAGGTTTGACACACTCTCACAGATTGCAAGACCCTGGTGAGGCAAACACTGCTATAGGGCCATGGCACAAGTTCATAAGTAACACCAAAAAAACCCAAAAACATTTTATACGTGAGAGGATAAGTTGCAATATTTCACATCAACCAATCTGAATCACTTGCTGTCATTGTCAATACACAGGTTGCTCAGAGTGGCTGTGACTGTATTTCAATAAATCCAGATATAGCTGTGCATATTTACATCCAGCTACAGATGTCCTTCTGTACAATTTCATAGCGCCTTCAGATAAGCAGATAGAGTTGGGCTACCCGGAAGTGTCATGGCTGCATGCCTGCATTCACAATTAAATGTTTAATGTTAAAAAAAACCTGAACTGAAAATTAAAAGTCAAAATAAACATACACAAGTCATACGTACCTCCTGTGTAGTCTACTCCTCAATCTCTTTTTCCTCTCCTGCGTCCTGTTTGTCCACTGTCATCAATGGAATTCTCCGTCCTCCATTTTGAAAATGGCCATTACACCATAACAGCTTTCTGGTCAGCACACTGTTAAACTGTAACATTGCCCACTTGAGCCATAGGGAAACATGGACACATCAGTTCTCCTCTCAGCTGTAACTGACAGCTACTGATATATAACTGACAGCAACTGATATATTTCAGTTCTGACAAAATGTTGTCAGAACTGGAAGGGATCATTGTCAGAAGAAAATGGTGAGCTTCTGAGAGGAACTGATGGCAAGGTAACTAAGTAATGTTCATTTGAAGTTACCTCATGTGTTTATTTTAAATAATTTTAATCAGTACAGGTTCCCTTTAAAGTTTTGAACCTTATAGATACACAAAAATAGTTGATAAAAATAATAATCTAGTAGATAAAATAATCTTTTACATTTTTAAAATTTCTTTAAAATTACAATAAGCAAGAACCACTTTTTTTCCCCTTAAAACATACAAAAGGGTTTTGTAAAAGAAAGTCTCAGAGGTACTATAAATAAGCAGCGCCTGTCAGCATTTATCAGCAGCTCTGCATGGATGTCATTGTGACATGAAGTGCGCTCGCTATTAACACCTTTAGTCGCTGGAGTAGTTGAAGTGCCTGCTGGATGACGCCCTGTATGACAAGTGACAATTCTGTGTACTGACAAGCTTCCCATGGCCTCCCAAGAGGGAGAGGCTGTGTGATAGAAATTACAAAAACTTCCAATGATATTACTTATTGCTGACCTTCACATACAATGGACTTGATTCACGGAGCTTTATCAAACACTTTATCAAACGTTTGATAATTTACCTCATGGGTAAAATCTAATCTTGAATTCACTAAGTTGTTATATGCTTATCAAATGTTTTACCGATAAAATGTTCAATAAATCTATAACACCTTAGTGAATTCAAAATTAGATTTTACCCATGAGGTAAATTATCAAATGTTTGCTAAAGTGTTTGATAAAGCTTAGTGAATTAAGGCCAATATGTGCAGGTATTGGGATCACTGTTAAAAATTCTTTTTCACAGTTAGGCCCTGTGTCTTCATGATCAACAGGACATTATTTCTAAGCTGATGTAGTTTTATTTCTTTTTTGAAAGTAGAAAGTCTCAAGTCAAAAGGCATAACAGATGAAAGTTAAATAAAACTAATGTCTGATTACTCATAAGACCTTTCTCATAGCAAAAGTAGGCTAATAAAAAAAAAAACACAATGTGAAAGTGAGAAGGATCATTTATCAGCTAACCAGCCTGATTTTATATTTTGTGTAATGTTTTTGTAGCTGTCTGTGTCCACCTCTAGACTAGTAACCAGCAATGGAGGCACTCAATCCACTCAAGCTGCTTGGCTGCACCGGCAGTTTATGTCATGACAAATACTGCTACAGACATGGAGTCCAGCACTGGATCCTAGAGAGGTAAGTCACTTCACTCCTCCACTTTGCTTGCTACTCTGTATGATGGGGGCTCTGGCTGCCTATCCTGGGGAAAAGGGAGGCTACATCTGACTATTCTTATGTTGGGGGCTCCTCTGGCTACCTATTCTGGGGGTCACATCTGGCCACCTATACTGGGGGCCCTTTATGGCTACTTTATTCTGGAGACTACTCTGGCTACCTCTTCTGGGAGTCACATCTGGCTATTTATACTGGGGGGGAGGGGGAGTCTGCTACATCTGATTACCTCTGATTACCTAATACCAGAGGCTCTTTTCACTACCTATACTGGGGGTCACATTTGGCTACTTATACAGGAAGGGCTCTCTGTGGCTACTACCTAATACCGGGGACTTCTCTGACTACCTATACTGGAGGTCACATTTAGCTACATTATACTGGGGTCACATTTGGCTACTTAAACTGGAAGGGCTCTTTAAGGCTACCTAATACTGGGGACTTCTCTGACGACTTATACTGGGGTCACATTTGGCTACTTAAACTGGAAGGGCTCTTTAAGGCTACCTAATACTGGGGACTTCTCCGACTACCTATACTGGAGGTCACATTTGGCTACCTATGCTGGCGGGCTAAATCTTATAACCTATACTGGGATTCACATCTGTCTACCTATACTACTGACTGAGGGGCTCCTCTCTGGCTACCAATTACAGGGGACTCCTCTGGCTACCTACATTGGGGTTAATGCCTTACTACCTATACTGGGGTTGACATCTGACTGCCTATACTGGGAAGAAAGGAAAGGGGCCCGGGGGTCCTTGGCCTCAGTAATGGATTCTACACTGAAGCCTCAGAGCTGGATGGATATGATTTGGTATAGCTTATGTATAATATACAAACTACAGTGTAAAGAGTGGATCACATGACTTGTTCATAATTTCTTTGGATTTTCTTTTTTGTCTTAATAAATTCTATAATTCTTCCCTTTTCAATGAGCATTAAGAGCAGTCCTGCCAAAATCTAATAGAATCTCAGATTTTGTAGCTATTTATTTCTGACCTAAACTATCACTAAAATGTATTTCTTGTTTCCCTCTGAATTGTTACACTGTTAAACTTCCATGTCTTTGGTTTCACAATGATCATAAACAAGGTTTTGTGGTTTTGCATGTGAACTGCACTGATCTCAGCAATACTACCCATCTAATGGAAAAGCAAATACTAGATAAGTTAGAGAAGAAATAAGCTACAACGGAATAGCCGGCTTTAAGAACCAGTATAGGTATCTAATTTTATGGGCTTATTCTGCAATTACAATCTAATGTATTTTCTAGGATCAGACTTTCCACTGAGGTAAACATGAGATGCAGCATATAATTCACACAAAGACAACATAATGAAGTCATTACTGTGTCTGGTTATTTTTGGATGTCTTGTTTGTTGTCTTAGCAACAATGCTATTTTCTGACAAAATAACCCTACTGTAAATTAAATTATCATCGCTTCAGCATTCTGTATGTGTTCCCTGACTATGTTAGCTTACAAAGAAACTTATCTCATTGTTCTGTGCCCAGTACTAGAATGCTCCTCTGAAACAAATACACTGGTCTTCCTCCTTGGATACAGCTGGAAGTGATGACCTGCAATTACAGTACCTTCTGTTCAAGAAGGCTTTTCTCTACTTTCCAGTGGGTTTACTACAGGGTTTACCAGTACCACTACACGAACTCCTGGCATTTCTTAATAACTTTAATGGTTGCTCACTCTGTATTGTTACACCCACAGCAAGAAGACAGTTATACTTACCTATGCAGATACTGTACCATGCACTTGAAGAGAAGCACTGTGAAACAAGTTAGAATGCATGCAGGGCCGAGTCTCTCATGAAGCAAGGTGAAACATTTTCATCAGGCGCAGAGATTACAGGGGCAGCATGTTATTACTGTGTTTACCCTAACACATTGCGGTCAAAGTAGGAGGAGAAACGAGAGGAGAGCAAGGTGAAGATGTCATCATTAGGGAAAAGCAGCTTGTTGTGCTGTGTGAGGAGTCTGACAGTAAGTGAGGAGGGGGAGGCAAGAGAGCAGCAGTGTTTCATTTGATTTGCACAGCAGTGTTTCATTTGAGGTGGCACTGCTGTCCTGACTGAGGAGGATTGGAGTGGCTGAGGGTGAGCAGTTTGTTTGTCACAAACTCACAGCCAGCCAATGGGCTATTGTGTTGAGCTGCAGCATGTCATGTGAGAACATTAAATGAAGCAGAGTAATTTGACAACTGGCCTAACAGCACATTAGGTAGTAGATGGTGAAGACTGTCCCCACATGCCAGGCGATGAGCTGCTAAACATTACAACACCAGATTTCCAGCCATTAGTTTACCAGGACAGTAGTCTCTATCTGACATCACCACATGATTGAGCTTGCTGTCCAGTTACTGGAACATGCTGCTGGTGGCAGAGTGCACCTAAAGAGTGCCTGGGCCAGTAGACATGGGGAGGGGGGATATTTAATCTTCACAGTCTATTGGGACAGCCCACATGGTACTTGGGATGGTGTCACCCTGGGCAGGGGTGTTGTGTGTCAAAGAGTCTTGCCCTGCTTCCCTCCACTGCCGTCTCCTCTATTCCAGTTCAGGCTGCTATTGAGCCTCACAACTAGTGATCTTGTACTTCAGGTTGCAGCACCAGCACCATTAGGTGGTATTGCAGCTGATGTGTCTGGTGAGAAGAAGCATCCTGGATTTTACAATCTGGCTGCCTCCTAAAACCAAAGCTGGCAGTGGTTGACCCCCTGAAAATTCCAGAGGTGTTGCATGTTATGTGATAATGGAATTAAAATCCCCCCTCCCACCTTGTTTTTTTGCAGAGGTTCCTCCAGATATTATTGTGGCTCAGTGATATGGTGAAAAAGCCACAAGGGGTTGCTAGTCACTGCAATCCTCAACCATCACCACATCCTTGGATAAACTGCCATAGTAGAATAGGCTTTTGTGGGATAGTCTTACACACTGGAACTCCAGAAGAGCTGAAGGCCGCTATTGAAGCATCCTGGTCTTCCCTAACACCTCAGCAGTGCCACAGGCTGATAGCATCCATGCCACGCCGCATTGAGGCAGTAATTGATGCAAAGGCCCCAAACTAAGTACTAAGTACATATGCATGATTATATTTTTCAAAGGCCTGACTTTTTTTTTCAATTTAAAATCTTTGTTTTATTGATTTCATATAATATTCTAATTTTCTGAGATTTTGATTTTGGGATTTTCATAAGCTGTAACCCATCATCATCAAAAATTACAACAAATAAAGGTATGAAATATCTTGCTTTGCATGCAGTCTATTTCATATATTAGTTTCACCTTTTAAGTTGAATTACTGAAATAAATTAACTTTTGCACAATATTCATTTTTCGAACTTCACTTGTAAATGGCTTTAGCCAATCACTAACTATGAGTGAAGAAGAGTTTTTGTGTTATCATTCATATTCTATGGAAAATGTACAAGTAATCATAAATTCTGCCAGGGTATGTAAACTGATGGGGTGCCTAGCAAAGGAGCGGTGGGTAGCATTGAGGTGCAGCAGTAGTCCGTCAGGAAGAAGGAAGTGACAAATAAAAAAAAAACCACACGTACGCACGCACACACACACACACACGCTTGCAAAAGTATTCGGCTCCCTTGAAGTTTTCCACACTTTGTCATATTACTGCCACAAACATGAATCAATTTTATTGGAATTCTACGTGAAAGACCAATACAAAGTGGTGCGCACGTGAGGAGTGGAACGAAAATCATACATGATTCCCAACATTTTTATGGGGTGCCATAATTATTCAGCTCCCTTTGGTCTGAGTGCAGTCAGTTGCCCATAGACATTGCCTGATGAGTGCTAATGACTAAATAGAGTGCACCTGTGTGTAATCTAATGTCAGTACAAATACAGGTGCACTGTGACGGCCTCAGAGGTTGTCTAAGAGAATATTGGGAGCAACAACACCATGAAGTCCAAAGAACACACCAGACAGGTCAGAAATAAAGTTATTGAGAAATTTAAAGCAAGCTTAGGCTACAAAAAGATTTCCAAAGCCTTGAACATCCAACGGAGCACTGTTCAAGCGATCATTCAGAAATGGAAGGAGTATGATACAACTGTAAACCTACCAAGACAAGGCCATCCACCTAAACTCACAGGCCGAACAAGGAGAGCGCTGATCAGAAATGCAGTCAAGAGGCCCGTGGTGACTCTGGACGAGCTGCAGAGATCTACAACTCAGGTGGGGGAATCTGTTCATAGGACATCGTCATGCACTGCACAAAGTTGGCCTTCATGGAAGAGTGGCAAGAAGAAAGCCATTGTTAACAGAAAAGCATAAGAAGTCCCGTTTGCAGTTTCCCAGAAGCCATGTGTGGGACACAGCAAACATGTGGAAGAAGGTGCTCTGGTCAGATGAGACCAAAATGGAACTTTTTGGGCAAAATGCAAAACGCTATGTGTGGCGGAAAACGAACACTGCACATCACTCAGAATGCACCATCTCCACTGTCAAATATGGCGGTAGCAGCATCTTGCTCGGGGGGTGCTTCTCTTCAGCAGGGACAGGGAAGCTGGTCGGAGTTGATGGGAAGATGGATGGAGCCAAATACAGGGCAATCTTGGAGAAAACCTCTTGGAGTCTGCAAAAGGCTTGAGACTGGGGCGGAGGTTCACCTTCCAGCAGGACAATGACCCTAAACATAATGCCAGGGCAACAATGGAATGGTTTAAAACAAAACATATCCATGTGTTAGAATGGCCCAGTCAAAGTCCAGATCTAAATCCAATCGAGAATCTGTGGCAAGATCTGAAAACTGCTGTTCACAAACGCTGTCCATCTAATCTGACTGAGCTGGAGCTCTTTTGCAAAGAAGAATGGGCAAGGATTTCAGTCTCTAGATGTGCAAAGCTAGTAGAGACATACCCTAAAAGACTGGCAGCTGTAATTGCAGCAAAAGGTGGTTCTCCAAAGTGTTGACTCAGGGGGCTGAATAATTACGCACACCCCACTTTGCAGTTATTGATTTGTAAAAAATGTTTGGAATCATGTATGATTTTCGTTCCACTTCTCACGTGTACACCACTTTGTATTGGTCTTTCATGTGGAATTCCAATAAAATTGATTCATGTTTGTGGCAGTAATGTGACAAAATGTGGAAAACTTCAAGGGGGCCGAATACTTTTGTAAGCCACTGTACATCCTATGACTGGACTGTATATCTAGCTAACAAGTACATTACAAAAGTCCTTGTATCATCAAGGCTTTTCAGTTATATCCCATATTTACCGGATATGCGTGACTATGACTTGGGGATGAAAGGCAGACAATAATGATCCTGTCTTTTATGTCTCACATATGTTCTAACTCATTACTCAAACATCCAGGCACCTGGCCAGACCTAAATTTACACTTCATCTATTCAAAGACATAAAAACGTACAAAACCATGTGATGACACTTTCTGAAAATTATAACTTGCCACATAACATACAAATATGAAGACAAATCAAAACAAATGTCTGAGGTAACTGCACAATCATGACATTAAAGGAGGCATTGATTTATGTCCTCATTGTTTTTATAAACATACCACACTGGCATGCAGCCCTGATGGTCCACATTACACCATATTGTGAGGGCCTCTACCGAGGAAATTATTTTCCTGCTAACCAAGGTTGAACGGTAGGTGTGCATCAGGGCAATACTTTGGACTACAGGGCATGTTCTCACCATTGGCATTATAATGAGGACAAAGTAGGTTGGAGCAGTAGTTTCAGTTCAGACTGTAACCCAAAAGGCACGTGCACTGAGTATCTTGTAAGAAGTGGTCAGGTTCTTGCAATGTACATATCCCTCATTTATTGAGAGAACCACTGTTTCAGCAAGAAGACAGTATTCAGAGTTCCCCCTTAAGACATTCAAGAGAAACATAACTGATGATTTCAATGAACTTCTAAACATTGTGCTTTGTAGTAAAGGTCAACTGTGCCTTTATCTCACTCCCTGGGCAGACTTACTGTCTGGCCTGGGCCTACAAAGTACAAACAAAATCGCAGAGAACATATGGCTAGGAACATTTACAGCTATGCAGTGTGTCCTGTCAATCACATGCTCATGGAAGCCAATAGAAAGCTCCTAATGTGATTGACATGCACAACCCACCCACGACACACCCACAGTGTGACAATACAAAGTAACCCTTGCTAAAGTGGAGGTTTCTTTGTATATAACAGAACCACATAGTTTCTGGAGTACCTTTTGCTCTCTTTCTTAACTTACCTAATATTGCTGTAGGTTCTCTGCTTCACATAGCCTAACTAATGCTGAACCTAGGTCAGTTGCCTAGTGCTGACTTATGATTGCAATGTAACACCAAGACCTGCAATTATATTCATATTTCTTGTTTTGCTGAACTAACAAATAATGCTGAGGATATGCATCTTGTATTTCTGTTTGATAAAATAACGTCTTAACCGCTGTGAGCGTTCAAGGTCTATGAAAATCTGCTGAAAGGCTGTAGGAACTCTCAAGGTGATAAAGAGATGTGGTGTGGTCCGTGACTGCTGGTGCTGAAGGTGGAGATATTTATAGAAGGTACAAAAAAATAATCTTTGCCAAAAATATCTTTGCCATCAATTTGCATCTAGTGGGTTAGCTGAGGAGTTTTCCCAGAAGCTGGGACTTTCCTCATCTGATGAAGTGGCCATTGATCAGATCTGACATCTTCTGCATCTCTTTACAGAGTCCATATCCATGTCATTAACTGTCCCTCAAAGAAGCTTACAATCTAATCCCTACCATAGTCAGTCTATAGTCTAAGACCTAGAGGGTCAGTGATCTTAGAAGTGGCTGTCACAGTTTTGTGAACCTGTGCTCACCATCCTGGGGCTGCGGGATGTCACTGCCCCCTTAACGTAGAAAGCTGGATGGGCAAGTGTGTACATGACAGGAAGGGGGGGTTAGAGCAGACAGGTAGCAGCACATCTGCAGTGCGGTTTAGCAGGTAAACCATCATTCACATTAGGATTTGCAGGTTCAGCAGAGAGCGAAGTTTAGGGCGACAGAACCTCTGTGCCTACAGGCTTCTAAGACGTAAGTCCAGCTGAAGAGACTGCTCCCTGGACTTTTTTCCATCAACCAACGCAGAACCCTATATTCAATAAAAAAAAAAATATATATATATATATATATATATATATACATATTTGCCTTTTGTGTCTTTACGCAGGAGAACTGAAGAAGGTAGGGTGTAGGGTTCCCTATGGTAGTCCTAAGATATTTTAAAGGTAATCTTTGTGGCTCTTACCTGGGTGGCTATTTTAGTCTAATGGTTGCTAAAACAGAATGTTAATTTGATGTTATACATTGTTTAACCACTAAGGCCTCGTTCACATAATTTAGCGCAGATGGCTGTGCGATCGGAACGCAATGTGTCCAATCGCACACCATCTGCGCTCCTATGCGCTGCGCTGCAGATCCCATTCATTACAATGAATGGGATCTGCGCTGCGATTCACAAAAATGCGTGCAGTACGCGATAGCGCAATCGCGCTGCCACGCAGCGCATATGATGGGAACGGTAGAAGGGCTGTCTATGCCCTTCCACCGTTCTTGCGTGTCGCACACTATACGCGCTGCCAAAATGCGCACGGCAGCGCGTATAGTCTGAACGGGGCCTTAAAAACCTAACTGGACGAATATAATTGTCCAGTGTAGTTGTGGAGACTGCACCACCAGTTTGTTACTAAATGAGGCATGTATAGTATCATTTTAACTGTGAAGAGTTGTAGAATACATTTTGGTGTGTCTTAAAGTTTGGGCGCTCGTCACATAAAACATGGGTAGGGACAAACTCAATCCAACATAAAAAAGTAATTTTCAGAACTATGATCAAACTTGGGAAAATCTTAGCAAAGCTACAAAAGAAATATGTGGTAACATTTTAACCCTGATAAGTTGTAGAATGGAGTTTAGAGAGTTTTAGGGTTGAGGCCCATGTCTTGTGTAGACTTTTTAGTCACAAACTGAATCAAAGCAATTCAATTTTCACATATTCTGTACCAAAATAAGACTTGTAAAATGAAAACAAAGTGACAGAATAGAAGAGAAAAAAACATGTATTGTTACTGTGATGGATTGCGGAGAAACCGCCGCACGTTCTGACAGTGAGGCGGCGGAATCCGCGCACAGAGCGGCGGTTTCCCAGCAGCAACATGCTTCTGGTTTGTCTGTACCTAGTAGTGCACACAGATGGAGAGCTACACGCAGGGCCGGTCCTGGACTTTCTGCTGCCTGAGGCAAAGATCGTAAAGGCGCCCCCCCCCCCCCCCCCCCCCCAATATTTCTACAAAACATGAGCGGCGGCCGGCGGCAGCCAGCCAGCCTTATCATCATTATCGACACGTCGGCGGCGCTCGCTGCTCAGTGACTGACCGTGACAATCAGCCGCAGCCAGGGCAGCAGAGCGGGCGGCAGCCGCCGCCGCCATCAAATCAGCAGGCTTAGGCACTAGGCAGCGTCACCAGCATGCAGCCTTGGAGGAGACAGGAGAGGCCGCAGAGCTCAGAGTCATCGGACTCGGAGGCCGGCGGCAACAGTGCAGTTTCTAGGCTAAAATGCACCCAGGGCGAGGGTGTAAAAATTGCGCCCCCCCCCCCCCGGTATAGGTAACCAGCTATAGGTCCCCCCAGAGTATAGGTGGCCAGGCATGGGTGAGCCAGTAAAGTTGCCCCCAGTATAGGTTAGCCAGGTAGTTGCCTCCAGTATAGGTAGCCAGTATAGTTGCCCCCAGTATGTTAGATAGGCAGGCACCCCCCCCCGGTATAAGTTAGATAAGTAGGTGCCCCCAGTACAGGTTAGCTAGGTAGGTGCCTCCAATATAGGTAGCCAGTATAGTTGCCCCCAGCATAGGTTAGATAGGTAGGTACCCCCAGTATAGGTTAGTTAGGTAGGTGCCCCCAGTATAGGTAGCCAGTATAGTTGCCACCTGTATAGGCTAGCTAGGTAGGTAGGTGCCCCCAATACAGGTTAGATAAGTGCCCCCAGTATAGGTTAGATAGGTAGCTTCCCCCCAGTATAGGTTAGATTAGGTCGCTGCCCTTCAGTATAGGTTAGATTAGGTAGGTGCCCCCAGTACAGGTTAGATTAGGTAGGTGCCCCCAGTATAGATTAGATAGGTAGCTGCCCCCAGCATAGGTTAGACAGGTAGCTGCCCCCCAGCATAGGTTAGATAGGTAGCTGCCCCCCAGCATAGGTTAGATAGGTAGCTGCCCCCCAGTACAGGTTAGATTAGGTAGGTGCCCCCCAGTATAGGATAGATAGGTAGCTGCCCCCAGTACAGGTTAGATTAGGTAGGTGCCCCCCAGTATAGGATAGATAGGTAGCTGCCCCCAGTATAGGTTAGATAGGTAGCTGCCCCCCAGTATAGGTTAGATAGTTAGCTGCCCCCCAGTACAGGTTAGATTAGGTAGGTGCCCCCCAGTATAGGATAGATAGGTAGCTGCCCCCAGTACAGGTTAGATTAGGTAGGTGCCCCCCAGTATAGGATAGATAGGTAGCTGCCCCCCAGTATAGGTTAGATAGGTAGCTGCCCCCCAGTATAGGATAGATAGGTAGCTGGCCCCCAGTATAGGTTAGATTAGGTAGGTGCCCCCCAGTATAGGATAGATAGGTAGCTGCCCCCCCAGTATAGGTTAGATAGGTAGCTGCCCCCCAGTATAGGTTAGATAGGTAGCTGCCCCCCAGTATAGGATAGATAGGTAGCTGGCCCCCAGTATAGGTTAGATTAGGTAGGTGCCCCCCAGTATAGGATAGATAGGTAGCTGCCCCAGTACAGGTTAGATTAGATAGGTGCCCCCCAGTATAGGATAGATAGGTAGCTGCCCCCAAAACAGGTTAGATTAGGTAGGAGCCCCCCAGTATAGGATAGATAGGTAGCTGCCCCCAAAACAGGTTAGATTAGGTAGGTGCCCCCCAGTATAGGATAGATAGGTAGCTTGCCCAGGTAGGTGCCCCCTCATAATGGCGGAGGGGGGAGCCGGAGCCGCGGTGAGGGCAGCCCGACCTCTCCCTCCCTCTCCCCGGGCCGCCCTCCATGCTCCCCCCTCGGACTTTAGGCAGCAGAGTTAGCGCGCAGGGAAGCGCTGCTGTACACAGTCACAGCCTGTTACTCACCTCCCTGGATCCGATCGCCGCTCCCGCCCTGCTGGTCTCCTCTCTGCCTAGCCGGCTGATACACACGCGGCTGCTTCCTGTGTAAACAGGAAGCAGCCGCGTGTGTAATGTATCAGCGGCTACATTGCAGAGAGGAGACCAGCAGGGCGGGAGCGGCGATCGGATCCAGGGAGGTGAGTAACAGGCTGTGACTGTGTACAGCAGCGCTTCCCTGCGTGCTAACTCTGCTGCCTAAAGTCCGAGGGGGGAGCATGGAGGGCGGCCCGGGGAGAGGGAGGGAGAGGTCGGGCTGCCCTCACCGCGGCTCTGGCTCCCCCCCGCTCAGTCACAGCCATTCATCTGGTGCCGCCCCTCCACTTCCTGCCGCCTGAGGAACCCGCCTCACCCCGCCTCATGGGCGGGCCGGCCCTGGCTACACGCGCGCGCCGCAAGACAGGCTCTTTATGCCAATAGGAGAAGGGTCAGCTGATCGAGGCGGTCAGCTGATCCCAGCTCAGCAGGTGATTGGTTGATGGGAGCTGGGCGGCGCTGTGGAGTGCTTTACTATATATATCTCTTGCTGTTCAGTTGCTGGTTGTCTGGCGTTGCGAATACCTATGTGTTAGCACTCAGACCTTAGTCAGATCCTTCAGTGTGGTTGAACCAGGTGGACCTGGGAATCCACACTTAGCCAGTTTACTGTGTATCATCTGTGTTATTCTTTAGACCAGTTCCAGAGTGTAGAGACCACGGACCTCACACCCCAGACTAGGAATACTGTGTATCATCTGTGTTGTTCCTTAGACCAGTTCCAGGGTGCAGAGACCACGGACCTCACACCCAGACTAGGGAACCTGTGTTATCATTCTGTTATACATCAGACTAGTTCCAGGGTGTAGAGACCACGGACCTCACACCCAGACTAGGGAACTTGTGTTATCATTCTGTTATACATCAGACTAGTTCCAGGGTGTAGAGACCACGGACCTCACACCCAGACTAGGCATTGTTTGATATCTGTTATGACTTATTGCTTTTCTGACTTTCCCTCTGCTTTCTGATTCGGTACCTTGCATTTCTGATTACCTGTTGCCAAACCCTGCTTGCCTTGGATACCGAATCACCTTCCTGTCTGTACTTTATCTGTCTGTGTGTTGCCGACCCGGCCTGCCCGACCTTTCTGGCTGTCACCCACCCCTTGGGTGCTCAGCCTTCCTGCAGGGGCCCCCTGCTCCTCAGAGGGGGCACTGCTACAAAATCAGTCAGGTTCTCCTTCTCCTAGAGTCCTTGACTGCAGTAGAGTCTGTCTCTACTCATTGGACCACCTGCTACCCCGGTGGTCCAATTACTACTGTTACACCAAACACCTACACGCTTCAGGTGTCCAGAGGTTAGCAATATATCTGTATTATCGGTGATTCTGCAGATCATCAATAATCGGGTATATATCTGTATTCTTGGTGATACTGCAGATCACCAATAATCAGATTCTCTCTGCATGCTGACACCAATCGTTACAGTTACCTTAGGAACTTAGCTTTTTAAATATTTATGCCATGAGGGTATATGACTATTATTTTTGCAAATAAGGTCTCATAATCATCGATAGTGTACAATGAGAAAGCAAAAAACACAAAACAGAAAAAAGACACCTTTACTTCCAAATACAATATTGTCACCATACATTGTGCTAGGAACATAATCTGAATGTTGTAATAGCCAGGATGGATGAATAAATGAAATGTGTGTGTTTAACGTATACTTAGCACCATGGGCGGCGCCAGGGGGGTGCAAGGGGGTGCTCAAGCACCCCCTAGAATTGTCCAAGCACCCCCAAAGCACCCCCTGGCGTGAACTGACTTCAGGCGTCTAAGAGACGCCGAGTCAGTTCACATCGGCAGCCCAAAGCAGCAGAGCAGGGCTACGGCAAGATGGCTGCCCGAAGCCCTGCTCTGCAGACTTGGAGTCTGCAGTGCAGGGCTTCGGGCGGCCATTTTCCCAGAGCCCTGCTCGCCAGGTAATGCAGGCTGCAGGCAGGAAGTTACGTGAAGGAAGAGGATCGTGGGAGCTGCGCGCCACAAGGAGGTCGGGACAGGAGGAGGTCGGGATAGGAGGTCTTCTGACTGTAGGTGAGTTAATGGGTTTTTCTTTTCTTTTTCAGGTGGTGCTGCTGATTGTGGTCAGAACTGCTGAGCATTGTGCATATTGTGGTCAGATCTGCTGAGGATTGTGCATATTGGGGTCAGATCTGCTGAGCATTGTGCATATTGTGGTCAGATCTGCTGAGGATTGTGCATATTGGGGTCAGATCTGCTGAGGATTGTGCATATTGTGGTCAGAACTGCTGAGCATTGTGCATATTGTGGTCAGATCTGCTGAGGATTGTGCATATAGGGGTCAGATCTGCTGAGCATTGTGCATATTGTGGTCAGATCTGCTAACGATTGTGCATATTGGGGTCATATCTGATAACGATTGTGCATATTGGGGTCATATCTGATAACGATTGTGCATATTGGGGTCATATATGATAATGATTGTGCATATTGGGGTTATTGAACATGTTTTTTGTTCAAATCTGCTCACATTACGAGTATTTTCTTGAGAAAACCTGCACAATTATGTGAAATTTCTGGGGAAAGGGTCACCAAAACTTGGGCCCTCTGTCTTTGCGTTGCACTTTTAAAGTGAACCCGAGGTGAGAATAATATTGAGGCTGCCATATTTATCTCCTTTTAAGCAATACCAGTTGCCTGGCTGCCATGTTGGTCCTCTGCCTCTAATTCTTTCAACCATAGACCCTGAACAAGCATGCAGCAGCCAGGTCAGGGGTTTCTGACAATATTGTCATAACTGACAAGATTAGCTGCATGCTTGTTTCTGGTGTAAATCAGTTCACTACTGCAGCCAAATAGATCAGCAGGCAGGGCCGGATTTGTACTTTTTATCGCCCAAGGCCAACTATACCGTCTGTATGGTTGTTATCGCTGTGTGCCCAAATGAGAATTCTACTTACTTTGCATCATTGGATGTCACAGACAATAACAATTTTAGTAATACATGTATAGATTATTAGTTATGTTTTCCTTAAGAACTTTTATGTTATGTTTGCCATCTCGTTAATGATGGACCCATTGTGTCACCATGAGAGTTAGTCTGAAGTATACCTGCAGGATAGAGCTTACAGGTCTTGCAGGGACGACACAAGTACAGGACAGAGAGTTCAAAGGATAAAGCTGTCTTTGTAGATAGAGATGGCTGCATAAAACAGCTTTACTGCCCCTCACTGAGCCGCCCCTATATTTCTGGTGCCCTAGGCCATGGCCTATGTGGCCTTGCCAGAAATCCGGCCCTGTCAGCAGGGCTGCCAGGCAACTAGAATTGTTTAAAAGGAAATAAATATGGCAGCCTCCATATCACTCTCACCCTGGGTTCACTTTAAATTACAGTTAGCCCCGCCCTCATCCGGTCATGACCATGCCCATTGTTTTGCCGCGGCGCAGGTTGTAGCCACACCCATTTTGGTCCAGCACCTGCATAGCACCCCCCAAAAAAATTCCTGGAGCCGCCACTGCTTAGCACTGTCTATTGTAAAGCTATATTGGATGTAAATTGAGAAATAGTGTTTTTTCTATTTTTTACCTTTCCCTTTAAAATGCATTGAAAATAAGGTAATTACTAAACAAAATTCTAACACACTAAAAGCCTAATTTGTCCTGAAAAAAACAATATATAGATTACTTAGGTGTGATTAGTAGTAATAAAGTTATTGACGAATGAATGGGAGCAGTGCTGATATGTGAAAATTGCTCTCGTCCTGAAGTGGTTTAATGTGTGGAGCCCAGGGCTGGTTCACCAACAAGGCAACCTAGGCAGGGCCTGCCTGGCATCTCATCTAAGCCTCTGTGCCCACCCGCCCTTAACAAAGAGGCCAGGTGCTAATTTTGTTTTACTCAATCTTTGGTGGGACATGTATTTAAAAATATGATACATGCACCTCACTATTAGTCCAGCAGTGTACAAACTAGGAACACTATGAACTACATGGATAGTTAAACCAATCACAAAACATATCTTTCAACTTTGAGCTAAGTTTTAGATTACATCTGAAAATGTATACAATGTATAAATCTTTAGATGTTGGATATTGGATATTGTCCATGCACTGCGTATTCCTGATTTTCTGCTGGAAAGCCTAACCCAAGTTATTATTATCTTGTGGGCTTTGTGGCAGAGAGCTGAAATCTAAATGCAATCAGTGGATTAGTTTCCACTTTCATTAGGAGCTTCTGTGTCTGACCTAATCACATAGCTCATATTTCATATTGTTATTAAAGGAACACAAGCATTTAAACTGACTTTTCTATTAAATCACTTAAGCCACTTAACAGGAAGTCTGTAAAATAGTTTGGGATAAACAGATGAGGTGTGCAGTATTGTTAGCTGCTGTAGGTTAGAGGCACATTCAATGTATCTGGTTTATTAACAGTTGTTTGCTTGGCAGAATATGTTCTTGCCAAACAGATAATGAGGATCTTCAGGAAAAATGTTGCTGCAGACTCAAACTATTCATTTAAATGTTTGCCATATTACTGGTATGTTTTTATCAAACCCCAAAGCTGCCTATGTTCTAATAGTGTTCATGAGCAATGGTCTGGGCATAATACC
The DNA here is from genome assembly GCF_040937935.1 of Hyperolius riggenbachi. NCBI lineage: Eukaryota > Metazoa > Chordata > Amphibia > Anura > Hyperoliidae > Hyperolius > Hyperolius riggenbachi. The sequence continues at coordinate 223,685,827 of NC_090647.1, forward strand.
TGTTCCAATGCCACAGGTGATCCCTATACTCCACTACAGCTTGCTTCCACTCCTCTCTGGATTTAGCTCATGTAGGAAAAAAGCAATAAATGCAAGGCTACGTTTTACAGCATCCTTGCACTGCAGTGGTAACCATGGGCCATATGCAGTTCCTGAACTTACCAACATTAAGCAATAGCGAGTTCTAAAATTAATTAGGTGACTGATTCAATTCTTTTTCGCACCTGGCAGGTCGGGAAAAAAACTTGTTTGGTAAATTTTTTTCACCTGGCAAGTTCTGTTCCTGCTATGCACTTGACGGTTTCAAACAGGAAGGCTTGGAGCAGGTGAAAAGCCCCTATCTGCTGGACACCACTGATGCCCATATTAGGTAGGAGTCATTTTTGACCCCCTACCTATTTAATAAAAATAAATATATATACACAGTATGTCAATTTTTATTAATAAGGAAAAATAAGAAAAACTCTATCTTTATACCATATTTTTATCTGTCACTTCTTTCGTTATTATTATTATTTAGTATTTATATCTAGTCTAACATTTTCGGCAGTGCTGTACAGAGTATATTGTCCTGTCACTTAACTGTCCCTCAAAGGGCTCACAATCTTATCCCTAACATAGTCATATGTCTAAGTATGTATTGTGTAGTGTATGTATCATAGTCTAAGGCCAATGTAGGGGGAAGCCAATTAACTTCTCTGTTAAGTTCTCAATTAAGTTATCTGTTTTCCTTTTGCCCTGCGCAGATTGGGGTCCAGATGGGGGAATCAGACAGCCTAAACTCTCTATATACATACGGGGTGCAATTCTCTGTTTTCCTTCTGCCCTGTATGAAAGTTCAGGTACCTGTTTGGAATGTGGCAGGAAATTAGGGTGCCCGGAGGAAACCCACAACTTTGCTAAGCTCACTCAGCACCATCATGCCTACCTCACGCTCCTCTCTGGAACCATTGCCACAGCAATACTAAAGAAGGAATAATGGAAAAACATTTTTAAACCTCCTGCCAGGGTTCTCTATTGGTCCACGATCTGAATCAAGAAGTATCCTGAGTAAAAGTCCCATTGGTCAGTTTAGTGAACCAATGAGAATCCTGCTTAGCTCAGCACCCATTGCATCAAGTTGCATTGTAGACTATGGCAGTTCCCAATTTACCAGGTGCGCATTGCACCCAATTTATCTGCTTTGAATTTCAGAATTTCAGAGAAATCAATGATTTCTGTACAATTTACATTCAAGCTAATCCAGGTAAAACTCTTATTTTGGTTTTGGATAACACAAGTAAGCATTGGAATGTTTGCTCATTTTTTTTATATTGTTGCTTTAGACTCGGTCCACACGCAATCCGCGGTCCGGGCTCCGGTTTTCTAAACTGGAACGTAAACAAATCAAAAATGGATCCGTGCTGCCCTTTTGCAGCACATTTCCAGTCCGTTTACGTTTTAAAAAATGTGTCCGCGTACCTTAAAAATATCTGCGTGGGGGGGGGACATGCTGGAGGGGGTAGCAGCCAGGAAGGGGGCAACAGGCACAGTGGCGGTGAGGGGGGGGGTCGGCCCCCGCTTCCTTACCTGGGTCCCCCCGTCCCCGCTCCCCCCCAGCTATGTTCGCTATAGCAAAAGTAATGATGGCAAAAGTAATAATGAGCGAGCGGGGAAGCAATTACCTTCCTTCCTCTGCACGCAGCGTGACTTCCTGCAATGCCGCCCTCTAGTGGGTCCCAATTCCACTACATGATTTGTGTGACAACCAAGCTCCAACAATGCATAAAGACCCGTACACATGCCTGACTTAAATCGGCTAAGGCGGCCGATAATTACCGTCTCAGCCCATAATCAGGCGTGTGTATAGGCGTGACACCTGCCCCCCACCCCGCAAGCGATCCGCCGGGCAGATCTACTCAATCCCAGTTATGCCATTCACCTGTTGATTCCATTGTTCACACCGTTCCCCCACCAGCTGTGTGACATCACACATGTGCCACTCATAGCAACATAGCGTTTTGTCAGCTACACAGCTGACACACGTGTGTGCAGACCGGCGATGTTGCCCAAAAGATCCATGTCCTCCCCAGAACGTTCCAGGAGTTTCTCAACTGCTGACAGTGAAAGGTGGTAATGTGGCACAACCTCTTATCAGCCCATGGAGGAATTCTCACCTGAAGAGATAAAAAAGGACTGGCTGATCCCAACCCTCCTCCTCAGCTTAATTCTTGAACACCACGATGGTCATCGGCATCAACAGTAGCAACAGAAAACAATAAGTAAAGAAATAAAAAGTTTAAATTCCTGCTGAAAGCCACAAAATATACTGTATCATTTTAGCACATTATTCACATTACTCACATTCACTGTGACTAATGCTGCCTAATCACCTCAAGAGAGAGGTTGGTTATGTCTTTTTCTAACTTTGAAAAAGAGACTTGGTTACCATATTTTTCTGTAAAACAAGTGTGTGTGTGTGTGTGTGTGTGTGTGTGCGTGTGCGTGTGCGTGTGCGTGTGCGTGTGCGTGTGTGTTTTACATAAATATGGCAATCAAGATAAAAATGGCAATATATAACATTTTCATGTGAAATGGAAAACTACTAGAAATCTGACATTTTGATTGGACTGGTAGTTTTATGATTGCCAAACATACAGCCAAATGGCAATATTTCTCATAAAAATGGTAAAACCTTGTTGACCTCTTTATTATTAGGCCCCATTACTTTTCAATGATTTTCCCTCCTCTTGCCCTGAGTCTCAGTCACAATCCTTCTTATAAAAGGGGGTTCATTTAAAGGGAACCTTTAAGTATGCAAAAAAAATAGAGTTTCACTTACCTGTGGCTTCTGCCAGCCCCCTGCAGCCGTCCTGCGCCCACCCTGTCCTGGAACGATCCTCTGGTCCTGCGCCATGGCTCACTTTTAGTTTCTTCAAATACTATCTAGTAAGCCTGTGAGGACCTGGCTGTGCACATCCCCATTCGCGCTCCCATCACTAGGAGCTTTTTGCGTAGGCACAGTAGAGATTTTCTTATATTGCGCCTGCGCAGGAGGCTCCCGGCGACAGAAGCGTGTACGTGGATGCTCGCGTGTAGGGCCGCAGGCGCAGTGGACGTCGACTTGTAAGTTGGAAAAAATGAAAGTGAGCCATGGCGGGGGACTGGAGGATCGTTTGATAATGGTGTGAGCACAGGACGGCTGCAGGGGTCTTAGAAGCCCCAGGTAAGTGAGGTTTTTTACATACTTCAGGTTCCCTTTAAGTTACTTGAGAGGATGGAGGTATAAAATATTAGCATAGAGAGAGCTTGAATAGCTTGAGCTTTAATTATTGCATTCCAATTCCACATCAGTCCAAGTCTCCATTCTGATAGGCATTGGTATTTTTAGGGTTAGGGAGGTAAAAACAGATTAGATTGCCTGTGGGGGAGAGTCTAGGATCCCTCTTAGGAGTAGATTAGGGTAAGGCTAGTTTACAGTAAATGGTTAGAGTTAGGGCAAAGTATAACATAAGACTGAGCATAGTGCTAGATCAGGAGGTATATTAGGTTAGGTGTAATTTGAAAGGTGGAGGTTAGGGTTTCAGATGGAGGTAAGGTCATGGCTATTGTCAGGCATTAGGCCAATGAGAGGTAAAATTAAAAGGAATCTGAGGTGTCAGACCTATGGAAGCCGCCATATTTATTACCCTTTTAACAATACCAGTTGCCTGGTTGTCCTGCTGACCTTTCTGGTAAGTAGGGTCTAAATCACAGAAATGAAACAAGCATGCAGCTAATCTTGCCTGATTTGTTATAGACCAGTGATGGCTAACCTTTCAGAGGCCGAGTGCCCAAACTGCGACCTAACACTGACTTATTTATCTCCGAGTGCCAATGGGGGGCGGGGTTGCGGCACGCGCGTGGCCATGATATTGTATGGGCGGAGCTAACGTAATGATGTAACAGCGAGGCATAAGAAAGCAGTGTTTCCGCCATGATGTGGTGAAACGAGGATTCGCATCATGGGTGTGCAGAAACTGTATGATGCTATTTATACCCGCCGTAACCCCAAAGCAGCAAATATAGCCAACTATGACCATTACGGGCTCATTCACACTATGTGCTGCGCTGTCAGTTTTGACGCAACGCACATAATGTAAGATTCATATGGTAACATGAAAGTCAATAGACTTCCATGTTACCATTCACACTACAGGTGTGCGTTCCCATGCGTTACGTTGTAACGCATCTGGGAACATTTTAACGCACAACGCATACGTTTCCCCGATGGGTACAGCTGCCAACGTCCACGCTTTAGCGCACCACAACGTGCATTCCGTGCGATCCCTGTGCGTTGGCAGCGCATGCATGAAATCGCATTCGTGCATACGTTCTGTAGTGTGAATGAGCCCTTAATAATAAATGCAGCAACAGTTACCCCAGACACCAGAAAATAAACGCAATGTGTGCAACATTTCACCAGAAAATCTTGCAATGTGGGCCACATTTCACCAGAAAACAAACGCAGTGGGCCACATTTCACCAGAAAATAGACGCAGTGGGCCAAATTTCAAGAGAAAATAAACGCAGTGGGCTACATTTCACCAGAAAACAAACGCAGCAGGCAGCATTTCACCAGAAAATAAACGCAGTGGGCCACATTTCACCAGAAAACAAATGCAACGGACAGCATTTCCCCAGAAAACAAACGCAGCGGGCAGCATTTCACCAGAAAACAAACGCAGCGGGCAGCATTTCACCAGAAAACAAACGCAGCGGGCAGCATTTCACCAGAAAACAAACGCAGCGGGCAGCATTTCACCAGAAAACAGACGCAGTGTGCCACATTTCACCAGAAAATAAACGCAGTGGGCCACATTTCACCAGAAAATAAACGCAGCAGGCAGCATTTCACCAGAAAACAGACGTAGTGGGCCACATTTCACCAGAAAATAAACGCAGTGGGCCACATTTCACCAGAAAACAAACGCAGTGGGCCACAATTCACCAGAAAACAAACGCAGTGGGCAGCATTTCACCAGAAAACAGACGCAGTGGGCCACATTTCACCAGAAAACAAACACAGTGGGCAGCATTTCACCAGAAAACAGACGCAGTGGGCCACATTTCACCAGAAAACAAACGCAGTGGGCCACATTTCACCAGAAAACAAACGCAGTGGGCCACATTTCACCAGAAAACAAACGCAGTGGGCCACATTTCACCAGAAAACAAACGCAGTGGGCCACATTTCACCAGAAAACAAACGCAGTGGGCCGCATTTCACCAGAAAACAAACGCAGCGGGCAGCATTTCACCAGAAAACAAACGCAGTGGGCCGCATTTCACCAGAAAACGAACGCAGCGGGCAGCATTTCACCAGAAGACAAACGCAGCGGGCAGCATTTCACCAGAAGACAAACGCAGCGGGCAGCATTTCACCAGAAAACAGACGCAGTGGGCCACATTTTACCAGAAAATAAACGCAGTGGGCCACATTTCACCAGAAAATAAACGCAGCAGGCAGCATTTCACCAGAAAACAGACGTAGTGGGCCACATTTCACCAGAAAATAAACGCAGTGGGCCACAATTCACCAGAAAACAAACGCAGTGGGCCACAATTCACCAGAAAACAAATGCAGTGGGCCACAATTCACCAGAAAACAAACGCAGTGGGCAGCATTTCACCAGAAAACAGACGCAGTGGGCCACATTTCACCAGAAAATAAACGCAGTGGGCCACATTTCACCAGAAAACAAACGCAGTGGGCCACATTTCACCAGAAAACAAACGCAGCGGGCAGCATTTCACCAGAAGACAAACGCAGCGGGCAGCATTTCACCAGAAAACAAACGCAGTGGGCCACAATTCCCCAGAAAACAAACGCAGTGGGCAGCATTTCACAGTAAATAAACACAATGTGGGAAACATAGCATTTAGCAGAAAATAACACAGTGGGCCGCATTTCACCTGCAAAACAAGTAATGTACTCACCTGACAGAAGTCTTCTCTCTCTGCTGGGCTCTGGCGCGCATCTCCCCCGGACGTTCCTTCTGCAGCTGAGTCTCCCGCGCTGCCGCTGACAGGCAGAGTGCAGGGCTACAGGAAGATGGCGCCCGAAGCCCTGTACTGGAGACAAATAGTCTCCAGTACAGGGCTTCGGCGGCCATCTTGCCGTAGCCCTGGTCTGCCTCCCGGGAGACTGCGGGGCTGCGGGCTATGAACTGGCACGGCGGCGTCTAGTAGACGCTGCGGCCAGTTCATAAGCAGCGGTGGCGTGCCAGCAGATTAGGCTACGCGTGCCGGGCCCGGCATGCGTGCCATAGGTTCGCCACCGCTGTTATAGACATCTGATCTGCATGCTTGTTCAGGGACTGTATGAGAGGCAGAGGATCACCAGGACAACCCGGCAACACAATGTGCATTATTTAAAAGGCAATAAACATGTCATCCTCAATATCCCTGTTGAATGTTAGTTGAAGGGCTGTTCGGGCTGGGTTGGAGTTTGGAACAGTACAAGTAATATATTCAAGTTAGGGTTAGACAGGGCGGAGAAGTGAGGTTATGGATATGCACAGGATAATGGTAAGGTTATATGGCTAAGTTGTGGAAGGGTTAATGTCTTGGAAAGTGTATCAGCAGAGATATCCATTGCAACCACATATCAGGCACCAAGAGGATATGTATACCTTAGCCTACTCTTTCAGAGCTGTTTTGTTATATATGTATGTTGTCTTATTGCCTGTATATACAGTATGTCAGTGTATGGGTTTCGTGGTACACACTGACCTACTATATGTATCAGCAATTCTTTTCCCTATCTATGGGATAGTGCTTTACATTGCTTGAGATGTCTTATTACAGTACTGTGGCTTTGATGCCTTAAAAGGATGGTGTCTCTGAGGTGTCTGTATCTTTTATCTGTGGACAAAAGATACAGTATTAATAGCGCAACAGGCAGAAGAATGTCACCCCGCCCTCCTATAAGCATCGCAATTGTTTGACTAATTTGGTCCATCAAAACTCCTTGGCAGTTTTCCTCTCTCCCAGTCTGTCAGGAGAAGTGAGCCAGCGCACAGCAGGTGAGTGATGCTCTGTTCCATCTTTATCCTCCAATCTGTTGTGTTTTTTTTTTTTGTTTTGTTAGAAAAACTGAACATTTCCTGTGCAGGTACAATCTAATGTTTGTGGATAGGTTTAATGTTTATGATGCTCTTTTAATCTAGCTAGTTCTCTTTAAAAAAAACTGTAGGATTATACTAGAAAGCAGTGTACAGCACTTATATCATTTACAAGGTATTTTAACCTACAGCAATTCATTAAATCCCAGTGTACTGAAAACAAACTTGGATTATGACTGATTGTATTAGGATGATGTATCAAGATCATTGCACAGAAAACTAAGCAAGATCTGAATGCGTTTTTCATCAAACATTATTATTATTTAGTAATTATATAGCACTGACATCTTCCGCAGCGCTGTACAGAGTATATTGTCTTGTCACTTAACTGTCCCTCTGAGGAGCTCACAATCTAATCCCTACCATAGTCATATGTCTAAGTATGTATGGTGTAGTGTATGTATCATAGTCTTAGGCCAATGTAGGGGGAAGCCAATTAACTTCTCTACATGTATCATGTAGTGTATATATCGTAGTCTAGGGCCAATTTAGGGGGAAGCCAATCAACTTCTCTGTATGTTTTGGGATGTGGGAGGAAATCGGAGTGCCTGGAGGAAACCTACACAGACAAGGGGAGAACATACAAACTCCATGCAGATAGTGCCCTGCCTGGGATGCAAACCGGGGACCTGGCACTGCAAAGTGAGAGCACTAACCACTATTCCACCTTGCTGCCCAGTTGAAATCTGGTTAAATGCTGTTAAATTAACCCTGATGAGGTAAAGTCACTTTATCTTTAAAGGACAACTGTAGAGAGAAGTAAATGGAAGCTGCCATATGTATTTTTCTTTTAAACAATACCAGTTGCCTGGCTTCCCTGCTTATCTATTTGGCTGCAGCAGTGTCTGAATAAAACCAGAAACAAGCATGCAGCCAATCTTGTCAGATCTGACCTTAATGTCAGAAACACCTGATATGCTGCATATTATCAGCAGACCCATTCAGGGTCTATAGCTAAAAGTATTAGAGACAAAGAATCAGCAGGGCTGCCAGGCAACTGGTATTGCTTAGAAGGACATAAATATGTCAGCCTCCTTATCCCTCGTGTTACTGTTGTCCTTTAGGCTTCTTGCACACCAAGACGTTGCATTAGGTGCCACGTTAAGATCGCATAACGTGCACCTAACACAACGTATGGTGCTGCAAGAGCCGACGGTAGAGTGAGCCGCGTTAGGCGGCTCGAGTCCTATAATGTCTCCCAGAGTGGCGCTGATTGGCCAGCGGGACCACGTTATGCGGAGCGAGACACTCCGCATCACGTGGTCCCGCCGGCCAATCAGCGCCCGCCAGTGCAGTGAATATTAAGTAGCCATGTGCGCGGCTACTGTAGCTGGCTCTCCCCGCCTCCTCTCCGCCCCCCACTGCGCATGTGCAAACAGTCTAACGCGGCTATAGCCGCTCCAACGCCGTAGCATGCTGCACTTTGCACAGAACGTGCAGCGTTACATGTAACGCAACGTGGGCTGTGTGAACAGCCCACTTGTGTTACATTGCTGTGCGTTGGGGGAGCGTTACAGGCGCACTAACGTGCGCCTGTAACGTCTTGGTGTGTAAGCAGCCGTAATCTTTTCCTTACTCCTTATATTATCTAGGTAGAATAATGTGGGCTATACACCATCCCAATAATATAGACCTGGGCTAGCCATAAAGTTGTAGTTGTTTTACCAATAACCATAATATTAAGGTGCTGCTCATACAAGGTTCTGCAAAAACTTTTTGATTTTTTTTAAACATTTTTCAATAAAAACAATTGATTGTATAGAAAAATCAAAATGTATTTTTATTCTTTTTTTTTATCGCGAAGATTGATTTTATGTAATTTTTTAATAGCTGTCAGTCATGGTGAAAAAATCATGATTGATTTTTAGGAAAAATTCAAACAGTGTAGAGTGGATTAGTTTGGTTTTTTGAACAATATCATCATTCAAAAAAATGTCTTGCATTTAAAAGAGTGAAATAAAAAATTGTATGGCGTAAGGCTACTTTTAACATGTTTTTCATTAGCCAGAAAAAAAAAGAGTCACTATTTGACTGCGCCATATAAGCAACTCAAGAGATGTGTCTTATTAACGTGTAAATTGATGGAGAATCAAGCAATCCTAACATAAACATTCAAAGTATAAAGATACCATGGGACAAGGTGTTTACATACATGTTGTTGATCGACTGGCCCTGCTTGTGACCCCTTTTCCCTACCAGGGTAGATTTCAATCTTCCATTGCCATGCGCTCTCCCTGCTAATGTCCCTCTGTTGCTGCTGCACTCATCTGTCTAATGATAGCTGAGCTCCATACGCTGTTCAGGGGACAATTTTATTGACTGACCCTGTGATCACTGTGAGCCAATCACAATGATCACAAAGAGAAAAAAGGCTCTGGTTCTTAAAGGACATCCGAGGTGAAAATAAACTGATGAGAAAAACAATTGTATCTATCTCCTTCTCCTAAAATGACTTTTTTTTAGATATCCCACAGTTTTATTTTATATTTTAATCTAGTTTTTAAGTTTTTACTGTTTTATTGTCTCTGCTGAATGACACCTTCACTGAAGTATGCTAGAGCTCAAATCTATGAATTATTTTTTTTGTCTCTTTCCTGGTCTCAGAAGCCATTTACTGACAGGAAAGTATTTTATGGCTGTAATTACTTATCAGTGAGGATTGTACTATAGTCTGACCCAGTCCGATCTGGTCCCGACCCAGACAGAAACTGTCACTTTCATACCTGATGTTTAACTCTTTCAGGCAGAGGGGAAAAAAAGGAACACAGCCTATTTATTTGTGTGCTTGGCACTATACATACACATGTCTATCTCATCATGTCACATGTAACCTCGGTCGTCCTTTAAAGGGGTTCTGTGGGGGTTGTGGAAGAGAAAAACTGACACTTACCTTGGGCTTCTATCAGCCCCGTGCAGCGGTAATGTCCCACGCCGTCCTGCTGCCATCCGCCGTTCCCCGCAGCCGGCACCAGGCTATTATTCGTCTGACATACAGACGAATAATGCGCGTTGCCGTGCCTCCGCTCGCGTCATCTGAGGCTTACTGCGCAGGCGCAGTACAACGGAGCCTTGTACTGCGCTTGCGCAGTAAGCTTCCGATGACGCAGGCGGAAGCGAGCGGGTGCGCGGCCATTCTAGCACAGCCGCAGTTGGATCCCATGCCGCTTAGACCGGGGCCGGCGGCGGAGAACGGCAGATGGGAGGAGGACGGCGTGGGACATTACCGCTGCACGGGGCTGATAGAAGCCCAAGGTAAGTGTCCGTTTTTCTCTTGCACAACCCCCACAGAACCCCTTTAAGGGGCCAGAGCCTAGTCTGGAAAAATGTTACAATTGTCTGTTAAGAGGCAAAACTACTTAAAGTGTTTATCTGTATGATGAATGAGTTGTAGACATGCAGGTTTATAGTTTTTTTAAAGTGCCTTTTGAAACAAAAAATTTAAACAAGAATATTCAATACACATTTATTAGATAATTTATTACTAAGCATAGGTTCACACTGAGGATGGTAACTGATTAAAAAAAGACACAAACTCCAGACACGTTATTGCGTGTTCGACTGGAATGTTAATGTGATGTTACCATATTGACTAAGAGAATGCTTAAGAAATGGCCAAGAGGCATTACATGCAGCATCAACATCCTGGCACAACATTGATCAAACCAGTGTGAACACCATGACTGGGCACCATTTCTTTATTCTCCCAGCATTGCCTCATTGTTCTACCAGTGACAGAAATGTGGCAATGTTGGCATTTAGTGCCAATGTGAATCTAGCCTAAGCTATTCTTGTGGCATAGTAGATGTTATAGCAGATAACAGTTCCATCTTAAAGCACTAGTCCCAAGTTTGAATATCTGCCGCCATGAAAATGTCTTTTTATGTAATTTTAACCAGGGATGGTCGTAGTCAGCCAACTTCGCTACGCTGGAACTACATGTATTTTTATGCAAGCTTTGCAATTTACGGCTATGTAATCAGAAACTTCACTACGTTTGCATTCCGTAGACTACGTGTTAAAATACGCAAGCTTTGCGTGGTGCGAAGCGTAGTTGATGCGACCGCTTATGCCCTTATGCGGAAACATTTCCGCAATAATCTTCAACCTATTTGCAAATATAAACTAATATAGGCGTACATTACACCTTCCAATGCGGAATTGTATGCGTATAAAAGGGCAATAATATTTCTGCGCATGCGCAATGATCCATATAGATGCAGTTACCGCATGCGTAGTTGACTTCGCAATACATACGTCAACTATGCGTAGCGGGCGAAGCTTCGCATAGCGGGACTACGACTACGCGGACATGCGTACGTGTAGTTCTTAAACTTTGCCTACGAACTACGATGCATAGTTGCGTACTACGACGCGTAGATTTGCGCTGGCGTAGTTTACGAGCAACCCTGATTTTAACTACTTTTGAATAAAGAGCTATCTTTACTTGGTGGTGCCAACCTGACCTGTAGATGTTGCATGTGATATGCCTGTGGTACTAAAAGGCAATACTGTATGTGGCACACCACATTCTATTTTTTTATCTCGACACTAGTGGCTGGTCTCAGCAACTGATTGGAGTGACATGACTATGTGCTCTCTAAAGCACTGTGGAAGGTTGCAGTGCTATATATAGTATATAAATACATAATAATACCCTTCCATAAAATGAAGAAAGTACATTAAGCTGGCCCTGTAAGGCTATGCCTTTCTGATTTACTGTGTCCTATAAAACAACACTAGCTGGGATATGTTTGCAGACTGTAGCTGTTAGCACAAGGTAGTTAACAGTAGTTAATGGTAATATATCATCATAATGCGTAGAGCAGAACAGTGAACAGGTGAATGTGCCAAACATATATAAACAGCGATGGAGGATATTTATACTTGAAACAGTGCCAGGGCGAGAGTAGTATAGGTCATAAAACTATTATGGCAGCATTTTTCCTTTACTCTGTTGGGTGATGTTTTATTAGATCTTGAACAGAATGTTGTAGTGCCATGAAATGTAACAAGGCTTAGAAGCCGTCTAAAGAATGAGTGAATTACACGATGTTATTACCAAACAACTATTGTGAGTGGAAATTCCAACTCATACAAAAGTGTCAGGACTTCCACACTGTATTATATGTGTGCTTTTACCTATGAAGCAACAAGGCTATTGAGAACAAGCAGCATCCAATTGTTGTCGGGCTGCACATCTCCATCTTATTTCCTGGTTGGCAGTTTTAAAATGCATGAGCGCTAGTTCCACACTGGGGCATTGCATTGCATTCCATTATAGCATACACATAACACAATCAAAAACAACATTTGCAGTGGCATGCAAAGCTGCAGGCAAAACGACAACTGACCAATCTGCACCTTGCTTGGCAAACATTATGCATGCCATCCTGTGCACTTCTAGCAACGCATAATGGGCTTGATTCACTGAGACAAATAGCATGCCTTATCGAAGTTAGCACGCCTTATCACAGTTAGCACGCCTTATCAGAGTAGCATAGAGAGCGCTACGAACCCGCAGGGGCTCAGGGCAGGACAAGTGGAGCTCTCGTCATTGCCAATTAGCAGGCATAAGTTTGCTATGCTACTCTGATAAGGCATGTTAACTTTGATAAGGCGTGCTATTTGTCTTAGTGAATCAAGCCCTATATGTTCTGCATTACAACAATGGAATCAATTCCATCACATCGCAACTAATGTGGCAGGAACTGTTCATAGACTTTGAATTACATCATGTTTCTGTGCGCAAAACATTGTTCATTAAAATGCAAGCCAATGTGTCAGTGTGAAAATTCTCTAATTATTGATATGTGATAGTTCACAATTCAGCAATTTGCAGATCCAAGTTTCTTAGGTAAACAGAAGCAGAGTTGCATCTCATGTCAGAAATCAAATATGAGTCATATCTCACTGGGTCTGATTTATTAAACTAAAGCACAATGGGCCTAATCCATGAAGCAGTGGTTGGGCATTGCAGTAATAGGACTGGTTGTTCTGGGTAACTGCGCCATTTTCACCTGGTTTTCTTTACACCTATCTTGATTAATATGGAATTTTAACTGTGTGGACCATTTGGACTTTTTAGAGAGCTGAATATATTATGACAATTAGAAATTCACCAGATAGGTAATTGGCTTCAGTTAAAATGAAGAGAAGTAGTGGAGGGGGTTGATGGAGAGAAAGGGAAACAGGGAAAGAGACAGAAACAGATAGCTGGCCGAGGCACTGAGAGTGGTTGAGGGCCGCTATACACCTGCTAAATTCTCGACAGAGATGGTCCCAACTGGCCACATTGGCTGAGAACCATACAGGGCATGTACAAGGCTTTACAGGCAAAACATCAACATATAAGTCAGGTAACTGGCATTGTTTATTAGAGAAAGAAGATGGCAGCCTCCATATCCCTCTCCTTTCAGGTTCCCTTTAACAGCAGTGCACACTCCAGCACACACCTTGACAGGAATAGAATTTTTTATTAGATAAACTTGAAACTTGTCATCAGAATAAAACTGCTAGGATGAATTTGACAGACTGGGAGACAAACATATTTCATTGTTATCTTTTTATGTCTTTAAGCTACAAAAATTATCTGGGATTGATCATTCGTTCTAAAAGACTTTTATCTAACGTGTGTATGCAGCATACGCTTTCTATGTTTATGCCATAAGAGTAGGGAGTGGGAGTGGGAGAGTGAAGTGGGTTCAGACTTCTGCGGATCAGGATAGAATTGCATTTTGTTTTTGTCAAGTGAGCTATGAGTATGCTAAGGAGATGAATGGTAAGAAATGCCATTCATTTTTTTGGACCATATTATTCTTCCTCCTAACCTTTGCATTTTAAGTAATGCCATGCTTAGGTGATTTCTATGTGGGTGAATATAGGTTTCTTGCACACTGCAGTGGCAGTTGGAGTTTATGTTCCTGAATTTATACTTGACACACAGTATATATTTAATTTGAGCTATACTAAGTTTAGTAAGTTTTCCATATTTTCTAGCAGTAAATCCACTCTGTGCATGGGCATGTAGGTATGTTTAATGTTTGTTTAATATTCTTCAAAGAAGATTGGACTTAAAAAGACTAATATTTGTAGAATACCACAGAAGGGTGATTTAATTAATCGGAGTAGCATTTATATTCCTGTATTGGGAATGTAATAATAAAGCATTCAGATATCTATTTCTTGCAGGGTGTGACATACAGTAACTGAGCTCAGCCATGCTGTGATTTCTTGCCAAACCACAATGCCAGTTTCCAGCAGCTCAGGACTGCAAAGCATTATAACGTAAGTTATAGTCGCACACCAACGTTCTGCAATGGTCCCATAATGGGTCCATTTACATTGTTGTTTTGGCTCCATGGTGCATCAGGTTTCTGCTGTAACGATGCAGGCTTAGCTATGTGTTACTGATCAGTGTGCATGTTGCACCCATATTACAAAGGACTGGCATGAAGGTACCATGCAGTGCACCGCAGTATCTGAAGATGCTCATTTTGAAATCCGTAGCAACAGGCCTCATTCATGTCACGCAATGTGAACTTAGCCCTAAAGCACACCTGAACTGAGATAGGTCTGAGATATACTGCAGGGCGCTTTTCGATCTGTCAGTGCTGCGTTTGCATTTTTAAAAACACGCTCCCATTGACTTGCATTAAAATCGCCGTAAAATCATTGCAAAATTGCTGCTATCATGATTTTTCAAAAATGGTGATATTACCATGATTATATCACGACTTTAATACGAGTCCATGGAAATGTGCTTTAACAAACGCAGTGCTGATGGTTTAAAAAGCATTTTGCAGTGTGTCTCAGCCCATATGGAGGCTGCCATACAGTATTTATTTCCTTTTAAACAATGCAGATTGACTGGCTGTTTTGTTGAGCCTCTACCTCCAATGCTAGGTACATACGATACAATTTTCTGGCAGATTTACCTGCCAGATCGATTTTTTTTCAACATGTCCGATGTGAATTGCAATCCATTTTCCTATTGATTTTCTGTTTGATTTCCAAAGAAGTGAACACAAATCAATCAAAAAATCGATCGAACATGTTGGAAAAAATTGATCTGGCAGGTAAATCTGCCAGAAAATTGTATCATGTGTACCTAGCATAATACTTTTAGCCATAGACCCTGATGAAGCACACAGATCAGGTGCTCTCTCTGACTGCAGTCTGACTGGATTATCTGCATGCTTGTTTCAGGTGTGAGACCAGCAGGACTGCTAGGCAACTGGAATTATTTAAAAGGAAATAAATATGGCAGCCTCCATATCCATATCACTCTCAGCTCAGGTGTCTTTTAACCACTTCAGCCTGCAGGTTTTTTTTCTCCTTATGGATGAGAGGAATTTTCACATTTCAGCGCTTCTCCCATTCATTCCCCAATAACTTTATCACTACTTATAACAACAAAAGGATCTATACCTTGTTTTTTTCACCACCAATTAGGCTTTCTTTGGGTGTTGCATTATGCTAAGTATTATTTGATTCTATGCATTTTAATTGGAATAATAAGAAAAAATTGAAAAAAAAAATCATTATCAGTTTTTGGGCCATTATAGTTTTAAAATAAAACACTGATCTGTGGATAAAAGCCACATATTTTATTTGCTCATTTGTCCCGGCTTTAAATTATATCCCTAGTACAATGTATGGTGACAATGTTTAATTTGGAAATAAGGGTGCATTTTTTCAGTTCTACATCCATCACTATTTACAACCCCATAATTAGACACTAATATACCCTCCTGACAAATATAAAAAAAAAAAATCAGTCCCTAATGTATGTAGGTGTAATTTTACTATTTGGCCACAAGATGTCCTCACGCATTATTTTCTATTAGCGTACTATAAGTACGCAATAAGCAATTAATGTGTTACTTCGGAAGTGACGCAGGCATCTCATTGATGCCGGTGATCATGGGGACTTGAGGGGAGATGAATAAATGGGAACAAAGTTCTCATTCATTAATCTAACGATCAGCGGCGGGAGCGAGCGAGTGGGAGGGAGCGCGGCTGCACGATCGCTCCTGCTTCTGAGAATGATCACTGTTTTTGAACAAAAACAGTGATCATTCTTTCTGTACAAGATGGATTGGCTCATGGGACTTCTGTCCCCTGCCACCAATTCCCCCTGTCTCTGGGACCATTGTGAACGCAGGCTGCCGCGCACACAATCGTGTGGGCAGCCCTGCAAACAGCACGGAAGTGAGTCTCGCGTCCCTGTGGCTTTAGCAGCCACGGACGTGAGACTCACATCCGTGCAGCTGAAATTGTTACATGATGTATCTCCTACAGAACCATTTCCCAATAGAGTCACTGTTAATATGTAATAAGGGCTAAGTTTACTGCTCTGTCTAGCAAACCATGCTGGGGTTCCTCCACCTCATTACAGAAGAAGTAGGTTAGTAAAAGTGATGAAATTTCATCTAGATAGAACACAAAGTGTAGGCTTGAAGCTACATTGGCTATCATTCATAAAGCATTTCCGCATGCGGAAATGCTTAAAACAGCTGACTTTACCGAACACTCAGCAAGTTCGGCATTCATAAAGCCTTTTTCCGCATGAAAAACTGACACTACCGAGCAGAGTGATAAATTACCGCCTTGTACGGTGACTATCGGAACAAATGTAACAAAATGGTAATTCATAAAGAATTACGCAAGTGGTATGTGGACGGGAAATACCGCTCCCTCTCATGTGGCGATACTAATGTAAAGTTAATGGAGACACAGACCTCCCAGGCAGCTGCAGTAGAGCGGAACACGGAGAAATGTATCAACTCAGCTGCTTCCTGTGTCTCCGCCTGCTTACCGCCAGCCTAGTTCGGGGAATCTCCGCACTGCTACCGCACATGGATACATTTTTATGAATGCCCACCCAGAAGTCTAAAATACCGGCAGCGGTGTTTTCCCGCATTGATTCTCCTTACCGACAGCTCCTTCATGAATGATACCCATTATGTTTTTTTTAGAACATGTACAGGGATTGATGATTTGCTATTAGGTGTTTGCTACCCTTTGGCGAGTATTACCAAACCATAGGGGCTGCTAAAAGGTTCATTATTTATTTTTTAATACATGCAGTACAGCCTTGTTTTTATTAAGTACCGTATATTCCGGCATATAAAACAACTGGGCGTATAAGACGAGCCCCCAACTTTTCCAGTTAAATTATAGATTTTGGGATATACTCGACGTATAAGACTACCCCATCTTCCAACGCACACCAAATAAAAAAAATTAAAAAAAAAACATAATTAGTTGTTGCTATGTATGAACAGATACTGGTGCTGTACTGTATGTGGTACCCAGTATATAACAGTATATAGGCGATTCATTGGTTGGGTTGGTCAACTCTCGCTCTACCTAAGTGGATTAGTCAGCTCTCCCTTTCTATGTGTTTATCAGAGCGGTATGGAAGAATAGATTGTGCTGTGCCCATAAAACATGCCTCTTTCACCCTTCTGGCCCATCCTTGTATCCTATTTACCTCCTTCTCTGCCTCTCAGATCTCGCAAATGCACGTCTGAGCCTCTTCATTACAGTCCTCAGCAGTGAGATCTGAGAGTTGGTAACAGGATAGGGCTTATTACCCGGCATCAATGACATCCGGCGTATAAGATGACCCCTGACCTTTCAGAAGATTTTCAAGTGTTAAAAAGTAGTCTTATACACCAGAATATACTGTAATAGTTTTTCTGAGAGTTTGTACGCAATATTAGAAATACCTGGCATACTTGTATAAGTCCACTATTTCTACCTTTATAAACCTAGGTCCACACTAGGTTCGTGACGGATCAGATCCGTTTGAAACGGATCCATTTTTTTCCCCTCCATTTTTATGTTTTTAAAAATGTTTGGAGCATACTTTTCCAGTCCGTGCCCAGGGAGGGGAGGCCACCGAACCAGAGGGTGAAGCAGCCAGCACGGGGTGACAGCGGTCGGCGGGGAGGGGGGATGCCCTCCTCCCTCACCTGGGACCCCCGTCCCCGCTACCCCTCCAGCTACATGCACAAAAATAATTAAAATGTATGTATGCCGCAAGTGGGGAGCTTCCCTTCTTTACTTCCTCCGCTCGCCGCGTCACTACCTGCAATGCTGCCCTCTATACTTCGGAGGGCGGCATTGCAGGAAGTGACGCAGCGAGCATAGGAAGTAAAGAAGGTAAGCTCCCCGCTCGCGGCATTCATACATTTTAATTACTTTTGCCCATATAGCTGGAGGGTTAGCGGGGACAGGGGACCCAGGTGAGGGAGGGGGTGTGTCCCTCCTCCCCGCCAACCACTGCCACCCCCCACCCCCGTCTTGGCTGCTTTCCCCTCCAGCATGTCGGGCGGCATTGCCGGAAGTCACGGTGAGCAGAGGACGTAAGGTGCTTCCCCGCTCGCTCGCTATACTTTTACTGCACATACCCAGGTGAGGGTTCCCACCACCGTCATGGCTGCTACCCCCTCAGGCTACCTGGGGGACACCTGTTGGGGTCCTGGCTGCTACCCCCACAGCCATCTGTTTTTTTTTGGGGGGGGGACAAAAAAAAAAGAAAAGAAATGGATCAAAAACGCTTGCTGCAAAAGGGAAGCATGGATCCATTTGTGTTCCGCTTTCTTAAAACGGGAGCCTGGACTGCAGATTGCATTCTGCAACTGGGTCTAGCGTGGACCGACCCTTACTATCTCTATGTGTACCATGGGGCTGTCATGAAATGTAATTTTGTTGTGTTACACAATGACAATAAAGTGCTTCAATCTTGTATTTTGTGGACAAATTTGTAGGCCAGGCACAGGATCTTGAAGCTTATTCTGAAGTGAATAGGAAGTCAGTGGAGGGATATACACAGGGTTGCGCAGAGGCAGAGTGCTGGGAAGAATGAATAAGTCTAGCTGCCACATTCATGATGGACTGTAGGGGGTGATACAGTTACAAGGGAGGCCTGATAGAAGGGTGTTGCAGTAGTCGAAGCAGGAGATGATGAGGGCATGAATGAGTAGTTTGGTGGTGTTCAGGGTCAAGAAGGGGAAGATCTTGGATCTGGTAACGATTTGGAAGGTAGATGCTTATTTGACTTTCCTGACAACAATTCCCATAAAAGGCTGGCAGCAAATTCAAAATATTTCACACTTGAGGCTGATCAGTATGGCTGTGGGATATGTTAAGGACAGATGCTGGGCATATGAGACAAATTGGAAAAAAAATAGAGGAAAAAAATGCAGAAGAAAAAATGTAAGAAAACAGGAATACAAATATGAATACATTACAATACAATACAGGTGAAAAAGAGAAGAAAAGTTATTTCTTAGGCCTGGTGCACACCAGAGGAGTTTTTCTGAGCGTTTTTGAGTTTTTGAAACCTCCTGCTAATGTTATACTATGTGTCTGTGCACACTGGAGCGATGAGGTTTTGTAAAAAGAAACCCCATAGCATTACATTCGGAAGAGCTTTTGAAACTTTTAGCATTTGGGGAGCTTTTCTGGTGTGTCTCAGCCCATATTTCACTTCTCATGGTGAACCAAACCACTGGGAGTTTGTATGGGATTAAAAGCAACCAAATAGCCCCTTTACCTTAAAGAGAATCTGAAGGTAAAAAATAAATAAAATAAAATCAGATACTTACCTAAGGAGAGGGAAGGCTCTGGGTCCTACCGAACCTTCGCATCCCTCTCCTCATCCTCTCATTCCCCTGCAGGCTTCTCCGTTTAAATCTCCTGCCACAGAAGGCTTCAAAAGTCTACAGGAGACCGAGTGCTCCAGCCGGCTCTTTACTGCGCATGCGTGAGTGTGCAAGAGCGGGCGCTCAGGCATGCGCAGTATGGAGCCGTCTGAAGCTCACTTGGAGCAGAAGAGAGCAGTCCTCGACCCATGGGTCGGAGACTGCTAACGGGGAGCCAGTGCAGGAATGATTGGATGAGGAGAGGAACAGAAAGGCTCTATAGAACCCAGAGCCTTCCCTCTCCTTAGATAAGTATCTGTTTTTTTTATTTTTTATCTTCAGACTCCCTTAAAAAAAAAGAAAAAGACGAAGCCACCAAGAACACATGTAAGAAAGAGGTGTCAGCAAAAGAGGCTGCAGCCTCAGGGCTCAGTGTAAGAGGGGACGCACAACTCACTCAGCTATCCTTCCCCATTGTGTTTGAAGCAGAGAGAAATACAGAGAAATAAGAAAAGGGCATGGCAGTGACTGCAAGCCAGATGAATGGAGATTAAGGTGTTGGGGGTTGGGTGCCCTGGGGCACCTCTTAGTCTAATAGCAATCAGTGTGTGATGGGTGGGATGGAGAGGCGCACTTTGGTGTCTTAGCCTTGGGTGCTGGAGGACCTTGTCCCGGCTCTGGTTAGCACAGGCAGTGGCGTAGCAATAAGTATAGCAACCATAGCGTTGCTACGGGGCCCTACGCCACAGGGGGCCCGCCTGCCCGTACATCAGTTTTTTTTTTTTCGTTTAGTTTTTTTTTTTTTTTAATGTCGGTCCTGTCCGGGGCCCCCACCCCCCATACTTTTAGAGCTGCGGGCCCCCCCTCCCTGGCCCTCCTCCTCTGATAAGGTGGCTGTGAGGAGGAGGACTACTTGGGCGCAATGATACTCCTGGCGGCCGGCCCGACAGTTACTCTATAGTTCCGGCTTCCGGGCCGGCCAGCCAGGGAGATGGAGGAGTGACGTCCTATGCGCGTGCGAGGGAGGGAGCGGACTGCTCAGGGTGCTGTGCCTGTTGGACTGGAGGAGGCCAGAGCGGAGGAGAGCGGAGCGACCCGACCCGGCCCCACCCCACCGTGACCGTCCCACGCAAGCTGCCCGCAAGTAAATTAATACATGTGCCTGGCTGGCTGGTGCTGCTGGCTGCTGTGGAGCACGGTCGGAGGTGGGTGGGTGCTGGGGAACGGCCTGGCCGGGGGACTTGCTGTCTGCTGTGTGTGGGGGGATGGGGGAAACAGAGAAGTGCTGGCTGCTGTGGGGGGGGGGGGGGGGAGAGAGATGTGCGTGGGGGGGGGGGGGGAATGGGGGAGAGAAGTGCTGGCTGCTGTGGGGTGGATGGGGGAGAGAGAGGTGCTGTGCGTGTGTGTGTGTGTGGGGGGGGGGGATGGGGGAGAAACGTGCTGGCTGCTGTGGGGGGATGGGGGAGAGAGAGGTGCTGTGTGTGTGTGTGGGGATGGGGGAGAGAAGTGCTGGCTGCTGTGGGGTGGATGGGGGAGAGAGAGGGGTGCTGGCTGCTGTGTGTGGGGGGGGGGATGGGGGAGAGAAGTGCTGGCTGCTGTGGGGGGGATGGGGGAGAGAGAGGTGCTGTGTGTGTGTGTGTGTGGGGGGGGGATGGGGGAGAGAAGTGCTGGCTGCTGTGGGGGGATGGGGGAGGGAGAGGTGCTGGCTGCTGTGTGTGGTGGGGGGGATGGGGGAGACAGAGAGGTGCTGGCTGCTGTGGGAGACAGAGAGGTGCTGGCTGCTATGGGGGGGGGGGGATGGGGGAGACAGAGAGGTGCTGGCTGCTGCCCCCACATAGCGATTATTGTCTGGTGAATTGCCCTCCATAGCGATTATTGTCTGGTGAATGCTCCCCCCACATAGCGATTATTGTCTGGCGAATGGTCCCCCCCATAGCGATTATTGTCTGGTGAATGGCCCCCCCCCATAGCGATTATTGTCTGGTGAATGCCCCCCCCCCCCCATAGCGAGAGATTGTCTGGTGAATGCTCCCCCCACATAGCGATTATTGTCTGGTGAATGCCCCCCCATAGTAAGCGATTATTGTCTGGTGAATGCTCCCCCCACATAGCGATTATTGTCTGGTGGATGCTCCCCACATAGCAAATATTGTCTGGTGGATGCTCCCCACATAGCAAATATTTTCTGGTGAATGCTCCCTGCATAACGATTATTTTCTGGTGAAATGCTGCCCACTTTACGATTTCTGGTGAAATGATGCCCGCATAATGCTTATTTTCTGGTGAAATGCTGCTCTCTTTACGATTATTTTATGGTGAAATACTGCCCACTTTACGATTAATTTCTGGTGAAATGCTGCTCTCTTCACAAATATTTTATGGTGAAATGCTGCTATCTTTATGATTAATTTATGGTGAAATGCTGCTCTCTTTACGATTAATTTATGGTGAAATGCTGCTCTCTTTATGATTAATTCAGTACTGTAGAGTCGCAGTCAAGGAGTCGGAGTCGGGGGAATTTTGGGCACCCGGAGTCGGAGTCGTTGATTTCATAAACTTCGGAGTCGGATGATTTCTGTACAAAATCCACAGCCCTGTTAAGTATTAGACTAAGGAGTCGGAGCCATTTTGGGTACTCGGAGTTGGAGTCGTGGTTTCATAAACTGAGGAGTCGGAGTTGGAGTCGGAAGATTTTTGTACCGACTCCACAGCCCTGGATTAATTTATGGTGTAATGCTGCTCTCTTTACAATTAATTTATGGTGAAAGGCTGCCCTCTCTACGATTATTTTATGGTGAAATGCTGCCCACTTTACGATTATTTTCTGGTGAAATGGCGGTGGGGATGGGGGGGGGGGGGGCCCATACAAAAAATTTGCTATGGGGCCCAGTCATTTCTAGCTACGCCCCTGAGCACAGGGTATTATACAATGTACAGTTCCTTAATTATTACCATTATCTAATGTCCATATACCATAACTAATGCAGTGGCTCAACGAGAGCCCTCCGCTCCATGTCCCAGGTGTAGTCACTCACATCTTCTGCACCCCCTATTGCTATGACTCTGACTTTGAGGAGTCAGTGCATTGTGAGTAAGGAATGTAGCAACGTGTGTGGTGATGAAATGCTGGGTTCACAATGACATTATCTAGCCAGCAGCGTGTGTGGGGAGGACGTCCAGATGTCCTGGCTCTATTAGAGGACTCTGAGTGTGTGTAATGCCACAATTCCTCTATTGACGTCACACCACTTATTTCAGTAACCATAATAGGAATAACTCTATACCTGAGAATAAAGTTCAGCCAGTTGTACTATGTTGTGTACTTCAGATGTGCACCACTGATAATATCTTTAATTGGTGTGTGGATGCATTTCCACGTTCTTGGCTAATTCCTCTAATTCATTAGGACTACAGCAGAGGACAGATGACTGACAGGTATTTCTGCGCCTGGCTGCTGCTGACCTGGCAGCTAGAATGAAATGATCCGTTCTGCGTAAGGCCAATGTCAGCATGAGCCGCTTGATGAAGTAGGTTAGGAAGGAAACATACTAATTTGATTGCAGAAACATTCCAAGGAGACATTTATCTTTTGAATGAAAAAAGCCATAAGCTGTGGAAAAGAGAAAGTGTTGGATGCCAGCTGCAGACAGTGTAAAAGAGTGAGAGTGAGGGATGCTTTCGTCTCCTTATATGGTAAAATGATATGCAGGGGTTTCAGCGTGCTGTGAAGACTGTCTGTTTCCACACACAGTCCGGGATGCAGAGCTGATAGACGGCTGCGATCCTCCTGTGACACCATTCCAGCTGTGCATCTGGCGGAGAGCGCCTCTCCTGCTCTGCATGTGCCACTTCCTCCAGCACAGGCTGCCAGCGCTTTGCAATCCAGGTACATCTCCATCTTTCTCCAGCACAGGCTGCCTGCACTCTGCAATCCAGGTACATCTCCATCTCTCTTCAGCACAGGCTGCCTGCACTCTGCAATCCAGGTAGATCTCCATCTCTCTCCAGCACAGGCTGCCTGCACTCTGCAATCCAGGTACATCTCCATCTCTCTCTAGCACAGGCAGCCTGCACTCTGCAATCCAGGTACATCTCCATCTCTCTTCAGCACAGGCAGCCTAAACTCAGCAATCCAGGTACATTTCCATCTCTTTCCAGCACAGGCTGCATGCGCTCTGCAATCCAGGTACATCTCCATCTCTTTCCAGCACAGGCTGCATGCACTCTACAATCCAGGTACATCTCCATCTCTTTCCAGCACAGGCAGCCTAAACTCAGCAATCCAGGTACATCTCCATCTCTCTTCAGCACAGGCAGCCTAAACTCAGCAATCCAGGTACATCTCCATCTCTCTCCAGCACAGGCTGCCTGCACTCTGCAATCCAGGTACACCTCCATCTCTCTCCAGCACAGGCTGCCTGCACTCCGCAATCCAGGTACATCTCCATCTCTTTCCAGCACAGGCTGCCTGCACTCCGCAATCCAGGTACATCTCCATCTCTTTCCAGCACAGGCAGCCTAAACTCAGCAATCCAGGTACATCTCCATCTCTCTTCAGCACAGGCTGCCAGTGCTCTGCAATCCAGGTACTTCTCCATCTCTCTCCAGCACAGGCTGCCTGCCCTCTGCAATCCAGGTACATCTCCATCTCTCTCCAGCACAGGCTGCCTGCCCTCTGCAATCCAGGTACATCTCCATCTCTCTCCAGCACAGGCTGCCTGCACTCTGCAATCCAGGTACATCTCCATCTCTCTCAAGCACAAGCTGCCTGCACTCTGCAATCCAGGTACATCTCCATCTCTCTCCAGCACAGGCTGCCTGCACTCTGCAATCCAGGTACATCTCCATCTCTCTCTAGCACAGGCAGCCTGCACTCTGCAATCCAGGTACATCTCCATCTCTCTCAAGCACAAGCTGCCTGCACTCTGCAATCCAGGTACATCTCCATCTCTTTCCAGCACAGGCAGCCTGCGTCCTGCAATCCAGGTACATCTCCATCTCTCTCCAGCACAGGCAGCCTAAACTCTGTAATCCAGGTACATTTCCATCTCTCTCCAGCACAGGCAGCCTGCGCTCTGCAATCCAGGTACATCTCCATCTCTCTCCAGCACAGGCAGTCTGCGTCCTGCAATCTAGGTACATCTCCATCTCTTTCCAGCACAGGCTGCCTGAGTTCTGCAAATAAGGTACATCTCCATCTTTCTCCAGCACAGGCAGCCTAAACTCTGCAATCCAGGTACATCTCCATCTCTCTCAAGCACAGGCTGCCTGAGTTCTGCAATACATGTACATCTCCATCTCTTTCCAGCACAGGCAGCCTGAGTTGTTCAGCAATCCAGGTACAACTCCATCTTTCTCCAGCACAGGCTGGCTAGGCTCTGCAATCCTGGATCCTCTCCATCTCTTTCCAGCACAGGCTGCCTGCACTCTGCAATCCAGGTACATCTCCACCTATATCTAGCAGAAGCTGGCTGCCCTCTGAAATCCAGGTACATCTCCATCTCTCTCCAGCACAGTCAGCCTAAACTCTGTAATCCAGGTACATCTCCATCTCTCTCCAGCACAGGCTGCCTGAGTTCTGCAAATAAGGTACATCTCCATCTTTCTCTAGCACAGGCAGCCTAAACTCTGCAATCCAGGTACATCTCCATCTCTCTCAAGCACAGGCTGCCTGAGTTCTGCAATACATGTACATCTCCATCTCTTTCCAGCACAGGCAGCCTGAGTTGTTCAGCAATCCAGGTACATCTCCATCTTTCTCCAGCACAGGCTGGCTAGGCTCTGCAATCCTGGTTCCTCTCCATCTCTTTCCAGCACAGGCTGCCTGCACTCTGCAATCCAGGTGCATCTCCACCTATATCTAGCAGAAGCTGGCTGCCCTCTGAAATCCAGGTACATCTCCCTCTCTCCAACACAGGCTGCCTGAGTTTTGCAATCCAGGTACATCCCTATCACTCTCCTGCACAGGCTCCCTGTGCTCTGTAATCCAGCTATTTTTCCCTTTCCAGCACAGGCTGCCAATTCTTTGCAATCTAGGTATATCTCCCTCTCCAGCACAGGCTGTCTGAGTTCTGCAATCCAGGTACATCTCTATCACTATCCAGCACACGGTGCCTGCGCTCTGCAATCCAGGTACCTCTCCGCCTATCTGTAGCAGAAGCTGGGTGTGCTCTGAAATCCAGGTACATCTCCCTTTCCAGCATAGGCTGCCTGCGCTTTGCAATCTACGTACCTCACAATCTCCCTCCAGCAGAAGCTGCCTGAGCTCTACAATCCAGGTATCTCTCCCCCTCTCTCTATCACAGGCTGCATGCGCTCTGCAATCCAGGTACATCTCTCCTCTCCAGCACAGGCTGCCTCTGCTCTGCAATTTAAGTACCTCTCCCTTTCCAGCACAGGCTGCCTGTGATCTGTAATCCAGGTACCTCTCCCCCTCTCTCTACCACAGGTTCCCTGTGGCTCTGCAATCGAGGTACCTGTTCCCCTCTTTCCAGCACACGCTGCCTGTGCTCTGGTATCCAGGTACCTCTACTTCTCTCCAGCACATGCTGCCTGCGCTCTGCAATCCAAGTACCTCTCCTTCTATCCAGCACAGGCTGCCTGCGCTCTGCAATCCAGGTACTTCTCTCCTTCTCTCTATTCTATCACTTGTGCTCTCCTTATTGGCTGGCCTTTATCTGTATGGCAAGATGCTGCTGTGACTAAGGAGAGATGGAGAGGAGAAGCAGCTAGAAGCATCCATGCTTTGTGCTCATGCTGTCACTCACATGCATTGTGTCAGTGTGCTGTGTCTGCATCCTCATCTCTATGGGAGACGGGGACTTTATACAACCAGGGAAGCACAAAAGTGTCCTTGTTGCTTTTTCTGCTACAGTTTCTATATACATTTTAGTTGGTTGCAAATGCTTGTAATTTGAATGACAGGGTCCAGGGTTTTTCACATTGATATAATTCATAGTCCATCGTCACAAAACAGATTACCCCATGCAATGGCTTTGCACTGTATGGTAAAAGCAATGCATTTTTTTCACATTTGTTTGTGATTATAAATCTTGTTGAGTTTGTACATGTAGGTTTTATTTTTGCAGATTATCCATGGCTGACCTTTGTGAGCCTTATTCGGATTGGTCAGATTAGGCATCTTTTGATTGCCGTTTGCCAATAGAAAGCTTGTTACACACTGATGCTCTAAATAAGTGTTTATCCTCATTATAGCAGTGCATACCCCTTTATGAAGGATGGTGTTGGCCATATACCCCCTTTTGTGGGTAACAGCATATTAAGCTATTCTTGCACCACACAGTACCCTGTATTTATGTATGAATGTCTTTCAGACATTCCTTTATGTTTTACCTGACCTACTTATTCATATTTTCTTATATACTTTTTCATCTTTTTAAAACTCAAAACTTAGTATAATGAAATCACAGAAAATCATTCAAATCTCCAACAAAAGTGCTTCCTGTACCACCTGTGCTGTACTGAGGTGTATACTAGTGTAACTATTGCTGCTTTCTAGGGTACGATAAAATAGGTACTTTTTATTGCCACCTAATATATATCTCAAAGGAGGATAATAATAAGAATTCATGTGGGCATGATCAGTTCATGTGGGCATCATCATGACATCACGTCTATATATAACATCATCATTCTAGCCTGACTCCAGGTAGAAAGAAAGCCACTGTTTAGACCAGATCTGTATTGAAAAATGATTACATGTATTTTTATATGTGACTACCATCCTGTAAATACCTGTACAGCAGCCCTTACCTTGAGAGAGGGTGGGACAACTCTCAACTGACAGCCCTACACTATTAAACACTTGTAAGTAATTTCCCCTCAGCCTGTTATCTTACCTGTTACATCAGGATTTATTTTAGAACACAGTGCAGGCTGATAATATATTTACCACCTGCTGCCCTACCTTGTAGTTGGACAAAATAAAAAGCAGTGCCTCTATAATGTTCTATAACTGTGCAATTTTTGGCTCAGTTTGTGTTGCAGATTCATGGGAACTCACCATCACTACATCCCAAAACCAGAGCAAATCCATCACTGATCACTTACTAAATAAGTGGCTTCTCATTTGTTATGTATGCGCAAGCACATTCGTAAACGCTGAGCTGTCTGTGCTCACTATTGCTCAGAGAAGGAAGGTCAGGCCAGGCGGCTGGCTGTGCTCTATGTCTGGCCTGTCTGCAGAGTGTCTGTTTGGCAATTGATATTAAATTGTCACTGTTTAGGTAGAACGGCCAAAAAGTAAAGAGTGTACATAGCTTTGGGCATCAAGAAGTCCCCAAGCTGGGCTTGCAAAGGGGGCATGACCGCAGGCGGGCTTCGGTGACCAGGTCTGGGACAATAGGCCCGGCTAGATGAGGATGGCCAGACTAGTGAACTATATAGTAGTGGTAGGTAAATACAATATGTTTGTGATATTATTATTTTTATTATTAGTATTGATTTATAAAGCACCAACGTATTCCATTGCAGCAAGGAAGCAAAACAGGAGAGGACCCGCAACATCCACACACAGATGAGCCAAAGGGAGCCAGGAACTCGTAAGCTCAGCAACCAGTAGAAAAGAAAATTCCGCTGCACCAATGGCTGGGTGAAAAAAGTTCTCCGTTTATTGTTAAATCAGTGGGTACAACAAGTTAAAAAAGCTCATGCGTATCGGAGCTCATGGCCCCTTAATCATGGGCCATGAGCTCCGATACGCATGAGCTTTTTTAACTTGTTGTACCCACTGATGTAACAATAAACAGAGAACTTTTTTCACCCAGCCATTGGTGTAGCGGAATTTCCTTTTCTACTGGTATTCCATTGCGCTGTGAAAAGTAAGACACAAACAGGGGGTACATAATAATACACCCAATGGTATATATACCAACATACAAAACACTGCATTGGTACAAAATACAGAATTGGTACAGAATTCAGAATTAGTAATTACAGTGACAAAAGTAACATTATGAATAAAATGTATACCAAATTCTAAAATACAAAAGGTGGATCGCCATTGCGATCTTGCAATCTAAAGGATTAGGGGGAACCTAGAGGCAGTGTATCTTTAGGTTATAGTAAGGAGTGCAATTTGGTATGGTTTGCTTGTTAGAAAAAGTGAGTTTTGAGTGAGCATTACTAATTAATCATTAATCATTATGTTATTGCTGTATAATTCAATGATGAATAAATAATACCTGTGGCTTTTTTGTTGTTGTCACGGCTCAGTTTGTGTAAGTCAGGGGCAGCGCACTGGCCCTGGGTAGTGGGTTTTTTTCCGGTTGATCAAATGACAATTTATTTTTATTACAAACTATAGAGTTGCACAATGCTGCAATCACCACATTGTGGTAGTGATTGATCTGATCTCTCAAGTACAGTACTGTAAATGGTTGCTGTGGATGAATAAATCTAATGGTTTTACAATGAATGATATTTAACTGGGCTGTTCTGGACTTTTTGTTATTTTGCGATAACAGACGAACAAAGTTGCCTAATATTTATCAAGAAGTTTTAAATCAGGATGATACCATTTATTGGCTAACTACAAATGAATATGATAATATTTATCAGGCACTCGTGATTTTGCAGTTATTATTAAAGCCTTATGGGATATATATATATATATATATATATATATATATATATATATATATATATATATATATATATATATATATGTATATCTATATATATGGATGCAGGACCTTCTATGTGGTCCTTGTTGTTCTCTGTGTATCCTGTCCAGGAGATATATTCCCACATGCAGCCTAGCTGTTTTTCCTAAGCTCTTTGAAGCAGGAATGAGATCACAGATCATTTCTGTAGAATGGCCATGCAGACGTTAATGTCCCTTGCCTAGGAAACTACAAAGCTTGCTTTGTATAGCCATACCTTAGGCTGAGGAATGTGGTGTGGTCACATGACTCTATAAAATAGTAACCCCCACATAGTTCTCCAGCATCAGTGGAGAAAGGGAGCTGCTTTTTTTTCACACATTCTCTTATAGACACTTAACCATGGATGGTAAACACATCCACATGTGAATTTTTTATATTACTTTCATTCATTGCGCTCTGCTCAAGAAAAATGCAGATTCAGCAATTTAAGTAACTTTTCCCCTATACTTCCAGGGTATCATTTCCAAAGCAAACAACCCATTTAGCCAGTTATGTCAGAATCTGCAGTAACCTCTGGAACACATTCCACAGCCGTATTGTTCACGTTGTTAAGGGGGGCGTTGTGGTTTCCAACTCAAGCTTTTCCTTCTCTATTCTAAATTCCATGTATATTCTCTGTCTCGCTGTGTAAATGGTGCACTTCTTCATCCTGATTGGAACCACATTTTTAAGGGCAGTGTTCCTGCCATAGTCACTGAAAATGTAAGAGGAACTTGCATGTATGGCAAGTGATTTCAGTGTACAGCATCAGGGTGGCTTCTCCATACCAGTCCAGAGAAGTCACTTACACCGTCACAGTCATCATCCCTTCATAGAAAAGGTAAGGAATGCAAACTGTTTGCAATATAAATTTCTTCTAGTGGTCTGATATGATTGTTATCATTCACTGGAAATACCATACCCTTTGCTATGGAGCCCTTAAATATGATGTGGTGCAGCCAAATAACTTAAGAAGTCACATAATTTGTTGATTGGGGTCCACCAATCTGTTAATAGAAACACACTCCAAGAGACTTCCAGGGTGGCTCTACAAACATGATCTGTCACATTATGTCTATGTAAATAGACATGTAAAAGGCCCTGACTCTGCAACACCACTAAGCAAGCGACATGAGATCAAGGGGCACTTGATAGAAGTATATACTGTATATTCCCGCATATAAGACTACTTTTTAACCCTTGAAAATCTTCTGAAAAGTTGGGGGTCGTCTTATATGCCGGGTGTCATTGATGCGGGGTGATACGCCCTATCCTGTTACCGCCTCTCAGATCTCCCTGCTGAGGGAGCGCAATCTATTCTTCCATACCGCTCTGATAAACAGGTAGACAAGGAGAGCTGACCAGTCTACTTAAGGAGAGTTGACCAATGCAACAAGTCAATTGACTATATACTGTTATATACTGGGTAACACATACAATACAGCACCAGTATCTGTTCATACACAGCACCAATACATGATTTTTTAATTTTAATTTGGTGTGCATTGGAAGAGGGGTAGTCTTATACAGTGAGTATATCCCAAACTCTATATTTTAACTGGAAAAGTTTGGGGGGTCGTCTTATACACCCAGTCGTCTTATACGCCAGAATATACGGTATTTTGGTTGGGTTATAAAATAAAAAATAACCCCAAATATTGAAGATTGCACAACGCACCATTAAATACCTTATAATAAAATAGAAAGAATATGGCACCACTACAAGCCTGACAAGAGAAGATTTTTTTTCCCAAATTCACTAAGATTTCCAAACATGCAGTAATAGTTCGCTAATAAACTAGAAAATGTTGCTTCACTTCACTAAGGCCTGCTCAGTTATGTCGAAGTCTCACCAGCTTTGGAGTAGGTCTCTGTAGTAAGCTGTGATTCTTCTCTGATAAGTGGCCATTTCTGCTTCAGTCTTGTGACAGCTTACTAGAGTAAAAGTAATTCCCTGTATCCCTTTAGATGAGCATGCATGTGACTAGAGAGCCCTCGTCTGTGTATCACTATATATGGTAGCTCTGCACATCTAAAGAGATACAAAAAAGCCTTATTAATGTCTCCTGCTCTTGTGGTTTTTCTGATTTCCCACAGTGCATTGTATTATTATTATTTAGTATTTATATAGTGCCGATATCTCTCACAGCCCTGTACAGAGTCACTTATGGTAACTGTCCCTCAGAGAAGCTACAACGTAATCCCTGCCATAGTCACATGCCTATGTATGTATCGGGTAGTGTATGTATCATAGTCTACTGCCAATTTAGGGGGAAGCCAGTTAGCATCTGATCAAATTGGGTGAGTAGCAGGTGGCTCTTCCTATTGGCTGTTCCCTTTGTCTGTCAATTTTATCCAAAGGCCAATTATTAGTTGTTGTCAGGTCTGGGTCTTAAAATACGAAAACATTTTACTTGTTTTACCGAAAGCTCTAATAATTGTGAGTTGACATTAATTGAGGTATTTAGTGCAAAAGTCAGTAATTTACCTCACTTTTTAATTTTTTTACTTTTCAGTGTGCTAACATCTTAGTGAATTGCCATTTGGCAAGACATTCAGAAAAATCTGCTGTTTTCTGCATTACTGAATGCATTCATAATTAGTGAATTGAAGCCATAAACATTAATCACATAAGCAAGAAAGACACCAAGGATAACAGTGAATGAGCTGCAAGGATCCACCATGGAGAAGGCAGTACTTATGTAAAAGACCACTTTCAGCTGTATGCTCTACAAAATCGGACTTCATGGAACAGTGGCCTAAAATTAGGAAAATTGAATACTCACCTTACAGGTAATTTTCCTTTCCTGGTGCTCTCCATGTCAGCATACTAATGGGCAAAGACCCACCTCCTTTGCCCCAGTAGGATGTCCAAAGATGTTAAAAGACTATCCCTCCCCCATACTGCCATTCTAGTTAACAAGTACGAGCCGACAGTATAGGGTGGGAACGTATGCTGACATGGAGAGCACCAGGAAAGGAAAATTACCTGTAAGGTGAGTATTCAATTTTCCTAATTCCCTGGTGTCTCCATGTCAGCATACTAATGGGCCAATAACTAGACAATAACAAGGGTGGGAGATGCAATAAGAACAACAAAATTTAATTAACAGAATGTCAACATTACATAAATCATATTGCAGAGCTGACAGTGGAGGAAATAACTTTCTTTCCAAATTCCACAGTAGACAATAGTGCAGGGTCTACACTATAATGTTTCAAAAAGGTGTGCCCAGAGGCCCAGTTAGCTGCTCTGCATACTGTGGTCAACCCGACCTTACCTAACGTTGCCCACGAGGAAGACAGACTTCTCGTTGAATGGGCCAATATTTCCTGCGGAGGCTCAAGACCATTGGTTTTGTAAGCCTTTTGGATTAGAGTGACAATCCACCTCGCTATGGTTCTTGTAGTAGCGGGTTTTCCTTTCCTATAACCGTTAGGAATTACAAACAATCTATCTGAGTCTCGAATCGAGTTAGTTGCTTCTAAATAAGCCTTGACTGTAGAAGGAATGTCCAATGGATGCAGTTTTGAGACATCATCCTGTAATCTGAAACTTGGTAGTGTCCATTCCTGATTAAGATGAAAAACTGACGTTACTTTTGGCAAAAAAGCTTGGACGGGATGGAGTACTAGTCTATCCTCATAAAAGATCAAGTAAGGCTCTGAATGCCCCAAAGCCTGCAACTCTGACACCCTTCTACCAGATGTGATTGCCACCAGAAATACTGTGATCAAAGTTCGATCATAAAGGCTTAACTCCGTTTGTTTAGATAGGGCTTTCTCAATGTAGTCCAGGACTAACGGAAGTTCCCATTTAGGGAACTTTGGTTTTAACGGAGGCCGGAGTTTAATTGTTGCTTTAAAGAATTGCTTTACCAGAGTATTGGAGGACCAGGATATTCCAGATATTGATGAAATGGCCGAGACCTGCCTCTTCAGTGTGGAATAGGCTAAGCCCATATGAAGACCTTCCTGAAGAAAAGATAACAAATTAACTACTGTAAACTCTGATGTAGGAAATCCTGACTTAGCAGCAAAGTCTGAAAAGGTCTTCCAAACTCTGTTGTAGGAGAGTGTTGTGGTTGGCTTTCTTGCTTTAGCTAAGGTTTCCGCCACCTCTGCAGAACAACCTATGTCTAACAACCTAAGCCTCTCAAATTCCATGCCATCAATCGGAGTCTTTGAGGATTTTGATGGCACATCGTTCCCTGTGAGAGTAGATCCGGCAAATCTGGAAGAGCTAGAGGATGTTGAGTGCTCAACTGAAGCAGTAGGGGAAACCACGGTCTCCTGGGCCAATATGGCAACACTGCCAGTACTGTCATTTTCTGAGTCATTAATTTCCTGAGAAATCTGAAGATTAACGGGATCGGTGGAAAAGCATATGCGAGATTGAAGCTCCAAGACTGGGAGAGAGCATCTGTCGCTAGAGCATTGGGGTCTCTGTACCTCGAGAAATATTTCTTCACTTTGTGGTTGGAATGAGAGGCAAAGAGATCGATCTCCGGACAACCCCATGTTTCGGAAATTGTTTGAAACACCAATGGATGTAGCGACCACTCGTTGTTGTTGAGTAGATTCCTTGACAGATAATCTGCTGTCGTATTTAATATTCCCGGAATATAAAGAGCCGAGAGATCCCCCAGACTCTCCTGCGCCATCTGCATTATCGGGCCAGTTTCCTTCATCAATGTCCTGCTGTGCGTTCCCCCTTGATTCTTTATATAGGATACTGCTGAGACATTGTCGATCCTCACCATCACTGATGTATTCTGTAAGACTGGAAGAAAATGTATCAAGGCTTGGAGGACAGCTCTTAGCTCTAGGACGTTTGAAACTATCCCTTGTGTTGGAAACTCCCAACAGCCTTGAGCGACTTGGTCTTGAAATACTGCCCCCCAACCTAAAGAACTGGCATCCGTTGTCAGAATATTCCAATTCTGTGGAAAGAGTGGACGACAATTTTTGAGGTTTGCCATGTTCCTCCACCATGAAAGGGAAGACCTGACTTTCGAGGAAAGTAGGATGTGCTGTGTTAACGATTCTTTGTTCCACTGTCTTAGAAATGACCACTGAAGAGGACGGAGATGCCAATGAGCCCACTTCACCATCGGTATCACTGAAGACATGAGCCCTAGGATCTGCATACATTTCCTGGCTGGAATCCAAGCTGCTAGTTCCAGATTTAGAACAGCTCGTTGAATTTTGTAAAGTTTGTCTGCTGGAAGTGATACTGTCCCTTTGACTGTGTCCAATTGAGCCCCCAGAAATATCATCCGACGAGTTGGTTGAAGCTGACTCTTGGGAAAATTTATCACCCAACCGAAAGCCTGCAGAGTATCTATCAGCACAGACCTGTCTCGAAGTAAGGCTTCCTTCGAAGAGGCCAACAGGAGAATATCGTCTAAATAATGAAGGACGCGTATTCCCTGTACCCTTACAACAGCAATTACCGATAACAGAACCTTGGAAAAAGTTCTCGGAGACGTCGATAGGCCGAACGGCAGGCAAACAAACTGAAGGTGCAACTCTCCTACTGCAAATCGAAGAAATTTGTGAAAATTGTGATGTATGGGTACATGGAAATACGCGTCCCTCAGGTCCACTGAACACATCCAGTCGCCCGGTTGAATTGATAGGAGTATAGTTTGAAGACTCTCCATTTTGAATCTCGGGGTGAAGATGAATCTGTTTAGGCTTTTTAAATCTAATACCGGCCTCAGCTTCCCAGTCTTTTTCTTTATTAAAAATAGAGGGGAATAGTATCCTGTACCTCTTTCGGAAGTTGGCACCTGCACGACTGCTTTTTGCCGCATTAGCTCTGTCACATAGTCTATTAGAATTAACAACTTTTCTCGATTGTTTGGTATCCTTGTCGAGATAAATCGATTTAGAGGCGGACTTCTTTTGAAGGACCACTTGTGACCTTCTAGCACTGTACTTAAGACCCATGGGTCCTGACAAGTCCCCGTCCAGATTTTCCCGAAATTCAAAAGCCTGGCACCAACCGGAAAATCTAGGACGGGCGTCCCATCAAAAAGGCTTAACTGCATTACTTGTGGCTGAAGATGTTCTGGCTTTTGTAGACCTTTGAAAGGTATTTTGGGGGCGTTGCCAGTTTTTACGGTACTCCCTTCCAGGGCGATAAGACTTTGACTCGGTAAACTTGCTTGCTAACTGCTTTCTGTATTGAGAGAATTTTTGTCTACTGAATCTTCTGTCCTGGGGCAACAGACCCGATTTGCCCCCTGTAACTCTTGAGATGGCCGCATCCATCTTGGGCCCGAATAAATTCTTTCCATCAAAAGGTATTTTCGACCAGGCCTGTTTCGATGTAGGATCTGCTGACCAGGGTTTCAGCCATAAATTTCTTTTCGCCATGACGGCATATAACATTGAACGACTGGCAGAGCGGACTATGTCCACACTGGCCTCACCCAAGAAGTCTGCCGATAATCTTAACTCATTTAAGCCAAACGTAACTTCATCCATCGATGCACCCCTTGCTATATCTCTTTGAACCTTGTCTATCCAAACTCTGTTAGCCTTTGCTACTGAGGTTAATGCAATAGCGGCCCGAGACGTTTCCCCTGAAGCTAAGTAGGATCTCTTCAGGTCCTGATCTATTTGCCGATCTAATACATCTTTAAAGGCCACAGCATCTTCTATCGGCAGGGTAACGTTCTTCACTATTCTCATTAATGATGCGTCTACAACAGGGCATGTCTGAATAAGTGCTTCATCCCGATCCTCCAAAGGATACATTTTTTGAAATTTATTCTTGAGAGAAGGTTTCTTGACTGTCTTCTCCCATTCTTCCAATATCACTTCCTTAATCTCCTCCATCAAAGGAAACGAAACTTTAGTTTTAGTCAGATGTTTGTAATATCGTCTTCTCTTGTTTTTTGGCGATGCCGCTTCATCCTGCCACTCTATTGCTGATCTTACACTTGAAATAAATGAAGGAACGAGGGAGAAATCAAAACATTCCATTTCTATATTCGAATCCTCATCTGAGCTATCATCTTGTGATGAGTTTCTGGAGGAACGAGTGTCTGGAGAGTGACGGCTTTGACTGTGCGACATCTCTGCCACCGTATCCTTTACCACCTGCTTTATTAGCGTGGACACTTCCCTATCCTCCCTAGCAATGTCCAGGTGGCACAACTCGCAAACCTTCTTGTGGGGTAAAGCAGGTCTACCACAAATCCAACATTGATTCTTTTCCATGACTGGTCCAAAGGAGGTAGAAGGAATCACTCGATGGTCCGAATCTTCTGTTGACGACTGCGATCTTCTATTATCATATTGTTGTAATTGCTTAAGAGCCGAGGAACTTGACGAGGATTTTGATGATGCTAAATTGGACGATTTAATATCCGTAGGATGATCCTGCCGAGAATGCTGAAGCTCCGGATCCTGACGTCGTTGGGAAGATGCAACTGACTGATCCGTAGTCCCAAACGAGGATCTATGGGAGGCTTCCTCTTTCTGCTGCTCCACCTGACGATCCTCCTTGTCGCGTCTGAAAAAAGAGGGTAATCCCCTTAATCTCAGACCAATTTGATGCTCTTTTCAAAAAAATAATTACTTACCACCCTTACCTTTTAGATTTTGATTCACCCCCTTTATGCTTTCCCATGGCAGCTGGAAT
Organism: Hyperolius riggenbachi; assembly: GCF_040937935.1. Classification (NCBI taxonomy): domain Eukaryota; kingdom Metazoa; phylum Chordata; class Amphibia; order Anura; family Hyperoliidae; genus Hyperolius; species Hyperolius riggenbachi. Next base: position 223,722,947 of record NC_090647.1, read on the forward strand.
AAAATCAAAAGGTTGCTTTAGTGAAAAATCTATGCTGTACCTATCATCATAAAAAACAAAAACTTTTATTATATTTTTTTTTTTTTTTTTTTTTTTTTTTTTTTTTTTTTTTTTTTTTTTTTTTTTTTTTTTTTTTTCAGTGTCAACCTACATAAAACCCACTTCTAATATATATCCCCTTATTTACCTAGCAGGCTAGCAGGAGCCAACAGCCTAGTCCGGAGCGCACTGGAGAAACGACCTTCCAGCAGCGCTGCCCGCTCCTACTGACTCTCTTATAGAAGAGTCGGCTGAATTCCTGCCTCCTCCTCTGAGATCCGGAATTTGCCCATAACAAAGATGGCGGAATTACAACTTCCGCCCCGGGCCCACAAAGGCAGCTGAAATCTCGCGCGCGCGCGCGAGAACACCGCCCAATCACCCGGAGAGCTCCGCATCAGCGTCCTCCGACACCAGCAGGAGCCCACAGGAGGCAAACAACCGACGTGTGCCCAGGTATCATACCGACAGCCGAAGCGGGCGGCCATGCCAGACGAGAAGCACCCTAAGGTAACACGCTGCACAGACTATATACACACCTGAGCTACAGCAACCACAGCATGCCAGGGACCCACTGCATCCTTTAGATACATAGCGTGGCCGCAGGAGTTTGTATAAATGCCCCAGGGGGAGCCATAATCAATGGCTAGGGCTCTACTACTTTTAGGAGCCTTTAGCAACCTAAGTAGCAGACTACAGCAGGAGAGCCTGAACCTGCTGGTGCCGCAAAAAAAGAGCGGAGGTAAGGGACAAGTAGAACAACATCCATGGAATCCACTACTGGAGGCGAGGACGAAAAAAAGAATGGCAGTATGGGGGAGGGATAGTCTTTTAACATCTTTGGACATCCTACTGGGGCAAAGGAGGTGGGTCTTTGCCCATTAGTATGCTGACATGGAGACACCATGAAAAAATAGCTATTTCTTAAAGAAAAGAAAAACCGAACCCCTTTTTAGTTTGTACAACTTGTGGCCCACTCCCCAAACACATGCAAGAAAGTTCTCTGGTCAGATAAGGCTAACATTGTAGTTTTTGACCCTCATTGGAAATGCATTGCGTGGTACAAACCCATCGCTTCTCTTTGCTGTGAGATCACCATTCCCAACGTGAAGCACGGTGGTGGCAGCATCATGCTTTTAGGAGCGTAACTAGAGGGGAGCAGCACCTGCGAATGCAGGGGGCCCAGAGTTGTGGGGGGTCCAACTACTAACCTTCCCTTCCTCCAATACAGAGGACTGTACTTCATATATGGTGTTTTTGTGGTTACAACAGATATGGGTGTGAAGTTCATGATGGCCACACTTGTCTTATGACCCTTGTGAAATGGTTCCCAGGGCCATGAAGGGCACCAAGGGGAGGCAAGGGAAGGGGTGTGATCATTGATCATGTGGGGCATCAAACTTTTGCTGGGGGGGCCCCATGAACTGTAGTTGTGCCACTGCATGGTATGTAGAGGTTTTTCATTCGCAGGTGTACAAAACTGGTCAGAATTGAAGACAAGGTTAATTGCACTAAAAACATGGAAATTCTTATGGAGAACCTGTTTCAGTCTGCCAGAGATGTAAGAGGGGTGAAGGTTCAACTTCCAGAAGGGCAATAACCTTAAACCAACTGCTAAATCTGCACAGGCATGATATAAAGGCCCCTTTTACACTTGCAGGGTATACCTGCATTGCGGTACCCTATTTTCCACAAGTGGTCGCAAAAGCAATGAAAGTCTATGGAGACTTTTACACTTACTAGGGTGCCTTGTGTTTCATTGGAAGCATCGGAGCTGACACAAAGGCAACAGCATTACTGCAAGCACTTAACGCACGGTGCTTGGGGTAATGGTAGTCTATGGACGATGCGCGTGGTGCGCCATGGTGTGTATATGATCCTGTCGGCACACTTTGCTGCAGGGTCATATGTTTGTAATTTTTTGCGTTAACCCCTTCTAACTTGAAGGGGTTAAAGCAGTTTTGAATTCAGGAATGAGTCAAAACCACAGTACTTATATGTGCTGAGCTTATAGAAACATGCTCCAAGAGACTTCCAACTGTAATTGTTGCAAAAGTTGGCTCTACAAACTATTGAATTGGGGGATGTATAACTATGCATACTCATGATTTCTGTTTTTTTTCTTCTAATTGCACTGCACCCAATGTGAACATTCCATAGGAATATCATTGCAATTGCCCTGTGTTGTGCATGAGTGGCGCAGGCTTGCTGCGCAGGCCAGGCATGGCTGTACTCGCGCAGGCGCAGTACAGCTGCACTCATCGGTAATTTTTGGAGGGTCCTCATTTGGCAATGGGGGACCAGAGGACAGAGAGGGAAGCCTCATTAGGATCCAGAGGCTAATCCTAAGGATCCTCAGTCTTTTCCTGTATAGGCAGAGCCATGAGGCTAATGACACTCTGATGTAGTGGATTTATACAGCAATTACATGTGGAATTAAACTTTTCATTGTGTCCTGTACTTTGGGTACACTTTAAAGGCTACTAATATTAATCCACATTAAGGTGCCCATTAAGGGTAACATTTTTTACTAAATACAATCTTTTGATGCGATTTTTATGATACAAAATAAACAGAAGGTAATTATTGATTGTTCACATTTACTGAACGATTCGTCCTTCAAATTTGATCATAAAATCCAACTTTTGGATCGATTTTAGCCTATTTAGCAATCGACCAAAGAATCATTCCTTATTGATTGCCTTTATAAATGGTGAATTTTCTATACAATTTGATCATTAAAATCGCATTGAAAACATAGGTTTGTAAACCAATGAACCAGCAAGTTCAACAGCCTTCTACTTTTTTGTATGCTTCAGCAAGTGCCTGTATTGCGTAGCGGCCAGGAATGGTTAATGACATGAAAATAATTCTGAGTTGGATTATGCAAATGTTGTGTATATGTATATGATACAGTATAAATATATGGAGCTTGAAATAGACCAGTCAAACTGCACTTTAACCTGCATAAATGTGCACAATTCTACCTTCTCTTGTTTGAATCTCATTGACCATCCCTAGTAGCAACTAGTAGTAGATCTGTTGTTCATCTACCCCTGTAGTGTGGGATATATAGGACAGCTTTCTTACTAAGCCATGATTATTCTTTGCAGCATGTTACTACAGTACTTGGACACTAGGGACTGAGTAGAAGGACTATGGCTATGTACAGTAACGTAACGGTGTCAAAGTTTTTGTATGTCTATTATTGACTATGCTTTCAATGTAGACACACAGTTTTTTGGTTCTGATGTGATTGCTGAGAGGCTTTAGTTTGTAAATGATTCAGACACAGCCACACGGTTTCACTTAGCTGCTGTCTGCTTGTGTTGCAACCTCTAATATGAAGCAGCCCGTCAGTGACTTGTGTGAACAGCATTCGTGGGTAGAGTAGTAAAGAAAGCTATGCTGACGTGAAAACAGAGAACGAATGGAGGGCTTTAGTTCAATGTGAGATTGCTAGAAGGCATCAGACAGCGTCAGTGAGGAGAAGCAATGCACATCTGAGAGGTAGGTGTGTTGTGGGCATGGAATGCTGGTTAGACGCTGCCTAAGCTGTAATTACTCATGTGCTGCCTCTAACAGTTCCTGTGAATTGCAGGTTGGATTACATGGGTGGGCCACTGCTTAATAGACCAGGCATATAATGCCACATGCTCAGGGCCGGAGCTACCATAGGAAGAAATAGGCAACTGCCCCAGGGCCCCAGAGCCTGTAGGGGCCCCCAAGGTGTCACTTCCCCATCTTAACTGTTGCTCCCCAGGGACTCTGCAGAGTCTGTTAAGTTGGGAGGTGATTGGGGGAGGGTCAGCAGCCAGCTCAGGGGCCTAGGAGGGAAATTTAGCTGCAACAAAGGGCCTCTAATGACGCGTTTTGGTCGGGGGGTGTCTGCTGTGGGGCCCTTAGGCTAATTTTGCCCTAGGGCCCAATTGTTACTTGAACCGGCCCTGCACATGCTTCCATTAGTGTATGCAGTACATTGTATACAGTACACGCTTATTTACAGTATGGTCAATTTTTGTCTATATAGTGTGTTTTGCTTCCTTTTCTCCATGCATAAGATATATAGACCACATCTGAAATAACAGAAAAAGCAGAATAGAAATACAAAATACATTAGAGAGGAACCATAACGACATATAGGAGAGTGCAGTAAATTATTCAAGATACCCAATTTTTATTATTATTATTTTTTATTTCTATAGTGCAAATATCCTCCTTTGCGCTGTACATAGTACAAACAAATAGTGGGGAGCATCAGGGCCGGGCCGAGGCAGAGGCGGGAGAGGCTCCAGGCTCAGGGTGCATTGTAGGAGGGGGCGCACAACTCACTCAGCTATCATTCCCCTATTCTGTTTGAAGCAGAGAGAAATAAGAAAAGGGGATACATGGCAGTGACTGCAAGCCAGATAACTAGAGATTAAGTTGTTGGGGGGGTTGGGGGCCCTGGGGCGCCTCTTAGTCTAATAGCAATCAGTGTGTGACGGCTGGGATGGCAGGGATGGAGGGGCTCACTTTGGTGTCACAGCCTTGGGTGCTGGAGGACCTTGTCCCGACTCTGGGGAGCATAGATACATGGGACTTCAGAACTCTGTACAATCAGGACATCCAGAAATACAATTACACACAATGTTGATATGTGGTTTGAGACATCACCAATACTGGTGCATGTTCATATGATACATTGAATCAGAATAAGAAACCCTAGGAGGATGTCCCTGTCCTTGCAAGTTTGCAATCTAGTGGGAAATGGGTTGGAGAAATTAGGGATGGAGACACAGAGGTTTCGCCCAGTTACATACTCCCTGCTGGGCAGTAAGTAGGTCACTGGGAGGATTCCTGGGTTTCCCTGTCCTATTCCCGTCGTTCAGCACTTGCACACCGCTGCCGCCATCAACATATTAAAAATTTCATGCGTGGCCCATTGACTTTCATTACTTCTGCCGCGGTTGCGTTGCCATGGAAGCCCAACGGTAGCACGCTGTTGACTTTGCAGCAGCTCGACGACCGATCGGGCACTTTCGGCACATCCTTACATGATGCTGTATTAGTGTGCTAGGCCTCATTGGGGTCTCAGTACTATCTATAGCAAATCATAGGCTTGTCTGAAAAGGTGTATTTTGAAAGTACATTTGAAGGTTTCCAGGCTCGGAGCATGATGGACTGGCTGTGGGAAAGAATTCCAAAGGAGTGGTGATGCTTGTGAGAAGTCCACTCTTACAATGAATATCCTGGTTCCAACATCAGAAAACTTCCTATAGCTATAGATTATATAGTAGCAAATATATCGGCGCCAAGGGACAATGGAACCGCCGCTGAGAAGAACAATGTCCAAAAGTTCAGAAGTCAGGCATACATCAAAGGTCAGCGCAGGTTTAGAAAGTCATTGTATGTAGGGAATGGTAAATTCTTCACTACAATGTATCAAATGCTCAGAGGTAGGTATCCGCCAAACATCAAAACTAGAAAAGGCTTACCAGCTCCCAACAACCCACATTATAAGGTTGTGAAATGGCTCATGTCACAGATAACGTCCAGGGAACATCAGACGTCGTGAAGATCCAGTGGACATCCGTGTGGAGGTAAAGTTTCAGGAATTTATATAGGAAAACAAAAACGGCAATATCTAAGCGTAACCCGTTTATTTAGATAAAATTTCTTTAAAAGGCAGTAGACATAAAAACGATAACTCACATACGGGGCCCATAAACAGGGAACCCCAGAAGATTAGCGCACATGTAATGGTCAATCGAAGATCAATAGACAATGGTGCCGCCTGTTACCTTCCCGTCCGGTTTCGCAGTCTTGCGTCATCAGGGGAGAAAAAAGGTATGTAGACCCGCCCTCCTACTGAGGCTTAGCCTAGGCTGTTTATTATGCCAAACTCTCTGTCCTCCACCCCCCCCCCCCCCTCTCTTTTCCTAGCATTCTAGAAGACCAAAGAACTTTTCTATTGGCTTTAGAGCTCTCAGTAAAAAACATTCAGCATAGATCACCTATGCCAGTACTAAAGATGTTGCCACCTGTCAGAAAGTAAATTAAAGGACATCCGAGGTGAAAATAAACTGATGAGAGAAACAATTGTATATATCCTCCTTCTCCTAAAAATGACTTTTTATTTTAGATATCCCACAGTTTTATTTTATGTTTAAATCTAGTTTTTAAGTTTTTACTGTTTCATTGTGTCTGCTCAATAACACCTTCATTGAAGTATGTCAGAGCTCAAATCTATCAATTATTGACACTTTTTATCCTTTTTCCTGCTCTCGGAAGCCATTTACTGCCAGGAAAGTGTTTTATGGCTGTAATTCCTTATCAGTGAGGGTTATGCTATAGTCTGACCCAGTCTGACCTGGCCCCGACCCATTCAGAAACTGTCACTTGTATACCTGATATTTAACTCTTTCAGGCAGAGAATGAAAGAAGGAACACAGCATAGTTATGTGTGTGCTTGGGACTGTACATACACATGTCTATCTCATCATGTCACATGTCACCTAGGAGAGGAAAGATTGTACACTGGAAAAACACTGATTAAATCATTTATAAATGAATATTGTAAAAAAATAAGTAATTTTATTCATTATTTTATTTTAACTACAGTTCCTCTTTAAGGCTGCTTTCACAGTAAGACGTTACAGGCGCACGTTAGTGCAGCCTGTAACGCATCCCAACTCACAGCAATGATTAATCAATGGGCTGTTCACAGTGCCCACGTTGCGTTACATTGTAACGTAGCACGTAAGTTGAAAATGCTGCATGCTGTGCGTTATGCGCGGCTAAGCCGCGTTAGACTGTGCGCACATGCGCAGTAGTGTTGGAGGAGGAGGTCTTCCCTCCTCCTCCTCGGCCAGGCACATGGCTAATTAATATTCACTGCACGGTGTGACATGCAGTGTTTACTTCCTGGAGAGCCGCTCTGTGCGGCGATTGGCTGGCGGGACCACGTGATGCTGCATGCGTCCAAGAGTACGCATCACGGCATCATGGACGCCAGAGTGAGCTGCACAACACAGCTCACTCTGACGTCCACATCCAAGAGCACCAGGCGTTGCGTTAGGGGCACGTTATGCGACCATAACGTTCCCTAAAACGCAACGTCTTGGTGTGAAAGTAGCCTAAGAGTAGCAGTCATGCCAGTGAGACAATATTTAAACCTATATTTCTAATTCTAAAAACCAAAGTAATAATATGGGACTCCAGGAACGTTCTATTTAGGTTTACAACTGTATATACCATTGCTTGTTACATCAGTTTATTTTCACTTCAGGTGCACGTTAAGAAACAACTGTCCTCACTCTAGAGACACTAGAAAGAGTGTCTGTCATTTGCATTGAGCTCAGGCAGGAGAACAGTCACCCTCTCTGCACTTTTCTTTCAAGATTTATGTAATTTGAAAAATAATAAATTGCTGAGACAAATAGCTTTTCAGCAGAAATTCTGCTCTCTTATATAGATTCAAGGTTAGGTCCCCACTAGCATCAAATGCCGGCATTTCACCACCGGGAGAAAGACAAAAATAAAACAATTACCGTATATTCTGGCGTATAAGACGACTAGGCGTATAAGACGACCTCCAACTTTTCCAGTTAAAATATACATTTTGGGATATACTCGCCGTATAAAACTACCCCTCTTGACTGTTAGACATTTGTATACAGTACTGTATGTACTGGTGCTATACTGTATAAACAGGTACAGACACTGGTGTTGTACTGTATGTAGTACCCAGTATACAACAACCTGCCAGTCACAGCAAGCGATGTACCTTACCGGCGATCGGATGGTTGTTGTATACAAAGCTTGCTTGGATTGGTCAGCTATTCCTGTCTCCAAGACTATCAGAGTGGTAGCGCAAACATGTCTCTTTCACCTGTCTGGCCTGCTTTTGTATACTATTACCTCCTTCTCTGCCCCTCAGATCTTGCACATGTGCGCATGCACTGCTTCACTGCAGTCCTCAGGGGCGAGATCTGAGAGGTAGAGAAGGAGGTGTGGCAATAGGATACAAGGGCGGGCCAGACGAGTGAAAGAGGCATTTTTTCTGGGCACAGTGCCGCTCTGTCTCTTTTTACATACCCCGGGTGTCCCGGACGTCTGCAGCTTGTTCCGCCTTTCACTTGCACCTTCCCAGTGAGGTGCCCCACTCGCCTCGTCATCGGGACCGCGTTAAGTCACTGCTTTCCAGGAATTACGGTGAGTGGATTTTATTCTACCACACTTGTACAGCCCCGCCGTTGCTGCTTTCATACAGTACTACATATAGTGGGGATGCGGACATTTTTGAGTTGCGCCCACCGTATGTGGCAACAAGCAGATTCTCCAGTCCAGCTCAGAAGTTTCAGCACCCGCCCTATAAGACGACACCCGGCGTATAAGACGACCCCTGACTTTTGAGAAGATTTTTCTGGGTTAAAAAGTACAACGTCTGAGTGTGTACACATTGATAAGGTTTGATTGGTGTTGCCTATGGCAGACGCTACATGGGCAGTGTTTGTTGGCTGTATTTTGGGCTTGAGTGCTGTAATAGACTTGCATGGGAAAGCCATTTGGAGGCCTTGCCTTTGTGACAGTTGTGTTCATCACTCCTATGCATAATTTCTTGCAACCTAATATTGTCCCCCTTTTTTTGCGTCCATACTAACACCAAGCTTATCTCATCATTGACTGTTGTGTGTGATTCAACCCAACGACTCAGAATATTACAAGAGCACATTTGTGATTGGTTCTCATCAAATACCATACTAATAGTTTAAACATTTATCAAAAGAAAACTGAGCAATTCACTCAGTGTTTACCCTGGATTGTGTAATCAAATAAGTTTCTCCTTACTAATACTCAAGTGTTAAAATAAATAGCAGCTAAGTGGATTAGTAAGGCCAAGGCCCATTTATATAACAGTGACAGTGTTAGACTCCATCTGTACAGGTTTCTTGTAAATATTTAGGGGTAGTGTATGACTGCTGCTCACATGCCACTGTCTATGTTCCATTAGTAAGTGTGGAAAGTGACAGGATCCAGAATAGATATGTTGATAATGAGTTGGTATTAAATTATCCAGCGATATACAAGAATGTGAGGTCTTCCAGATATGACCTTTACATTGTAAGTCCTGGCGATGAACTATTATTTAGATGTAAGCTCTTTGTGGATGTTGAACTCAAGATGTGTTAAATTCACCTAACGGTATCTCTTGCAATGGGGAATCTTGTCACAACTTGTGTTAGACATTTGCTTTTCAAATTACACTTTCATCTCCTCTCTGGGAAAAATGTGAAATATTTCAAATCACTGACGGTCTCAGCAACTAAGAACTTCAGTGTAGTCATGTGGAACAACTGGCTCAGTGTTACATGCAAGAGAATTAGCTAGCTCAAATATACAAGTATGCACAAGAAAATATACAAACTCAACATGGAAGGTATTTATTTGTAGAAAATCAGGATAGCGGATCGGCTGCATGGCATAGCTTTAGACGTAGCTGCAAGAATATTTATGTGAAAAAATTGGCTTGGGATGAACTGTGTGTCTCTGAGTCACTCTAATGTGGAGAGCGGTGACATGGAGATTAAAAGCTCCACATGTGTTGCCTGCATAAAGCACAAAGGGCATCAGAGTAGGTTAGTGACCAGATGGAAGAATGAATGTACATGTTTCGGTCAACAACATTGTGAATTGCAGATACATTTTTGCACATCATCTACATATGCTATTATTATTACTGTCATTATTTCTTTGTTATGCATTTTTATTTACTGACGCATTTTCCACAGTGCTTTAATGCCTAGCAAACAATGCTCAAGCCCTGTACACACTGGGCGATTTCAGCCGCCTGGCAGAGATTGGTACACGATCCCTTGGACGACAGTTCTGTGCTGACGATGTACTGATACATCACTAGCCTCCAGGCTAGTGACACATCTGTTGCTCTGGACTGGGGAGGGGAAAGAATGAACATTGCACAATGGAGCAGGTGCCTGCAGGCGGGGGAGCGAGGACAACAATGCAATTAGGCAGTGCTCTGTAATCCAGGATTGATAAAGACCTGGCACGCTGGTTCTTTGTCAGACACTGGACGGCCGCTTTCATGTGCTAAAATCACTCATGATTCTAGGCTTAGGCGCTCTTTATCGTCTATCACAGCCAAGTTCAATCCAGCGTGTGTACGTAGCTTTAGCACTATCTGTCCCTTAGGGCAGCTCACAAACTAATGTCTGTGCCAGTTTGGGATGTGTTTTTTGGCGGAAAGCAAATTAACCTACCAGTACGTGTTTTGGACATAGGAGGAAAACCAGTGTATCCAAAGGAAACCCACACTGGCAGAAACATATCATGAATGCATATTTTTGTGTTTAAAAAAAGCACATAAAACCCATATGAGTTTGAATCCTGTTTTGAAAACCCAACTCATAAACAGATGCAACATTTTAAGTCTTCCTTTTTTGCTGATAAAGATCTAAATTTATATTTAAAATGCATGGGTTTGAAAGACATGCCATATAGATTATCTATTACATGTGTCCCATATTACATGTGCAGGCAACATAGAACAAATGCAGATATATTTTCCCTTATGTAACAAAAGCAGATATGGCATCTTCCATATGAAAAATAAAGCTATCATGTCCCCAGTATGCAAATATAATAAGTCCTCAAAGCCCCTTAGAAAAAGTGTAGCTGTACTTTCTCCATATCACCAGTACAGATTACACATTATGTCTGTATAGAGCAAGTTCAGCCACAATGCCCTGCAGTGGTGCAACCTTAATGCACCCATCACAATCCTGAGGTAAGGTGAGATACATAGAGTGTCATAATTACTACGCTTACTGCGCTGCATCAGACTGCTCCTTCCAGTCCTTTCCTCTTTCACATGCATCTACCCATCTCCCCATGGGTCCAGTGATGTAACTTGACACATGTCAATAGGGGAAGATGAACGTGGGCAAGGAGAGTAGTGGCAGCTTGATGGAAGCAGCAGGAACTCTCCTGAAAAGTAAATAGATGCCAAAACACTAATATCTGACTAAAGAAATACTCTTGATAATAGGACAGTGCTGAAGAGCTCAAAAGGACATTATTTCTTTTTATTGGGATTTGAGTGAACCAGATTTTATGTCATTCTGACATGGCTGCTGTGTACACTTCAGAACTAAAATGTCAGCCCTTACACTGAAAATTAAACTTTAGGAAAGTTCTATATAGAATTACTTCAATACATACAGTTAATTAACTCTTTGTTTTAGGTTCATGTGCTTAAAAAATAAAAAGTCTGAACCAAGTTTTATATCATTTTAAAATAGTGCCAGAACAATAATCCATGTAACATAATTTCTTTCAGGGTAGGAGCTGTATACAGTGAAAATGACTGAGCGTTTTGACTGCCATTACTGCAAGGAATCTCTGTTTGGCAAGAAGTACCTGCTGAGGGAGGAGAACCCATACTGTGTGAAATGCTATGAAAGTCTATACTCCAACGCATGTGAGGAATGCAAGAAACCCATTGGATGTGATGGCAAGGTACCCGAGGCATCCTGTTTAAATCATAGTGCGTTATACTCCATTTAAACAAAAAAATTCATTAAGTTCATGTAAGGGCCCTTTTCCACTGCACTGCGATTCAAAACGCTAGTGATTTTTAAATCACTAGGGTTCCTACTTTAACATAGAAATCGCAGTAGGTATTTTCCACTACTGCAATTCAATTTCTTTACAAAGCGCAATAGCATTCTGGAGTGATTCTGAGAGCGATTTTGCAATGCAAGTGCATTGTGTATGTAAAATCCCAATCACTTAACTAAATTAATGAAAAATCGCTGGCGTTTAGCAATTGTGATTGCTAGTGGAAAAGGGCCCTAATTGTCAGGCAGTGTAAGGCTGAATTAACTTTGGCATTATGGTCACCCAGAAGCCTGTACATGTTATCAGAGCCTAGACATATTGCTTCAAAAAAATCCGATTTACTTACCTGAAGCTTCCTCCAGCCCCTAGAAGCCTATGTCGCTGCAGCACTGCTCCCAGCCAATCTCCTGGGGTCCCATCTGTAGCGGCTGCTGACCCGACCAGGTCGATGGCTTCTGGCCACAGGAATGCCACCGCAAGTGGCACTTGCACATGCACAGAAGCCACCGATCTGGCCAGATCGTCGGATGCTACAGATGGGACCCCGGGAGATCGTCTGGGAACGGAGCTGTAGTGATTGACACAGAGGCTTCTAGGGGCTGGATGAAGACACTGATAAGTAAATCTGATTTTTTTTTTATTTGCCTCATGTATCCTTTAAAGATATTATCTCATATATCCTTTAAAGCTGATGCATCAGTAGTGTCTGAATCACACATCTAAAACAAGCATGCAGCAAATCTAGTCAAATTCCATTTAAACATACTGTATGATCTGCATGCTTGATCAGTGTCTATGACTAAAAGTGTTGGAGGCAGAGGATCAGCGGGACAGCCAGGCAATGTGTATTATTTAAAAGGAAATACATATAGCAGCCTTCCTCTATCCCCCTTTCACTTCAGTTGTCCTTTAATCCCAATAATGCCAAATGCATAATAGCTATCCTTACTAATTGATTTTACAGTGTGCTCATTCTTCAGTTTAGGCTCTGTAAAATGCATTACACTTCACCTACTTTAGACCTATTTTACGATAGAAGCTTGTCACTTTTATTGTAGAGTTGACCCATGGTTTGCTCCTTTACTCAGTGTGTGCTGAAATACTGACAATGAACTGAACAGTGAGGATAAGGTGTGCAGACAAGGGAGAAGAGAGAAGCAGGGAAAACGTTTAGAAACCAACTTTTTACACTACGATCAGTACACACTACAGCTAGGTGATTCTCTTATATGATCAAATTTTACTGTACAAAGTGGGTGGCGCGTGTATGTACACTGCATTATCGATTAGGGTCTCATTCTGAGACACAATTATAAATACTCTAACACTTTAAATAACTCTAAAGTGTATGATTGAATGGGAATTTAATAAAAGTAACATTTCTAAAAGACAAACACTTATATCGCGCTTTTCTCCTGGCGGACTCAAAGCGCCAGAGCTGCAGCCACTAGGACGCGCTCTATAGGCAGTAGCAGTGTTAGGGAGACTTGCCTAAGGTCTCCTGCTGAAATAAGTACTGGCTTACTGAACAGGCAGAGCCGAGATTCGAACCCTGGTCGCCCATGTCAGAGGCAGAGCCCTTAACCATTACACTATCCAGCCACCATATAATATATATATATTTGTTTTTCTTGTCTTGTTTGGGTTGTTACAGAAGGTTTCCTGCATCCTTTATTTTCCATGTGCATCCTTCTTTACTCTCCTCCTGTATACTTTTATCATTTCCTCTGTATTTTTTTTTTATCACCTTTAAGGCAGGATTCAGACTTGTGTTTTATATTATTTATTGATTTATTACATTTAGTAATACATATTAAACAACTTTTGTTTTGTAACTTATGTCTAGTCTAGTCTATGTATGCATTGTAGTCTAGGGCCAGTTTAGGGGGAAGCCAATTAACTTTTCTGTATGTTTTTGGGACGTGAGAGGAAACTGGAGTGCCTGGAGGAAACCCACACAGACATGAGGAGAACATACAAACTCCTTGCAGATAGTGCCGTGGCTGGGATTCGAACCCAGCGCTGCAAAGCAGGAGCACTAACCACTACACCAGCACACTTCCCAACATTTATTCATCATTTGAATAAATGTTTATTTTTTTGTTTTTTGTTCAAAAATAAATGTCGATTATTGTTTATGGAAAAATAAGACATCCCCTGAATATAAGCCCTAATGTATGTTTCAGAGCAAAGTTTAATATAAGACCCTGTCTAATTTTTGAGAGAGAGAAACACTGTAGCACTAAAAGCCCCCAATTCAACAACCCAAACAACTTTTTGGTGGTCATGTAGGGTGGGGAGTGTCACTATTCTAGAGTGTGGAAAGAGGGCTGACCAGCATGCATTGCCTGGGGCATAGAATGTTGCTGCAATGGCTAACAAATGACTATAAAATCCACAACGTGGCATTAAGGGTCATGGACGCAGGCAAGCACAGGTGCGCGTTTAGCTTTTTTTGTTTTGTTTTTTATAAATGCTGTGGTCTGAATTTTTCCCTTTTATCACCACTTCCTGCAGCAGCAGTAAATCAGGAACCTTGTCTTCCTAGCTCTGTTACTTTTTACACACCACTTCTACACGCCATCATTAGACATACCTAAAGCATTCCCAACAAAGAACATATTTTGCTCATCTGTGAATATTTCACAATACAGGAACCAGCATATTTCCCTCACCCCCACAAAAAAAGATATTTCACAGCCATAGACGTTAGCATTAAATACTATTGCATAAGATGTTATTTTGAAATGACTTTGATTCTTTTTAGCAGAAAATTGGCTTTTTTCCATACTAACACATTTGTGATTTCCACATTTATGTGGTCATACATTTCTGCTGAACCTGTGGCAGGCAGATGTGTCAAGGACAGATTACTTTATGTTTACTAAATATGGCTAACCTGTGGTGACCAAGTTACTATGAGCTACAGTATATGAAGAAAATGTATGTATACTATATTGAAAGCTTGCTCTCTTTATCTATCTAGTTAGCCAATAAATAGTATCATCTTTATTTTTTGCTTTCAGAGAAGGAAGTTGAATGGACAACATGTGTAAAATCATAAACCATTGTTGGGAGCAGAGTATCAAAACCACATTTTAAATGGCAAATTATTGGAAAATATTACAATTTTGGAAGACAATGAAATATAGCAGACAACAGTAATGTATACACACCTTAATTCATGAGACAAACAGATATGGGCCCTTATTCAATTCACTTTTTCTCCTAAGTTTTCTACTAGGAGATACTTTTCATCTTCTGCTTAAAATAGCTTTTCAGCAATCTGCAATTAAAAAACTACCAAAAAGCAGGTGAAAAAGCACTATCAAAACCATCAAAGGAGAAAAAAGTAATTTCATATGGGCCAAAGTGAATAGAATAAGGCATACGGCAGCCCAAATGCAATTAACTTTTTCTCCTAACATTTTCACACCATATAAATAAAACATGCTTTTTAGCCACTTCACAACTGAGGGGTTTTAACCACCAGCAATACTCACAATAATTTTGATAGTATTTTGTCATCTATGTTTTAGAACCTTTTGAATTGCAAAGTGCTAAACAGTTATTTTAAAAAGAAGTTGAAAAATTATCTCCTAGGAGAAAACTCAGGAGAAAAAATGAATTGCATGTGGGCCAAAGAGAGATAAATAATGAGCCAAATTGGTTAATGGACACCTGAGATGACCAAAGCTGCGAAGAACTTGAAAGACTGCATACCCTGCCATACTACTACTGGGCCTAAGCCTTTGACTAGATCTAGTTGCAGCCACCAAAGGAGGGCATTATTGACACATGGGCCCATATGCAATTCACTTTTTCACCTGAGTTTTCTCCTAGGTGATATTTTCACAACTTGTAAATAAAATGCCTTTACACCACCAGCAAGCAAACAAATATTTAAAATAATTTTGACAGTACTTTTCACCTACTTTTTGCACTTTTTCCATTGCAAAGTGCTAAAAAGTTAATTTAAATTGAAGATGAAAATGTATCTCCTAGAAGAAAACTCAGGAGAAAAGGTGAATTGCATATGTCCCCTGGGGCCATATGCAATTCACTTTTTCACCTGAGTTTTCTCCTAGGAGATAATTTTTCATCTTCAAATTAAAATAACTTTCCAGGACTTTTCAACTAAAAAAGTACCAAAAAGTAAATGAACAATTACTATCACAATTATTTTGAGTATTTTCTTGCTTTCTGATGGCTTAAAATGCATTTTGTTGACAAATTTAAAAATATCACCCATGAGAAAACTCAGGTGAAAAAGTTAATTGCATATGGGCAATGGAGTCTTTTGGCAGGGGACAGACACAGCAGTAAATGTCTGCTCCAAAGCCCAAACTACTGTATGGCCTCAGTTTTTGCAGCTATAGTCGCCTAGAGTTGCCTTAAAGCCAATGGGTACCGGTTAAAAAAAGATAAAGTCAGATACTCACCTAAGGAGAGGGAAGGCTCGGTCCTAATGAGCCTTCCCTCTCCTCTCCCGGTGCCCTCGGTGCTGCGCTGGCTCCCCCGTTCGCGTCAGCCGCCGCAGGAACTTTGGAGGTCTTCGGGAGCACTCGGGCTTCCGAAGACGGGCCGCTCCATACTACGTACACGCGAGCGCGTCATAGAGGGCGCTCGCGCATGCGTAGTATGGAACGGCCGCGTCATCGGGAGCCCGAGTGCTCCCAAAGGCCTCCGAAAGGTCCCTTCGGCATGCGGAAGTGGCAGTATTTGACCGAACTGGTCGAATACTGCCACGGGGGATCCTGCGTGGGACCGGGCACCGGGAGAGGAGAGGGAAGGCTCATTAGGACCGAGCCTTCTCTCTCCTTAGGTGAGTATCTGACTTTTTCTTTTTTTAACCGGTAAACATTCACTTTAAAGGGGAGTTAACCTGTGAGTTGAGATAAATAAGTAATTCCTGAGAAAAGTGTTAGGATAAGGAGTAGCACAGTCAGGTCAGTGAAGTTTGGAAAATAGTTTAGTATCTGGCATGTTTCAGGATGTTCATGCAAGGGTTAGAGCCAGGGAAGGGTTAGGGTTAGAGTAAGTACATCAGGTACAGGAATGATCAAAGTCTGGAACATGTATGGGACATCACCATCGCAAGAAAAGCTCACTTAAACTCTCTATCTGCAATCTGTAGAGGAGCCTGCTCTGCATATTTCATAAGTGGGCAGCACGGTGGCGTAGTGCTCTCGGCTTGCAGCGATGGGTCCCCGGTTCGTATCCCAGCCAGGGCACCATCTGCAAGGAGTTTGTATGTTCTCCCCGTGTCTGCGTAGGTTTCCTCCGGGTACTCCGGCTTCCTCCCACATTCCAAAAACATACAGATAAGTTAATTGACCCACCCCTAAATTGGCCCTACTACAGTACTTACACTACATAATACATACATAGACATATGATAATAGTAGGGGTTAGATTGTGAGCTCCTTTGAGGGACAGTTAGTGACAATACTATATATATATATATATATATATATATATATATATATATATATATATATATATATATATATATACTGCACAGCGCTGCGTAAGATGTCGGCGCTATATAAATACTAAATAATAATAATAATAAAAAGTAGTTGATTGACTGCTGCTTACTTTAACCTTTAAGAAGCTTTTTTTTGCAGTCATGTTTTGGGTCATGTTACTTTTTGAACTGCTTTTGTTCCCTATCAATATTGTTTACATATTACAGTCTTTTTGAGAGAACACTAGCAATGTTGGGCCGAACCTCCGATTTTCGGTTCGCGAACCGGGTTCGCGAACTTTCGCGAAAGGTTCGGTTCGCGTTAAAGTTCGCAAACCGCAATAGACTTCAATGGGGATGCGAACTTTGAAAAAAAAAAAAATTATGCTGGCCACAAAAGTGATGGAAAAGATGTTTCAAGGGGTCTAACACCTGGAGGGGGGCATGGCGGAGTGGGATACATGCCAAAAGTCCCCGGGAAAAATCTGGATTTGACGCAAAGCAGCGTTTTAAGGGCAGAAATCACATTGAATGCTAAATGACAGGCCTAAAGTGCTTTCAAACATCTTGCATGTGTATACATCAATCAGGTAGTGTAATTAAGGTACTGCTTCACACTGACACACCAAACTCATCGTGTAACGCACCGCAAACAGCTGTTTGTGTAGTGACGGCCGTGCTTTACTGGTGCGCACCATGGCGAGAGTGCAGGTTTTGGTGGCTTTACAGCCCATATGGTCACCTGGCTGATGTAGCTGAATGACAGAACAGTGACTGTCCAGCTGATCAAATTTGGTCTGACCACAATGAGGCAACGACCTTATTATCGTGGGTGTGCCCCCCGAGACACTCATCTAGGCGCCGGTCATTGCTCCATTGTGATACGCAAGCCCCTTCACCACGGCAAGGTAATGATCACGAAGGGGAATGGGCGCATGTACATGCCTTTTCTTTTGTTGTTGCAGCTGCCCGCAGTGCAGCCAAAAAAATTAGGCAGTCATGTACACGCACCCGAAAAATTATTACAGCGGCGCTGCTAGCAGCGGCCTAAAAAATTCAGCAATCCGCCTGGAGTCCCGGACCCTGTTGGTGGTGGCGGAGAAGGTAGTCAAGCAGCCTGCAGGCAGACATGCTGTGTGGAGGGACTGGGAGCGACTTAGTCTTCTTGGGGCAGGCCAGGCAGCCAGTCACACGGCGTGCAGGCAGAGATGCTGTATGTGCGGGGACTGACTTAGTCTTGGGGCGGGCAGCAGCCCTCCGGGATCCATGCCTCATTCATTTTGATAAAGGTGAGGTACTTAACACTTTTGTGACTTAGGCGACTTCTCTTCTCTGTGACAATGCCTCCAGCTGCGCTGAAGGTCCTTTCTGAGAGGACGCTTGCGGCAGGGCAGGAGAGAAGTTGGATGGCAAATTGGGACAGCTCTGGCCACAGGTCAAGCCTGCGCACCCAGTAGTTCAAGGGTTCCTCATCGCTGTTCACAGCAGTGTCTACATCCACACTTAAGGCCAGGTAGTCGGCTACCTGCCGTTCCAGGCGTTGGTGGAGGGTGGATCCGGAAGGGCTACGGCGAGGCGTTGGACTAAAGAACGTCCGCATGTCCGACATCACCATGAGATCGCTGGAGCGTCCTGTCTTTGACTGCGTGGACACGGGAGGAGGATTAGTGGCAGTGGTACCTTGCTGGCGTTGTGCCGTCACATCACCCTTAAAGGCATTGTAAAGCATAGTTGACAGCTGGTTCTGCATGTGCTGCATCCTTTCCACCTTCCGGTGAGTTGGTAACAGGTCCGCCACTTTGTGCCTGTACCGAGGGTCTAGTAGTGTGGCCACCCAGTACAGCTCATTCCCCTTGAGGTTTTTTATACGGGGGTCCCTCAACAGGCAGGACAGCATAAAAGACGACATCTGCACAAAGTCGGATCCAGTACCCTCCATCTCCTCTTGCTCTTCCTCAGTGACGTCAGGTAAGTCAACCTCCTCCCCCCAGCCGCGAACAATACCACGGGAAGGTTGAGCAGCACAAGCCCCTTGCGATGCCTGCTGAGGTTGTTCTCCTGCCGCTGTCCCCTCCTCCTCCTCCCCCAAAGAAACACCTTGCTCATCATCCTCTGAGTCTGATTCGTCTTCTGCACACGACTTCTCTTCTTCCTCCTCCTCCCCCCTCTGTGCTGCCGCAGGTGTTGAGGAAACAGCTGGGTCTGATGAAAATTGGTCCCATGCCTGTTCCTGCCGTAACGGTTCCTGGTCACGCTCATTCACAGCTTCATCCGCCACTCTACGCACAGCACGCTCCAAGAAGTAAGCGTAGGGAATTAAGTCGCTGATGGTGCCCTCACTGCGGCTCACCAGGTTGGTCACCTCCTCAAACGGCCGCATGAGCCTGCATGCATTCTCCATCAGTGTCCAGTTGTCGGGCCAGAACATCCCCATCTTCCCAGACTGTTTCATTCTACTGTAGTTGTAGAGGTAGTGGGTCACGGCTTTCTTCTGTTCTAGCAGGCGGGAGAACATGAGCAGGGTCGAGTTCCAGCGAGTCGGGCTATCGCAAATGAGGCGTCTCACCGGCATGTTGTTTTTGCGCTGAATTTCCGCAAAGCGTGCCATGGCTGTGTAAGACCGCCTCAAATGCCCACAGAACTTCCTGGCCTGCTTCAGGACATTCGCTAAGCCAGGGTACTTTGCCACAAATCTTTGAACCACTAGATTCATGACATGTGCCATGCAGGGTATGTGTGTCAGCTTCCCCATATGCAAAGCGGCAAGCAGATTGCTGCCGTTGTCGCACACCACGTTGCCTATCTCCAGGTGGTGCGGGGTCAGCCACTCATCCACCTGTTTCTTAAGAGCAGCCAGGAGAGCTGCTCCAGTGTGACTCTCCGCTTTGAGACAAGCCATGTCTAAGATGGCGTGACACCGTCGTACCTGGCATGCAGCATAGGCCCTGCGGAGCTGGGGCTTTGTAGCTGGAGAGGAGAACTGCCACTCAGCCAAGGAGGAGGAGGACAGCGAAGAGCATGTAGCAGGAGGAGAGGAGGTGGCAGGAGGCCTGCCTGCAAGCCGTGGAGGTGTCACAATTTGGTCCGCTGCGCCCTGCTTGCCATCGTTCACCACCAGGTTCACCCAATGGGCTGTGTAGGTAATGTAGCGGCCCTGCCCGTGCTTGGCAGACCAGGCATCCGTGGTCAGGTGTACCCTTGACCCAACGCTCTTCGCAAGAGATGACACCACTTGCCTCTCAACTTCACGGTGCAGTTGGGGTATGGCCTTTCTCGAAAAATAAGTGCGGCCTGGCATCTTCCACAGCGGTGTTCCGATGGCCACAAATTTACGGAAGGCCTCAGAGTCCACCAGCCGGTATGGTAACAGCTGCCGAGCTAACAGTTCCGCCACGCCAGCTGTCAGACGCCGGGCAAGGGGGTGACTGGCCGAAATTGGCTTCTTCCGCTCAAACATTTCCTTCACGGACACCTGACTGCTGCTGTGGGCAGAGGAGCAGGAACCGCTCAAGGGCAGAGGCGGAGTGGAGGAGGGTGCCTGTGAAGGTGGAAGGGAGAAAGCGGCAGAAGCAGATAATGCACCTGATGGAGGAGGAAGAGGAGAAGGAGGGTGGCTTTGCTTTTGTGTGCTGCTGCTGCTTTTGCTCAGGTGGCCATCCCATTGCTGTTTGTGCCTTTTCTCCAGGTGCCTTCGTAAGGCACTTGTCCCTACGTGAGTGTTGGCCTTTCCACGGCTCAATTTTTGTTGGCAGAGCGAACAGATGGCTTTGGTCCGATCTGAGGCACACACATTAAAAAATTTCCACACCGCTGAGCCACCCTGGGATGTGGGCACTATGGGGACCTCAGCAGCTGATGCTGAAGGGCAAGTTGGCTGGCTGTACATAGGTGGCAATACATGGTGCCGGACACTGCCACCAGCTGTTTCTGACGAAGAGCTGCCCCAGCTTCTTTCAGCAACTTCTCTCCTCCTCCTACTCTCTGACTCCCCCTCTGAACTGTCCCCCTCTTCATCTCCTCTATTGGGTACATACAGAGGATCCCTATCATCGTCATCATCGTAATCATCCTGCCCAGCTTCGCTTGCCTCAGACAAATCCAAACATGCACCAACATCAGTAGGTCCTTCATCCTCCTTACACGTTACATCCATAATGTTGCCGCGTAACTCAGACATATGAGCTGGTGAAAATTCATCTGGCTGTAACAACAATGGCTGTGCATCAGTGATTTCACCACTAAATAATTCTTGCGAAGTGTCAAATGCAGCGGAAGTGGTGCTAGTAGTAGCACTGGTGGCTGAGCAAGATGAGGTGTTCTGTGTCGCTAAATACTCAACCACGTCCTGACAATCTTGGGAGGTGATGGGACGTGCCTTCTTCCGAGCACTGTACTGTGGGCCAGGTCCACACGAAATTACATTTACACGACCTTGCGCAGACCTGCCGGGTGGCCTTCCTCTGGCTCTGCCACTACCTCTTCCTCTACCTGTTTTGTCCATATCGGGTATGCACGGAGTGGTATATCAAACTGCGTGCACTCACGTAGGTAGGTGGGTTCACTTAACTGCACAGGTATGCGCACTGATGCGGTGGGTTCACTGAACAGAACAGGTATACAGTGGCGGGTTCACAGAACAGGTATACAGTGGCGGTTCACTAAACAGAACAGGTATGCAGTGGCGGGTCCACTGAACAGAACAGGTATGCAGTGGTGGGTTCACAGCACAGGTATGCAGTGGTGGGTTCACAGCACAGGTATGCAGTGGTGGGTTCACAGCACAGGTATGCAGTGGTGGGTTCAATGAACAGGTATACAGTGGCGGGTCCACTGAACAGAACAGGTATGCAGTGGTGGGTTCACTAAACAGAACAGGTATGCAGTGGCGGGTCCACTGAACAGAACAGGTATGCAGTGGCGGGTTCACTAAACAGAACAGGTATGCAGTGGCGGGTCCACTGAACAGAACAGGTATGCAGTGGCGGGTTCACTTAACTGCACAGGTATGCGCACTGATGCGGTGGGTTCACTGAACAGAACAGGTATGCAGTGGCGGGTTCACTAAACAGAACAGGTATACAGTGGCGGTTCACTAAACAGAACAGGTATGCAGTGGCGGGTCCACTGAACAGAACAGGTATGCAGTGGCGGGTTCACTTAACTGCACAGGTATGCGCACTGATGCGGTGGGTTCACTGAACAGAACAGGTATGCAGTGGCGGGTTCACTAAACAGAACAGGTATACAGTGGCGGTTCACTAAACAGAACAGGTATGCAGTGGCGGGTCCACTGAACAGAACAGGTATGCAGTGGCGGGTTCACTAAACAGAACAGGTATACAGTGGCGGTTCACTAAACAGAACAGGTATGCAGTGGCGGGTCCACTGAACAGAACAGGTATGCAGTGGCGGGTTCACTTAACTGCACAGGTATGCGCACTGATGCGGTGGGTTCACTGAACAGAACAGGTATGCAGTGGCGGGTTCACTAAACAGAACAGGTATACAGTGGCGGTTCACTAAACAGAACAGGTATGCAGTGGCGGGTCCACTGAACAGAACAGGTATGCAGTGGCGGGTTCACTTAACTGCACAGGTATGCGCACTGATGCGGTGGGTTCACTGAACAGAACAGGTATGCAGTGGCGGGTCCACTGAACAGAACAGGTATGCAGTGGCGGGTTCACTAAACAGAACAGGTATACAGTGGCGGTTCACTGAACAGAACAGGTATGCAGTGGCGGGTTCACTTAACTGCACAGGTATGCGCACTGATGCGGTGGGTTCACTGAACAGAACAGGTATGCAGTGGCGGGTTCACTAAACAGAACAGGTATGCAGTGGCGGGTCCACTGAACAGAACAGGTATGCAGTGGCGGGTTCACTTAACTGCACAGGTATGCGCACTGATGCGGTGGGTCCACTGAACAGAACAGGTATGCAGTGGCGGGTTCACTAAACAGAACAGGTATACAGTGGCGGTTCACTAAACAGAACAGGTATGCAGTGGCGGGTCCACTGAACAGAACAGGTATGCAGTGGTGGGTTCACAGCACAGGTATGCAGTGGTGGGTTCACAGCACAGGTATGCAGTGGTGGGTTCACAGCACAGGTATGCAGTGGTGGGTTCAATGAACAGGTATACAGTGGCGGGTCCACTGAACAGAACAGGTATGCAGTGGTGGGTTCACAGCACAGGTATGCAGTGGTGGGTTCACAGCACAGGTATGCAGTGGTGGGTTCACAGAACAGGTATGCAGCCAGACAGGAACAAGCTAAGCCTAACTAATCTTTCCCTGAGAGACAGTCTGCAGCAGCTCGCCCTACTCTGACTAATGCAGGCACACGAGTGGCCGTAATGGCCGCCGCGGCCTGCCTTATATAAGGGGGGGTGGGGCTCCAGGGGCTAGTGTAGCCTAATTGGCTACACTGGGCCTGCTGACTGTGATGTAGAGGGTCAAAGTTGACCCTCCATGTGCATTATGGGGCGAACCGAACTTCCGCAAAGGTTCGCCTGCGGGACGCGAACGCGAACCACTGAAGTTCGCATGGAACCGTTCGCAGGCGAACCGTTCGGCCCAACTCTACTCCGCAAACACCCTATGAAGTAATGGGAACCTTCAGGTGGGGCAATATTGTGATAACTGCAGATGTTCAAACAGATGTAAATTTCCCAGAGATTTTTACATTTTTGCTGGGATGGCAGCTAGGGATAAGGTGGGGAACTGTTAGTAGGAGGAGTGGAGGTGAATTATTGCTGCCAGTACCTCTGTGCTAACTTGGTGCTGGATTTGATAAAATACACTGCATGGTGATTTGGTGATTGTACAGTATGTCCTTCTTGTGAGAGATTCCTATGGTTACTTCAGTTAATCTTAACAAAAGTACATATAGATTATGTATACATACTGTATAAGCACATGCATAGCTATAATACGATTACTAAACCAGATGGTATGAATATACTTTCATATAAGCCTAATTCTTCAGCACAAAAATGTGCTGAAGAGTTACCCCCTCGGCTTATATGGGAGTCAGAGAAGCAGAACGGCTGGTGGGGCAGGCTTTGTTACTGGCAGAGGAGAGTAAGGATCATGCACTAGTGATCCTGTTCTTGCCAGCTGGCTCCCTGCTGTGTCCATGCCCCCCCCATCCCCTGCAACATGGTGTGCAGAGTGCACTGCTCAAGACTACATGTGTCCCCTGGTTCATGGAGTGGAGCAAGCAAGCAAGCAATGTGTCAGCAGTACAATCATCGGGTATTCTTCTAGTGTGGCAATCGCTGTCTCTGTGGGAAAAGTGGGTACCTCGGCTTATGTGCGGGTTGGCTTATATGTGCGTATAAACGGTATGTAAACTTGGTTTATTTTATTATTATTATTACTTAGCATTTATATAGGGCTGACGCTACTTGTCCCTCAGAGGCTCACAATCTAATTCTTTCCATAGTCATATGTCTAGGGCCAATTTATGGGGAAGCCAATGTAAGAGGAGCTGTAGTGAAAATAATTAGAGATGTCGCGAACCTCTGATTTTCGGTTCGCGAACCCTGTTCGCGAACCTCCGCGAAAGGTTTGGTTCGCGAACCGCAATAGACTTCAATGGGGAGGCAAACTTTGAAAATTTTAAAAAATTCTCCTGGCTAGAAAAATGATAGAAACCATGTTTCAAGAGCTCTAATACCTGGAGGCACACCTGATTGAGTGAAATACACATCACTGCTGGAGGACCCACCCTCCCTCCCTCCTCCAAGCAAGGTCCTTATATCATTTGACTCAGTTGTCTGCCTACACTAATTAGTTATGGGACAGCTGCTACACACTCTGCTAGGGAGATTTTAATTAGCCTCTTGTGGGTCACCTCCCTTCTACCTATTCCCTCCTACCGGAGGGAGGAGGATCTCTTCTGCCAGGGAATTATATTATTTTA
The DNA here is from genome assembly GCF_040937935.1 of Hyperolius riggenbachi. Taxonomy (NCBI): domain Eukaryota; kingdom Metazoa; phylum Chordata; class Amphibia; order Anura; family Hyperoliidae; genus Hyperolius; species Hyperolius riggenbachi. The sequence goes on from NC_090647.1 coordinate 223,748,007, forward strand.
AAAACCAGTATACATCATACCATGGCTGGGAATCAAACCCAGCTCTCACTGTGTGGTGGGCAAGTCACCCTAACCACTGTACCACTACAGTAGTAAGTGAAGTTGGCCTAAAATTTACCATTTATGCTCAATGCAATAGAAACAGGTTGCTTACAGGGAACCTTAACTGAGAGTGATATGGATGTTTCCTGTAAACAATACCAGTTGCCTGGCAGTCCAGCTGATCTTTGTGACTGCAATAGTGGCTGAATCACACCCTGAAACAAGCATGCAGCTAATCCAGTCTGACTTCAGTCAGAGCACCTGATCTGCATGCTGGTTCAGGGGCTGTGGCTAAAAGTATTAGACACAGGATCAGCAGGCGATTCAGGCAACTGGTATTATTTTAAAAGGAAAAATCCATATCCTTCTCAGTTTAGGTTCCCTTTAAGGATTTGTAGCATAAAAGCAAACTGACATTGGCTGGGATTTGAACCTGGGTCTCACTGTGTGGTGGGCATGCACCCTAACCACTGTACCAACTAAAGCTGGCCTAAAAATTACCATTTATGCTCAATACAAGAGAAAAAGTAGACAAGACAAATAACATTTATATCACACTTTTCTCCTGGCGGACTCAAAGCACCAGAGCTGCAGCCACTAGGGCATGCTCTATAGGCAGTAGCAGTGTTAGGAAGACTTGCCTAAGGTCTCCTACTGAATAGGTGCTGGCTTACTGAACAGACAGAGCTGAGATTTGAACTCTGGTCTCCTGTGTCAGAGGCAGAGCACTTAACCATTACACCATGCAGCCACTGCTTACAGATATGTAGCCAGACATGGCTTTCTATTTTGTGTTCAACAGTTGTCCAAAGAGAACCCCAGATAGCCAGGTAGATTCATATCTCTCTCTCTTCCTAACACTGCTACTGCCTATAGAGCATGCCCTAGTGGCTGCAGCTCTGGTGCTTTGAGTCTGCCAGGAGAAAAGTGTGATATAAATGTTATTTGTCTTGTCTACTTTTTCTCTTGTATTGAGCATAAATGGTAATTTTTAGGCCAGCTTCAGTTGGTACAGGGGTTAGAGTGCATACCCACCACACAGTGAGACCCAGGTTCAAATCCCAGCCAATTTGAGTTGGCTTTTATGCTACAAATCCTTAAAGGGAACCTAAACTGAGAAGGATATGGATTTTTCCTTTTAAAATAATACCAGTTGCCTGAATCGCCTGCTGATCCTGTGTCTCTAATACTTTTAGCCACAGCCCCTGAACAAGCATGCAGATCAGGTGCTCTGACTGAAGTCAGACTGGATTAGCTGCATGCTTGTTTCAGGGTGTGATTCAGCCACTATTGCAGTCACAAAGATCAGCTGGACTGCCAGGCAACTGGTATTGTTTACAGGAAACATCCATATCACTCTCAGTTAAGGTTCCCTGTAAGCAACCTGTTTCTATTGCATTGAGCATAAATGGTAATTTTTAGGCCAGCTTCACTTACTACTGTAGTGGTATAGTGGTTAGGGTGACTTGCCCACCACACAGTGAGAGCTGGGTTCGATTCCCAGCCATGGTATGATGTATACTGGTGTTTAAAATAGTATAATTCCCTGGCAGAAGATACCTTGGAGGAGGGAGGGTGGGCGGGTCTCCAGCAATGAGAGAAGTGTGTTTGGCAATAATATGTCTGCTGACAGTGATATGGAGGCTCAAAGTTATGCTCAATAGAGCATTATGGGGCGAATCGAACTTCCGCAAAAGTTCGCCTGATGCAGGCGAATGCGAACCCCCAAAGTTTGCCTGGAACCGTTCGCGACATCTCTAAAAATAATGTACATAATATTTTTTTTTTTTTTTACAATATTGGTTTATACATTTTTTAGTCAGTATGTAGAGAAAGGATATCCTGCTACACCGCATGGTCGGTTAAAAGTGCAGTCTTTATTGTGACATCTATGGACACACAGCATTAAAGCTAATGCGTATCAGAGCAGACATGGCTCCTTAGTCTCTCACCCTTTTGTGTCTTGGATTTTGTTATACTTGTATTCATATTAAATATGTCACTGTTATTACCAATTGTGTACTTAGTAAGGATTCTGTATTTTGTACTACCTCTGTATTTTTACACTGGTGTACAGTATACCATTGTCTGTATTATTTTGTACCCCATGTTTGTTCATACTTTGTACAGCACCACGGAATATGTTGGTGCTTTATAAAGCAATAATAATAATAATTAGTCATAGCTACGACCACTTGGTGTAGCGGGATATCCTTTCTCTACATATCGTTTAACATATCGATTCCCTGCTATTGGTTGGACGGTCGTGTGTATGGTGGTTGTAGTAGCTCCTTCTCCTCCTTCTTCATTTTTTAGTCATTGTTTTCTAAATGTAAAATCTTTCCTCGTGTACATTCTAAAATGTATCGCAGATGGCAACGTCTTTAGTCCTTGTCAAGTGCAGCTCTGTGAAGTGTTTGTTTACTGAGAAATCTGAAGAGAAATCTTCAGCCACTCTTTATTTTATAAAGAACTGTGCAGTATGCTTAACTATGAGTTCACCATATTTACTCATATTTAGAGTTAGTTGTGCTCTAAAGAGAACCAAGCACCACTTTTTTTTCCTGGTTTCTAATAGCTATAGGAGCTGCCATGCTCCCCCCTTCTCTACTGGCTGGCCATTATGTATCCAGGGAAAGGTGTGAAGATGGCATCTGTGACTTCGGTAAATTATTTAAAGCACAGTGTTTTATCTAACTACCCCTCCTAGTGATGAAAGCTTTTGTTTGCTCTCTGCTAATGCTTCACTTTTAGATGCCCCATGAGTATAAACGTACAGTATAAGTAAAAACAGGAGCATCTCTGCGCAAGATTTGAGGTTTGAAGTAAAAGATCTCAACTTCAGTGTATATCTCCTTTAGTAAATCACACTCCCTGGATCCTGCTATAGCCCAGCTGTAAAACACACAGCAACTATAAAGCAACATTGTGCTCTCTGCATTGACATAACCCAGTCAGCAGAGTCACCACCGAAGTCACGCAGACCGCTGAAATAAACAACTTTGTTTCTGTTTTCTCTCAGTCTTGCAGTGTGAACTGTTAAATCTTATGTTCATTTTCCTATAAAACATCTTTTTAAAGAATAGTTAAGAAGAATTTGTATAACAGTCATTTGTAAAGCAGGAGAGCAGAATAAAAGGATGTCATCATTTCTTCATCTCCCTGTAAAAACTGACGGTAAATAATTTTCTGAGCTCTGTCCCATTTTTCTTCGGGGACACGAGGAATTTCAGACGTTGGAAGGAAGTCAATACATCAGAGTCAGAAAAATATTTAGGCATTAATCAGCCTGAACTTTTAAACTCAGATTTATGGATTTGTTATTTAACACAATCAGATACCATTTCCAAAATATGTTTATAAGAAAAAGATTCTTTTTTGGCAGGCAGATTATCTAATGAGGCCATAAAACGACAGTCTGCAGGAACTGGAGCTCTTTACGTTGTTAAAGTGGACAAGGAGAAAGGTTTTACTATAAAACTGTAATATCTGTTAATCCCCCTCTTGACAGAGTTGTTTCATCCATCTTGTGAACTAGCACTAAAGCATTTCTTTAACACTTAAACTTCGTACACCCTCTACACAATCTTCGGATGAGACCGTTGTTCGGGGCTGTCTTGTGTGAAAATGTACCATGTGTACTGCTGCCCTCTGATACTGTTTAGGACTTCGCTGAACAACGTCAAAAATGTTCCTAAATAAAGAGAGATTTAATGAACAACACCAACAGACTAGCCCATTGTTCTTTAAGTTACTCAGAATGGTGTCTCCCCCTCCCCTTTCCATTGAACAGTAGATGCTTCTCAGCTGTAACTGAGAAGTGTGTCTGCATAGTGCTTATACACTGCAGTGTCATCCTGGGTGGCCATACATGGTACAATTTTTCATTTTTTTTCGATTAGATAATTTAGTTCCATTATTCCGTTAGATCGAATATAAAGATTTTTCCAGCATGTCCGATCTGATTTTTCTAAAAAGAACGGGATAATCGTTCGAATTTCTTGATCGAAAAAAAAAATATTTTCAACTTTCATTCGATTCGATCATTTAGATCGAATAAACGGGATAATCAAACGTTTTTATTGTAGCATGTATGGCCACCATAATGATCATTTAGGGTGACACAGATCAGGGGTGTAACTATGATGTGTTGGGCCCACCAGCAAAGATCTCCTGGTTGCACCTCCCCTTCCTGTCAGGAAGACCCCCTTCCCCCCAGGTCACAGTATACAGTATTTACTTGTTACAGCTTATAGAGCTCCTTCAGAAAATGCTGCAGTGTAGTTACTTCACGGTTTGCTGGGAGCACAGCAAAGGCTACTCCTGTGTTTACATATAAGCACATATTAGCTCTCAACTCAACTGGGAGCTCAAATTACCCTAGCCCATTACATGCTGAGAAAGGAGAATTCGACAGGCTGTTCCCTATAAACACATGAAGGGTGGACACGGTGTATTTCTCTGAGTTCTCCTTCTCTCCTGAGAGGTCTGCTTTAAATATTACCCATTTCCTATGTTGGGACAGGTCCTCCTTACTCCTCTTCAATGCAGCTTACGATATCTCTCACATGACAGGCAGAGATGGGAGCCACATGGTGGTTGGCTGCAAGGTGCGGCGCTGCACTGTAGGTGATGTCTCTATAATAGTTGGAAGATTTCTCTACTTCCGGTGTTGTGTCTGATTACGCTGCCTGTGGATTTGCGCTGCCCCGCATGCGCAGTAGGAGACTGTGCGGTCACATTTCCTATTTCATAATGCTGCTGATGATAACATAATAAATATCTCCGCTTCCACACATCCTACACTTCTCAAATTTTCAGGGTAGGGAGGGGAACCCCCGAACTACCTCTATACCAAATTGCAGCCCCCGAGCCCCACTGGTTCCCAAGATAGGTTTCTCTAATCTATCTCCTGAACCAGCGAGGCTCAGGGGCTGCAATTTGGCATATAGGTAGTTCGGGGGATCCTCTCCCTTCCCTGAAAATTTGAGGAGTGTAGGATGTATGGAAGCGGATATATTTATTATGTTACCACCAGCAGCATAATTAACTTCACACTGCGCATGTGTGCTACTCAGTGTGGAGGGGAGCTTCTGGGCAGCGCGATCAGACATTACACCGGTCTGTACAGGAAGTAAGGGAAGATGTGGACATGTAACAGCAATAAAAATCCAAAAGAGTTTCTCACCCCTTACCACACTATCTACAAATAAAATAAATGTGTTTTTTTCCCCCTCAATTTGGACTTTTCTTCTTCCTCCAAAATAGGCTGGGTAGGGAATGCTCTAAGTGTTCACAGTAACAACATCTTTTACTAAATATACCTGACCGGAAAAACAACGAAGATGGCAAAATAGATGGTAGAAAACGACGACGGCTATTCCCAGCCAGGTCAATACTGACAAATGATACAAAGACTATTAGGATAGTATATTCTAATTAAGCTCTATCATTCTGTCTGATAAATCGCAGCTACATATGGAACTAATAACATATTTGGCAAAAGGCCACAACATCTCATGTAATCACTTGAAAGTTATTGTTTGTTAAAAGTAGTGAGTAGATTACAAAAGCGTGCATTTTTTGTGGTAAAATGATCTGGCACAAATTAGTGAAAAATGCAGTTAGTCTTGGAGTTTGTTTATCATACATGACTTAAAAGTTTATACAACTAACTACACATCCCAAAAGTATAGAACAAAATGCTAGTTCTAAAGAATTTCAACAACACAGATGCGCTCTCGCTTTATTGAGCAAAGCCTGTTATGCGAATGGCCTTCCTTATATATTTCCTGAAAGAGGTTAATTTGCATCTTTGTGAGGTATATTACCCTTTTTTCTGGTATGTTTCTTACTTTGGGTCTCTCGGGCTGGACACCCTTGGAAAACATAAGTGATAAAACAAGTCCTTGGTATAATAAAGAGAACCTGAGGTGAGAGGCGATATGGAGGCTGATGTATTTATTTCCTTTTAAACAATACCAGTTGCCTGGCTGTCCTGCTGATCCTCTGCCTCTAATACACTTATGCTGGGTATACACGACTCGATTTTGAGCCATTAAGATGGCTCAATAGATCATTTCCGACATGTCCGATCTCCCGCCCGATCGTTTCGCCTCTCGATTCCGGATTGAAGTGAATGGAAAAAGATAAGAAAAACGAGCTGAAGATAAGAGAATTGACTGCGGAATTGAGCGGTGAAACGATCGAGCGGGAGAATTGAGCGGCAAAATCGAGCCGTGTATGTCCAGCATTAGGGTCGGTTCACACTAAGGCTACAATTGAAGCAGAAGTGCTGGTGTAAACGGATCCTATGTTAAGCAGTTTTCTCCTAGGGGATATTTTTTTTATTTTTTTATTTTACTCGTTTTTATTGAAAGTTTTACAGTAACAGGAGAATAAGTATACATCATAACATTGCATACAGGTAAGTACAAACAAAAAAGTATCGCAAGGAATTGCACATATTACTAAAGAGGAAATTCTTCCGGAACAGACACCCACATACAGTGCAGTGTGATATCACATTATTTAGTTCTCCAGACAATAGGGGGAACTACAGGGAAACTTATGAATTATCCACTTCGTTTCCGTCCGGCTATAGCTGATCCCTAATGAAGATTTGAGATACTGAAAATTAAACAGAAGAAACTCTAGTAAAGTAACAGAAAGGGAGTCTACCATCCTAGTTGATAGACTATGTAATCCATCCTGTCTAAAACCCACTATAACTCCCTCAAAGGAGCTATGTGAGAAATTTGCCTGCTACTTTGCTGACAAAGTATCTTCTATTCGGTCTCTCATTCAGTCCACAGCACCCAAGACTCATGCAACTAATGGAAATAGCTGCAAAAACAACCTAACACCCTGGACTGATTTCAAAAGTATTAGTGAGGAAGAGATCTCAGACACCCTCTGTCGTCTCCACCAGACAACCTGCGACCTGGACCCTGGACCAACTAAACATATGCTGAAATGCCCTGACCTGCTTGGTCCAGCATTTCACAAAATAGTAAATTGCTCTCTGCAAGCAGGGAGGTTTCCTACCTCTCTAAAAGAAGGAATCATCAAGCCCCTTCTCAAAAAACCTTCCATGGATCCAGATGCTATGAGCAGCTACAGACCTGTCTCCAACCTCCCCTTCTTAGGTAAAGTTATTGAAAAGGCTGTCTATCTGCAACTTGAAACCAGGCTGTCAGTAAACAACATCCTGGACCCTCTACAATCTGGCTTTAAGAAACACCACAGCTGTGAAACAGCCCTCATCCAAGTCTGCAACGATCTGCTCATGGCAAGGGACAGAGGGGAATGCTCCATCCTAATCCTGTTGGATCTCTCAGCTGCTTTTGATACAGTTGACCATGAAATCCTGCTTAACAGACTGCAGGAGTACTGTGGCATCAGTGGATCAGTCCTCCAGTGGTTCAGATCATTCCTGACTGACAGAACACAGAGAGTATCCCTAGGACCTATAATGTCCAAACCTGCACCTCTACAATTCGGAGTGCCACAAGGATCAATCCTATCCCCTCTGCTGTTTGCAATCTACATGTTGCCACTCGGTACACTTATCCAACGACATGGCCTGACGTACCACTGCTACGCCGATGACACACAGCTATACCTGTCCTTCAAACCTGGTGGAACAGACCCTACCCCAAAAATAAACTCTTGCTTAGCTGAGCTTCAGGCATGGATGAATGATAACTGGTTGAAACTGAATGCTGACAAAACTGAGGTCCTGTTTGTCCAAAGCCAGCACTCGCCATCAAAACAGCTCTATCCTAAAGCAACACCAATCAGGATTGGGAATTCAGACATAAACAGCTCCAACCTTGTGCGCAGCCTTGGCGTACTAATCGATGGGGAATTGAGTTTCAGAAACCAAATTTCATCTGTAGTTAAATCTTCCTTCTTTCATCTGAAGAACATTGCAAAGATTAAACATCTGATTCCCCCAGAGGATCTTCAAACCCTAGTCCACGCCTTCATCACATCACGGCTGGACTACTGCAATGCCCTTTATGCTGGCCTCCCCAAAAAAGACTTGCGTCGCCTGCAATTAGTGCAGAATGCTGCTGCCAGATTGCTAACAAACCAGCCTCGCCACTGTCACATTACACCGATCCTTCGCTCACTGCACTGGCTACCAGTAGAATGGAGAATACTCTTCAAGATTGGACTGCTGACATTCAAATCCCTGCACAATCTGGGCCCTGGATACATGAAGGACTTGCTGAAGCTGCACCACACCTCTCACAACCTCAGATCAGCAAGTTCTATAAACTTGGTCACTCCCAGAGTGCACCTCAAAAAATCTGGAGACAGAGCCTTCTGTCATGCTGCCCCTACTCTTTGGAACTCCCTACCACACCCAGTAAAGACAGCACCATCCCTGGAGCTATTCAAATCCAGACTGAAAAGCCACCTGTTTAGCCTGACATTTCCAGATTTATAAAATTCTTCCCCTGTACCACGATGGTCGGAGCCATGCTTATGCGCTTTGAGTCCCACGGGAGAAAAGCGCTTTACAAATGTTATTTGTTGTTGTTGTTGTTGTTACATTAACCTCTCGCGGCCAGATGGGGACTACCTTTGTCAACAAATATAGCACTCTTAGATAAAGGACCTGTCCTCCAGTGAGATCAGGCCGGCTTATTAGTCGTGGGAAACCCACGTCACTGCTACCTGAGTACCAAGTACAATAAAGCGTTTCTGCAGTAGGGTGGGAAGCATGGCAATTCCAAAACAATAACCTTTGATCATTTAAGAATAGTATTTCTGCTGTGTCTGTAAATCACCTCTACATCCGCATTGGGTGGAGAGAGAGTAAAGAAAAGAGGAGGTCAGATGTAGAAAGAAAGAAAGTGGATAGGTAAGGATACAGAGGAGGAAATTAGAGTTGAGAGAAAAGAGAATCCAGAGGCGAGGGCCATTCAAGCTCGACCCCTTAGTCTATAAGAGCTCACTGGTTACGCGCCAGTGCAATTTGTTCAGGACTTAACAGGTAGTTGATAAGGGGGTCCCAGATTTTATGGAATTTTTTCATACTGTCGTTCATACGTGCCCTCAGCTTTTCGAAAAACAGTATATTGCCAAGTTTGTTTTTGATAGCCTCAAAGCACAGAGACCGGGTGTTCCATGCTGCTGCTATTTTAATTTTAGTTACTGTAAAGATATAATTAAGGAGGGCATTTTGCGCAACAGTTAAGTGTGGATAAGGACAGCCCAGTAAGGCGTGAAGTGGGTTCCGCGGGACCGGAGCATTAATCAAAGACGATGCCCAGGTACATACTCTGATCCATAGCCTACGTACTTTTTTACAGTTCCACCATATGTGAGCAAAAGATTCCGTCGTGTCACATCCCCTAAAACAATAGCCCGAGCACCCTTTATTATACTTGGCCACTCTCTGAGGGACAAGGTACCATCTAAGTAAAAGTTTATAATTTACCTCAACCAAGTCCGCATTTATTGATATCTTGGGGATGTTATCCCAGATATCGCACTTATCGGTGTAATCCTCCTCCTTTTGTGTCCTACCTGATCTTGCACCTCCATTACTGTGAACCCATACTATGCATCTGAGTGAACCTAACTTGCCTAATCTCCATGCTCCATCCAGTGACTGACTAAGCATTACCTGGTACTCATACTATGGTGTGTGATCTGATTTTCTTGTATTCCTGTATTGTCATATTGCTGTATGTCACCCCTAAATATTGTCTGTAACCTAAATTAATGTTCAGCGCTGCGTAATATGTTGGCGCTTTATAAATACAATAAATAAATAAATAAATAATAAATAATAATCAATCTGGAGGCCGAAGTCTTCCTCCCATTTGAGTATATATAAGGGTTTACTTTGCGAGTGAGTGAGCGCGAGTTCCCTGTATATAAGTGAGATAATCCCTGGGGAGCGGGGGTTAGTGTCACAGATATTCTCGAACAAAGTTTTGCTCGTTGGGGAGTCCACGTTTATAAGGTGCTTTTTTCCAAAATGGGATATTTGCATGTATTGGAATGACTCAGAGGAAGCAATTGCGAACTTTTCACGTAGATAATCAAAAGACTTGATACCAGTATTGGTGACAAGATCCTGAATTCTGTGGAGTTTAGCAGAGATCCACCATTGGTAAGGTCCAGAGGACTTCAAAGCTGCTGGGAATGAAGGGTTACCCAGGAAGGAAAGGAGTGGCCTATGAGCTGACATCAAATGACCCGAGTATTTACAACTATCCCATACTTGTAGAGAGTGTTTTATAATAGGGTTATCGATCTTAGCACGGTGCATTGGTGTGAGCCAAAGAAGATTCTTAATGTTAATAGGTGAAAGAAGCTGACTTTCTATATCCACCCAGGCAGGTCTATCATTGTCTACTTGCCAGTTGGTTAAAATGGCTAATTGGGCTGTTTTGTAGTAGTGAGAAATGTTAGGAGCTCCCATCCCCCCGTCTGCCCTTAGACGATATAAATAAAGTTTTTTAAACCTGGGTTTCTGAGTTCCCCAAATAAAACTATTAATTTTCCGCTGAATGGATTCAAGAAATGAAGAGGGCAGGGAAATAGGTAATAGCCTAAATGCGTAGAGCAATTTGGGAATAAAAGTCATTTTTATAGCCACTATTCTGCCTAACCAAGATATCGAATACCTCTTCCAGCACTCCAGCAGGTCCGTTAGTTCCTTTACAAGCGGGGGGAAATTATGGCGAAAGAGTGATTCATAGGAGTTGGTGAGGTGAATGCCAAGATAAGGTAGTTTGTAGGGGTCCCAATCAAATTCAAACGCATCTTGCAATGCTTGCATCAGTTGGGACGGGAGGGAAATATTTAAAGCTTTTGACTTAGCTGGGTTGACCCGAAGCCCTGAAATTGCACCAAACTGTTTTAATATCTTAGAGCTAGAATTGGTTTGGTGGGTTGTGAGATGCACACTATTAGATCATCAGCGAATAAGCCCACTTTATGCATTCTCTTTCCCAGTGGAATACCATGTATCTCCGCACAATTTCTAATCTGGATGGCGAGTGGTTCAATTGATAACGCCAATAACAGGCGAGGGCGGGCAGCCTTGGCGAGTTCCCCTTGATATGGAGAAAGGGGATGATTTAAAGCCATTATAAACGACTGTTGCTAAAGGACGCGAGTAGAGGGCTTTGATCCACTTGATAAAGCTAGCTCCGAAGCCCCAAGTCTGGAGTCCTAGGTGATATTTTAACACCTTGTCATAAAAGGCCTTTTAACTACCTGGAGACCGCTCCACGCCCATGGGCGTGGCTGCGACGGCAGCCCCAGGACTGCCTAACGCTGATTGGCGTGAAGTCCTGGGGCTGCATTTTGCAGGAGATCGCGCACAGGCTGCCTGCGCATCTCCTGCTCGGGGGGCGGAGCTCCACCCCGCCTTCAGTCTCTGAGCGGCTATTGTTGCTCGGGAGACAAACGGCAAAACCACCGTCTTTACTGTTAGTACAGCGCTGCGATCAGCAGCAGCGCTGTACTGGGGACAGCCGTGTGTCACGGCTGTCCCCCTGGGGGACAAGAGAGCGATCGGCTCTCATACGCAGAAGCCTATGACAGCCGATCACCGTGATTGGCCGGTTGGGGGGGAGGGAGGGGATTGAAAAATAAATAAACAAAAAAAAACAGTAAAAAACAGTAAAAAAACCCCAAACATAAATATTGATTAAAAAAATAAACAACTTGGGGGCGATCAGACCCCACCAACAGAGAGCTCTGTTGGTGGGGAGAAAAGGGGGGGGGGGGCTGAATGACTCGTGTGCTGTGTTGTGCGGCCCTGCAGCTCGGCCTTAAAGCTGCAGTGGGCATTTTAGAGAAAATGTGCCTGGTCTTTAGGGGGGTTTACCACTGTAGTCCTCAAGTGGTTAAACCACCGGCAAGCAAGAAAATGATCAATATAATTCTGACAGTACAATTTTCACCAACTTTTGGGTAGGTTTACAATTGTAAAATGCTTAAAAGTTATTATAAAGAGAATATGAAAATGATCTCCTAGGAAAAAAACGTAGGAGAAAAAGTTAATAGTTACTTACTTTACAGTACTTTAACCACTTGAGGACCCACCCTTTACCCCCCCTTAAGGACCAGCGCTGGTTTGATTGATCTGTGCTGGGTGGGCTCTGCAGCCCCCAGCACAGATCAGGGTGCAGGCAGGGAGATCAGATTGCCCCCCTTTTTTTCCCCCCTATGGGGATGATGTGCTGGGGGGGTCTGATCTCTCCTGCCTGCTGTGGGTGGCGGGGGGGGCACCTCAAAGCCCCCCTCCGCGGCGAAATTCCCCCCTCCCTCTCCTACCTGCTCCCCCCCCTGAGATCCGGGCTGCACAGGACGCTATCCGTCCTGTGCAGCCAGTGACAGGACGTCCCCTGTCACATGGCGGCGATCCCCGGCCGCTGATTGGCCGGGGATCGCCGATCTGCCTTACGGCGCTGCTGCGCAGCAGCAGCAGCGCCGTACAAATGTAAACAAAGCGGATTATTTCCGCTTGTGTTTACATCTAGCCTGCGAGCCGCCATCGGCGGCCCGCAGGCTATTCACGGAGCCCCCCGCCGTGATTTGACAGGAAGCAGCCGCTCGTACGAGCGGCTGCTTCCTGATTAATTAGGCTGCAGCTGGCGACGCAGTACTGCGTCGCTGGTCCTGCAGCTGCCACTTTGCCGACGCACGTTATGAGTGTGCGGTCGGCAAGTGGTTAGATGAATGGAATAATTAAAATGATATATTAGGAGTTTAAGACCTGCCTAATTTATAGCTTTAAGAGAAGTTCCAAAGTAAAGATTTAGATAATTACAGCTGTCTGTGTATGACAAATTTTCTAGTTTAGTTTGTAGCAGTCTTAAAGTGTACCTGAGGTGTAAAAAAAAATAAAAATATATATATATACCTAGGGCTTCCTCCAGCTTCGTTTAGACTCATCAGTCCCTCGCCATCCTCCTGTGGTGCCTGGATCCTTTGCAATTTGTTCCGGTAATTCGGCCAGTTGGGGCCAGTCGGCACAGGCGCAGTGCATCTGGGCATGCTCCCCTGTTGTGCTCTCGTTGCTAGGAGCGTTCTGCGCCTGTGCAGTAATACTGTTCTATGAAAAAGAGAAGAGACGGCAGAGGGCAGGTGACAGTAATGCTTCTGTGCTGACTACACAAAAGGGCACAAATGGGGATAAGAGTGATCCCAATTGCCAGACTGCTGGGAGAGTAATGTGGGACACTTGCAATCCTAGATTCTCACCCAATACAATCATGAGTGATCATCTTGGGAGATACAAATGAGCTGTGTGTTTATCTGTGAGCCTGGAGTTCAGATTCAGAACTAGTAAGTGTGGGTGTAAAAGCTAGCAGTAAGTACATCATCATCTTTGAGTATTAAGCAAATGGGTTTCAACTTCTCCATATTTATTCGAGTTGAGGTGTAAGTAAAATTCTGGACAGTGATTTAAGAGAACCGGCTGAAATGTATCTAGCAGAACATTCCCTTTATCCTAGATTTGGCTAGATTTTTTCATAGAATTCAGCGATCTGGGAAAACAATATTTTTTTCAGCTTAAATAAGGAATCTGGCCGGAGGGGCTGCTTACATAAGACCATATATCTGGCTGTGGTGCTGTCAGACTCACTGAGGGTGAGGAACAGAAGCTATTAAAAATATAATTTAGCTGCAGTATATTACTGTAATATTAGCTAATAAAACATTCCCATTCTTGCAGCTTTAGAGAGACCATTCACATCAGTCTCCCCTTGCTTCTTGAAAACTAGGATTGAAAAGGAATGTATAATAATATTTTTTTTCTCATTTGCGTTTTATTTACTCCTTTAATACAGAAATTATTTTTGTTTGTAAATCAGAAGAATATTAAGGAACGATTGCAAATTAATATTTTATATTCTACAAACTCAAATACGAACTTAGATTTTTTTGACCAAAATTTGGCATTTTGTATCAAATATGGTTTTATATTCAGGCCATTGCAGGGTGAGCACAGTGTAGATTTCCCCCAGCTTATTAGCAGCCACTGCTGTATCCTAATGCACAGCACAGTGTGTTTCCCCATATGTCTATTGCTGTTCACAAGTCAAGGTCAAGTTGCTATAACAACTTGACCTGCATCCTTAGTTCTGGTGGGGTCCTCACTTTAGCTACCACCTTCCAGATATCTCTTTCCTCTAAATCCAGTTGCAGTGTCTTCTGGATCTTCATACTGCAACTGAAGCCTCCAGCTGTGCTCTAGGAGGGTGTGCACACTCTGTTTTTTACATTACAGAGTACTGCGGCAAGCCTCCATACAGATGATATTTAACTTTATTGCCTTGCATTTCACCTTAAAGTGGATCACCATCCAAAAATTGAAAACCCGTCAGCGCAGCTGTAAAGAAAAGTTATACTGTATATTATGTTATATATTATATTTACCTGCGGAGTCTCGTCCCACGAAGCTATTTACTGCAGTAAATAACTTGGCGTTTTTTTCTCCGGAGCCAGGCGCCGGAAGTGGAGTGATGCAGGGGCTTCGGGACGGCTTCGTGGGACGTGACTCCATAGGTATATATAACTTTTACATTTTTGGATGGAGATCCACTTTAATAATTATTGTTGTATTCTGAATATGGTAACTCTTCAAAAAATCGACAACTTACCTTTTAACTTACTTTTTAACCAGTTTACCATTAAGGGTTTTTTCCCCTTATGGACCAGAGCAATTTTCACATTTTAGCGCTTCTCCCTTTCATTTGCCAATAACTTTATCACTACTTCACAACCAATTAGGTTTTTATTGATTGGTACATTAAGCTAAGAACTACTATTAACAGGAATAATAATAATATATATATATATATATATATATATATATACACACACACACACACACACACACACACACACACACACACACACACACACACACACACACACACATATATTTTTTACATTTATGTGTCCTGTATTTGTTTTGTGGGCTGCTTTCTCCTGACAGGTCTCTAGGTGGCGCTGTTTGGATAAAAAAATATACAAAAAGGGTGAGGGCTCTTCAGGTCCACTTTAAAATTTTGTCCCGCCCCGTGACATCACGTCGCACTGTTGCTCAATGCAACTGATTGGCCGCCGGGTCCCCAAGAGAATAGCGGGGATATGGGGGTCCCGGCGGCTGAACAAACGCCGCTGCTGCTGAGGGGAGAGAGGCAGGAGTCCATGGAGAGCGCCGATCGCGCGAGGACTCCTACAAAGCAGGTAAATTAGCTGCCACCGCTCTGATCACATGGGCCGCCGGGTCCCTGCAAAATTACCGGGGATATGGGGATCCCAGCGGCCACACAATAGAGGCACACTTTTGGGAACAGATGCAGGAGTCCCGCTAAGTGCGCGGGACTCCTGCACCCAACTGCAGCTGTTTTTTCACTGCCCCAACTTGAACTCGGGCTTACCTGTAGCAGCTGCTTTTTTCTACCCTGAGCTCAGGTTGGGTTACCACCAGGAGGGTTAGTGGGGTATTTTATGTATTTGTATTTATTGGGATGTAAGTAGGTGTAATTTTACTATTTGGCCACTAGATGTCCTCCCACTCTATTCCTCCTGTTTACTATGTACTCCACTCCATTAGGTAGATCAGTGCTGTCCAACTGGCGGCCCGCGGGCCGCATCCGGACCGCCAGGCCTCCAGCTGCGGCCCGCTCGTCTCCCTGAGTTGCAGGCATGGCTTCCGCTATAGGCGCCATGCCTGCAACCTCATATCGTGCACTTTCCCGTGTCCCCACTGGCGGTGGCGCTGCCTCAGCTCAGACCTCACAGATCGCGGTGACTAAAGAGAGCAGAGTGCGCATGTGTAGTACCCGCATACACGGAGTACTTCACATGCGGACGTGACATCATTAGTCACTTCCGCATGTGAAGTTACTGCGCGCGGGTGCTATGCGCACTCTGCTCTCTTCAGTTGCCGCGATCTGTGAGGTCTGAGCTGAGGCAGCGCCAGCGGGGACACGGGAGAGGACAGCGCTGATGAAAGGTAACGGGGACTGGACACCTCGCTATCTAACTTGGGGGGCACCTGTCACTATCTAGCTGGGGGGCACCTGTCACTATCTAACTTGGGGGGCACCTGTCACTATCTAACTTGGGGGGGGGGCACCTGTCACTATCTAACTTGGGGGGGGGGGGCACCTGTCACTATCTAACTTGGGGGGGGCACCTGTCACTACCTCAGCTGGGGGGCACCTGTCACTATCTAACTTGGGGGGCACCTGTCACTACCTCAGCTGGGGGGCACCTGTCACTATCTAACTTGGGGGCACCTGTCACTATCTAACTTGGGGGGCACCTGTCACTATCTAACTGGGGGGCACCTGTCACTACCTCAGCTGGGGGGACACCTGTCACTATCTAACTGGGGAGCACCTGTCACTACCTCAGCTGGGGGGACACCTGTCACTACCTCAACTGGGGAGGCACCTGTCACTATCTAACTGGGGGGCACCTGTCACTACCTCAGATGGGGGGACACCTGTCACTACCTCAACTGGGGAGGCACCTGTCACTATCTAACTGGGGGGCACCTGTCACTACCTCAGCTGGGGGGGGGGACACCTGTCACTACCTCAACTGGGGAGGCACCTGTCACTATCTAACTGGGGGGCACCTGTCACTACCTCAACTGGGGAGGCACCTGTCACTATCTAACTGGGGGGCACCTGTCACTACCTCAGCTGGGGGGACACCTGTCACTACCTCAACTGGGGAGGCACCTGTCACTATCTAACTGGGGGGCACCTGTCACTACCTCAGCTGGGGGGACACCTGTCACTACCTCAGCTGGGGAGGCACCTGTCACTATCTAACTGGGGGGCACCTGTCACTACCTCAGCTGGGGGGACACCTGTCACTACCTCGACTGGGGAGGCACCTGTCACTATCTAACTGGGGAGCACCTGTCACTACCTCAGCTGGGGGGACACCTGTCACTACCTCAACTGGGGAGGCACCTGTCACTATCTAACTGGGGGGCACCTGTCACTACCTCAGCTGGGGGAACACTTGTCACTATCTAACTGGGAGGCACCTGTCACTACCTCAGCTGGGGGGACACATGTCACTACCTCAGCTGGGGGGACACCTGTCACTACCTCAACTGGGGAGGCACCTGTCACTATCTAACTGGGGGGCACCTGTCACTACCTCAGCTGGGGGGATACTTGTCACTATCTAACTGGGAGGCACCTGTCACTACCTCAGCTGGGGGGACACCTGTCACTATCTAACTGGGGGGCACCTGTCACCACCTCAGCTGGCCACACCACAGCATCACCGCCAGCCCGGCCACAGCATCACCGCAAGGCCTTTCAGCCCACACATCATCCCCAATCCAGCCAAAAAACAGTATAGCCAGGCACAACAGCCAGTAGAGGAGAATGTAAAAGCCAGGTGAGAGGTGTCTACCATATTAAGGGGGCATTCTGCCTATTTATGTGAAATGCTGTCTATTTATGCGCCTCATGATTGCTGAATTTGTCTTCTTGGGTGCCTCATGATTTGTTGGGGGCATCATGATTGCTGAATTTGTCTTGTTGGGGGCCTCAAGATTGCTGAATGTGTCTTGTTGGGAGCCTCATGATTTGTTGGGGGCCTCATGATTGCTAAATTTGTCTTGTTGGGGGCATCATGATTGCTGAATGTATCTTGTTGGGGTCCTCATGATTTGTTGGGGGCCTCATGATTGCTAACTGCGAGACTATGGGAAAAGCTGAATCCTTATCATATGAGACAATAGCATTAAACCTACTTTTTTAGCTTTTTAAAACTGAAAATAAAACTGGGAGGTTCTAAAAAAAAATACATTTTTCAGGAGTAGGATGGATGAAATTGTTTATCTTCACAGTTTATTTTCAACTTGGATTTTCCATAATGTTCATGTATGAGTTAAAATGTTTGTATGTAGTTTAAATTGCTGTTGCCACTTTGCGATAAAGTGACTTTTGGGTTGCAGTTTGGGCACTCTGCCTCCAAAAGGTTCGCCACCACTGTCCTGATCTAATGTCCCACATTGCTAACTTCATGTAAATTTGTCTCCACCCGTGGCCACACCCACATTATGGTCCATGGCCACACCCATTTTTCGGCGCGGTGCGCTAAGCGCACCGCTCTATGCAGAACGGAACCCTTGTTTTTCAGCGTGCTGCGCGCGCCACACAGCTTCAATGACCTCTTGAATTGCATTTTGTGGGGATCTGCTGCCAATTGCATTGCATTTTGTGGAAAGTGCTGCCAATCTAATTGTCCTTGGGGGGGGTGGGGGGGGGGCTGCGGCTCCAGCAAGAACCTTCGGCCCTCCACCATGGGGTCTGAAAAAAAAATGGCCCTCCATGCCCATAAAGTTGGACAGCACTGAGGTAGATCACAATCTACCAGTAGATCGCAAAAGACTTCATGGTAGATCCTGATCCCACTACAGTGTTCTCCCCAGGCTTTATTAGCCGGGTGCTCCACCCGGCTAGTTTTTGTGAGCACCCGGCTTTCATCGGCTCACCTCCTCCTCTGCTATAAGCAGAGTTGTGCACAGAAGCACCGGACCTGCATTCTCTCATATTGCCCCACCCGGCTACTTTTTCATGCCACCCGGCTACTTTTTCATGCCACCCGGCTGGAAAAAAATTCTAGGGAGAACACTGCACTACATTTTCCATTCTGTATATATAATTGTGCTCCTAATATTGTACATAGGTAGATCATTATGACATGCTAATTTCTTAAAGTAGCTCACAAGCCAAAAAAGTGTGGGCACCTCTGGTGTACTGCATACGCACGTTACAGGAAGTAACACGTGTGTGCTTTACTTTCAATTTTGTCAGTGACTACCAGCATCTCATTGATGCCAGTGATCATTGATCACAGGCACATAAATCGGTGAAAACTGTGTTTAAAATGGGCAAACACTGACTAAATGATTTATATATAATTACT
The DNA here is from genome assembly GCF_040937935.1 of Hyperolius riggenbachi. Classification (NCBI taxonomy): domain Eukaryota; kingdom Metazoa; phylum Chordata; class Amphibia; order Anura; family Hyperoliidae; genus Hyperolius; species Hyperolius riggenbachi. Next base: position 223,767,006 of record NC_090647.1, read on the forward strand.
GTAAAAACGAAGCACTTTTTTTTATTACATTATTTTCACTGGAGTTCCTCTTTAACCACTTGAGGACCCACCCTTTACCCCCCCTTAAGGACCAGCGCTGGTTTGATTGATCTGTGCTGGGTGGGCTCTGCAGCCCCCAGCACAGATCAGGGTGCAGGCAGGGAGATCAGATTGCCCCCTTTTTTCCCCCCTATGGGGATGATGTGCTGGGGGGGTCTGATCTCTCCTGCCTGCTGTGGGTGGCGGGGGGGGCACCTCAAAGCCCCCCTCCGCGGCGAAATTCCCCCCTCCCTCTCCTACCTGCTGCCTCCCCCAGTGATCGGGGCTGCACAGGACGGCTATCCGTCCTGTGCAGCCAGTGACAGGACGTCCCCTGTCACATGGCGGCGATCCCCGGCCGCTGATTGGCCGGGGATCGCCGATCTGCCTTACGCCGTACAAATGTAAACAAAGCGGATTATTTCCGCTTGTGTTTACATCTAGCCTGCGAGCCGCCATCGGCGGCCCGCAGGCTATTCACGGAGCCCCCCGCCGTGATTTGACAGGAAGCAGCCGCTCGTACGAGCGGCTGCTTCCTGATTAATTAGGCTGCAGCTGGCGACGCAGTACTGCGTCGCTGGTCCTGCAGCTGCCACTTTGGCGACGCACGTTATGAGTGTGCGGTCGGCAAGTGGTTAACAAAGGTGGACTTTGGCACTTTGAGTCCACTAGGAGAAAAGCGTGATATAAATGTTCTGTGTCTTGTCTTGTAAGATAAAACTAAAAGAAATGGTTTCAACCGTGTTTTTGTTCAGTCTAAAAATGTTTAACAGAACCAACGTTTTATTGCTGCTTCAAAATCCCCAGGAATACAGAAAACTCTCCCCTGGGCTGTTAGCAATGTCAAGAAATTGAGAAATAACTTGTGTTTAGTCATGTTATTATTTATGAGCAGAGTTGCGGATCATACTGTACTAGGTTTGCCAAGTCTTTTCCTCCAAATTACAAATTTTTCAATCTACAGATTTACATTGTGAGCTCCAAGGGTTTTACAGTGTAAATTGTTACAGCCTTAGCTTTAATGTTGCAGTGTGGCATTAAACCACAACTCTGGGCAGCAATTCAAATCACCTAGTGAGATGGCAAAGCTATCCAGGACAAAATTAATTTAGGTATTTTCCAACCACCAGGTTCCTGGCACATCGGTTATCAGTTTCTCCTATAGGGAAAATTGTGAAGGATGAGACAGGAAGTGGGAGATAAATCACATGATTAGTTGTGACAGGGGGCCTGATGCAATTCCAAGAGTAAAAACACTCGCCTCATGAAATTATTAACATAGCCTGTTTTGCACACTTTACATATGAATTCAATTGATATTGTAATTGTAAAGGCTCGTACACATGCCGGATTCCTGCAATCGACAGGTCGTCAGACCAGCCCGCGGGGCGCCCGTTCTGCTGACAGTTTGTCAGTGTATACAGCCTGTCGGCAGGCTGATAAGGCTGGTTTTGACTGATCCGCTCGGCGTATCTGTCAAAACCAGGCGTATCAGCCTGTCTACAGACTGTACTAGCGACAGGGAAACTGTCGCTAGAACGGCCACCCCGCGGGCGGGTCTGACGACCCATCGCTTGAATAAATCAGGGCTCCTGCAATACCTATTCAACACTCATTTTTCTAGCTGCATTAAAACAAGTGGTTTAAGCTTTAGATAGTTTCTTTTAGGCATTCTTTTGCAAATAAATTGTATTCTGTTTTCAAATACACGCAACTGCACAGTGATCATCATAAAGGTAAAGGATACAGGAAAACACATCAATAGTACATGAGACCCTTGATTAAAGCATATATGACATAACAATACTGCACATGAATACCAACATATAACAGTTGGCCTACACTCCCCCCCCCCCCCCCCCCAAAAAAAAATAAAACAAACAAAAAACTCTAAACCCTTTCCTCCCCCCTCCCCTTGGCTTTTTCTTCAGCACCACACATCACTTGTTCACATTCACTTGTAATATTTTTTTTTTGTTACTGGTACCTTTAACTCACCAAGCTGTTTTATACTGCTAATCTACTGTGTGCAGGCTGGCAAATGTTGGGTTCCGCTGCCTAAATAGTAACAACCAACATTGTTTTTGCCATTGGGGTACTCTGCAGGAAGGGGGGGGGGGGTCATTGGGTTGCTGGAAATCATCCCCTTTCAAAGTAGCCTTGTCCAATGCTGGTGATGAGGAATTAATCCCTCACCTCTGGTGACCAGGAGGGGATGGAGGTAACTATCCCCATGCGTAAGTCCTGGCCTCACATATCTGGCTGAATTAAAAACCATTGCGTCTTCAGAACTGTGAATATTACAAGAAAGCGTTTTATCATTCAGCTGTATAGAAATAGATCCCCATGATACTATATTTTTTAACTCAATCATGTGAAAGTACTTTCACCTGATTACCATCTGCTGTACTTATCTCTAGCCTTTAAGCTAAACAACAGTTATGATTGCACCAGGCATGTGTATGCACCATTCCCTTCTCATTTCTATGGAGCTGCAAGTCCTGATGTATAGGGAGCAGCAGGAGTCTGCATTTCTCTGCTTATCATAGTGGCATTGTGGCTTGGAAAGGAAACTGTGACATCTCCACTAGCAGTCACAGCCACTGCAATGTACTATGTCGAAAGATCACAGTTTGCCATCCTTAAAATGAGTTTCCCTACCTGTCTTTGATCCCTTAAAGGGAACCTAAACTGAGAAGGATATGGATTTTTCCTTTTTAAATAATACCAGTTGCCTGACTCTCCTGCTGCTCCTGCTGTCTAATACTTTTAGCCACAGCCCCTGAACAAGCATGCAGATTAGGTGTTCTGACTGAATTCAGACTGGATTAGCTACATGCTTCTTTCGGGTGTGTGATTCAGCCACTACTGCAGCTAAAGAGATCAGCAGGGCTGCCAGGCAACTAGTATTATAATTTATTGAAACGCGCACACTTGTCTCATAAACAGATAAGATCAAGAAGTCTCACAGTTCCAAAAAATGCGCAAGTTCCAAGGGGTCTGTCAGACACTGTCCTATTGATCTTTATCCTCGGACAAACACTTCCACATGCAAAAAAGGAAAAACACAAGAATATAGCCATAATCCTGCGAGCATTAATAAGAAACCTCCACCAGGATCTTCAAAGTGTATATATTAAAAGACCACCTCTATACCAGCACCAGTACCAGGACACCCCCCAAGTGCCCGCACTCACCGCACTGGCCTCCTTGGTCTCCGGAGATAGGATTAAGAGTGTTTTGGGGTATTTAAAGTTCCTCAACTTTCCATTGCAACTTGCCCATCAAACTGTAACTAAAGACAGCGGACATAGCGTAATACTGTCAATTTAATAAAAGGATTAAAAACAATTACACTCACAAGCCTTGCAGGGTAAACTGCGTGTAACAAACAGTTGGGGTCCCCGGGAACCGCTCAGCTGCAGTAGCGTCAGGTCCAGACTCGCTCCGTCTCCCCGCCGGCACTACTTCCTTGTCCAGTCATGCCCGAGCGGAGCTTTGATGCACGGAGCTTTGATACCCTGCAAGGCTTGTGAGTGGAATTGTTTTTAATCCTTTTATTAAATTGACAGTATTACGCTATGTCCGCTGTCTTTAGTTACAGTTTTAAGGGCAAGTTGCAATAGAAAGCTGAAGAACTTTGAATACCCCCATACACTCTTAATCCTACCTTCGGAGACCAAGGAGGCCAGTGCGGTGAGTGCGGGCACTTGGGGGGTGTCCTGGTACTGGTGCTGGTAGAGGTGGTCTTTTAATATATACACTTTGAAGATCCTGGTGGAGGTTTCTCTCTGAGAGTTTTTATTAATGCTCGCAGGATTACGCTATATTCTTGTGTTTTTCCTTTTTTGCATGTGGAAGTGTTTGTCCGAGGATAAAGGTCAATAGGACAGTGTCTGACAGACGCCTTGGAACTTGCTCATTTTTTGGAACTGTGAGACTTTTTGATCTTATCTGTTTATGAGACAAGTGTCTCATATAATTTATAAATCCTGTTATGTTTGCACATTGGCATTAGAGAAACGCGAACCACTGAGTGCTGGTGTTTCCATAAGCGCATATTTGGTGTGAAATTATAGGCAACTGGTATTGTTTAAAAGGAAACATCCATATCCCTCTCAGTTTAGGTTCCCTTTAAAGGGAATCTAAAGTCTAAAAAAAGCAGTTTTACTTACCTGGGGCTTCTTGCAGTCTCCTGCAGTCATCCTATACCATCCTTCCGCAACACTCCAGCAAGCAGGCCGACCACGCTCTCCACATCGCCTCCCCACACATAGCAGCGTTCTGCGCATGCACAGTATGGGAAAATCACTATTGTGCAGAACACTCCCGGCAACGGAAGCACAATCAGGTTGTGCATGGCTCAGGGCCGCACATGTGCAGTAGCCTCTGCCTGGTGACGACTGGCCAGCTTTTAGGGGGTCACCGTTGCTGACTGGAGGGTCCCGAAGTGATGGCACGGGCACAGGATGGCTGCAGGGGGCTGCAAGAAGCCCCAGGTAAGTTAAACTGCTTTTTGTTTCACTTAAAGGAAAACTGAAGCGAGAGCAATATGGACGCTGCCATATTCATTTCCTTTTAAGCAATAACAGTTGCCTGGCTAACCTGCTGATCCTCTGCCTCTAATACTTTTAGCCATAGACCCTCAACAAGCTTGAAGCATTTCAAGTGTTTCTGATATTATTGTCAAATCTGACAAGATTATCTGCATGCTTGTTTCTGGTGTGATTCAGACACTACTGCAGCCAAATAGATCAGCAGGGCTGCAAGGCAACTGGTATTGTTTAAAAGGAAATAAATATGGCAGCCTCTATATCCCTCACTTCAGGTGCCCTTTAAATAACCCTTTAATGTAATAACATAGTAGTTACACCCCTTTATCTCCTTATAAACAGTAACTGAACCAACAGATGTGAGAAGCAGAGCTTGGAAATAAAATAGGCCATGTGTTTTAATGATACATTGTACGGCAAGGATGTTTTGCTGACTATAGATAATTGTTCTTTCAGGATCTTTCGTACAAAGATCGTCACTGGCATGAAGCCTGCTTTCACTGCTATCAGTGCAAACGCTCCTTGGTGGACAAGCCGTTTGCTGCAAAAGATGAACACCTCATTTGTACTGAATGTTACTCTAATGAATACTCCTCGAAGTGTAACGAGTGCAAGAAAACAATCATGCCAGGTTAGTAGAGGAAGGATTGGAAAGGTATATAAGGGTTTTGTTCATTTGCTCATTGTTCATTCAAGAAAAATGAACAATGGCGCATTGTTCATTTTTCAAGAAAAATGAAAAAGTTTTACTCTAGACAGATTAACTATTAAAGTATACCAGACCTGAGGGAAACCTACCTAAGGTAAGCACATACCTTAGGTAAGTTCTTGGTGGATCCACATATTACTGTGCATCATCTGTTTCTCTCCTTGTTCCTTCCGGTCTCCGTAATCACTCCTTGAAAAGTTTGTGTTTTGACTTAAAATGGTAAGAAATTCAGCATTTGCTCTAAAAGATTCTTTACAGCAAAAAAGGTACTACCAGAAAAAACACTGGTGGCAGAACAGCATTCAAACAGTTAAACACAGCACGTTTTTCTTCAGTGGGAAGCTTAGCGCAGTTGTTGAACTTGAGGAAGCAATTGCAATAGTAGCTGATAAGAAAACAAACAAGATAATGTAAACACTAAGAGTATCTCACCTGAATACAAGCCGAAAGTGTACACAGTAGAATACACATTCTCACTGGATGTAATTTATGAACACAGTAGCTATGCAATAAATCACAATGGCAGCTTTCAGAGCAGATAAACTGTACTTTGGGAACTTGCAATTCGTAAACAGACAATATTACTTGTCCACAAAAGCAAATATGATAACTGTATGGGTAATAAAAAGTAGGAAACATGTTTTTACTGAATGTTATGTAAGAGTTTAATCCCTTAAATCACATTTTCAATCAGGAAGACACACAGGCTTGTAACAATGTTCTCTTGTAGCACTCTCCCTTAGAAGGAGGAAACGGGGAAGGGAAGAATAGGAAAAGGGAAGGTGATAGGAGGGAACATCGCAGCAAGCCTACTTCTTCTTTTAGTTAAAATCACATTTTTCAAAGAGTAATTATGGTAGGTGGGGGTAAAAAAAGAGGAACAGGCAATGCACAGAAGTATGTGGATATACTGTAGCATGAACATGCCTCTGTGCTTGCCATGTATAGATTTGCCTTGGGTGAGGTATACTTAATGCAGAATCTGATATCTGCTTTGTACACTTGGAGCTGTGCCTGGATGCTAAATCAGCTGCAGTGCACATATATGCAAGCTTCTCTATTCATTGTCATGCATTGCACTGTTCAGACAGCAGCCTTCCCCACATTTATCAAATGTGCTGCAGTTATGAAATTTAATGGCCAGCTATGACTTTTTTTGACCAAACTCAGCATGTATATGACACACAGAAAGAAAGGACATTTAAACTATTTTTTTAAATCAACCTCCCACCCCAAGCTAATTACAGGTGATGCCGGAGACTGCTAGTCACTAGACAACCTACCTTTCTGTAAGGGGCATCCTTACATATTTTATTTTTTTTGTTGAATAAATGATGGTATAGTCATTTTTTGTGTAGTTCGTGTCATTTGTGCACATGCTTTGAAAAAAAGATAAAATACTGGTATGTGCATATTTGTTAAAAAAAAAAAAAAAAAACATCTTTAGATGGTGGGAAAAAATCTGTTTTGTTGTACAATATAGTTCAGAAAATGTAAATGTTGATGAAAAATGTGGATTTGCTACATGAAGATGGGGTGTAACTTGGCTTCCATAATCAAGAATAAAACATTCTTCCAGTAAAATGTAAGCAGTTCTTTAAGTGAGATCTGCTTATAGTCAATGAATCCATGTCAGAGTACTTACATCCTGTGCGGTTTATATAGTTGTATCTGTTAGATTTAACTCAAGCTATCCCTCGGGGTAGGAAGGAGGTAAAAGGCAAGCTTTGTTAGCATGTGGAATGTGCAAAATGTGCACACTCAAGTGTTTCTAATTTGCGCTGGCCACCAATGCTGCGCTTTCTACAGTTAATATACTTTGGCTGCAATCTGAATTACATCTGAAATGAGAACGTACAGAAAAGTTTCTAACCTTGAGACTGCATTTAGGATTTAATTCCTTTAGATGGTAATTTTGATGGGTGCCTGTTCTATTTTTGGAAATAACCGCTTCGTAGCTGTGAGCACTTTACAGTATGGATATTGAAATATTTCTTGTATTGGAAATCTGAGTGTTTAACTGCTTGCCAACCGCTCCACGCCGTTTGGCGTGAACGTGGTGGCAGAACCAGGACCATTCCACGCCAATTGCCATGAAGTGCTAGGGGCGGAGATTGCATGTGCCGATGTGCGCGCATCCTTGCTGGAATAACGGAGGCCTCCCAGTGGCGATCACCGCTAGGAGACTGTTAGACGGCAAAACCGCCGTTTATTTACATGGTACAGCGATGCGATCTAAAGCAGCACTGTACTGGGAATGCTATGTGACACGACTGTCCCTCTGTGGCATGCAGGAGTGATCTGCTGTCATAGGCTGAAGCCTATGACAGATGATTGCTGTCATTGGTTAGCAGGGGGAGGGATGGGGGGTTAGGGGAAAATCATTTAAAAAAAAAATAGTAATATTTATTTAAAAAATATATAAAAAAATAAATCAATATGCTGGCAGGGATCAGAGCCCACAAACAGAAAGCTCTGTTGGTGGGCAGAAAAGGGGGGGGGGGATCACTTTTGTGCTGAGTTGTATGGCCCTGCAGCGAGGCCTTAAAGCTGCAGTTGCCCTGTTAGTAAAAAATGGCCTGGTCACTAGGGGGGTTTAAGAACGCGGTCCTCAAGTGGTTAAATCAGTTTAGGGCCATTTCACACTGCTCAAGTTGCACTGCAATGGAGCCAATGAGTCACACTGGGTTGCGGTGTGACCATACAGCGAGGCATATAGTACAATGAAAGTATGCTTCACTGCACTGTAAATGCAAGTTGCCCTGCTAACACAACACATCGGAACCCACCACGCCACACCGCCCTAGATATGAAAGCCTCATTGTAATATTTCTTAAAAACCTCTTTGAAAAACACACTTTTTGGATAGTAATGGCCTCATTCATTGCGCTGCGCTCGCCCTCTCGTCGGTGCTGAGCAATTTTTTTTTCAAATTACTCTGCTCTGCATGTTATAAGTGCTTTTATAAGCGCTTTAGCAGAGCAATTATTTAAGTCAGGAAGTGATTACCTTGCCCCCGGGAATGAATAAATACAATGTATTTATTCATTAAAGTGCTGGGGAAATCACTATACAAAGCACTTTTTCAAGCACTTTACGATTTCCCTATACCTTCCATTCAGGGCAAATCGACCTAAAAATGGTACATGCAGCGCTTTTGTTAGCGGCCAGCAAACTGAACGCCCCAATGAGAACTATATCCTTGGAAAGCGTAGTGCGATTTGTACAACTCGTCTGCACTTAAAAAAAATCCCCAAAACGCCTCTAGTGTGAACGAGCCCTGAATGGCCAGAAATGTATGTGAGTGTAAAACAAAGTGTCTGAATCAGAGAAACCTCCATAAAGCTGCTGGTGCAATGTTATCTCACTGTGGTGAGGCTTCATAGGATCTGCTCTGATTCAAGCAAGGGTCTAGTATACTGCTTGAGTTTAACCACTTGCCGACCGCGCACTCATAACGCGCGTCGGCAAAGTGGTAGCTGCAGGATCAGCGACGCACATCCGTGAATAGCCTGCGGGCCGCCAATCGCGGCTCGCAGGCTAAATGTAAACATAAGCGGAAATAATCCGCTTTGTTTACATTTTTACAAATATATATATATATATATATATATATATATCAGCAGCGTTGTACTAGAGCAGCGATCCCCGGCCCATCATCGGCCGGGGATCGCTGTCACATGACAGGCAGGAGCCTGTTAGAGGCTGCACAGGACAGATACGTTCCTGTGCAGCCTCCGAACTCCGGGGCAGGGAGGGAGGAGAGGAAGAGGGGGAATCCTGCGGTGGAGGGGGTTTTGAGGTGCCCCTCCCCGCCAGCCACACGCAGGCAGGAGCGATCAGACCCCCCCAGCATATCATCCCACTAGTGGGGAAAAAAGGGGGGCGGTCTGGTCGCTCTGCCTGCTATTTGATCTGTGCTGGGGGCTGTAGAGCCCACCCAGCACAGATCAGCGAAATCAGCGCTGGTCCTTAAGGGGGGGGGGGGTAAAGGCTGGGTCCTCAAGTGGTTAATAAAAGTTTCAAATGCAAAATCATGTAAAAAAAATAAAAAAAATATATATATATAAATTCACCTTTCTGCTAGGCCACAATTTCCCCACTCTTCAGCTTTTTGGCAGAAAAAGTTTGTTTTTTTTCCCATGCAGTGTTTTTTACATTAAAATTCTTGTTCATGTGAATTTTCACATTCAGGTAACCAGAGCATTTGAAAATGTGCATACCAACACAAATTTGAATGTGAAAAAATGCATGTGGAAAAAAATGGAACCCTGTCTTATCCATACCATTTTCAGCTATTTTTCCCTGGACGAGTCAGGCTCATCCATACCGCCAGAGAGATTACAAATAATGGACACTGACTGGCTGCCACAGACAATTTAAGCCATCAGTCAGGTGGGCTCTACCAAGCCCCTATACCCATCCATACCCTCCCATGTCACACCAACCAATGAGAGCATTTGCTTTTACAGGTTTGATGGTGGGGAGCCTGACAGGGCTCCAAAATCAAACCAGCAGGTACAAGACTTTGATCAAAGCCCCAGATTGACTGCAGTGGACCCCATACACACCTTTCCCTACAAATCTAGGTGCATGTTTTAAAGTGTCCGCTATTAGTAGCTACAATTTGCATAGTGGGCCCCATTTTTCTCACGCAGGGAGGAGGGGGTTAAGGTTAGGCACCACTGATATTTCACTATATCAATTAAGTAGTAGAATATAGTAAATTTACCCATATTCTACTATTGCTGTCTTATGCGCCCTTAACCGGGGTTTTTTTTTCCCTTTTTTTGCCAGTTTACACCGCACCCAAATTAGCATGCTGTGTTTTAAAATGCATTCCTGTAAAGTAACTGTATAGACATATAGTAGAATGAAGTAAATTATTCAGGATACCCACTTTTATGATAAATATCCTGGTTTCAGCATCAGAAACACTCCCAATAGCTATATATTGCTGTATATTGGTATGTAGCCCGCCCTCCCACTGAGGCGTAGCCTAGGGATTTTATTATGTCGATTTCTTCCCCGAGGGTTCTGGGAGACCAGACATATTTTCTACTGGCTTTAAAATGCTCAATTAACGAACATTCCGCAGAGATCACTTGCCAGTACTAAAGATGTTGCCACTTGTGATAAATTCCAGTAAGTAAGTCAGGGAGAGGAAAGATTTTACAATGAGCAAACACTGACTAAAGGGGCCCATACACTGGTCAATTTCAGCCATCTATAGAATCGAACGATTGATCAGAAATCGATTCTTTTAAATTCCCCCATTCGATTGATTTGCGGCCGATTTCGATGGATTTGATCTATCTGACAGGATGGAAAATCTAGGTCGATCTGCTGCTGGCAGAAGATTGATGGCCCATAGAGTTGCATTGGATCTAATGGTCCAATAATGCATTTAGATCAATTTCCAATAGATTTCATTGTGAAATCTATTGGAAATCTGTTCCTAGTGTGTGGCACCCATCAGAGAGATTCCTGTCAGATTCGACTTGACAGGCATCTGACAGAAATCTATCTGATGGCCGAATCTGCTGCAAATCTGTAAGTGTATGGCCACCTTAAGTAATTTATAAATGAATATCGAAAAAAAAAGCAATTTTATTCATTATATTATTTTAACTGCAGTTCCTCTTTAACTTTGTAATCTTTCTTTGCCAAACAGGAACCCGTAAAATGGAATATAAAGGGAACAGTTGGCATGAGACTTGCTTTATCTGTGCCCGTTGCCAGCAGCCAATAGGAACCAAAAGCTTTATCCCTAAGGAGAGCCAGAGCTTTTGTGTGCCATGTTATGAAAAGCAGTTTGCCTTACATTGTATCCAGTGCAAGAAAGTAAGTGACAAGTGAGGCATTCCTTAAAGATTCAGAGCAGTATTGTGTGCTTGAAATATGATGAGATCTTTTCCTTCATTAGCCACACCACACTCACCTTGGCTGACGTTGCAGATTGTGCAATACACTGAAGACATATTGTGCACAGTAATAAAGAAAACATTTTTACTGTAACTCATATCATGGAGGGAAGTCTGCATATTTCCCAATACCCTTCCATTTATAGTGCAAGAAAAGACCAGACCAGCCACGTATATGCAGAGACCGTGCAAATTTATATTGCAGATAAGAACATCGTATCTGTATTTTTGTGCTAAAGCAACATTCATCGTTTTCATGCTTATTGTTAAATGTAAAGTCCTATTTCTGCGCCTTCTATTTTTCAAATGCATAGGATAGTAAGTTTGCATTCAATAACTATACACAGTGTTTCCTCCAAGGCTCTTTGTGCTTTCAATAAATACTGAAAGTACCACATAGGCCAGGTACTTTATTTATGTTTCCCATGACAGTGCAATTTTATTGGACAGACAGCTGTCTAAACTCTAACACCCTCATTGTGAGTGGGTGAGGTAGTCAGGGAGAATAAATCCTTGTTCACCTTATAAATCGCCAGCGCTATTGCAAGCACTGAGCGATTTATCGCAAGTGCTGAGCGATTTATTGAGTTTTTTTCAGTGCTGATTCACACTACGGGAGCTTTTTAAATGCCAGCGATTTTAAAAGCTCTTGCTAATGCAGTCCTATGGGGGATTTTTACAAAATCACATTGTTCCAGTGAGAACACTCACATAGGATAACATCAGCAAGAGCTTTTAAAATAACAAGCACTCAGAAAAGCTCTTGTAGTGTGAACCAGCCCTAAGGGCCCATTCACACTTGAGAGTTTTGCCGGCAATTTCGGCAAAACGCTCAAACGCTAGCGCTTTTCAAAGCGCTAGGGTAATAAAACCCTATGTGCCCGTTCTCATTTGGGCGATTTGCGTTAATCGCCTCAAATTACCCAAAACGCCAAACGTGTAGCCTGCACCGTTTTCAGGTGATTTCCCGGTGATCGCGTTTTAGTACGTGCAAAACGCGATTGCTAAAAAAATCGCCAGGTGTAAATGGTGATTTTTTTTGGCGTTAATCGCCAAAAAAAGCCAGAGCAAAACGCTAGCAAAATCGCTAGCGTTTTGCGATCTGCAAGTGTGAATGAGCCCTAAGCGCTTTTCCCTGCGCTTTGTGCTTAGAAAAGCGCTTTTGCTGAGCGATTCATTTTTTCACTTCCTGATGTCAGTCAATGTAAATCTGAACTAGGGCTTAGGATATTCATATTCATTTCACGGTTTATAATTAATGGGCACTTACCAGCACATACATAGAACTTACCATTCTGAGACCAAATTATATTTGGTGTAAGGGATTTTGGTGTATGTTTTTATCACATCACTGTGAGGACTCAGGAATAATTAAAGTATGCCTAAACCAATTGGTTTATGTTTCCATTAACAAAAGCAAGGGTCAAAGTCAGGTGGACATGCAAAGTACCAAGAGGCCTACTCTTTCTCTAGGACATTGATAAAGTCTGGTATAAGTTAAAGATGCCCATACACTTATAGATGGGAACCAGAGGTGGCCAAAAGATTGATCCCTCTCAGATCAAATCTTATCAGAGAGGGATAGAATCCTTCTACACAGTAGGCATACATTTTTAATAGATTTCAGCATAAAATCTATAAAAAAAAAAATCTATCAAACCACAGTCTTGCACTATTTGATGCAGTGCAACGCTATGGGCTGTCAATCTGCCTCCACTCCTGACCCGCTACCGATTGATATCTTCCATCTGGCACAGTCAATTTTTGTTTGAAATCGATCCAATTATCGATTGGGCATCAATTTTTAGTAGATTTAATCAGAGTTATTTATTCTGTCAGGATTCAAAGGGGAAAATCTATAAGTGTGTAGCCACCTAAGATTGTGGTCATTGGAGTAAAAATTCTGCCAAGCCATGCCATTCTGAGAAAAGATGTATTACAAATAAATACATACAAACCATTAAACAAAATATACCTGGGATTTTAACAGCAGTCTATAACAACAAAAATGCTAAATTAAAACATACAATTATATAAATGCCATCTATACAAAGAGGCAAAGAGGCGTGCACCTTCCGTCTCAGGTTTATTTCCACATAAGTGACATTCCGTAATCTGTGCTAAACCTTTGACATTGCATATTGCATAGGTATTGTTGTGCATACAAAATCTTACGTGTCCTTGGACTAGGGGGTCCTCATAGTGAAAATGGAGGTGGGTGGTGGGTACGAGGTGGCAAAGCGACGGCCGTTTCGCGTCTCCTGACGCTTGGTCACGCTGCAGACCACTATGAATGGGATCCGTGAGCTTCCGGAATTAAGACGGAGCATAAGCCCCGCCCCTTCCGGTCGCATCACTTCCCCCAAAGCTGAGTTGGTTGCCATGGCTTCTGGGACGCTTAATTCCGGGATCGCGGACAGAGACCAATGGTTAGCTTTATTGCCGTTGGTCAGTGCGAAGTAATGGATCGCGAGTTACTAATGACGGTCTGTATAACAAACTTTGCCGCTCTTCTATATTTAGAGGTATATACGGCGATTAGTTACACTTGTACAGTGCTGCCCGTAGTGGGGCACATGCGCGGTGGGCTCCTTTTCAGGCCCCACCTTCACCGTCGCCTCTTTGCCTCTTTGTATAGATGTGATTGAACTCTTTCTTCAGATACATTTGCGGAGCACACGTCTTGCGACAGGTGGAAGAACTGCATAAAGGGGTCCTCATAGAGAGTTGCCTGTGTATATGCGTGGAGGGCTATCATCTTGCAAGTGGGATGTGCCACACAACTGCTTTCCCTTTGAATGACTTCATACAATTATATAAATGGCCACTAGATGGCGAGAAAGTGTTAGAGGTTATCATTGTGGTTTATATAAGTTTAACACACTGCTAATAAAATATTACAGGAAAAATGAATTAGCGTGCAAATAACCGTAATTTTTCTTTATTCTCGAAAACCAAACAAATGATTGCATTGAATAAGTGAAATTAGCACAAGGTACAGAACAGCTAGAAGCTGGATAGAAGCTCACCACTCCATGTACATCTTGACTCCTGCACATGAATAACACTGTACACTACCCACAGTATATTGAGAGTTAGCAATTAGCAGCACACTTGCCCCTGTAATTCAGAATGTGAGCGGTGAAGCTAAAAGTAAAGGTACCCCTACACTCATCGATTTGTGCCACAGCCGATTCGATCGGTCCGGAAGGAAAATCTAGGTGGATCGGCTGCTGGCGGCAGATTGATGGCCCATAGCGTTGCATTGGATCGAATGGTGCAACGCTGCCTTTCAGTGGATTTTCAATAGCTTTCATTCATAAATCTATTGGAAATCTGTTCCTAGTGTTTGGCACACATCAGATAGATTCCTGTCAGATTCAACCTGACAGGCATCTGCCAGGAGTCTATCTGATGGTTGAATCTGCTGGAAATCTATAAGTGTGTGGGTACCTTAACACCACCTCCAGCCACCTACAACAGGGCTGACTTTGTATCGTCATACACGGCTGTCTTTCTCAGGGCTATTGACTCTCACAGTTGCCATGCACTTTCTGAATGTTTAACATGATCAGCTCCTGCTTATACTTGATTTGCTGAATGCTTTCTAGCAGATCTCCGACATATGTCTTCATATTGGCATGTTCTATTCATACTACTCATAGTACAAAACACCACCACACAATTTAAAAATGTATTTTCCAAAAATATTACTGACAGTTTGGTGAGTAACTCAGTATTAATCAACCTTCCACAACAGATAGTTTTGTGGTAGTTCTTGATTCAGGCAGGGGACACACTTAGCAGAATTGCATGCATTTTCCACTATATGCTATGGGGAAACGCATGGGATTCTGCTAAGTGTGTTCCCACCCTCTGCAGGCTAGACTATTTACTGATAAAAACCATGCCGATTTTATCTTTGACATTTTAATGATGTATTCACCTGGATTTTGTAATGGTTAATCATTTTATAGAGATGTCGCAAACCGCCGATTTTCGGTTCGCGAACCGGGTTCGCGAACTTCTGCGGAAGGATCGGTTAGCGGAAAAGTTCGCGAACCGCAATAGACTTCAATGGGGAGGCGAACTTTGAAAAATAGAAAAAATTATGCTGGCCACAAAAGTGATGGAAAAGATGTTTCAAGGGGTCTAACACCTGGACGGGGGCATGGCGGAGTGGGATACATGCCAAAAGTCCCGGGGAAAAATCTGGATGTGACGCAAATCAGCGTTTTAATGGCAGAAATCACATTGAATGCTAAATTGCAGGCCTAACGTGCTTTAAAACATCTTGCATGTGTATACATCAATCAGGGAGTGTAATTAGAGTACTGCTTCACACTAACACACCAAACTCACTGTGTAACGCATCGCAAACAGCTGTTTGTGTAGTGACGGCCATGCTGGACTACTGCGCAACATGGCGAGATTGCTCTTCCTCACTCAGTGATGTCAGGTAATGTGTGACTTCCTTCTCAACTTTCCATGGCATTGTTAAAAAGCTTACGTTTTTTTTTTAAATTACATTTTCTACTTGCTGTGTACTTGTTCAGTACCGCTACAATGAGAATCCTGTGGAGGCGGGCAAGTCTGCCATTGTGACCCCGGGTAATGGCCGGGGAATGAGGGGTTTGAATCCGGTGTGGAGCCTGAGCAACGGCTACCACTACACATCCAAGGAGGGCTGCAGGCAGGCATGCACGCCCGCCCGCCCCGAGGTAGTGACCAAAAATAACAATACAGGAGGAGGACTTTCGAGGCTCTGCTGTGTATTTGAAATGAATGTACTTTAAATCCTTTAACGAGAACCAGTTATGGCGGGCAAAGATGACACCACATTCCTTTCACGAGAATCATATGGAGGCGGGCAAGTCTGCCATTTGTGACCCCGGGTAATGGCCGGGGAATGAGGGGTTTGAATCCGGTGTGGAGCCTGAGCAACGGCTACCAATGCACATCCAGGCAAGGAGGGCAGCAGGCAGGCAGGCATGCACGCCCGCCCTGAGGTAGTGACCAAAAATAACAATACAGGACTCACGAGGACCTTTTGCGTCCCTAATTGTCATGAATCAACTTTAAATCCTTTAACGGGAATCCGTTATGGCGGGCAAAGATAACACCACATTCCTTTCATGAGAATCATATGGAGGCGGGCAAGTCTGCCATTTGTGAGTGACCCCGGGTAATGGCCAGGGAATGAGGGATGGAATCCGGTGTGGAGCCTGAGCAACGGCTACCACTGCACATCCAAGGAGGGCAGCAGGCAGGCATGCAATACAGGACTTTGAGGCCCTAATTGTAATTCCTTTTAACGGGAATCCGTTATGGAGGGCAAGTCTGCCATTGTCACCGCGGGGAATGAAGGTTGGATTCCGGCCCGAAGTGGGAGCCTGCTGAGACCCATGCTGTAGCTGCCCTGACTGTGCTTTGCAGACCAGGCATCTGTGGTCAGATGGACCCTTGACCCAGCGGAAGACAAACCAAGTTGAAAGCATTTGCCAAGAATGTTTTACGGAGGGCAAGTTTTTTTGCCTTTTTTTAAAATTGTTTGAAAATGATAGATGGTTGTATTTTTAAATTGTTTGAAAGTTTAGATGGTTATATTTTTAAATTGTTTGAAAGTTTAGATGGTTGTATTTTTAAATTGTTTAAAAGTGTATCCATTCAAGTGCAAGTTATGCACTGACTGCCAGGTATAATGTGCAGTCACAGATGCATTGAAAGATATGCAGTGACTGCAAACAGCCATTTGTGTAGTGACGGCCGTGCTGGACTGGTGTGCACCATGACGAGAGTGCAGGTGATGGTGGCTTTTCAGCCCATATGCTCGCCCGGCTGATGTAGCTGAATGACAGAACAGTGACTGTCCAGCTGATCAAATTTGGTCTGACCACAATGAAGCAACGACCTTATTATCTTTTGAGTGCCACCCTCACCCGAGACACTCAAATAGCCAGCGGTCATTGTTTCATTGTGATGCGCAAGCCCCTTCACCGCGGCAAGGTAATGATCACGAAGGGGGATGGGCACATGTACACGCACCAGAAAAATTAGTGTAGAGGCCGCTGCTAGCAGCGGCCTTAAAAATTCAGGAATCCGCCTAGAGTCCTGGACCCTGTTGGTGGTGGCGGAGAAGGCAGTCAAGCGGCCTGCAGGCAGAGATGCTGTGTGTGGGGACTGACTTAGTCTTCGGTGGTGCAGTAGCCCTCCGTGATCCATTCCTCATTCATTTTGATAAAGGTCAGGTACTGAACACTGTCGTAACTTAGGCGACTTCTCTTCTCAGTAACTATGCCTCCAGCTGCACTGAAGGTCCTTTCTGACAGGACGCTTGCGGCAGGGCAAGAGAGAAGTTGTATGGCAAATTGGGACAGCTCTGGCCACAGGTCAAGCCTGCGCAACCAGTAGTCCAAGGGTTCATCGTCGCTTTTCGCAGAGTCTACATCCACACTCAAGGCCAGGTAGTCGGCTACCTGCCGGTCCAGGCGTTGGTGGAGGGTGGATCCAGAAGGACTATGGCGAGGAGTTGGACTAAAGAACGTCTGCATGTCCGACATCACCCTGAGATCGCTGGAGCATCCTGTCCTTGCCTGCGTGGACTTGGGAGGAGGAGGGTTACTGCCAGTGGTACCTTGATTGCGTTGTGCAGCCACATCACCCTTAAATGCATTGTAAAGCATCATCGACAGCTTGTTCTGCAAGTGCTGCATCCTTTCCGCCTTTTGTTGAGTTGCTAAGAGGTCCGCCACTTTGTGCCTGTACCGAGGGTCTAGTAGCGTGGCCACCCAGTACAGGTCATTCGTCTTGAGTTTTTTGATACGGGGGTCCCTCAACAGGCTGAACAACATGAAAGAGGACATCTGCACAAAGCTGGATACAGACGTACTCTCCATCTCCTCTTGCTCTTCCTCAGTGACGGGACGCAACTCCTCTTCCTCCCCCCAGCCACGAACAATACCACGGGAATGTGGAGCAGCAGAAGCCCCCTGTGATGGCTGCCACGGTTGTTCTCCTTCCGCCGCCTCTTCCTCCTCCACAGAAACACCTTCCTCATCATCACCATCATCAGAGTCTGACTCCTCTCCTTCCCCACGTGACTCCTCTTCTTCCTCCTCCTCCCCCCTCTGTGCTGCCGCCGGTGTCGTGGAAACGTCCGGTTCGTGTGTAAATGGCTTCCACGACTCCTGCTGCCCTAACTCTTCTTGTTCACGCTCCTCCACAGCTGTATCCACCACTCTACGCACGGCACGCTCCAGGAAGTAAGCGTAGGGGATCAAGTCGCTGATGGTGCCCTCATCGCGACTCACCAGTTTGGTCACCTCCTCAAAGGGCTCCATGACCCTGCATGCATTTCGCATCAATGTCCAGTTGTTGGGCCAGAACATCCCCATCCTCCCAGATTGTGTCCTTGTACTGTAATTATACAGGTACTGGGTGACGGCTTTTTCCTGGTCTAGCAGGCGAGAGAACATCAGCAGGGTGGAATTCCAGCGAGTCGGGCTATCGCAAATCAGGCGTCTCACCGGCAAGTTGATTCTACGCTGAATCTCCGCAAAGCGTGCCATGGCCTTGTAAGAGCGCCTGAAATGCCCACACAACTTCCTGGCCTGCTTCAGGACGTCCTCTAAGCCTGGGTACTTGGACACAAATCTTTGCACGACCAGATTAAGCACATGTGCCATGCAGGGTATGTGTGTCAGCTTTCCCAAATTCAACGCAGCAATGAGATTGCTGCCGTTGTCACACACCACGTTGCCGATCTCAAGCTTGTGCGGGGTCAGCCATTGCTCCACCTGTTTGTTAAGAGCAGCCAGGAGAGCTGCTCCAGTGTGACTCTCTGCTTTCAGGCAAGACATGTCTAACACTGCGTGACACCGTCGTACCTGGCATGCAGCATAGGCCCTGGGGTGCTGGGGCTGTGTAGCTGGAGAGGAGATGGCGGCACCAGCCAAGGAGGAGGAGGAGGAGGATGATGACGACAGCGAAGCGGTGATAGCAGGTGGAGAGGAGGTGGCTGGAGGCCTGCCTGCAAGCCGTGGAGGTGTGACAATTCGGTCCTCTGCGCAGCCACGTACTCCCTGCTTGCTGCCATCGGTCACCAGGTTGACCCAATGGGCTGTGTATGTAATGTAGTGGCTCTGCCCGTGCTTGGCAGACCAGGCATCCGTGGTCAGGTGGACCCTTGACCCAACGCTGTGTGCCAGAGATGACACCACTTGCCTCTCAACTGCACGGTAGAGTTTGGGTATGGCCTTTTGTGAAAAATAATTGCGGCCTGGTATCTTCCACTGTGGTGTACCAATGGCCACAAACTTACGGAAAGCCTCCGACTCCACCAGCTTGTATGGTAATAGCTGGCGAGCTAATAGTTCCGCCACGCCAGCTGTCAGACGCCGGGCAAGAGGGTGACTGGCAGACATTTGCTTCTTACGCTCAAATACTTCCTTCACGGACAGCTGGGTACTGCTGTGGGCAGAGGAGAAGGAACCGCTGAAGGGAAGAGGCGGTGTGGAGGAGAGTGGCTGTGAAGGTGCAAGGGAGAAAGTGGATGAAGACGATGCACCTGAAGGAGGAAGAGGAGAAGGAGGGTGGCTTGTCTTTTGAGGGGTGCTGCTTTTCCTCAGGTGTTCTTGCCATAGCTGTTTGTGCCTTCTCTCCAGGTAAGTTCCTTCGTAAGGCACTTGTCTCTACATGAGAGTTGGCCTTTCCACGGCTCAATTTTTGCTGGCAGAGACAACAGGTGGCTTTGCTCCGATCTGAGACACACACGTGAAAAAATTTCCAAACCGCTAAGCCCCCCTGGGGTGATGGCGCTACGGTGGCATCAGCAGCTGACGTTGAAGGGCATGTGTGCTGGCTGGCCATAGCTGGCAATACATGGCGCCGGACACTGCCCCCAGCTGTTTCTGAGGACGAGCTCCCTCTGCTTCTATCATGGAGTTGTCTCCTCCTACTCCTCTCTGACTCCTCCTCTGAACTGTCCCCCTGGTCATCTCCTCTACCGGGAACATATGTGGTATCTGTATAATCGTCATCATAATCCTCCTGGCCAGCTGCGCTTTCCTCAGACACCTCCTCAAGTGCACCAACTTCAGGTAGTCCACTATCATCCCCATCCACACACGTTACGTCCATACTATCGCCACCTAACTCAGACGTAGGAGGTGGTGTACCTGCGCCTTCTTGTTGTTGTGGCAGTAGTGGCTGGGAATCAGTGATTTCACCACCACCACCAAATAACTCCTGCGAAGTGTCAAATGCAGTGGATGTGGTGCTTGTTGTAGCGCTGGTGGCTGCAGGAGATGAGGTGTTCTGTGTTAAATAATCAATCACCTCCTCACGATTTTGGGAAGTGATGGCACGTGCCTTCTTCTGAGCACTGTATTTTGGGCCAGGTCCGCACGAAATCACAGCAACACCACCTCGCACAGACCTGCCGGTGCCTGGTGGCCTTCCTCTGGGTCTGCCTCTACCTCTTCCTCTACCTGGTTTGTCCATCTCGGGGGGATGCTAGGTATATGCAGTGAGCTGGGTTCACTGAACAGTAAAGGTACTTGGATGCAGTGAGGTGGGTTCACTCAACACAACAGGTAGTAGGATGCAGTGAGCTGGGTTCACTGAACAGTAAAGGTACTAGGATGCAGTGAGCTGGGTTCACTGAACAGTAAAGGTACTAGGATGCAGTGAGGTGGGTTCACTCAACACAACAGGTAGTAGGATGCAGTGAGCTGGGTTCACTCAACACAACAGGTAGTAGGTATATGCAGTGAGCTGGGTTTACTCAACACAACAGGTAGTTATGTGCAGTGATGAGGTGGGTTAAGTAAACTCAACAGGTAGTAGGTATATGCAGTGAGCTGGGTTCACTCAACACAACAGGTAGTAGGTATATGCAGTGAGCTGGGTTCACTCAACACAACAGGTAGTTATGTGCAGTGATGAGGTGAGTTCACTCAACACAACAGGTAGTAGGTATATGCAGTGAGCTGGGTTCACTTAACACAACAGGTAGTTATGTGCAGTGAGGAGGTGGGTTAAGTAAACACAACAGGTAGTAGGTATATGCAGTGAGCTGGGTTCACTCAACACAACAGGTAGTAGGTATATGCAGTGAGCTGGGTTCACTCAACACAACAGGTAGTAGGTATATGCAGTGAGCTGGGTTTACTCAACACAACAGGTAGTTTATGTGCAGTGATGAGGTGGGTTAAGTAAACACAACAGGTAGTAGGTATATGCAGTGAGCTGGGTTCACTCAACACAACAGGTAGTAGGTATATGCAGTGAGCTCGGTTTACTCAACACAACAGGTAGTTATGTGCAGTGATGAGGTGGGTTAAGTAAACACAACAGGTAGTAGGTATATGCAGTGAGCTGGGTTTACTCAACACTACAGGTAGTTATGTGCAGTGATGAGGTGGGTTCACTCAACACAACAGGTAGTAGGTATATGCAGTGAGCTGGGTTCACTCAACACAACAGGTAGTTATGTGCAGTGATGAGGTGGGTTCACTCAACACAACAGGTAGTAGGTATATGCAGTGAGCTGGGTTCACTTAACACAACAGGTAGTTATGTGCAGTGATGAGGTGGGTTAAGTAAACACAACAGGGAGTAGGTATATGCAGTGAGCTGGGTTCACTCAACACAACAGGTAGTAGGTATATGCAGTGAGCTGGGTTCACTCAACACAACACGTAGTAGGTATATGCAGTGAGCTGGGTTCACTCAACACAACAGGTAGTTATTGTGACGCCGTCGATATGACATATCGAATGCGTCATGGAGTTACGAACGCTAGTCTTCGCAAACCAACCAAACTGACAGTTTTTGGTTTAAATACACTTTTTTTTCCCTTCGCCAAAGGGCTGGAGAAATCTTTTCATGGTCAGTTAATTAGCCTCCTGTTGAAAAGATTCTCTGCCAGCACAGGGGACCCCCTGAGGTGTTTATGACCTCATCCATCAGGTGAAGGGTAGATATCAGTTGACAGAAGCTCATAAATTGTAGCTTTCTCCAGCCTGATCGGCACCGACCCAGCAGGAGTCCGACACATAGCTGCCTTGTGGCCTGAGTTGAAAGGAGACAGGAATGATCCTTATCACGCCATCTGGCGGCACCCAAGCATTCAACAAACTGAAGAACCTATATTTAATAAATAGGCACAGTTTGGTAATATTTCTGGTGTTCCCAAGATCGCAGTTCCCTCAAATTCACAGTTTATTAGATTCCACATGACACTGGTCCTGAGAGATTTTCAGCCCTCTGGATCTTCCGGAACCAGTGCCAGTAAGGTGAAAGGGGGGGACGGTGCTATTAGCGATCCAGACTCCTCGTGTTTGGTATTAGCAGATTCACACACTTACGCTGATTGTGAATATTCATTCAGGTTCTGGATATTACCTACGGGCATGCGGAGAGCGGGCAAAATATGAATTGGCCCAAAACCTCTCCCTGCCTAAGGGGGCATTGCCTTATTCAAATTGCAAGGCTGGACTTGTATGTGTCATAACTCCTCCCACCTACAGTGAGGAACAAAACTGACATGATCCAAAAGTCCAGGGTCTTTTACCTTCAATCTGATGCCTAGTAACATCCTGGCAACCCGCAGGGACGCGGGCCAAAACCTCCATCTTTGAACTTCCTAACAAAGGCCTGTTGGCCGCATGGCAACCGCCATTTTGGGACTTTCGCCAAAGACTTGCGATTGCCGCATGGACTACCAATAACGGTATTTAAACTGTATATTCAGACATTCTGTTTCTCTTCCTCTCTTCTCTCTGTCCAATCAATCTGTTCTAAAATAAGCTGTGTGTATGTAGTTTAGAAATAAACTAACGATTTTATCGTTCAGTTGTGTGCCTTTTCTGGTCATCTGATTGCTGCTATAACGAATCTGCCCTCTGAAGAGTCAGTCATACTACCGCATTGTTTTATGATTTGCTTATAAATTGTTGATTTGCTAGCTAGGTTGTAAATAACCGTTTCTTCCTTCTAGGATTAGCTAGTACCAGATTTCCTGTGCGAAATCGATAACTTCGTTTCTCGATTGTAAATACAATTCGAGATTGCATCATATAGGGACCCAGTAACCTTTCTTTAACGTCACATTGCTCACAGTCTTTAAGCCGTCGGAAGTGATTATTCCCCGAACGTTGACTTGAGCGTGTTGAACGTGATTGGGCTGGCTACCGTATTATGATAGCGTTGGAGACTGTCCGCTCCATACAACCGGACAGTGGTGGCAGTGTATTTACCCGATTTCCAGTGCGAAATCGATATGTTTAGTTTACAGATTGTATATACAATCAAAATTGTACATGTATGGGCACCTCCAACCAATCTTAACCGTTTACTACGCACACAGTGAATTTGCCTCCAGCAGTCTCTAGTGCATGAGACCTGCATGGCAACAGTGGCCTAGTAATACGGGATTGGTGGATGTTTGTCCCATTACATATTGTCGGCAGCTGCGCGACCAATCTTTATTGTCAGTCTGTTCGCCGTACTTCCTGCGTATGCTAACGGGAGCAGATTAGACGGGATTGGCATGCTCTGTCGCCCTTTTCTTCTTACCTCTGACGATCCAGCAACCGGTCTCGTTGTCCGTCTGCGCCCGTACTTCCTGCGTACGCTAACGGGAGCAGATCTCGACTGGATCGCGGGGCTGGATTGTCACAGTTATGTGCAGTGAGGAGGTGGGTTAAGTAAACACAAAAGGTAGTAGGTATATGCAGTGAGCTGGGTTCACTCAACACAACAGGTAGTTATGTGCAGTGATGAGGTGGGTTAAGTAAACACAACAGGTAGTAGTAGGATGCAGTGAGCTGGGTTCACTCAACACAAAGCTGGGTATATGCAGTGATGAGGTGGGTTAAGTAAACACAACAGGTACTGGGTATATGCAGTACTGGGTAGTACAATGTGCAGCTCCCTGTCACACACACAGGTAGTCAGTCACTGAATGTGCTGGGCTGCTGGCAATGGCACACACACACTATCAATTAGCAAGGCTGTGCATACAACAAACGTGTCAGTTTGACACACAGTAAAAAAAAATAAGGTACAGGATGAGCTCTGAAAAGAGCTAGGGTGCTATAAAAGCAATAACAATCAGCCAGGAGCAAACTAAGCAGCCAAGAACCTAACTAATCTGTCCCTAGAAGAACAAGTCTGCAGCAGCTCGCCCTAGTCTGTCTAATAGCAGGCACACGAGCGAGTGTAATGGCCGCCGGACCCTGCCTTATATAAGGGGGGGTGGGGCTCCAGGGCTTACTGTAGCCTGAATGGCTACAATGTGCCTGCTGACTGTGATGCAGAGGGTCAAAGTTGACCCTCATAGTGCATTATGGGGCGAATCGAACTTCCGCAAAGGTTCGCCTGGCGCAGGCGAACGCGAACCCCCAATGTTCGCCTGGAACAGTTCGCCGGTGAACCATTCGCTACATCTTTAATCATTTACTGTGATAATGAGGTTAATATTTTGTTAACTGGTGGTTCAAGCAGGGCTGGATTTACTATAAGGCACTGTAGGCACGTGCCTACAGGCGCTTGATGATGGGAAGGCATCTCACTCCCTCCTCCAGTGCCTCCCTCCTTCCTGTCCCTAGTGGAACATAAATGAACATAAATGAGAGGTTACTCACTCAGCTCTCAGCATTCCACTGACAAGATCTCCCTTCAGTCGAGGGCAGCTCTAGCTACCGGGTACATGTCCCTGCTCTCCCTGCTGCCGCTAGACTCCCCAGCAGCATTAACTACTATTCCCCCTCCAAGTTGTAGCAACTCAGAGGCAGATGTAATTCGGGGTCTGGCGATCCCCAAATTACCCTTATGCAGGGCGTGGAGCATAGCATTGATGCTATGATGGCGCCCCGCTTCGGTGCTCTGCCCTGAGTGTCGAATAGAACTGATTCGCTAGCTGCCTAATACCTGAGGGCACCTCTATCTACTTAGTATTAGGTAGCCAGAGGAACACTCAATATTAGGGGACACCTGTGGCTACCTACCCTAGGCAGGGGAAGTAAGGGAGAAGTGACAGCGGGGACCAGCCAGCACATTTGAGCAGTTTGTTCGGGGTTTGTAGGTTCGTGGAGGGCAAAGTGTAGGGTGCCATAACATCTGTGCCTATAGGCACCTGAGATGTAAATCCGGGCCTGGGTTCAAGTTTTTTTTTCATGATATTGTGGAATGTGGTTACTGCATAGCTTTAATGGTGCATGACCTTTCTGGAGGTCTATGTAGACCCTGCAAGACAGGTGTATGCTTGACCACTATACATTATATGTATATGCTTGCCCAAAGAGAAATGGAGAAGTGTATGTATCAGGAGCATGGAGAGCTAGGGGCAACCAGGACCACCATCAGAAAATTCTGGGTCCCATAAGGGAAATTCTATTCAGCCCCACGTACTTCCCTCTTCCCCCACATGACAAGTCTTAAACTCCTGAAAAAATAGTTAGCTAGGAGGCCCCCTTAGACAGTATAGATAGGTAGCCAAGGGTCACCCTTAGATAGCATAGGTAACAAGGAGTCCCCCTTAGATAATATAGGTAACCAGGAGTCCTCCATTAAATACCGTGTACCCTTTCCTTACCCGGTTGACGCCTTCATATTTATAGTGTGTTTAGAGAGCACTTTACATTACAATACATAAGTGGGAAGATTAGAATGGGTTTTTAGTAGAAAAACGTAATTGCATGCATTTTGAAATCTGCAAGAAAATGCACAAAGTGGGAAAAGTCTATACAGCTGACAAAGTTCCCCAGTGTCCTCTGCAAATCACAACTGTGATCCCATCTTCTGGCCATTGCTCCTGTCACCTGGCAGCAGGGTGAACAGAACAGTTGTGGGAGTTAAGAGATTACAGCCAGAATCTGTACATGGTCACTAAGCACAGGAAGCTCCAGCTATCAGCAGATCTGTGCACCTAGGGACCCATCAGTTGTCAGATTACAATGAAAATAACTGAGTTTACACTACTTTATTTATGTGTATATCTAAAACTTTAATTACTATACTGTTGTAGACAGTCTGACTATCAAGGGAGCAGGCTGTAAGCGAAAGTTAGGACAGAAAAGCAAGTTTGGCAACAGGATAGCAGATAAGGCATGGTACATAGGGAACAGAAAATAGCACAGTCATGACAGGATAATAGGTTTGGCAACAGGTTAACATGTACAAAGCTCAGTATTGGCTCATACACACGGGGCACAACTGTCGCCACAAACACGTGGCACGCGCATGTTGCGGCGACAGTTGCCCCGTGTGTATGACGCGCGCGCCACAAACTGTCACCGGGAAGTTGGCGTGCGATTGAAAAGTTCAGTCGCCGGCAACTTCTGTCTCTGCAACGGTCGCTAGTCTGCCACGCGTACTGCGCGTGTATGCGGACCAGCGACAGGAGACAAAGGAGAGTGAATGGAGCATCCGGCCGGGGGATGCTCCCTTAACAGACAGCTTCCTCCGCGTCTCTGCCTTTCTGGCGAGACATGTGTGTAGCTGTCGCCGCCATCTCTCCCTGGTCTCTTGTCTCCATGCAACGGGGGACAGTTGTCCCCCATGTGTATGTAGCTTAACAGATACAGGTCAAGAAACAGGTCTCAGGAATGTCCAGAAAACTGAGGTCTGGTTGAGCAACAAAGTTCTGGCAACTGGCTGGGGAAAGGCAGTCCTTATATAGGACATGCAGAATTAAAAACAGAATGCAGCTGGTGGTGTGATTCTGCACAGTTCTCTCAGAACCATCCGCAGGCCAGACAGAGAACTGCAAGTCCTTGCAAAAGCAATAGAAGGACACCTGCTGGTGGATAACGGAAGTCCAGGCAACCAAACAATATAATGTATATAGCCACCAGCTGGTGGACAGTGGAAGTTTCTACTGAAGGTATGTCAAACTGGTCCTACGAGGACCGAGATCCTCACACATTTTGACTCAAATTAATTGATGAGTCTGAATCAGGAGAGGTGTGGTCCATCAGGTAGAATACATTCCTCTCTTTCTCATGCTAGGTACACACCATACAATTTTCTGTTAGATTTTGTCTTAGATTTACCTGCCAGATAGCTTTTTTTCCATGTTGTAGGTAAATCTAACAGAAGAATCTAACAGAAAATTGTATGGTGTGTACTTAGCATCAGTCCATCCTAAACACTGGCATGGATCTGGCCCTCCAGGCCTGGAGTTCCACACCTGTGCTCTACTGCCACTAGGAGGCAGAAAGTAGCATGACATGATTCCTAACACTATGACAGGATAGTAATCTAAATAATGTCAGTGCTGCATTATACGATAAGTGGTTAGTTTGACAGATATGCAGTTTAAATGAAATCTATTTACCATGTATTATGTATTCTTGCAACATTAATACAAAAAACAGTGTTCAAAGCTGTCATTTCACAGTGATTCTGATATCTTGTCTCCAAGGCCATCACCACTGGAGGTGTCACCTACCGGGATCAGCCCTGGCACAAGGAATGCTTCCTGTGTACCGGATGCAAAAAACCTCTGTCTGGACAGCGTTTTACTTCTAGAGATGAGTTTGCCTATTGCCTGAACTGCTTCTGTAACTTGTATGCCAAGAAGTGTGCTGCATGTACTACTCCCATAAGTGGTATGTATACTTTACATACGTCATAAAAATTTGCCATATGTATTATAAGCAATACCAGCCTCCATGCCCCTGGGAAAGCCCAAAAAAGACACCAATTTTTCCCATAGACTTTCATTGAAAAATTTCAAACTATTGCCACTCATACAGCGCTAAAGCTAAACTTACCAAACTTGGGTCATTTAGTCATAGGCTCAACCTGAAAAATGCATTCATTTAAGAAATCTGTTTGAATTTTCAGTTTTTTTCAATAAAAGTCAACTGGGGGTGGTGGATTTTTTTTGGGTGAATGTTTATGAAAATTGAATGGAGTAGGATAAATGATCAATTTCTTAATTTATAGACCCAAGCACGTTTTACAATGGTTCATACATCAGATTTTTTTTCAAATGTAACTTTTTTTTGGTACTTGTTAGAAGACAATTACAACATGCGTTATGATGTTAAGGACATTTTACCGGTAGATCAGATTTTTGAAATGTTACAATCAGATAAATTGATTGTTATTCTTGAATTGAAAAGGAATTAAAAAAATTGTTTGGTGTGTGGCCACCTTCGGTGGCCAATAACGATCCAATCTTTATTGTCCAATCTTACCAAATCTATGTAGTAGAAGGGTAAACTGAGTGAATATATTGAATTAATAATTTAGGTAGTTTCATATATTACATAGAAATGTTAAGATTGGACAAAAAAGATTATTAAATAAGATCCTTAGTGGGATTTGCAATTAAAAAAAGTACCAAAAACTAGGTGAAAATGTACTGTAAAAATGAGACAGAGTTTTCTTGCTTTCTAGAGACGTAAACATTGTATTGATAAATTGTGAAAATATTACCTACAAGAAAAAGTGAATTGAATAAGGGCCAACATCTTCCACCAGAAATGTATATATACAGGATCTTTCAAAAAAATAGCATATTGTGATAAAGTTCATTATTTTCTGTAATGTACTGATAAACATTAGACTTTCATATATTTTAGATTCAAATACACACAACTGAAGCAGTTCAAGCCTTTTATTGTTTTAATATTGATGATTTTGGCATACAGCTCATGAAAACCCAAATTTCCTATCTCAAAAAATTAGCATATTTCATCCGACCAATAAAAGAAAAGTGTTTTTAAAACAAAAAAAGTCAACCTTCAAATAATTATATTCAGTTATGCACTCAATACTTGGTCGGGAATCCTTTTGCAGAAATGACTGCTTCAATGCGGCGTGGCATGGAGGCAATCAGCCTGTGGCACTGCTCAGGTGTTATGGAGGCCCAGGATGCTTCGATAGTGGCCTTAAGCTCATCCAGAGTGTTGGGTCTTGCGTCTCTCAACTTTCTCTTCACAATATCCCACAGATTATCTATGGGGTTCAGGTCAGGAGAGTTGGCAGGCCAATTTAGCACAGTAATACCATGGTCAGTAAACCATTTACCAGTGGTTTTGGCACTGTGAGCGGGTGCCAGGTCGTGCTGAAAAATGAAATCATCTCTATAAAGCTTTTCAGCAGATGGAAGCATGAACCCACTTTTGAACCAGAAACAGAGGCAGAAGCGCCTGACCTGGGCTACAGAGAAGCAGCACTGGACTGTTGCTCAGTGGTCCAAAGTACTTTTTTCGGATGAAAGCAACTTTTACATGTCATTCGGAAATCAAGGTGCCAGAGTCTGGAGGAAGACTGGGGAGAGGAAAATGTCAAAATGCCTGAAGTCCAGTGTCAAGTACCCACAGTCAGTGATGGTCTGGGGTGCCATGTCAGCTTCTGGTGTTGGTCCAGTGTTTTATCAAGGGCAGAGTCAATGCAGCTAGCTATCAGGAGATTTTGGAGCACTTCATGCTTCCATCTGCTGAAAAGCTTTATGGAGATGAAGATTTAATTTTTCAGCACGACCTGGCACCTGCTCACAGTGCCAAAACCACTGGTAAATGGTTTACTGACCATGGTATTACTGTGCTCAATTGGTCTGCCAACTCTCCTGACCTGAACCCCATAGAGAATCTGTGGGATATTGTGAAGAGAAAGTTGAGAGACGCAAGACCCAACACTCTGGATGAGCTTAAGGCCGCTATCGAAGCATCCTGGGCCTCCATAACACCTGAGCAGTGCCACAGGCTGATTGCCTCCATGCCACGCCGCATTGAAGCAGTCATTTCTGCAAAAGGATTCCCGGCCAAGTATTGAATGCATAACTGAACATAATTATTTGAAGGTTGACTTTTTTTTGTTTTAAAAACACTTTTCTTTTATTGGTCGGATTAAATATGCTAATTTTTTGAGATAGAAATTTGGGGTTTTCATTAGCTGTATGCCAAAATCATCAATATTAAAACAATAAAAGGCTTGAACTACTTCAGTTGTGTGTATTTGAGTCTAAAATATATGAAAGTCTAATGTTTATCAGTACATTACAGAAAATAATGAACTTTATCACAATATGCTAATTTTTTGAGAAGATCCTGTACAATCTTTAGACCTTCCTTGTTTATATGCCATTGATCCTGGACTGAGCTGTCCATTTCAAATTGTTCTGTTATTTCAGGGCAAGGCAAATAAAATGATGATTATTATATAAAGTTATACATTTATATATGTTAGAAGTCTGCATACAACACTGACTAAAATAAAAACCCAACAAGAATAAAATTAAATGTATTTCAGTCTCATTCTTGTACCAGCATTTAAGTCGATTCTTCCCTTTATCTCTTAGGGCTTGGAGGAACAAAATATATCTCATTTGAGGAGCGCCAGTGGCACAGTGATTGCTTTAACTGTAAGAAGTGTGCTATCTCCTTGGTGGGCCGCGGCTTTCTGACAGAAAGAGATGACATCTTGTGTCCTGAATGTGGAAAAGATATGTAGAAATTATGCTATCAAACAAACGCAACAAAATAACATATACAGTATGTCTGAAATGTATGTGTTTCAATATTAAACAAGCTGTAGGACAATGTAGTCCTTGTATACCTAAGATTTACAAAATAGATTGTATACAACTGATTCTTTTGAATATCCTCAAAAAATGAATGTAACATTATCCAGATTTATATAGTAAATAATGATATTTTCTTATTGAAAAGATGTTTGATGGATGAATGGCTTATGTGCAATGTCTATGTCTTTTGCTTCTCTTATTTTTTTGTAACACCTATCCTCATTTGTCTTGAGAAGGTAACCCTGTGTTAGAACTACATCGGGTATGTTGTCCAGGCCTGTGAGTCAAAGCTGCAACCAGTTGCTAAATCTGTAAAAGACAGAACCTGGCAGCCTGGAAGACCCAGGTAGAACTTCAGTTCCCAGAATCCACTGTGCTCCTCATATGATGTTAACAGACTAAATTGTTGGACAGTAAATGTGTTGGCCTGATTGTAAGTAGTTCTTCGGCATCATGAAGTGGCTTTTTACCTACCAGGATCTCCAGTGATAGGACATCTCCACCAGAATTTTCACCCAGCAGCTGCTAGAACCACACAGTGAAACTATGTTGTCAGGATAGTGCAAAACAAACATCTGGGAAGGCAACCTGCAAAAAAAGTGTTATGTTTCAAGCGTGTGTTCTAGTCCGTCTTCATACTGATGTCTACAAGAAATGGAAGTCAAAGGAGGATTCAGCTAACTGTCCATCACTAAACCAAAACTGAAGTAATGCTTTATTCAACTGCTCAGTGTTACACTTTTTACTCCACCTTTAGCAACCGATTGCTGCATTCAATAAATTCTAAAAATGCCAATACACGGGACAATTTTTAAATTTTTTTTCAATCAGAGAAATTTGATCAATTATTCCATTTCGTCGAATCGTTTTTAAAATTACTTTTGAGGTATCATACAAGGATGTTCTATTTTTCCAAAGAACCCAAGTAAAACAATCAAATATGAAGAAAAAGTTAGTTTATCTAATAGTATTTTCTTATACAACTTACCATGCACTATACAATTTCACAAACAATCACCCACATTGATTTGATCAGATTTTTATTAAAAAAACAGAATAATTGTTCGTTTTTTTCTTGATAAAAAAAAAAAAGATAGTTTTAAATTTTCACTCTATTCGATTGTTTTGGTTGAATAAACTGGAAAATCAAATGTTTTAATTGTACCGTGTATTGGCACCATAAGGTGTACTTTAGCTATTGTGCATTCATCAGAATATTTGTATAATTAATTTGAACAGGCTGCACCAGCTGGGACAGCAAACCTTGATTATAAATTCATAGAATGGTATTTACAATAGGCAGAGCAAAAGCACCATTATATGAGATAAATGTTTCATTGGCAAAATAATTTGTTTTCCTGTGGTACAGTCTAAATTATTACAGTTCTAAAACTGAGCAAGGCAATGCAAATTTTGACTTAGCAATGCTCTTAAAGTGAACCTTAAGCCAGGAAAAAAAAATGAGTTTTACTCACCTAGGGCTTCTACCAGCCTCCTGCAGCAGTCCTGTGCCCTCGCAGTCACTCACTAATCCTCTGGTCCCCCGCTGCCAGCTAGTTTCGTTTTTGCCGACAGGCCCGTCAGGACTAGCCACACGTAGCTTTTTCTGCATTCCCGACTGTAATTAGCGCTATTGCGGGTCGCAACGCGTACAAAAATATCTGTACGTGCGTAATGCGGCAACGCGTATTTTTGTATGCGTTGCGGCCCGCAATAGCGCTAATTACAGTCGAGAATGCGGAAAAAGCTATGTGTGGCCAGTCCTGATGGGCCAGTCGGCAAAAACGAAACTAGCTGGCAGTGGGGGACCAGAGGATTAGTGAGTGGCTGCAAGGGCACAGGACTGCTGCAGGGGACTGGTAGAAGCCCCAGGTGAGTAAAACTCATTTTTTTTTCTGGCTTAAGTGTCTCTTTAAGGCTACTTTCACACCATGCACAGTGAAGAGAAGTCAAGAATGTGCATTTAGGAGTGTGATGCAATGCATACAGTGAAGCATACAATACATTGAAGTATGCTTCACTACCATTAAAAATTCGCAAACTGTCCGGTATTTAGACAGCATGATGCGTTTTATTCTGA
This sequence comes from Hyperolius riggenbachi, assembly GCF_040937935.1. Lineage (NCBI taxonomy): Eukaryota > Metazoa > Chordata > Amphibia > Anura > Hyperoliidae > Hyperolius > Hyperolius riggenbachi. The sequence goes on from NC_090647.1 coordinate 223,799,854, forward strand.
TGGAAATCCTGCATTGCTGATGCTCTTATGTGAACGTACCACTGGAATATAACGTTGGGATGCGACAGGGCAGTTTCTAGGCTAAATTGCACCCAGGGCGAGGGAGTAAAAATTGTGCCCCCTTCCCCCCACCCCTGTGGACTCGCTAACCCTTACTCTTTAGGGACAGTCTCACAGCCACAGGTCACAAGTAGATCTGCCTACATAGTAGTAGTGACCAGCCACTCATCCAGGAGGAAGCACTGCCAGGGAGCAGGAAAACACACAGGTGAAGAGAGCCCGGAAAGCCAATGCTGGGTGTGTATTTTATCCCACTAGTGGGGCTTGCACTCTCAAGCAGGTAGTCATAAGGATGCAATCTGTTTTTAAGTAGTGCTGTTCCTTTCCTCGCCATGTACAAATGTAAGTAATTTTGGTCAGCTGCTCCCATTTAATAGCATTGCTTATTGATGTTTATGCAGAGCTGCTGTTTGGTTTCAAGGTGCGTTTGTAGTTTCTTGGGGGGGGGGAGGCTCAGCGCACCTCTGATTGGTGGCCATTCGGAGGAGGCCGGGTGATGCGCTGATCCACCTTTGCGCAATTTTACATTTTTACTTGGTAGCGCACCCAGGCTATGCATATGCATAATTTAGAATTAGTTAGTGTTAGGGCCCCTCCCATGGGGGATGACTTCTTCGCAGTGGGAGGGACGAGTACCTAATAAGTTGCATGCAAGCTATTACAGAAACCAACATCCTCCATGGACAGTCAGCAGTACTGCTACAGAACATCAGCTGTCATCATGCGGTGGTGACGTGATGATGACTTGACGTCTGACGCAGGCAGCCTGGGAGGAGTCAAGGAAGGTGATCACGCCGGTAATCTTATTTCTTCTTCCATTTGGCTGCACCGAATGTCACCAGCACCCTAGCGGTTATGTCCTTCTGCCTGCACCCCCCTTTCTTCTACTTGCCGGTCTGTGCCCAGGGCGGTCGCCCTGCCCGCACAGCCCAAGAAACAGCCCTGGGATGCGATTATTTTGTCCGTTGCAAAGTTATGACAACAATTAACATAACTGGCTTTAAACATTAGAGTACTAAAGGCTCAAAAATGCAAGGCTTGCTTTGCTAAAACATCTTGAGTCCTCCAAGCATCTCCAGAGGAGATATCAAGTGATCTATTATACCTACTACAGCCCTAATCCGCACCATAATGTAATATAGTAGAGCATGTTGCAAGGTTAGTAAATTAGCAAACGTGTGATTGCAGTTTTATGTAGGCATCACTATAATGATTGATTTCTGACTCCACTACCTTGAATAGCACCAGGGAGTCCACTCAGAAGCACCCAGACCAATAGTCACAGTCAAATTTCAATATCCACAGATAAAGATCTCCATCTGGATGTCCTGAAGCAATCTGTTTTATTAATGTATAAACATCACAGCACAGTGCTGAGTGTTATGTAGGCACCCTTGGTTAGAGTTTTTCTTTGATAATTCCATGTTCCCCTGAATTTATTTTAAAAAAACATGCAAAAAAGCACATAAATGGAAAAAAAATTAGACCAGGTTTGCTAGACCACCTAAAATATTACCACTGATGCCTTGGTAAGTGGGGCCTGTAGTCTTTAAATAAAACAAATTTAAAGCCTCATATACCCATAAGACAATTTTCATTCAAAATGTCAATTTCAGCACCATCTCGGCAGAGAATCTACTGTGTCTACAACTGTTCTCTGATGTCATTTAACAATCCAGCATGTCCGATTTATTAACCACAGCCAAAGAACGAGGACAAATGAACATACTGTTGATCCACTTTCCTTGCCCACTGGAAGCCAAATGCTTGTGCACCGCCCATCATCACTCCTGCTCTCTACACTGTTAGTACATAAAGCTTGACTACAGTCAAACAGCATGTCACTGCAGTGTCACCCTAATGATCGACCAATGATTAAGGGAGACACTAATCTTGTGAGGGTACTCCTAAAGGACAAGTCCGAATAAAAAAAATAAAAAGTCTACTTACTTACCCGGGCTTTCTCCAGCCTTCCTCCACATGTCCCTAGCCACAGCTCCGAAGTCCCCTCCGTTGCAGACGCCGACCTCCTCAAGTCGGTATCTTCTGTGCCTGCGCAACAGCACTGCTCATGATCACGTGGCTGGAGTGTTCTGCGCAGGCACAGAACTACAGCGCCTGAACAGAACACTCCCAGCCACTGAAGCGTGACCATGAGTGGTGCCACTGCGTGCTCGCGCAGAAGATGCTGACCTGCCGAGGTAAGCATCTGCAATGGAGGGGATCCTGGGACACTGGAGCTGTGGTGAGGGACATATTGGCTGCCAGGGGCTGGAGGAAGCCCCAGGTAAGTACATCTTTTTTGGGGGGGAGGGGGGGGATCTGTCCTTTAAGCCTTGGTTTGCCGTGGAGAGAACAGTTTGTGGAAAGAGCACCACAGAGTTTGATATGTCTATGTATAGTACAAGGTTTCCAAAATAGAAAACTTTTCTTTGCACATATGAATGAAGAGTGTATTGAATCTAGTATTATGGTAAAGAGATTATGTAAGCGTATTGAATACAAAAAAATGTAGTCTAAAGAAGTACTAGCTTTTGCATTAAGGATGATTTATTGCATGATTATAAATGGTATTAGGAGAAAACCAGCAACTTGACACACTGTCAGTATTATATCTGTTGGAATTACATTGCACTACATGTATTTCTGTACAAAAATAAAACCATTTTCAAAAAATGTAAATGTTTGTTTTCAAGAGTGAATTTTACAAACATATCTAATGGAAGCTGAATTATCCTTTTGCTTGGCATTACACAGGTTTCTAAATGTATGGACACAAATGTGTGTAACCACTTCCTGCCAAATGGACATGTATAGACATTCTATTAGAGCACCTTCAGGCCTCTTTTCCATGGGCAGTTGATAGGCAGTGAAATGCCTCTCACAACATCTCACTGCTGCCTGGTACCTGCTTGCTGAGCACACAAATCAACTATTCGTGGAAAAGAGGCCTTAGTGCAAACAGTACATTTACAAACCTGCTATTCTGCAAAGGCATGTGTGCATCTGCATATGAACCCTTCTGCCCATGACATGAAGTGGTTAAAGTGTACCTGAGGTGACATATGACATGATGAGATAGAAATGTGTATGTATGCACAGTGCCAAGCATACAAATAAGTAGGTGGTGTTCCTTTTCTGCTTGAAAGCAATAAAGGGAACCTAAACTGAGAGGGATATGAATGTTTCCTTTTGAAAAATACCAGTTGCCTGGCAGTCCTACTGATCTCTTTGGTTGCAGTAGTGGCTGAATCAATCACCTGAAACAAGCATGCAGCTAATCCAGTCTGACTCCAGTCAGAGCACCTGATCTGTATGCTTGTTCAGGGGCTGTGGCTAAAAGTATTAGAGACACAGGATCAGCAGGAGAGTCAGGCAACTGGTATTATTTGAAAAGGAAAAATCCATATCCTTCTCAGTTTAGGTTCCCTTTAAAGATTTAGGTATGCAAGTGAGAGCTTCTCTCCAGTCGGGACCTAGTCGGACTATAGCGTAACCATCACTGATAAGCAATGAAACTCTTTCCCGGAAGAACAGCTTCTGAGTGCAGGGGACAGGTTAAACAAAAACGTTAATAGTTCATATATTTTAGATCTGGGACACTAAGGCAGTGTGAAAGTCTGTATCATTCATATGAAGCAATGCAACAATTAAACCTACTCTTTAACCACTTGAGGACCACAATGCAAAACCCCCCTAAAGACCAGGCCATGTTTTGAGAAATTGGCCACTGCAGCTTTAAGGCCAAGCTGCAGGGCCGCACCACTCAGCACACAAGTGACCCCCCCCCCTCCCTTTTCTCCCCACCAACAGAGCTCTCTGTTGGTGAGGTCTAATCGCCCCCAGGTGTTTGTTTTTTTATAAATATTTATTTCTTTATTTTAATAATATTTTTTACTATTTTATTTTTTATAATCCCCCTCCCTCCCTCTCCCCGCCAGCCAATCGGTGTGATCGGCTGTCATAGGCTTCAGCCTATGACAGCGGATCACTTCCATAGCAACAGTGGGGACAACCGTTTCACACGGCTGTCCCCAGTACAGCGCTGCCTAATGCTGGGCATACACGAGTCGACCCGGCGGCTCGATTAGCTGCCGGATCGACTCCCGCCGCATCTCTGCGGGCAGCCTGGATCGATTCCCGCTTGTCCCCGCAGGCGCTCCTTATCTTCCGCTCGATTCCCCGCTATTGTCCGCCAGCGGGGATCGAGCAGGGAATCCATCCGGCGGTTCATCGGACCTGTCGGAAATTATCAATCGAGCCATCAGCGGCTTGATTGATAAGGGAGAAACGAGCCGTGTATGCCTAGCATTAGATCGCATCGCTGTACGAGGTAGTTAGACAGTGGTTATGCCGTCTAACAGTCTCCCGAGCGGCGATCACTGCTGGAAGACTGAAGGCAGAGCAGCCTGCACGCCATCTCCTGCAGTAGCTGGCCCCAGGACTTGACGTCAATTGGCGTTAGGCGGTCCTGGGGCTGCCGCCGCGGTCACGCCCATTGACGTGACGCGGTCTTTAGGTAGTTAACCACTTTACCCCAAAGGCGTTTTTACCCTAATGGACAAGAGAGATTTTCACCTTTCAGTGCTCATCCCTTTCATTTGCCACTAGCTTAATAACTACTAATTACAATGATCTATATCTTGTTTTTTTCACCACCAATTGGGCTTTTTGGGGTTGGTATTTGTTTTCAGTAATTACTTTATTTTCTATGCATTTTAAATGGAGAAACAAGGAAAAAATGAAAAAATACACTATTTCTCCAGTTTTATCCCCTATAGTTTTAATATAAACACTGCTACTGTACATAAAACCCACACATTTTATCTGCCCATTTGTTCTGGTTATCACAAGATTTTAATTATGTCTCTAGTACAAAGTATGGTGACAATATAGTATTTGGAAATAAAGGTGTGTTTTTTCTCTTCCCACTATTTTCACTTCCACATGCACAGCAGCAGCAGCACTGTCTGACTTATAAAAACGTCCTGGAGCCATTAAGAGGCTCTAGCAGGACGTTTTTATAAGTCAGCTTGTAATTAAGTGGTTAAAGGACAACTGAGGTGACATGTGAAATGATGAGATGGGCATGGGTATGTACAGTGCCAAGCACGCAAATGACTAGGCTGTGTTCCTTTTTTTCTTTCACTGTCTGAAAAAGTTAAACATCAGGTATGCAAGTGACAGTTTCTGTCAGGGTCAGACTATAGCATAACCCTCACTGATAAGTAATTACAGCCATAAAACACTTTCCTGTCAGTAAATGGCTTCTGAGAGCAGGAAAGAGATAAAAAGGGTCAATATTTCATAAATTTGAGCTCTGACGTACTTGAATGAAGGTGTCATTGAGCAGAGACAATGAAACAGTAAAAACTTGAAAACTAGATTGAAATATAAAATAAAACTGTGGGCTACCTTAAAAAGTCATTTTTAGGAGAAGGAGGATAGATACAATTGTTTTTCTCATCAGTTTATTTTCACCTCAGATGTTCTTGAAAAGAACCCAAAAAAACCTGTGGGAGTGGCTGAATCTGATAGCTTTGCTCACCTTTCCACTGTCTGCTTGCCCTCTTGTGTACAATTCAGTGTTGCCAACTCATCCCTTTAAATACGGACACTTATGAATTATACATGTTTTATGGCTAGTTAGAGGCAGTTTAGGCACTGATTATGTGTTAGAAGCCCCAGAACCTGTGTAACTTAGATGTGTCAGTATTTAAAGAGAACCAGAGATGAAGCACCCTCATGTATTTTATTACATTTATCAGTGGGAACATGACAGTAAACACCTACCCTGCTTTTAGTTTCATTCTTCTCTGCTTAATCTGTCTGTTATCAGCTGTGATAAGAATCCCCAACTGAGCATTCAGTCTAGGTTTGACCTGGAATCATTATAGCTGAGTCAGTCTTCAGTGAAGTCTTTTCAAGCCCAAGCCTGCCCACTCCTGGCACAGCTTTCCTGATTTGCATACTCAGACATCTGATGACTGGGAGGAGCTGCTGCTGGCGAGAAAGAAGCTCTCAAACAACAGACAAGTGTGGCCGTGTGATCTGTGTGCACTGTGCAGTCATCATGCAGTTTTATGATATGAGAGACACTTCCTACAGGCAGCTGCACAGCATACCAGAATAATGAAAGCAGCAGCAGCAGCAGCAGCAGCAGCAGCAGCAGCAGCAGCAGCAGCACTGCTTGTTTATAGTCTCATAGAGCCTCTAGACAGCACATCCAGAACAGCTCATAACCTGGAAGCAGAAGGGATATGAGCTGGCAGCCATATTGAATTTTTCCTGGAGCAATAATGGATAAAACACACTCCAAAAGGCACACCAGAGTGGCAAAATTATCAGGTAGAGCATTTATTCTTTACAAGCTATTGACGGATATGTTTATTTTGTGTGAATCGTCCATCTCTGGTTCCCTTTAACCACTTGAGGACCCACCCTTTACCCCCCCCCCCCCCTTAAGGACCAGCGCTGTTTGTTGGGATCTGTGCTGGGTGGGCTCTGCAGCCCCCAGCACAGATCAGGGTGCACGCAGAGCGATCAGATCGCCCCCCTTTTTTCTCCCCTATGGGGATGATGTGCAGGGGGGGTCTGATCGCTCCTGCCTGCAGGCATGTTGCGGGGGGGGGGCACCTCAAAGCCCCCCTCCGCGGCAAAATTCCCCCCTCCCTCTCCTACCTGTCATGCCCAGTGATCCGGGCTGCACAGGACGCTATCCGTCCTGTGCAGTAAGTGACAGGACGTCCCCTGTCACATGGCGGCGATCCCCGGCCGCTGATTGGCCGGGGATCGCCGATCTGCCTTGTGTTTACATTTAGCCTGCGAGCCGCCATCGGCGTCCCGCAGGCTATTCACGGAGCCCCCTGATTAATCAGCCTGCAGCTGGCGACGTCGCTGGTCCTGCAGCTGCCACTTTGCCGATGCACGGTATAAGCGTGTGGTCGGCAAGTGGTTAAAGGAATGAGTTGGCACCCTGGTAAAATTACTTGCTTTTGTGGCAGAGAAAAGAACTGTTGTAGGACACACTTTCATCTTCTTCAAAAGTTGACCAATTTCAGCATAAGCCATTTCAAGATTTATCTGCATTAAAGCGGAATATAACCCTGCATTTCAACTTTGCTCTAAAACATTATTTACAGTATATTATATGCAACCAGCTTTTTTTTTTTTACTAGACCAGCATTGGAAGGGTTACACAGGGCTTTAAAGTTCCTGGAGATTTCTGCAGACGCATCCGAAGCTGACATAGATACATTTTGTTTACATAAATGTATCTAAGTGTTGAATGTGACTCATCTCTCTCACTGAGAAGGAGCTTGGAGGACAGCCAAAGCGTGTGTAACATTTCTCAATAGATACATCTAACTAAATAGAATGTAACAATATGAACTTCTGCATATCTCTCCATGGAACTTGAAACCTCTGTGTTTAACCCTTCCAATGCTGGTCTAGTAAAAAAAAAATGCTTTTTGCATATAATATGCTGTAAATAATGTTTTAGAGAAAAGTTGAAATGCAGGGTTATATTCCGCTTTAAAGAGACATGACCTAAGGTGTGGCATCTGCTGAGCTTCAGGAGGTCTTAAGGGCGCGTTTCCACTTGAGCGGAAACCACAGCGAATCCGCAGTTTCCCCGCAGGCGAATAGTGTGGGGAAACTCTGCCATAGGGTGCAATGGTAACGCCGGCCGAATCGCTACCGCTAGTGATTCGGCCGGCTTTTCCATCTGAATCGGCGCGGAAGTCTGCGGATCCCATAGCCGTGCATGGCACGGCTGATGGAATTCGTCTGCTTTCCCCGCAGACCCGGAAGAGCCAGCTCGCGTCTCGCAGACGCGCGCCGCTCAAGTGGAATTGCGCCCTTAGTGCATAGGTTCTTGAAAAATAAATGTGGCTCTGATCACAATCCACAAACACAATCTCCTTCAGATGTACAGAACAGAATTCAAACAGAAAAATCAAAACCTTTTCGTCAAATACTTGATATTACAGAAGTTGTTTTATAACTGAAGGTTATTAAAAATGATTTTACCAGCTCAATCTGCAGTCAGATATAGCTTACCGATGTGCGCGCATCTCCGCTTCGATGGCAATAGCCGCTATGAGACTGTTGGATGGCGAAACCACCATCTATTTACACAGTACATCGCTGCGATCTACGGCAGCGCTGTACTGGGGACAGCCGTGTGACACGGCTGTCCCCCTGGTACGCAGGAGACCAATCCGCTCTCATTGGCTGAAGCTAATGACAGCTGATCAATGTCATAGGCTGGCTAGGGGAGGGAGGAAGGGTGGGTTATTTAAATATTAAAAAATGGTTTATTTATTTAAAAAAAAATACTGTAAATATTTGTTAAAAAACAAAACAAAAACCATCCTGGGAGCCATCACAGCCCATTAACAGAAAGATCTGTTGGTGGGCAGAAAAGGGGGGGGGGGGATTTGGGAAATCACTTGTGTGCTGAGTTGTACGGCCCTGCAGCAAGGTCTTAAAGCTGCAGTGGCCTATTTTGTGAAAAATGGCCAGGTCTTAAGGGGGTTTAAGCACGTGGTCCTTAAAGAGACACTGAAGCGAAAAAAAAAATATGATATAGTGAATTGGTTGTGTACTATGAATAATTACTAGAAAATTAGCAGCAAAGAAAATATTCTCATCTTTTTATTTTCAGGTATATAGTGTTTTTTCTAACATTGCATCATTCTATATTATGTGCAGATTACACAACACTCAGCATTCAAAATGAGTCTTTCAGAGCAGTCTGTGAAGTTATGAACTCTCCTCTGCCAGAGGAAAAGTAAACAGTTCAATTACAGTTGAGATAATAAAAGTCAGATAACAGCCCTCTCCATGACTAAACTTAGCTGGAGAGTTAATGGCTTGTTTGCATATAGATAACAACTAGAGTTTCTTAACTCTTCCTGTACTGGAAACAATTAAGCTGGCCATACACTGGCCCGATTTACCGCCGTTTCGACAGCAGATTCGATCACTGGGATCGAATCTGCTGCCAATCGTTCGCGTTACATGCCAAATTTCGATTCATTTAGTCCGATCCCGTCGATCGCGGCGTGCGGAAAATTACCGTCGATCGCCCGCGGGTGAAGAGCGCATCGCTAGCGGCGTTCGAGTGCCCGACGACCGACGCAATAGAGCCCGCATACATTACCTGCTCCGCCGGCGCGACTGCCCCCGCTCGTCTCCGCTCTGGTCTCCGGCATGCCTTCACTTATTCCTGCCCGGCAGGAAGTTCAAACAGTAGAGGGCGCTCTACTGTTTAAACTTCCTGCCGGGCAGGAAGAAGTGAAGCATGCTGGAGCCGGAGACCAGAGCGGAGACGGAGAAGAGCGGAGAGAGACCCGGGAGTTGCGCCGGCGGAGCAGGTAATGTATGCGGCGGGGGCGGGGGAGCGGCAGCAGCACCACCACAACAGATTGTGAACGGTTTCAGGCTGAAATCGGTTCACAATCTGTTTCCAGTAAAGGTAGCCATACAATCCCTCTCTGATCAGATTCGATCAGATAGGGATCTGTCTGTTGGTCGAATCCGATGGCAAATCGACCAGTGTATGGCCACCTTTAGACTGATGTATCTGATCTTAATGTTTTATTTCTTAGCTGTACTACACATACAAATCATAATATCATAATTTTTTTTTCGCTTCAGTGTCTCTTTAAAGGGAACCAGAGATGAACGATTCACACCAAATAAACATATCAGTTGATAGCTTGTAAAGAATAAATGCTCTACCTGATAATTTCGCCACTCTGGTGTGCCTTTTTGAGTGTTTTTTTTATCCATTATTGCTCCAGGTAATATCCAATATGGCCGCCGGCTCATATCTCTTCTGCTTCCAGGTTATAAACTGTTCTGGATGTGCTGTCTGGCCTCTATGAGACTATAGACAAGCAGGGCTGCTGCTGCCTTTCATCTGTCTGCTTTCAACTTTATTATTCTGGTATGCTGTGTGGCTGCCTGTAGGAAGTGTCTCTGATAGAAATGAAACTGCATACAGTAGATAATGACTGGCTGCACAGTGCACACAGATACACTTGTGTGTGTCAGAGCTTCTTTCTCAGCAGCAGCAGCCCCTCCCATGTCAACAGCTCTGAGTAGGAAATTTGAGCTAGGAGGGGGCAGGCTTGGGCTTGAAAAGACTCCACAGAAGAGTGACTCAGCTATAATGATTCCAGGTCAAACCTCAACTGAATAGTCGGTGGATTCTTATCACAGTTGATAACAGCTAGATTAGACTGAGAAGAATAAAACTAAAAGCAGAGTAGGCGTTTACTGTCATGTTCCCACTGATAAATGTAATAAAATACATGAGGGTGCTTCGTCTCTGGTTCTCTTTAAAGCGGAACTGTAAATTCGTTAAAAGCAAACAGTTTCACTTACCTGGGGCTTCCCGAAGCCCCCAGCAGCCGTCCTGTGCCCCTTGCTGGTCCTGCACTCGCCTCCGTTCTCCCGTGCAAGCTACTTTCATTACCGCCGACTTGCAACTACGCCTGCGCGCCCCGGGCAATGCAACGCTTTGTTCGCGTCCCACCCGCTACAGCTGCTCATTGCCTGTGGCGCGCAGTTGCCGCGACTTGTGAGTCAGCGGTAATAAAAGTAGCTTGCGCGGTAAAATGGAGGCTCAGGCAGGACCGGCGAGGGCCCAGGACGGCTGCTGGGGGCTTCGGGAAGCCCTAGGTAAGTGAAACTGTTTGCTTTTAACAAATTTACAGTTCCGCTTTAAGTGGTTAAAATCATGCTTCCCATTAACCATGTCAACAGGCCTCCATTTGGTGTACAAGAAGCCTCAAAGCTTTATTTTCTTTGTTTTTGAAGTCTTACTATTTTGCAGTAAGTTAGGGCTCATTTCCACAGGCAGTTGGACTATGTGCTCAGCAAGCAGTTACCAGACAGCAGTGAGCAGTTACCACGCATCAGCAAGCTATTGTCAGAGAGGCTTTTCACTGCCTATCAACTGCTCATGGAAAAGGGGCCTAAGGGTGTTTCCATGTCTAAGGAACATTCAGATAGGCATTTCCTATTTTAGAAGTTTAATATGACAGCAGGGAAAAGGACCGCTTCAACCATCGCCATAAAACCATGGGAGCAGGAATCATGGGTCTCCAGGAACATAGGCAAAAGCGGGAAGAATTCCGCTACACCAAGGCTGGGTAAAAGCTTTTTCTTCAAATTTATTGACACATCAGTAAGCACATATAAGGCTGACGCATATCGGAGCTCTGGAAGGCTCCTTAATCATAGCCAGCATTCACAAAATCACCACAAGTTTAAATAGTCAGGTGCCCGCCCACAAGGGGCATGGCTACCCCTCTTAAAGAGACACAAACAGATGTTACATGTAAAAATAGGCAAAGCCAATATATAAAATCCAGTACATAAAAAACCAGAGATGACATGGTTAAACATCAGAAATGAATATACAACAAACATAAATTCCTCAGACTGTATTGCACACAATATGTATTACATGGTAAAGAGGAGGACAGAAATAAGGACGCTAGTGAAAACATGGAAAGGTAGGGGGGGGGGGGGGGGGGGAGGAGGGAAGGGAAGGAAGGGGGGGGGGGGGGGGGAGGACAAAAGGCAATAATTAATTGTAATGGATTATAATTATATCCTTATATCGTAGGTTAGGCTAATATCCATTTTGGAATTCAACCCTGTGGGCAAACGTGTGCCCATTTTCCATATCCAAAAGGCCTCACGTTTAAGTAATAACCTACGTAGATCACCCCCTCTAGGTGAAAGTGCCAATCTTTCTATACCTTGGAAGGTGAAGCTTGTCATATCACCCCCGTGTTCCCTCAGAAAGTGTTTGGATACACTCGAAATCTGGGTAGCATATGCTTCATTCCTCAGACATCTGCCTGATCCATTATAATGCTCCGAGATGCGTTGTCTCAGAGGACGGGTAGTGCACCCCACGTACTGCAGACCACATGTAACGCAGGTGATAAGGTATACAACATTATTGGAATTGAAGTTGATATATTGTTTCATTTCAAATCTCTCTCCTTTTGAAATGGAGAAAATCTCCCACGTTTGACTGTGGACCCGGCAGTACCTGCAGGTGCTATACCCGCATTTGTAAGAACCCCTACAGGACAACCAAGTGGGTACAGGCCTGGAAGAGCTGGAGAAAAGACTCGGGGAGAGACGGGTCCCCAAAGCAGGGTCCCGACCTGCTGGGTGCGGATGGGGGGGTGCAGGACTAGGCAAAAGAGAAACTTGACCTTTTCGACTCCATATAGTTTGGAGTATAATAAAGTTGTTAACATCGTAAAAAAGTATTTGCCTGTCCTGCACTCGGACCCCAAGCTCCGTAAGATCCTGAACGAAGGATGTGCTTTTTCAGCACGCCGTGCCCCTACTTTGGGGACCCGTCTCTCCCCGAGTCTTTTCTCCAGCTCTTCCAGGCCTGTACCCACTTGGTTGTCCTGTAGGGGTTCTTACAAATGCGGGTATAGCACCTGCAGGTACTGCCGGGTCCACAGTCAAACGCGGGAGATTTTCTCCATTTCAAAAGGAGAGAGATTTGAAATGAAACAATATATCAACTTCAATTCCAATAATGTTGTATACCTTATCACCTGCGTTACATGTGGTCTGCAGTACGTGGGGTGCACTACCCGTCCTCTGAGACAACGCATCTCGGAGCATTATAATGGATCAGGCAGATGTCTGAGGAATGAAGCATATGCTACCCAGATTTCGAGTGTATCCAAACACTTTCTGAGGGAACACAGGGGTGATATGACAAGCTTCACCTTCCAAGGTATAGAAAGATTGGCACTTTCACCTAGAGGGGGTGATCTACGTAGGTTATTACTTAAACGTGAGGCCTTTTGGATATGGAAATTGGGCACACGTTTGCCCACAGGGTTGAATTCCAAAATGGATATTAGCCTAACCTACGATATAAGGATATAATTATAATCCATTACAATTAATTATTACCTTTTGTCCTTCCCCCCCCCCTTCCTTTCCTTCCCTCCTTCCCCCCCCCCCTTACCTTTCCATGTTTTTACTAGCGTCCTTATTTCTGTCTTCCTCTTTGCCATGTAATACATATTGTGTGCAATACAGTCTGAGGAATTTATGTTTGTTGTATATTCATTTCTGATGTTTAACTGTGTCATCTCTGGTTTTTTTATGTACTGGATTTTATATATTGGCTTTGCCTATTTTTACATGTAACATCTGTTTGTGTCTCTTTAAGAGGGGTAGCCATGCCCCTTGTGGGCGGGCACCTGACTATTTAAACTTGTGGTGATTTTGTGAATGTTGGCTATGATTAAGAAGCCTTCCAGAGCTCCGATATGCGTCAGCCTTATATGTGCTTACTGATGTGTCAATAAAGTTGAAAAAAAAGCTTTTACCCAGCCTTGGTGTAGCGGAATTCTTCCCTCTGTTGTCTAATATGACAGTGCAGGAAATCCATATGACCACTTCCTCATAGCAGCTGAGGCATTTCCTGCTACAATCAGACAGCTTTACTGCTGTAGACGTTAATAAAATCTTTGCTATGTATATAGAGAATGGTCTTTAAAGAGAACCTGAGGTGGATCTTCGGGGGGCAGATGGGATACAGAGGCAAGTCCTCTGCCTAATGACATGGCTCTGTGTCCGCCTCTCTGCACCGCCGTGCTATAGCCCCCCCCCCCCCCAGGTTTAGTGACAAGATTTGTCGCTAGCTCGGAGGTAAACACGGGGGAAATGAATTCCCTGTTCAAAACACCCACCAGGGGAGTTCCTGCAGGATTTCCTGAGCTGCCATTGGGCAGCTCTCTCCCTGGCCACGCCAGACACACAGTCTCTCAATGCAGTGTCGTGACCCAGAGGTCACGAAAGTGAAAGTGGGCCATTGCGGCTACCTGATCCGCTCAGCCCCACAGATCAGGTAGCCTACCTTTTTTTTTCATTTTTTGAGCCCACATCGGGCTCTCTTTAATGAGCCAGGATGTGAATCATTAAAGTGGATGCTAGAATCCCTAGCTGCAATGCTTTACCTGCTTATGGAATACAGACTGCGTACAATACAATGTGTAGGACTGCAGGATACCAGTGGCCAATAATGTGACGGGAGGGGCAGAGAAGTAGTCTGTCTTGGTGCACCTTGCTGGTTGTATGTGCTTACTTATGTGAAACTTTCCATCTTCATTTAATGGATAGAGAAGGTCAATGAGATGATAAGAATTACAACTATCATGCACATCGTATGTAGCTGGGATTTAGGCAGATCAAATTAATTTGCCCACTTCTAAGCTGATTTGCATGCAAGCCAGGGAAATTTGCATCTCACCAAGCATCTCTGTTAACCCTTTAGCAGGCAATCTATTAATATGCTTGCTAGTGTTCCAGGACAATTTTATCTCTCATTTGTTAAATTTCCTTGCTACTAATTAGTACTGCTGTAATGCGTATTTATGGCCACTTCTCAGTAGGGAGCAGTGTAAGACAATAACAGAGGACTTCTGCTTTCAGTTTCTATAACCTCTACTAGAAGAGAGACATCAAAACATTACAGGAATTTACAGCACAACGAGTGCTGCTGGCTGAGGTCAAAAGCAGTGCACTTATATCAAACGAGATAATTCCTTTGAAGCTGCTGATGGGTTAATAAATCGTTTGATTTTTCTCATACTACTAAGCAGGATTTAAAGTGAAATCCCGCCAAGGTACAGTAGCGTTTCATTATGGTAAATCTCTGGCTATAGTAAACTTGGTCCCCAGGTCCTGATTGTGTGCACCTGCATGAATATACAATGTATGACGAAACTCGATATAGTAAACTTTTGATATAGTAAACTACTTGGCCCGGTCCCTTGAAGTTTACTATAAGGGGATTTTACTGTATTTCATTGCTGCACAACTCATTTTGTAGTTTTATATTAAAGCAAAATTAATTCTATTTCATTGTGCAGGCTACGAAGAGCTTGAAAGCTAAAACAGCATTTTTAAGTGATTTCTATCAGGATATGGTCACACTATAAAGTAATTAATATTGCTGTATGAATCCTTTTGATATCCCCAAAAGTTTCACAGCTACCCTAGTTACTGTGGTGCAAGTCTGCTTTAGGGGACCCAGCTGGAAAACTCAGTTCTCCAATCACAGTACCCTCTTAAAGCACAAAGCGCTGTGATTGGCCACAGTGTGGATGTAGTTTACTACAACCTTCTGGATCCTAGCAGTTTGAGAGGGTTCCGTCCACCCAATCACGTTAGCTGAATTTCCCTATGAGGTTTCCTGCTGGGTCCCCTAAACTAGAGTAGTGCCGTTCTTTTTAATTACGTAGTCAAAATCAGATTAAGTTTAAGTGTATCTGAGATAGGGACTTAAAGGTATCCTTAAGCCTACAAAATAAAACCAGTTTTACTCACATGGGGCTTCTACTAGCCCCCTGCAGCTGTGCGGTGCCCTTGCAGTCACAATCGGATCCTCCTGTCCTCCGCAGCCAGCTACTTTCACTTTCGACCGACAGGTTTACTGCGCCTGCGCAGGCCTGGCCACAAGGCTCCTTCTACGTGTTCCTGTCCGCAATACGCCCCGCGCATGTGTAGGACTCTATTGCGGCCGGGGTCGTGTAGAAGGCTACACGTGGCCAGGCCTGTCAGCAAAATGAAAGTAGCTGGGGGGGTGGGGGCAGGGGGGGTTGGGGGTGAGGGACAGGAGGATCCGATCATGACTGCGAGGGCAACGGACAGCTGCAGGGGGCTGGTAGAAAGCCTGGAGGGTGCTGGAGGAAGCCCTAGATATACAGTACATATATTTTTATTAAGTCCCTATCTCAAGTTTACTTTAAGAACCAGGAGGAAAAAAAAAGTGATTAGTGTATTAAAAAAACGCCACCTAGTGGATTAATGGGAAAATAAATGATTAACAATGGCTAACACAGATACTATACTTTACTGCTAATAATAAAAGAACAGTAAGATTATTTTACAGCTGTGTACAAAAATAACACACCATGGCCCCTATGCAATTAACTTTTTCTTCTGTATTTTCTCCCAGGTGATATTCTCACACATTTTCAATAAACCGCCATTAGCAAGCACTCAAAATAATGTTTGATAATAGTCTTCACCTTCTTTTTGGTGCTCTTTCAATTGCAAAACACTGAAAAGTTATTTTCTAGAAGGAAAAAAGTTAATTGAATAAGGGCCCATGACTTTCTGTAGCATATAACATTCAATATTCCATGTAACTGTTGTCATCTGAAGGGATTGGGGACATGACCTTGGGTGACAGTTCAGGACCTAGAGCTGCACAGAAGCATTGCTCTGCTATAGCATAGGCAAATGTATGTTGCTATGGAGGGGGGAGGGACAGAGGGATGACACAAACAGCGCAGTGAAGTAAGGAGGAGAACAATGTAAATCAGGGATTGCCGATGTCTAGGATCTGACCTTCCGGCTCTTCGGATACCCTTATAAGCGCTTGTTTGAAGTCAGAGGGGCCACGAACAGCTGCCTCAGCTGAGTTATATCTAGCATGTATGTATGTATGTATGTATGTATGTATGTATGTACGTACATTTACATTTTGCTGCAGACCACACTTATTTACAGCTTTGAGGACATTTCTCATAATAACAATGCCATGTCTGTTTCTGTCCAATGTACTGCCTTGTACTGCCGTTGCCATGTGCACCACAACCAATTCAGAGCTAGTAAAACAGCGTACTTGGTGAATAAAGTTTATTCTGATTCCGATTTATTAAATTTAAAGGGAACCTGAGATGGGGGGGGGGGGGGGGGGGTAATGTAAAAAAAAATTAAACATACCTGGAACTTCCTCCAGCACCCTCCGGCCTGATCACTCCCTCACCGTAACCCTGCGCCACCTGGATCCTTCGCAATTCAATCCCAAAGTCCTCCGGTCTGTGGCATATTTCTGGGGGAGCGTGCACGGCCGGACTGCACCTGCGACGACTGAAGGACTTTCCAGGGCGAATTGCGGAGAACTCAGACAACGCAGGACGACGGCAAGAAAGTGATCAGCCTGGAAGGGGCTGGGAGGAAGACCCAGGTAGGCATCATTTTTTTAATACCCCCCCCCCTGTGCCAGGTACACTATAAAAACAGTTGTACAGGTGAAGCTTAAAAAATTAGAATATCATGCATTAGTTCATTTATTTCAGTAATTCAACTTCAAAGGTGAAACTAATATATGAAATAGGAACCCTTTGCAGGTGTTTTGGATTAATTAGCTGATTAGAATCTGCCACTTTGAGAATAAACTATTGAACATTTTCACAATAGTCTGAAATTTCGATTTTAGGGGTTCTCATTAGCTGTAAAGCCGTAATCATCAAAATTATAACAAATAAAGGCTTGAAATATCTCGCTTTGCATGTAATGAGTATTTCATATATATATGTTTCACCTTTTAAGTTGAATTACTGACATAAATGAACTTTTGCACAATATTCTAATTTTTCGAGTTTCACACGTACTTTTTCTAAACCAGGCTAGGAAAACAATTTGCTTATTATACAACATTCATTGCTTATTTTGTTTCATTAGAATTGTAACAATTGTCCATTCTACCCAATAAAGAACTGAATGCAATGCAAATTTGATTGATGAAAATACACAACTCCTTTAACTGTAAACAATTACAAACTTTCATTCCAGTCCATATTCTTACAATACAGATACTTAGAAAGTCTGTGCAGAAATAAAACCAAACCTTTGGGCTGAGTAATAGGCAAGCGCATCATCATCTTCTAGAAGTGTGTAACTAAAAAGGAAGACAGCCATTTATCTTACAGATACTACAACTTCATATTTTAGCCACAGTTGCCCTGCTCCTCCCCACAACCTGCAAAAGGCACTCCAGTGCGTCAGGGCCCGTACTCAAACTCCCTGATCGAACACAGTGAATCCAGCGCAGGAGACTAGGGCGCACAGGGAGTAACTTCGGCGCCATCAGAAGAAGGAGCTGAAGTTACTTTTAAAACACAGTAATTCGGCTACCAGCAATTGCTGGAAGCCAAATTATTTAATTCCCTACCATCCATGGCAGCCTGGAGGGGGAATAGTATTTAACACGGCCGGGACTTGTGCAGCAGCAGGATCAGCCATATACGGGCTGTATCCTGCGCCCAAGTCTCCCACGCCGATTCCTCTCGTACGCCTCCCTGATAGCACTGCCAACGGTAGAACTGCAACAAACAAAAATAGCAACAGGAAAACACTTGATAATACTTTAGGGCCTGGTTTCCACTACACGCAGATTCTGCATGCAGAAAACTGACTCCAATGAATGCCTATGTGCCTGTTTCCACTGAACGTGATTTTTCTGGTGCAGATTTCCCATAGGCATTCATTGGAGTCAGTTTTCTGCATGCAGAATCTGCGTGTAGTGGAAACAGGCCCTTAGTAATGGCAGTGCAGGATGCTAGGTTCACAGGCGTTAGTCTAATTTAGGGGAGCCATTAAAGTTACCTCACCATGTAGCCAACCAACAAATTTCTCTAACAAATTATTTCTAAAATTATTAAAAAATATGCCTATACTTACGCTGTACAAAGTCCAGCAGCTCTCTTAGCAAGTCGCGCTTTCTGCCTCCTCACTGGAGACTTTCTAGCTGAGAGTATGACAGGTTGTGTGAGAGGAGAAAAAAATAAAAAATTGTGTAGTTATGCCACCTATTGGTAGCATAAGAAAATTTCCAACACAACTACCGGTAATATAAAAATTAAATACATTGCATTTGGAAAGTATTCACAGTACATCAACTTCTACCACATTTTGCTATGTTACAGCCTTATTCCAAAATGGAATGAGACTAACATAACAGAACACCCAATGTTGTGTAACATAACACAACATACCAAAACGACAATGGTAAAACCCGTTTGGGGTTTTGGAAAATGTATTAAAAATAAAAATAGTAAAATCACACATACAGTATTCAATATACTACTGAATACGGTATTGATTTTTAAATACAGTATAGTAATAGAATACTGAATACAGTATTCAATACTATGTCAATGCACCTTTGGCAGCAACTACAGCCTCAAATCTTTTTGAATACGATGCCACAAGATGGGCACACCTATCCAGTTTCGCCAATTCCTCTTTGCAGCACCACTCAAGCTCCCTCAGGTTTGATGGGAAGCGTTGGTGCACAGCCATTTTATGATCTCTCCAGAGATGTTCAATCGGATTCAAGTCTAGGCTCTGACTGGGCCACTTAAAGAGACACTGAAGCGAAAAAAATATATGATATAATGAATTGGTTGTGTACTATGAATAATTACTAGAAGATTAGCAGCAAAGAAAATATTCTCATACTTTTATTTTCAGGTATATAGTGTTTTTTATAACATTGCATTCTTCTATAATATGTGCAGATTACACAACACTTAGCATTCAAAATGATTCTTTCAGAGCAGTCTGTGAAGTAATGACATCTCCTCTGGCAGAGGATAAGTAAATAGTCCAGGAACAGTTAAGATAATAAAAGCCAGATAACAGCCCTCTCCATGACTAACTTAGTCGGAGAGCTTAATGGCTTGTTTGCATAGAGATAACAACTGGAGTTTCTCAACTCTTCCTGTACTGGAAACAATTAGACTGATGTATCTGATCTTAATGTTTTATTTCTTAGCTGTACTACACATACAAATCATATAATTTTTTTTTCGCTTCAGTGTCTCTTTAAGCACATTCACAGAGTTGTACTGAAGCCACCCCTTTGATATCTTGGCTGTGTGTCTAGGGTTGGTGTCCTGCTGAAAGATGAACCGTTGCCCCAGTCTGTGCTCAGGATCAGGTTTTCATCCAAGATGTCTCTGTACATTGCTACAGTAATCTTTCCCTTTATTGTGACTAGTCTGCCAGTTTTTAAATGAATATAGGCAAGCACACCCAATCACAATCAGAAATAAACGCTAGCAGCTTATAGGAATGGGTGCTTGGTCGGTAAATGACCGCTGTGAGGTCTGGACCAATGTAAAACAAAAAAAAAATATGACCAGCACACCAGGCAATTGCAATGCTGAAAAATATTGTATTAAGCAAATAAATCAAGCAAAGTAAGCCATAAGAACATGACAACAATCAAATGTACAAGTATAGTGAAAACTGCATGCAGACACAATGGCAAACAACAATATATGTAAAGGATCACTCTAGTAGTGACTGGCAAAGAGCAAGGCAGCAGAAAAAATCCTCTAGGAGGAAATAATATGCAAACAACACAGTGCAACATGCCAGGCAAAAAGTCTCAGAGTGTCCAATAACAAGTCCAAAGTTACCCTGACATCGCTGTTTCGACGTATTGCCTTTCTCAAAGGGTGGATTAGGGACTCCAAAGTAGATGCTGCCAGCATCTTATTATTGGACACTCTGAGACTTTTTGCCTGGCATGTTGCACTGTGTTGTTTGCATATTACTTCCTCCTAGAGGATTTGTTCTGCTGCCTTGCTGATTTGCTCTTTGCCAGTCACTACTAGAGTGATCCTTTACATATATCGTTGTTTGCCATTGTGTCTGCATGCAATGTTCACTATACTTGTACATTTGATTGTTGTCATGTTCATATGGCCCACTTTGCTTGATGTATTTGCTTAATACAATATTCTTCAGCATTGCAACTGCCTGGGGCGCTGGTCATTTTGTTTTTATTTACATTAGTTCTTGCCTCGCCGTAAGCTTCCTATGCATGCGCGATTCTCAAAAAAACTGAACTGCACACGTGCGGATGCCCGTGTTATCGAGCTGGTTGCGAGGTTGTGCCACGCATGCGCAGTTGCCCACGACATCGCCCCAAAGTCACTAGGCTAATGGGGCCGCCAGCAGGACCACGGAGGGGACCCAGAGGACGCTGAGGCACCTTGTGGGCTACGGGGGCTGGAGAAAGTCCCAGGTAAGTGCAGATTTTCATTTTAAGGGTCTGCTCAGGGTTCCTTCAAAAGTCCTGCCCCCTTCCCCTCATAATTAATTGAAGCATCATACATTTTAATTTGTATTCATCTTTTTTATTTATCAATCATTCATATTTATTGAATTTATTTAAATAAGTAATTTATGCCTAATGTATTCAATTTTTTCCATTACTTTGGTTACAAATTCCCTAATGCTACCTAATGCAAGGTGGCGTGACAGCACAATTTTTATACCCCCCATCACACACACACACAACCTGTCATGCCTCCAACTAGAAAGTCTCCAATGAGAAGGCAGAAAGGTAGCATACTGACAAGATGGCTGACAGAGTAAGAACTCCGGCGGTGCGTACAGCGTAAGTATAAGTATTTTTCTAACACTAAATTTTCATTAGAGGATTTTGTTGGCTACATGGTGATGTAATGTTAATTTGATGGCTCCTACATGCCACAATTCGCTGCACTCTGCAATGTGTGGCGCTAGTCTATGGGGATTATCCCAGGGTGCCCTACACTAGTACACCTCAGCCTCCAGTAATAAAATAGTAAAAAACAGAAAAACCTGCATGTTGGCTATTAAAAATAATGCATAATGCATTATATTTCTTCAGCAATAGTTATACAAAAACATATGACCTTAGTATAAAGCCCCCGACATGTTGTTATAATGTATCTATGTAGCACTGACATCTTTTGCTACCCTTTATAGGGTACATAGTCATGTCACTAACTGCTCCTCAGAGAAACTCACAATGTCATTTCTACCATTGGTCAGTCATTGTCTTATGTTCCCATTGAAGTCTGAGGCAAATTAAGCTTTCTGTAACTTTTTGAGAGAACATACAAACTCCATGCAGATACAAACCAGGAATCCTAGCACTGCAAGGCTAGAGTTATCTACTGCTGCTAAGATGATCCTCTGGCTATCTGTAGTGTCAGTGGCCCCCTGACAATTGCAGTTGGAGGTGTGTTCCTCTGATAGACTCAAGGCTGAACTGAAACCTCTGTCAATTGTTTGAGTGCTTAGTAACGTTTGCCTCTTATTATCTTTTCCCTTTTTTTTTATGAGACATTTCTGTAAGTTATTTTTCTATATGTCTGTGTATCTCATAGGCCCCATGTCTGTGTGTCAGGGGTATACACTTGGGTTACGTGTTTTTGTGTCATCTGAATTTCATTATTTCTGATCAAACATCATGGTACAAAGTAGTCTTAATAGGCTACTTGAAGGTTTTCCTCTTTTTGCTACACCATCTGATGGCTGCTCCATACATTATAATGGGGGTGGGGGTGTCAAGTGTTAATTCTGACTTGAAAACTGTATGCAGCTTAAAATTGGACCAATCATATACACTTCCTTAGTATTCTGGTACAATTTCAAGATGCATACATGTCAGAATTATCTGATCACAGCAAGTGAGCAACCTTACTGTAACTACCCACAACCTCCCCCACTGCTTGCTGGGGACACCCATGGGTTACCTCTTCTTACACTGAATCGCAGGGTGCCTGGAATGCAGTCATTTCATACAGTACACTCACAAGACTGTCCACAGCCAGGGCCAAATGGAGGAGGTGGGAGTGGTGTCTTGTGTGGGTAGCTGTCAGGATCACAAGGGCAAGAAGGTGAGGCCAGCACCGCAATTCATCAGCATCGGTACTCAAAGCGAGAGGGATCCAGGGGAGGAGCCAGAGTGTTCATTCATTTTTGTTGGGCAAGTATGAGTTTTTCCCTTAGGTTTTTAGTGTTTTACCTATGAATACCTTGCTTACCTGCCAATAAACACAAGGAAGCAGGATGACTATAGGTCAATTTTAACCTTCCTCAATCCGCATATGAAAACTTGCACTCACCTGCCTTAAGTAAGCACATTCCTTCTGCTGACAATTAAAAGACATGTCCAGTGCCCTCATGTGACAGAACATACATTTACTGTCAGCCTCCACCCTACTGCGGCTCTCTTTGATTGCAAATTATTCCTCAGAATGAAGTCTCTCATGATCATAAATCCTCTTAACAACAGTTATATTAATCAACAAATTAGTTATCTGCTCTCCCTGTATCGATCACTATAAAATATAATCAAAGCCAACTTCAATTTGAAGCATAGACTGCATACTGTCACGCTCAGCCTAAAGTATAGGAAAAAGTAAAATCATTTAATAGGTGGAGCATTTTCACAATGATAAAATGTCATCGATGTGTCACCACTTTGCACCAGTTCAATAAACTGTTGTGACAGACAAGGGTCTTGGTGACGCTCCACAACCAGAGGAGGGTTCAGAGAACACTGATGATCAGAAGAAAACAAGAACGTGTGCATTTGCAGACAATACAGTCAGGGCTGCAGGTGAGAATACTGGAACATGATGGCATTCTACTCTCTACAATGTAAAATTCAGGAAAAAAACCCAAAAGAAGGTGATGGAAGGTACATATGTATCACAGCAATCCAAACCACTTAATGTAAAAATAATATATAGCCTAACAGAAATGGTCTACTGCTTGAGGTTCTCCAGAACACTACAATTACATGCCAGGACTTGTTAGTCACATTGAACCTATCAATGAGTTATAAAATTCATGTACATGAAGATGGCACCTATGTGGAGGAGCACGTTCCTGGGCATGTTAAGTCTCTAGGATAAGGAACAGTTTTCCATGATCCTTGATGACAGAGTTCTGAATTCTCTGTCATGTTGGCAACAGGTATCAGGTTGGAAGGAGAGGATCATATTAAAAACATCCTAATGTGCTGCTTTCTAGAGTCCTTACAATGTACTGGACACAGTTCTCACAAAGGAATACTCATGGCCATGTAACATGTGTAATCTTCTTCTTGGCTTCTGTAGGCTTCATGTCACTCTGAAAGAGATAAGAACTATGTTACTACCCCACAATGCAGAGCAATTACGCATCAGCAGGCAGATTGGACAGAAGGACTAAAGCCAGTCATTCGCTATGCAAAAGCAGCTCAATTCTTGAAGTGATCAACCAAACAGCTATCCTCTCTAGATCTGCACTCCTCGGCTCAGAACAAAAAATATGAATCAGTTGGTGCCATGATGCTGTTCCGACAGCCCAATCAATACAAATGACTAATTTTCCACCACAGGCATGTTTCCCTGGATCTGTGTAGCTACTCAGTTGGAGAGCACACATGTGTTTGTGGCTAAAGTGACTCTGCACTGGATCCATGCATAACTATCCCATTATATTCTGAAACCAATGTATTTAAAAAACGGCAAAGATGCTGCTTCTTACCCTAAAAAACTCTTCTGCCTTTTACAGTCATGGAAATCCTGCAGTTAAAATGGCTATGGAGTCAAAACTTGCTTACTCCAAGATGGACAGTAGACAGAATGAGTCATTAGTAGGAAGGAAATGAGGACCAGTAACCTGAAGTCAATAATGGGAAGGTTTTTTCATATGACTGCATAAGACAGAATAAAAGTTGTGAATAGTCTGTCCTATTAAGTCGTCATTTTAAGAGCCCTATCTTATCAGGATGCCATACTGTAAATGAAGAGAGAGTGAGGTATCCCATTAGGATACCTTTCCTGGTTCCATCGTAGGCGCAGTAGTGGCTTTCTGATTGGGCTCAGGCGGAAATAGCCAAGCCTGATTGGGGTCGCTCTACTGTGCAAGGGCAAGCGACTCGCGCCTGCACAGTAGAGTTGACCCAATCGGACTTGGCTATTTCTGTCTAAACCTGGATAGAAAGATGCTACTGTGCCTGCATTGGAGCCGGTAAATATTTATATGTCCGCCGTTCGGGGCTGCCAGCGCTGCAACCGAGGGACAGAGGAGGACAGGGGGAGCCTCATTAGGCTAGTCTTCCTCCTCCCGAGGTAAATACCCCCCAGGGGATGCTTTTATTCTTACATATCCTCTTTTATGCTCGTTTCAGATGCTTTTGCGGGAGGCCCCACAAGACAGTTAAGTACATACCGTAACATCAGCCTCGTCCTTTGGAGCAATTCTTTTTATTTTTACAGCAGTTGCATTTATGGGTAGCGTTTGTGTTTTGATTTTAACAGTTGTATTGGTTTGAGGTGGAGTGGTCTGCTGCCCGTTGTTGCCAGCAGGGACTGTTTTGGCAGAAGGTGAAGTAGGGTGGATGGGGCTGGTCGGCTGTCCTTCTGTTCGGACAGGTGTACTGTTTGTTCTCTCTGTGTGTAAGAGATGAAGTCTCTGAGCTGTGTCTCCATTCTCTGTCCGTTTCAGCTTTATGCTTGTTTTAGTGGAGCTTCCATCAAACACTATGAGAGGTCGTTTTCTTCCACTTTCAGAACTGCAACTAAACAGAATGTTTTAAGTCAGTTAAATGGTAACAGTAGAACAAGTAAAAAAAAAAAAAAAGAAAAATAAACAGCAACCTCTAGATTTTTTTTTTTGCTTATCCATGTGCTCAGCTAGGGGTGGCACTTTGTTGGTATGACCACTGAGCCTGTCCAAAGTCTTATGTTCATGGGTTATATGCTTTTACTTGTGCTGCATTAGTTTGATTTGGTATGTGTTCTTTACCCAACTCATAAGTACAGATGATCAACAATAATCCAGTTTAGTGCAAATCTTCATGCTAATTGTAGGCAGCTTAGAAAATAATCACACAAATGCTGCTGTTGCTGCATACATTTGTATAAATCTGCATCAGCTTGGAATTATTTGTAACTCATGGACCATCCCTACTCACAAGATTCAAACTAAAGCGCTGTAAAACATGCTTGCACGAGAGATTTTCTCATAACCGTTTGCAGGTACAAATAGTAGATCATATTATTGCAGTTGCAAATATGTCATATATAAACTGATCTTAGTATGGTGAATGCCACACAGGGATATCCATCTCTAGTGACAGTCACTTAACAAGAAATCATCAAAATTCAATGGCCCCTCTAGCAGCAAAACATACACCAAAGTCCTGCAGAAACTATGCAGGCTAGTTCACAGTGCTCATAATTCTACAGGTCAACTCACTGCCCATACAATGCTCTGGGGTTCTTCACACCACTGTGATGTAACAGATCACGTTATTCTAACTCGCTGCATGCAGGCTCTGAATTAATGTCTATGTAAAATCTCCACTGCAGTTCACACTCATGTGTGACCATTGTGAATCCAGCCTTACTCTCTCTCTCTCTCATTAGTGAACAGCAGTGAGCTACAGTGTCTGTTGTAGTCAATACAAGACTAGTCTATGCAGCTACAAATCACTTTCAGGCAGCAATTTGTATCTTGCGCACCATTAAAGGACAACTGTAGTGAGAAGAATATGAAGGCTGCCAAAGTTATTTCCTTTTAAACAATACCAGTTGACTGGCAGCCCTGCTGGCCTATTTGGCTGCAGTATTGTCTGACTAACACCAGAAACAAGCATGCAGCTAATCTTGTCAGATCTGATAATGTCAGAAACACCTGATCTGCATATGCTTGTTCAGGGTCTATGGCTAAAGGGGCCCATACACTGGTCGATCTCAGCCATCGATCGATCCGATTCTATCAATCGATCAATTTGTGGACGATTTGATCTGACAGGATGGAAAATCTAGGTTGATCTGCTGCTGGCAGCAGATCGATGGCAAATAGAGTTGCATTGAATCTAATGGACCAATAATGCATTTAGATAGATTTCCAATAGATTTCATTCTGAAATCTACTGGAAATCTGTTCCTAGTGTGTGGCACACATCAGATGCATTCACAGGCATCTGACCGAAATCTATCTGATGGGCGAATCTGCTGCAAATCTATAAGTGTATGGCCCCTTAAAAGTATTAAAGGCAGAGGATCAGCAGGACAGCCAAGCAACCGGTATTGTTTAAAAGGAAATAAATCTGGCAGCATAAGTGAATATGGAAAAGAGTAGAATTCCGTATTTTTCATTCATCTGTTTACATCAATTTGTATAAAACAATAGGCTTGGAGTGCTGAGTATATTGTGCAGGTACGCCCACATACAGTATCAGGTCAGAGATTGGCTAATCAAAATTGGATGTGTGTATGAAGGCTAAAACGGATAGACAGTATATGTGAAGCTATGAACATACCCTATGCAACAGCTGAAAGAAGCAGTGATTGACAGACATATGGCGTGCAAGAGTTCATATGGTCACGAAAAGTTGGAGTTGCAGCAAGTTATAGCGGTCAAGGAAACTGAGGTATTGCTAGAAAATGCTCCCAGTCTCTCATCAATGAGACAGGACTGTTTGGAAAGCACATGAAAACTAATCTGCCAAGGGGCAATCTCAACTGCCGCTTGGCAAATTTGTTTTCATGTAGGATTTAATGCTGAAATCTATTGGAAATCTGTGTGCAGATATGTGGAGGCAGTACATTCCTCTCTGATCAGACTTGCTCCGAGAGGGATCTATCTGATGATCAAATCTGCTGCCCCATCTGCCAATGTATGGGCACCCTTACTTGGTAAAAATACTAATCATCAAATATTTATTTTTAAAATCTAATAATGACTAAGATTTACATCAGAGGCAGGATGTACCCCTTGCCAGTTCACTATTAGGACTACAGGGAAAAGCATAGGTTGGATATGACTGCAAGCTCCTCCCACTCTGAGGTGACCCTCACCCCACAATCCTATCATTATTACTCACTTCTAGGTGCTTTGCAGTAATTCCACCTGACATTACACCTTCGGAAAAAATAACAGGCAGGTTCATATTAGCTCATAATTGCTATGACTGGAAGTATCCTTTAACCACTTGCCGACCGCACGCTTATACCGTGCGTCGGCAAAGTGGCAGCTGCAGGACCAGCGACGCAGTACTGCGTCGCCAGCTGCAGGCTGATTAATCAGGAAGCAGCCGCTCGCGCGAGCGGCTGCTTCCTGTCAAATCACGGCGGGGGGCTCCGTGAATAGCCTGCGGGCCGCCGATGGCGGCTCGCAGGCTAAATGTAAACACAAGCGGAAATAATCCGCTTTGTTTACATTGTACGGCGCTGCTGCGCAGCAGCGCCGGAAGGCAGATCGGCGATCCCCGGGCCAATCAGCGGCCGGGGATCGCCGCCATGTGACAGGGGACATCCCGTCACTGGCTGCACAGGACGGATAGCGTCCTGTGCAGCCTCGATCGCCGGGGGGGGGGGGGGGGGGGGGGGGGCAGGTAGGAGAGGGAGGGGGGAATTTCGCCGGAGGGGGGCTTTGAGGTGCCCCCCCCCCCCCCCCCCCGCAACACCCAGGCAGGCAGGAGAGATCAGACCCCCCCTGCACATCATCCCCATAGGGGGGAAAAAAGGGGGGCAATCTGATCTCTCTGCCTGCAACCTGATCTGTGCTGGGGGCTGCACAGCCCACCCAGCACAGATCACTCAAAACAGCGCTGGTCCTTAAGGGGGGGTAAAGGGTGGGTCATCAAGTGGTTAAAGAGAAATGTGGCTTCCAACCTGTCATAATAAAAGTTTAGACTTTAATATTTACTTTTAAAAATAGATGATGTACAGGGAGAAAATGCACATTCAATGAGACCCTAAGGGCTTTACAAAGTGGGAAATTGTCTTGTACAGAATGGTTAAAGGACAACTGTAGCAAGAGATATGTGGAGGCTGCCATATTTATTTCCTTTTAAGCAATACCAGTTGCCTGGCTATTCTGCTGATCCTCAGCCTCTATTACATTTAGTCATAGACACTGAGCAAGAATGCAGCAGATCAGGTGTTTGACATTATTTTCAAATTTGAAAGATTGGCTGCATGCTTGTTTCTGGTGTTATTCAGACACTACTGCAGCCACATGGATCAGCAGGGCTGCCAGGCAACTAGTATTGTTTAAAAGGAAATAAATATGGCAGCCTCCACATACCTCTTGCTACAGTTGTCCTTTAACCACTTAAAAGCCTAACTGGTCGAATATATTTGTCCAGTGTATTTGTGGAAAGTGCACCACCAGTTTGTTACTAAATTATGCATATGTGCTATCATTTTAACCGTGAAGAGTTGTAGAATACATTTTAGTGTGTCTTAAAGCTTGGGTGCACTTCACATAAAAATGGGTAGGGACAAACTCAATCCAACATTAACAAAAGTTATTTTCAACAACATGATCAAACTTGGGAAAGTCTTAGCAAAACTACAAGAGACATATGTGGTAACATTTTAACCATGATAAGTTGTAGAATGGAGTTTAGAGAATTTTAGGGTTGAGGCCCATGTTTTGTGTATTCTTTTTAGTCAGAAACTGAGTCAAAAACAATTAAATTTTTGCATAATCTGTACCAAAATAAAAGACAGAATATAAGAGAAAATACATGTATTGTTACCTTAGGAACTTGGCTTTTTAAAAATGTATGCCATGAGGGTATATTACTATTATTTTTGCAAATAAACTCTCATAATCATCAATATTGTACAATGAGAAGGCAAAAAACACAAAACAAAAAAATGACACCTTTATTTCCAAATACAATAATGTCACCATACATTGTGCTAGGGACATAATCTAAATGTTGTAATAACCAGGATGGATGAGCAAATAACATTCGTGCGTTTAAGTTACATTTAGCACTGTTTATTGTAAAGCTATATTTGATGTAAATGGAGAAAGTGTGTGTTTTTTCTATTTTTTACCTTAATTTCCCTGTAAAATGCATAGAAAATAAGGTAATTACTAAACAAAAATATCACTCACTAAAGGACTAATTTGTTCTGAAAAAAACAAAAAACAAAACAATATATAGACGATTGAATGGGAGAAGTGCTGATAAGTGAAAATTGCTCTCATCCTGAAGTGGTTAAAGGGAACCTAAACTGAGAAG
The DNA here is from genome assembly GCF_040937935.1 of Hyperolius riggenbachi. Classification (NCBI taxonomy): domain Eukaryota; kingdom Metazoa; phylum Chordata; class Amphibia; order Anura; family Hyperoliidae; genus Hyperolius; species Hyperolius riggenbachi. The sequence continues at coordinate 223,829,603 of NC_090647.1, forward strand.
GATATGGATTTTTGATTTTAAACTAACACCAGTTCCCTTTTAGCCACAGACGCTCAACAAGCAAGTTGAGGGTCTGAAGTCAGACTGGATTAGCTGCATGCTTGTTTCAGGTCTGTGATTCAGCCACTACTGCAGCTAAAGAGATTAGCAGGACAGCCAGGCAACTGGTATTGTTTAAAAGGAAACATCCATATCTCTCTCAGTTTAGATTCTCTTTAAGGAAAAGCCCTCATGGCTTACTAAATCACAGAAATTTGATCTTGGCATTTATAGATTTGTGGGAATAATCAATGTTCCAAAGTCTCCATACCTTATCTGTGGCTCTCTGGTCTTCCGTTCTCCTCTCTTACTTTCCATCATTTTACCCCACCGGCTCTTGGGCAAGGTTCTCTGAGGCAGAGGCATGGCATGCTGCACAAATATCTCTGTTAGTCTGTCCTTGTCATTTACAACATCTTCAACTGCTATTTTTTTCTGAATAAAATATAAAAAGGGAACATTTTAGACAAGCTTACATTTATAAGAACTAGTTGCACTTCAAATATAAAATGTATTAAGATACAGAAACAGCACCAGTGAATAGGACTAATACTTTAGCGTTAGTCTACTTTATGGGACCCAGCAGGAAACCTCATAGGGAACAGATCTCCAATCACAACACAAAGCATGATTTGTGGGCGTAGTTTACAGGGCTGTGGAGCTGGAGTCTAAGCAATTTTGGGTACCTGGAGTTGGAGGTTTCATAAACTGAGGAGTAGAGTCGGGAGTTGGATGATTTTAGCATCAAATCCACAGCCCTGGTAAGTATTAGACTAAGGAGTCAGATGTCAGAGTCATTTTGGGTATCTGGAATCGGAGTTGGAGGTTTCATAAACTGAGGAGTCGGATGATTCTTGTACCGACTCCACAGCCCTGGCAGTTTACTACAATCTATCTGGAACCTAGCATTTTCAGAGGGTCAGTGTTCTCCCCAGGCTCTTTTAGCTGGGTGCTCCACACGGCTAGTTTTGGTGAGCAGCCGGATGTCATCGGCTCACCTCCTATGTTGTAAGCAGAGTTGCGCACAGAAGCACCGGCCCTGTATTCTCTCATCTTTCCCCACCCGGCTACTTTTTCATGCCAACCGGCTACTATTTCATGTCACCCAGCTGGAAAAAAATTCTAGGGAGAACACTGAGGGTGTGTCCACCCAATCACGCTAGTAGAATTTCTAAGTTTTCCTGCTGGGTCTAAAGTAGACTAGTGTCAATACTTCAATCTTATTTATTCAGAACTTTGATATCACAGTATAATCTCAGTTTAAAAAACAAGAACAAAACAGCTCCAGATAGAGCAGCTTCAGCAATATTAACAATATGGCATATAACAGCCCCAATCATAGCAGGCAACAGATAACTGTTTCTGATGGGAATATTTCAGTTCTGGAGCCAGAACTGCACACCTATGACTACAATTACTAAAGCTTTTATATTATTCATATTGAAATGTCTTAAAGAGAGAGTACCCACATGGCGCATGTGAGCAAGATCCATTAGGATTTTGCAAGGGTCTAAAAGGAACCTAAATGCCTTCTAACTAAAAACAGCTTTGCTAAACATAAATTATCCTTCTTAAAAACACAAAAAGAGGGACACCGAGAGCCCAATATAGTGTAGTATGCACTAGTAAATGAAGGTGTGTGGAAAGAGTATGTGCAGTATATTGACAAGTTAGGGTTACTGCACAGACAACCACTGTATAGGCAGGTGGGGAGATTAGACCTGTCCCCACTCAGGATAACGAAGTTGCTCTCCGTAGATCAAAGAAAAAAGGGGTAACACCTCATCACCAAGGGTGGATATGTATGACGGAGTATGAATACAGAGGCGCCAGAAGGATAAAAAGATCTAAAACATTTATGAGGAGGTAGTGGTGAACTTACCTCCTCCGGGCAAACAAGAAAAGGCTGATCAATTTTTTGCTGAAAATTGATCGGTGTTTCCTTGGGTCTGCCTGGTAAAGGTAAGTCCAGGTGGGGCACGACGGAGGAATGCAGTGCCAGTGCAACTCTGCCTACAGCACAGGAGGAGGATGAGACGGTGAGCAGATGAAAGCCGGTGCTCACCAAAATTGCACCCGGCTAAAAGAGCCAGTGAAGACTGCTGCATGAGTATGTATGTGTGGAAGTGAGTGTGTATGTGAGTGCTCCTGAGTGAAGTCACTGTACCACCGCTGTCTGGGAATGGAGACGCTGCCAGGATACAATGCAAGCGGGCCAATCACCACCACAGATAGAAGAAGCTTGTCTGTTGCCACTGCCCCGCTCCTCCTCCTGCGGTCTGAGGCCATGAGCACGTGGCGGGCCTGCTGCCAAGCAGAAGAAGCCGCTCCACCACCTCACTCACAGCGGACCAATTGGCGCGGTTGCTTGGGCGGGTCCTTGGTCGCCTGCCTGCCACAGATTTGTAATGCAGCCACCCTGCACCAGCACTGGAACAGATGGAGGCCAGACCCCCGCCACCCACTAGAGCCTGTAGACAGGCTTCTCTTGTTCAATTTGCAGGTGAGAAGAACCTCTGCAGCACAGCCCCCTCCAGCCATCGGGGACACTACAGCCTGAGGCCAAACTGGGTTTAGCACTTTCCACCCAGATCAGGCTGAAACTGCTTGCACCGCAGCTCTGTAGACCTGTAAGGCTTAGAGGACTTCTTTGTGTCTTCCAGCAGACAGATCACTTTTGCCTTCAGCATGGACAGTCATCACGGACAAGTGCCACGGAACGGGACTCTGTCTCTCTTTTTCTAGGACACTCTGGGGGACATGAATATCGCTGCAGAGCAGTCGAGCACCACCGACAGAGGGGCAGCTCCACTCACATAGTGCTCAGTCTACCCCCCTGGTCCGCCTCATCTCTGTTTTCTGATTTTTCTGATCTTTGTATATGACTACTTATGTATATTCTCCTGAACGGTATGCTTCTTCTTTCTACTTGTTTAGAACTGTACCATCACCGACCCTGTATGTGCCAAAAATAATTCCGGGTACAACTCCTGTTGTACTTGGCGAAATAAACCTGATACTGATAGTGTGCCTGTGAATCTGTGCGACTTTGCAAGAGCAATGTGAATGTATAAAGTGTTCTCCCCAGAATTTTTTTCCAGCTGGGTGGCATGAAAAAGTAGCCGGGTGAGGTGAGATAAGAGAATGCAGGGCTGGCACTTCTCCGCATAACTCTGCTTACAGAATAAGAGGAGGTGAGCCGATGACAGCCGGGTGGTCACCAAAACTAGCCGGGTGCAGCACCCAGCTAAAAGAGCCTGGGGAGAACACTGGTATATATACAGTGAGCTCTACATGACCTTGTCCCGACTCTAATGCCCAGTAGTGGAGCGTAGCAGTCACTCACCTCTCCTGCCCCAGCGTCAAGCTCGCTGTGCCCTTCTGCGTCTTCTCTTCAGCCATGCTTCTGTGAACAGAGACAAGCTGTACAGGAGAAGTGGAGACGCTGAGTAGCATTCCAGCTTCTCCATGTCTCCCCAATTAGCACACCTATGATCATGTGAATCAGAAGTAGTAGAGGAGACTCAAGGCTCTCAGGGGAAGGGGGTATATGGGGTTGCCTAACAGTCTGTACATACAATAGATACAAGTCAACACACAAAAAGAGCAATGTCGTTGAAATGACATTTCCCCAGAAAAAGTAGTAAAAACAAGTAATTTAAACAAACGTTGTTCACACAATGATATTCCAAACAATTGTTTAGTAATAAAACTGTGTGCGCGCAAGTGGAAAGTGACATTTTGCATGATATATGCAAATGCTTTTGAACAGAGTTATTTGAATGACTAGTACACGCCGTCGACTGCACAATATCTGCCCAATAGCTGTCTTAGTTTTTCCACCAGATGGATTAGGAAGAATACTTGATATCAAACACTCGCTGCCGTTTACATATATTTTTCAACAACAATTGTCTATTGAAATAGCGAAATCTGTAGCCCATTGGACATTTTACTTTTCACTAAGGATTGTACAAATGTGGCTGTCCTAATACTGCTGTGGAACTGGGAAGGGGTATCGGGGCCATGCGGCTACCTTATAATGGGAGTGTGACTGGGAGGAGGTCCAACCAGAATTTTGCTATGTGGCCCAGTGATTTGCTTGCTATTGTCCCACATTCAAATGTCAGCTAGGTGTGCACACAGGCAAATCCCCTGACTAAGCTTCCTGGGAATTGACTGTTCCCATAGATATCCTAAACAGCACTTGTTCAAACAGGAATGCCTACCAACATAAGCACTTGTAATATTGGTATCCCATCCAGGGCTTTGTTCTCAAGTGCCACTTTAGCGACACAAGCTGATCAATGGACTTGATAAAGTTAGGAAAAGTTTAGGGACACGCAGCCTTCCCCCCCACCTTTTCTTAACTTTGTAACTGTCAGGTTAGCTGCTCCCAGCCCCTCCTCCTGAGTTTCCTGTTTGCATAAGTAGTAGCAGATTTGCATATGATTTGCATCTGAGTTGAATGCAAAGTGTGCAGAAAATCTATTTAGGTGCTGCACACTGAGCTGGTGGTCATTTCGGATGCAGCCTTAGTGGTATGCGCTGGCGTTCTCCTCGCCGGACTTGATAAAGTGCTGTTGAAAATGTGCCACTGCTATATAAATGTACAGCAACAATTTTGCAAATAAAAATCAATGCTTCTACACAGGGGGGAGTCCAATAGCTGTTCAGAGGCTTTAGCTTTAATTTTAAAATGCATGCAAAATAACCATTAAAGTTTCCCCTAATTGTTATAATTACACTTTAAAGAAAAAAAAAATTTGCAGCCATGTTGGCTTGCCTGTAAGGAGTCACAGATGTTCCAGCAGGGCTACTACACATTTCTTACAAGAATAAAGAAACTATGAGTGCAACGAGGGCTTCCACCGAGCCATTCTCACCTGCTCTAGAGACAAGAGTAGGAAATCCCTGGAAAGCAGCTCTGGGTGCAGCAGCAGATCGCAGTCCTGCCCCATTAAACCCGCTCTGCCACCACCTCCACCACCAAGCTGAGCCATTACCCACACCTCCCACAATCCTCCTCGCCTCGACCGGAAGTGACAGCACAGCAGCTGTTGCCTAGCTGAGAAACAAACGCTTTGCAATGGATCGCCAAAACATATCGTATCATTATATGATATATCAGTAAACGTATACAACACCGAAGGATGATTGTCGTAATTAATTCGTAAAATACAAGCTGAGCTTCCAGTAAGCTGCCCAAAGTAAAGATGGCGGAGGCAGCCTCACCAACCTAGTCACATGGGCAGTGGTAAAGCGAGAGCAACGTGTCATGTGTCACTAGGCGCCGCCCCTGTCGGTGGCACGTGACTGTGGCAGAGAGAGGAGGCCCGGGGCTGCCGAGCATAAGCAGGTAGTGACCCTTTCCCTGCTAAACATGCCAGTGGGTGGTGGGTGGCTTCCCATACACTATCATCAAGCACTGCGTTGCTACACACAGCTCTCCCTATGTCAGTGGTGTGGAGAGGCGTATTACTGATATAGTTTCCTAGGCTTCTGTATACTGCTTTCATTAGGGCTATAGGTGTGAAGGGCTGCAGTGCAGAACAGACATCGCCTCACTGTGTGACCATGTAACCAATACTGCTGTGTGTGGCATACATTGCAGGCAGCATTATGTCTAGCTCTCGTTGCCTGAACTTATTTCCTCCAGTGCATGTAATATGCCTGTCGCGGCCTTAATATTGAGCAATATGCCATGATAGCCAGTCAGTTTTTGTTATTGACTGGACTATGGGCTACATACTATACACAGTAAATCGAAAACACTGTAGTTAAAGGTGTTGCATTTTTTACTTTATTTGCATTTTGCTTATAATGCCTTGGTATTAATTTCATCTGGTTAATACATTCACTTGCTGAGTAAGCTGTTAATGCCCCAGTGCACAATTTCTTGCCTGTAATATTCTTCCTTGAATTTGTGTTTATGTCATACATTATTTTGCCTCACTGCAGGAATGTACAGCTCTATGGAAGATGTTGGTGCCATATAAATGAAAAATATGATTATTCTGAGAATGCCATGACTGCCTGTGTGTGTGTGTATATATATATATATATATATATATATATATATATATATATATATATATATATATATATATATATATATATATATATATATATATACTGCTTCTTCATGAACATTGCACAAAGCACAGCTATTGTTGCAGCATGTTAAGATCTAATCCGTCCTTACTACTTGAGATAATGCATTTATTTTACTGAAGGGCTTTACAAAGAGAATTCACCTAGAGGTAAATGACTGATATGTCTTTGGCTGTTATGATATGATTATAGAGTTATATAAGTCTCTGGAGCTCCCTTCTTCTTCTTGTGTGTTCAATTTTTGAAATTATTAATACCACCTAAAAGCTCTGATTTTCAGTCACGCATATTATCTGACCTAAGGCCCGGTTCACATCTGTGGTTTTTTTATGGAACATAACCGGAACATACCGTATTTCGCGCCGTATAAGACGCTCCGGAATATAAGACGCACCCAGGTTTAGAGGGAAAAATCCAGGGAAAAAAAATATATACTAATCCTGGTGTGTCCATATTCCAGGAGCGTCTTATAATGGTGTCCCCTTCTGTCCCCCTCTGTCCTCTTTGACCTCCTGTGTGTCCCCTTATGCCCCCAGGTGTCTTCTTCTGTCGCTGGGTGTCCCCCTTCTGCCCACTGTGTGGCTGCTCTGTCCAGCTTCTGTTCCCCAGGTGTCCCCTATGGTGTTGTCTTATTATGTGACTGCCCCCCCCCCTCCTGACCCCTGTGTAGCCTCTGCCCAGCCCCCTGTATTTCCCTGCGTATTACATGTCCCCTCGCCTCCCTGTGTGGTCTCTCTGCCTCCGCTGGTGTATTGATGTCCCCCCTTCTCTTACCTATGTGGCCGCTCTGACAAGCCCCGTATATTTGTCTCAGCTTATGTGTATAAAGTCTTTCCTTGCGTCGTGTGGCCGCCCGCTTTGTCGTATATGACGTCATCTCCACAAGCGCCGGTCACTAGAGCAAGAAGTGAGGACATCGTCGATCCCCGGGCAGCGTGGATGTAGTAAGATATGCTGTCTAGAACTACATTTAACAGGCACGGGGAGACACCGACGGGGGGGGGGGGGGGGGCGGGACAAAGCGGGCGGCCACACGACGCAAGGAAAGACTTTATACACATAAGCTGAGACACATATATGGGGCTTGTCAGAGCGGCCACATAGGTAACAGAAGGGGGGACACGGCACACCAGACATGCGGCTGGGATTATGCAGGGAATCCCCGGTGATGCGGCGGGTCAGCGATTTGTAACGGCGGGCGATCGTAACTCGGGGATTCCCTGCCTTTGCCGTGTGACGCAGTGACTTTTTCTCCCCATTTTTGGGGGAGAAAAAGCGCGTCTTATACGGCGGAAAATACGGTATACTGTACAAACAGAACAGATGTGAAAGGATCCAATGTTAACCTATTGGACTGTTCACATGCATCTGTTGGTATGGATATGTTCCGTTCCCTGGACCAAAAAAATGCAGTAGGCCCTAATTTTCTGGACCGTTCTGCCTAGCGGAACTGAACCGGACAAAAAATGCTGCTGCATTGGGGAAATGAAAAACGGAACGTTTCTTCACACTAGTGAAGAAACAAACTGTTCCACAGGGGATGGGGGGATGTGGCAATGCGAACGTGAGCGGCGGGAGGGTGAGGGAAGGTGCAGCAGCCGGGTGTGTGGGTGAGCGAGGGTAATTGGGCCTTTAATACATACCTAAAGGCCAGCGGTAGAGGCTTCCGTCTTCTTCCGCGTCATGACGCGCTGTGTAATCATAGCGCAAGAAGAGATAAGCCTCTGCCACTGCCATTAGGTATGTATTTACTGGCAAACGGAGTGAAAACGGAGCAGTGCTTTTCAGCGCTGCTAGATTTGGGCGCAGCCAGCGCCGCCATAGACTATAGTGGGAATCAGTATATAGCGGCGCTCAGTGAGTAGGACTGCTGGCAGATATTGGGAGCCGCCTAGCCCCACTGGCAGAGATATTGGTAGCTGCCTAGCCCCGCTGGCAGAGATATCGGTAGCTGCCTAGGACTGCTGGCAGAGATATTGGTAGCTGCCTAGCCCCCCACTGGTAGCCGGAGCAGTGCTTTTCAGCGCTGCTAGATTTGGGCGCCGCCATAGACTATAATAGGAATCAGTCTATAGCGGCGCTAAGTGAGTAATGTTGGCTCCATCAGAAGACGGAGCCGAAGTTGCTTAAAAAAACACAATAATTCGGCCTCCAGCAATCGCTGGAAGCCGAATTATACCATTCCCCCACTATCCATGGCGGCCTGGATGGGGAATAGTAATTAACACGGCCCGGACTTGTGCAGAAGTAGGATCAGCCATATACTGGCTGTATCCTGCGCCTAAGTCTACCGGCGCCGTTTTCATATGTGTGCAGTGAAAACTGATCCGATCCATCGGTGATCAGATCAGTTTTCACAATCTGTTTGCCAATTTGCACAGAGCCATCTGGATCCGGTGAACCGATCACCGGATCCATTTGGCTCATATTTTCTAATGTGAACACGGCCTAAGCCATTTTAGCCTGTTGTTTGCCGATCACTTTTTGCATATAACCAGTTTATTAAAGCACACAGATATTACATGCAACATTCCCACTCCCCTTACCACCCATGTCCACCTCTCCTTTCCTCATTAGACTGTGAAGGCATTGTTCATTGGTTTAGCTATATTGCCCACACATCCCTGTATATGCATATCTTCATTGTTTGCATTCTCGTTATTTTTACATCTTTGCATACAAGACAAGAATATAGAGTGGTATAAGCCAGAGAGTGTGATTCTTGTCACAAGTAAGAGGAGAACTGTGGACCATTTTGCTTGGGGGCAAACGCAACCAAATGGGCCTTGAAGGAGTATGATGGGGAGAGAGGAGTGCTGAAAAAAAGTGCATGGTGCCATATGAGCCTGAGTTCCAGTGCCCCAGCTTTTCAGTGTTCAGTGCATTTCCTGCTTTTAGTACTCCGTTGTGTCTGATGTTGGAAACCCCCTTTGACTGCTGTCAGATATTGGGAGCCACCTAGGACTGCTGGCAGATATTGGGATCCACCTAGGACTGCTGGCAGATATTGGGATCCACCTAGGACTGCTGGCAGATATTGGGATCCACCTAGGACTGCTGGCAGATATTGGGATCCACCTAGGACTGCTGGCTGATATTGGGATCCACCTAGGACTGCTGGCTGATATTGGGATCCACCTAGGACTGCTGGCAGATATTGGGATCCACCTAGGACTGCTGGCAGATATTGGGATCCACCTAGGACTGCTGGCAGATATTGGGATCCACCTAGGACTGCTGGCAGATATTGGGATCCACCTAGGACTGCTGGCAGATATTGGGATCCACCTAGGACTGCTGGCAGATATTGGGATCCACCTAGGACTGCTGGCAGATATTGGGATCCGCCTAGGCCTGCTGGCAGATGTTGGGATCCGCCTAGGACTGCTGGCGGATGTTGGGATCCGCCTAGGCCTGCTGGCGGATGTTGGGATCCGCCTAGGCCTGCTGGCGGATGTTGGGATCCGCCTAGGCCTGCTGGCGGATGTTGGGATCCGCCTAGGCCTGCTGGCGGATGTTGGGATCCGCCTAGGCCTGCTGGCGGATGTTGGGATCCGCCTAGGCCTGCTGGCGGATGTTGGGATCCGCCTAGGCCTGCTGGCGGATGTTGGGATCCGCCTAGGCCTGCTGGCGGATGTTGGGATCCGCCTAGGCCTGCTGGCGGATGTTGGGATCCGCCTAGGCCTGCTGGCGGATGTTGGGATCCGCCTAGGCCTGCTGGCGGATGTTGGGATCCGCCTAGGCCTGCTGGCGGATGTTGGGATCCGCCTAGGCCTGCTGGCGGATGTTGGGATCCGCCTAGGCCTGCTGGCGGATGTTGGGATCCGCCTAGGCCTGCTGGCGGATGTTGGGATCCGCCTAGGCCTGCTGGCGGATGTTGGGATCCGCCTAGGCCTGCTGGCGGATGTTGGGATCCGCCTAGGCCTGCTGGCGGATGTTGGGATCCGCCTAGGCCTGCTGGCGGATGTTGGGATCCGCCTAGGCCTGCTGGCGGATGTTGGGATCCGCCTAGGCCTGCTGGCGGATGTTGGGATCCGCCTAGGCCTGCTGGCGGATGTTGGGATCCGCCTAGGCCTGCTGGCGGATGTTGGGATCCGCCTAGGCCTGCTGGCGGATGTTGGGATCCGCCTAGGCCTGCTGGCGGATGTTGGGATCCGCCTAGGCCTGCTGGCGGATGTTGGGATCCGCCTAGGCCTGCTGGCGGATGTTGGGATCCGCCTAGGCCTGCTGGCGGATGTTGGGATCCGCCTAGGCCTGCTGGCGGATGTTGGGATCCGCCTAGGCCTGCTGGCGGATGTTGGGATCCGCCTAGGCCTGCTGGCGGATGTTGGGATCCGCCTAGGCCTGCTGGCGGATGTTGGGATCCGCCTAGGCCTGCTGGCGGATGTTGGGATCCGCCTAGGCCTGCTGGCGGATGTTGGGATCCGCCTAGGCCTGCTGGCGGATGTTGGGATCCGCCTAGGCCTGCTGGCGGATGTTGGGATCCGCCTAGGCCTGCTGGCGGATGTTGGGATCCGCCTAGGCCTGCTGGCGGATGTTGGGATCCGCCTAGGCCTGCTGGCGGACGTTGGGATCCGCCTAGGCCTGCTGGCGGACGTTGGGATCCGCCTAGGCCTGCTGGCGGACGTTGGGATCCGCCTAGGCCTGCTGGCGGACGTTGGGATCCGCCTAGGCCTGCTGGCGGACGTTGGGATCCGCCTAGGCCTGCTGGCGGACGTTGGGATCCGCCTAGGCCTGCTGGCGGACGTTGGGATCCGCCTAGGCCTGCTGGCGGACGTTGGGATCCGCCTAGGCCTGCTGGCGGACGTTGGGATCCGCCTAGGCCTGCTGGCGGACGTTGGGATCCGCCTAGGCCTGCTGGCGGACGTTGGGATCCGCCTAGGCCTGCTGGCGGACGTTGGGATCCGCCTAGGCCTGCTGGCGGACGTTGGGATCCGCCTAGGCCTGCTGGCGGACGTTGGGATCCGCCTAGGCCTGCTGGCGGACGTTGGGATCCGCCTAGGCCTGCTGGCGGACGTTGGGATCCGCCTAGGCCTGCTGGCGGACGTTGGGATCCGCCTAGGCCTGCTGGCGGACGTTGGGATCCGCCTAGGCCTGCTGGCGGACGTTGGGATCCGCCTAGGCCTGCTGGCGGACGTTGGGATCCGCCTAGGCCTGCTGGCGGACGTTGGGATCCGCCTAGGCCTGCTGGCGGACGTTGGGATCCGCCTAGGCCTGCTGGCGGACGTTGGGATCCGCCTAGGCCTGCTGGCGGACGTTGGGATCCGCCTAGGCCTGCTGGAAGAGATATTGGGAGCCGCTTAGGACTGCTGGCAGATACTGGAGGCTGCTTAGGACTGCTGGCAGATACTGGAAGCTGCATAGAACTGCTGGCAGGTACTGGGAGACGCTTAGGACTGCTGGCAGAGATATTGGGAGCCGCCTAGGCCTGCTGGCAGAGATATTGGGAGCCGCCTAGGCCTGCTGGCAGAGATATTGGGAGCCGCCTAGGCCTGCTGGCAGAGATATTGGGAGCCGCCTAGGCCTGCTGGCAGAGATATTGGGAGCTGCCTAGCCCCGCTGGCAGAGATATTGGCAGCCGCCTAGACTGCTGGCAGAGACATTGGTAGCCGCCTAGCCCCACTGGCAGAGATATTGGCAGCTGCCTAGGACTGCTGGCAGAGAGTTTGGTAGCTGCCTAGCCCCCCACTGGTAGCCGGAGCAGTGTTTTTCAGCGCTGCTAGATTTGGGCGCCGCCATAGACTATAATAGGAATCAGTCTATAGCGGCGCTCAGTGAGTAATGTCGGCTCCATCAGAAGACGGAGCCGAAGTTGCTTAAAAAACACAATAATTCGGCTTCCATCAATCGCTGGAAGCCAAATTATTTCATTCCCCCACTATCCATGGCGGCCTGGAGGGGGAATAGTAATTAAAACGGCCCGGACTATCCCGCGCCCAAGTCTACCGGCGCCGATTTCAAATGTACTCACTGGTAGCTGCCTAGGACTGCTGGCAGATATTGGGAGCTGCCTAGGACTGCTGGCAGATATTGGGAGCTGCCTAGGACTGCTGGCAGATACTGGAGGCTGCTTAGGACTGCTGGCAGATATTGGGAGCTGCTTAGGACTGCTGGCAGATATTGGGAGCTGCCTAGGACTGCTGGCAGATATTGGGAGCTGCCTAGGACTGCTGGCAGATATTGGGAGCTGCCTAGGACTGCTGGCAGATATTGGGAGCTGCCTAGGACTGCTGGCAGATATTGGGAGCTGCCTAGGACTGCTGGCAGATATTGGGAGCTGCCTAGGACTGCTGGCAGATATTGGGAGCTGCCTAGGACTGCTGGCAGATATTGGGAGCTGCCTAGGACTGCTGGCAGATATTGGGAGCTGCCTAGGACTGCTGGCAGATATTGGGAGCTGCCTAGGACTGCTGGCAGATATTGGGAGCTGCCTAGGACTGCTGGCAGATATTGGGAGCTGCCTAGGACTGCTGGCAGATATTGGGAGCTGCCTAGGACTGCTGGCAGATATTGGGAGCTGCCTAGGACTGCTGGCAGATATTGGGAGCTGCCTAGGACTGCTGGCAGATATTGGGAGCTGCCTAGGACTGCTGGCAGATATTGGGAGCTGCCTAGGACTGCTGGCAGATATTGGGAGCTGCCTAGGACTGCTGGCAGATATTGGGAGCTGCCTAGGACTGCTGGCAGATATTGGGAGCTGCCTAGGACTGCTGGCAGATATTGGGAGCTGCCTAGGACTGCTGGCAGATATTGGGAGCTGCCTAGGACTGCTGGCAGATATTGGGAGCTGCCTAGGACTGCTGGCAGATATTGGGAGCTGCCTAGGACTGCTGGCAGATATTGGGAGCTGCCTAGGACTGCTGGCAGATATTGGGAGCTGCCTAGGACTGCTGGCAGATATTGGGAGCTGCCTAGGACTGCTGGCAGATATTGGGAGCTGCCTAGGACTGCTGGCAGATATTGGGAGCTGCCTAGGACTGCTGGCAGATATTGGGAGCTGCCTAGGACTGCTGGCAGATATTGGGAGCTGCCTAGGACTGCTGGCAGATATTGGGAGCTGCCTAGGACTGCTGGCAGATATTGGGAGCTGCCTAGGACTGCTGGCAGATATTGGGAGCTGCCTAGGACTGCTGGCAGATATTGGGAGCTGCCTAGGACTGCTGGCAGATATTGGGAGCTGCCTAGGACTGCTGGCAGATATTGGGAGCTGCCTAGGACTGCTGGCAGATATTGGGAGCTGCCTAGGACTGCTGGCAGATATTGGGAGCTGCCTAGGACTGCTGGCAGATATTGGGAGCTGCCTAGGACTGCTGGCAGATATTGGGAGCTGCCTAGGACTGCTGGCAGATATTGGGAGCTGCCTAGGACTGCTGGCAGATATTGGGAGCTGCCTAGGACTGCTGGCAGATATTGGGAGCTGCCTAGGACTGCTGGCAGATATTGGGAGCTGCCTAGGACTGCTGGCAGATATTGGGAGCTGCCTAGGACTGCTGGCAGATATTGGGAGCTGCCTAGGACTGCTGGCAGATATTGGGAGCTGCCTAGGACTGCTGGCAGATACTGGGAGCTGCCTAGGACTGCTGGCCAAGTTGGTGGTATCCCTAAGTCAGTGATGGCTAACCTTGGCACTCCAGCTGTGACATAACTACAAATCCCATCATGCCTCTGCCTCCCCGAGTTATGCTTAGCAGTGTTCTCCCCAGAAATTTTTTTTACAGCCAGGTGGCATGAAAAAATAGCCGGGTGGGGTGAGATGAGAGACTGCTGGGCTGACGCTTCTCTGGTTACAGCAGAGGAGGAGGTGAGCAGATAACAGCCGGGTGCTCACCAAAACTAGCCGGGTGGAGCACCCAGCTAAAAGAGCCTGGGGAGAACACTGCTTAGAGCTGTCAGAGTATTGCAATGCCTCATGGGACTTGTAGTTCCACCACTGCTGGAGTGCCAAAGTTAGCCATCACTGCCCTAAGTACTTTAACCTCCTTAGCGGTAACCCTGTGCTGGGCAAGGCGCCGCGGAGGATTCCTCAGGCCCTGCTGGGCCGATTTGCATAATTTTGCAATCGCCGCCGCCCGCGCGCCGCTACCCGCCACAATACAGGCCCCCCCCCCGCCCGCATACCCCTTGCGCAGCCTTGCCAGGCTGCGCTATGGGGTGGATCGGGATTCCCTGTGATGTCACGGCGTCGATGACGTCACTCCGTTCGTCGCCATGGCGACGGGGGAAGCCCTCAAGGAAATCCCGTTCAGAACGGGATTTCCTTATGGGCAAGCGGCGCCGGCGGCAATCTAACGGTACGTGGGGACGCCGCAGGGAGGGGGGAAGCATGTAGCTAGCGCTAGGCTAGCTACATGCTAAAAAAAAAAGGTGAGAAAAACCCTCCCGCGGCCGCGCAGCCGCACAATTCATACCGCCAGGGAGGTTAACAATGAAGGATGATGAGGATTGCCAGATCACACTGTCACTCACCTGTTACTGGCTACCGTGTTGCTTTCCGTCTATAATGCAGTTGCTGAGAACATAACCTTCCCAGTTCCACCTCCCTCAAACTGTTCAATCACTAAGATGTATATGGGCTAATCGGCAAGAATCTCAGGTGAGATTATTCCACGGTTGGCTAATCAGTTTTCTCAAATTGTCGATTGAGTGCGCTCTCCCCCTCCTTTTCCCCCCTTGTCCTTTACAAATATCTTCACCACCCATAGTGGCTTTTAAAGGAGCAGCACCAACTAACATACTTTGTCTAGACTTTACATCGGTATTGCCAAGATCGCTCCCTCTGTCGAGTACAGAGGTCCAACAACCCTTTCTTCCACAATCACTAAGATGGAGGCAAGGCCGGGGAGGTAGTGGTCTTGGGTGCTGCTGCTTAGTAGTGAGGAAGTCGCAAGAGAGCAATGGCTGAATTAATAACCGGTCCTATTAGCAGATCGCCCCCAAGCAGCTCTTTTTAGTGGAAAGCTGGTGGCCCAAAGGGAAAGTGCCTTCCTCTCCCCTGGACCCCCCCCCCCACAAATATTTAGAGCTGCCTATTCACCTAACCTTACTTGGAGACACACCAGTGACTTATTTCACATTGCAATAGAAGCATCTTGTTTTGTCTCATGTTGCCTCATTTGTTGCAAAATTATGGGTTGTTAGAGTTTGAAAGTCACTCCCGGTGTTTTATTAGAAGCCTGTAACTATTTAATCTTTAATTATTAGAAATCAGAGGCTGCAATGGTTTACTCTGCTGCTTTTCCACACAGAGGTCCTTGATTTTATTCCCATCATAGATCTTGAAAGCATGGAATTTAATGTTGTTCCCACGTCTGTGTTTGCTTTTAGTGATGCTGTGTGGATTCTGATTTGTCCATTCGCACTGTACGAGCACTGGAATGTTCTTGCATAGGTGATCTTGATTTAATTGGGGCTCATTAAAGCCTCATCTACACGGGTAGATGAGGCTGCGATCCGGCGGCTCGATTAGCCACCGGGTCGCCTCTTCCGCGTGCGCCGCATTCGATTCCCCGCCGCTGCTTATCTTCCGCTCGATTCCCTGCCATTGTCCCCTCGCGGGGAGCGAGCGGGGAATCGGCGGAAGCAACATCCGTCCTGTCGGATCTTATCAGTCGAGCTGCATCAGCCGCATTGATAAGGAACATCGCGGCCGCATCTACGCGTGTAGATGCGGCTTAAGACATAACCGCTACCATCTCTGACAGATTTTGTAATGTTTAGCTAGGATTTGCCATTCCAGCTTAGACACTTATTGTTTGTGTGCTGTGAGTTATTATATCTGGGATGTTGGTGATTTGCATTGTATCTCCACCAGCAGGATGAGAACTGATCCATCTATATGTACTCTTAAAACATACCTGCTTATTGGGCAACAAGTAAGCTGTGGGCTGTGAATACTAATCGGCCAGTCATCCACCCTGAGTATATCGAGACTGAATACAATTATTGGTGAACACAACATTAAAAATTGGGCTTAAAGCGGATCCGAGATGAAAAACTAAATATAACAAGTGACTTGTCTATATATCTTATCTAAAGTTTAGATAGTTTACACAGCAAATCTATCTTCAAACAGCTTCAACAGTATATTAATATTTTTTCCTGTGATACAATGGGAGCAGACATGTTTTCTGCTTGTCACTATTACACAATTACACACACAGGCAAGCTTATCTGTATCTAGGCATGCTAATCTGCATATTCTGTGAAAACTCCACTATCTCATCTCCTCCATTACACAGGCAACTGATCTGTATCTGCACTGCAGCTCTCAGATTGTGACAACTCTGCCTCTGAAATCTATAGCTAGTAACACCTTTTTCACCTGCCCAGACTGAAATCCCACAATCCCTTGCAAGCGCCAAGGCACTCTGGAGAAGGTGTGGCTTGTTTAGTTTATAGGAAATTAGGGTATTAAAACAAAACAAAACAAGTATTTGGCTTGAGGAATGCCCTATAAACTATATGTAAGGAACACAATTATGCAATGAGTAAAAGTTCATCTCAGATCCACTTTAAAGAGACACTGAAGCGGAATTTTTTTTTTATATCATCAATTGGTTGTGTAGCAGGGGTAATTACTAGAACATTGGCAAATATTCTCATATTTTTATTTTCAGCTTTTTTTTTTTTTTATAACATTGCATCATTCTCTAATACTTGCAGTTTACACATTAATCAGCATTCTAAAAGTTTTTGCAGAACAGGCAGTTAACTTTTGACCTGTCCTGAACTGTTTTCTGCAAAATAAATACACAATAAAGCTGAGATAACCTAATCAGAAGTCAGAGCTCTCCACGACTTTCAAAGTCGCAGAGCTCAATGGCTATTTGCATAGATAATAACTGGAGTTTCTTTTAAGGGGCCCATACACCTAACGATTTTCCCGCCGATATACAGCAGATTCGATCACTGTGATTCGAATCTGCTGTGAAATTGTTGCGCAAACGTTGAAAGAACAATAAAACGTAAAAGTAAAGGAAAAAGGGGGTTTGGAGGGCATATGTCACAAATCACCAAAATCAATAATGTAGTGAAAAAATACAAAATTTATTAATATTCTTAATCAAACACATTAAAAAGCACCAATATAAACTACCAAGAGGCCTCACTCAGCACACATCCAATCATCCAAACATACCACTACCTAGGATCACCTAGTGTGATCAGGGAACCCAGAACAACCGGCCATGTCTGGGCCTGGGCAAAAAAATCTCTTACGGAAACTGACTCTTATGCAGTAGGACACACTATAAAAGTTCAAAAAACAAAAAGGACTTAAAATGGCGAATATAATATATCATGAGGTCAAGCAATTCAATTGTTGCAATCGGCAGACCACGACAGATCAGATGGAAAAAAGGTGACAAAGTCTGTATATCCAGCAAAGAACCAGAGAGCTCATGCAGCACATGCAAGCAAGCAGTCCAGTGAAATGGCATAGCAGGCAAAGATGGATCAAACAAAGATTGCAGCAGGCACAGATCGAACATGTAGCACAGAGCAAACCGTATATACTGTACCCAGTCCTGATGCAGCAAAATGGAGTCCAGTTAGCTCCTGGAGAATGCCTGGTCTCTCAAACCCATCACAGCTTGGGGAGTGACCAGCAGCTTAGCAAGGTTTGTCCATTCCAGTGTGCTGATATGAAAAGCTGTAAAAATTAGATGGAATCCCAGCCAAGGCATAGGGCTGCTATGGCAGTGCTCAGTCTGAAGTAAATGCTAGGGTCCTCATCCAATGTCTGTTTTCCAGAGAAGGGATGCACCAGGCCACCAGGGGGTGGATGTGGACGGTAGGAGGGCGGCAGGCCGCAAAGCAGAGAGGTGCCAACACCACACCGGCAGCCCTGACATGTTTCGCCGGGTCTACCGGCTTTTTCAAAGGGAGGCATGGCTAAAACTCGTGCACCGCCCGCAGCCCCTTATAGGAGCCGCGTCACCAACTGCGCACGCGTCCGCATGCGTAAATATGTCCGCATCAGACGCCACGCATGCGTACGCACACGTAAACACATCCGCGTCAGGCACACAGCACGACTCCGCCCATACTAAGAACCCAATCACAGTGCCGGACACAAGGAGCCGGCAGGAAGGGCGAGATGGAACATCGCAGGTGAGGGGGCATAGTGGAGGCGGAGAAAAGGGGCTTGCGGGACGATACACGAGCAACAGGAAAATATTTATATGAAAAGTGTGTGTGTATGTATGTATAGATATCTATCTATCTATCTATCTATCTATCTATCTATCTATCTATCTATCTATCTATCTATCTATCTATCTATCTATCTATCTATCTATCTATATATATATATATATATATATACAATTTAAATCCAAGCATGCAGATCACATACATACCCATATAGTACAGAAAAACTTAATGAAATTGGCTCAGAGTTGAAAAAGGCATATTATAAACAAAAATATAAAGTATGGACAGTACAGAACTGCAAAAACTCAGAGCCCTGTCCAAGTAGTGTGCTAACCCAGCACACTCAAAAACAGTAAAAATACACACACACATGCCAGCTGTTGCGGCAATGCTGCAGGGGAGGACAAATGGAATCACCAGATCGGAGCGAACATGGTCCGCAGACACGGGGGGGGGCATAAGAGGAGACGGGGAGGCACAGTGAAACAGCAGACCAGGACAGGGATCTAGATGGCTCAATTAGGTAAAAAAGCCGCAAAGCCGACCGTTTCATCGAGGCCAGGATGTTCTGTGGCCTCCAGCTCAAAGTTCCACCGGGACTCCTTTTGTAATAATAGGCGATCAACATTGCCACCTCTAATCATGGTGTGTATACGATCGAGGCCCACAAATCGAATGCCAGAAACATTACCACTGTGTTCAGATCTAAAATGCCTTGCCACCGGTGTGGTGGATGCAATGTTCTTAATATTAGCAATATGCTCACCGATTCTAAATTTAAAATCAAGTCCGGTCTTTCCTATATAGAAGGCGCCACAAGGACACAACAACAGGTAGACCACAAATTGGGTATTACAATTAACATAATGTTGCAGGTGCCAATGATGGCCATTGGGAAGAACAACTTCCCTCCCAATGAGCAGAAACCGGCAAACAGTGCATCCACCACAGCTGTATGTCCCGGTTACAATGCAGTGGGGGCGTGTGACTTCAATGCCCCTAAAATGACTCCTAACAATCAGGTGACGGAGAGACGGCGCGCCTGCACGTAATCTTACGTTCAGATGTCACAAGTGGTTCAGTTTTAGGGTCATTGGTAAGAATATACCAGTGACGTTGCAAAACCCGAGTAAACTCTTTAAACTGTGCTGAATAATGCACACAGAGACGTGCACAGCCCGCATCGTCCCTCCGGGACCCGCCAGAAACCAATAAGGCACCTCGATCGGCCATGCGAGCTCGTTGGTATACCTGACGTAAAATACGATCAGGAAAGCCCCGGTCCCTAAACCATGACCTTAAAATCGTTGCTTCCTCCTCAAAAGTATCAGGGGAGGAACAATTCCTCCTAACACGGAGGTACTGGCCCACAGGGATACCCCTAACGGTGTGTCCAGGATGAAAACTATCGGCCCTAAGCAGGGCATTCGTAGCGGTCTCCTTCCTGTATAAGCCTGTAGACAAACGGCCTTAGTCATCGATAATGACCCATATATCCAAAAATGAAATCTTTCTACAATCGAACGTCATCGTGAAACGTAAATTCTTTGCATTATTATTCAAAATATCGACAAGTTGTCGAAGTTCACAAGAGGTCCCTGTCCAGACGATGAAGATGTCATCGATGTACCTGTGCCACATCAAAACGTGGCACAGGTACATCGAAAGATCCTCGTCCGAAAAAATTGCACGCTCCCACTCCCCCAGGTACAGGTTGGCATAAGAAGGGGCACACGTGGTCCCCATCGCCGCCCCCTGCACCTGGAGGTAGTGCGACCCATCAAAAACAAAGATGTTGTTCAAAAGCAAAAATCTTAATAGATCTAATAAAAAGATGTTATGGGCCGTTTGTCTAATATCGAGCTCGCACAGGAAAGTTTTGACAGCGGCAACACCAAGGTCGTGCGGGATGCTCGAGTATAGCGTCTCCACATCCAGAGCCACCAGATATGCTCCAGGGGGAACAACCCCCCCCCCCCCAAAATTCTCAAAAGGTGCATGGTATCCCTGACATAAGAGGGCAGAGCCTGCACATGAGGCTGAAGATGCCGATCAATGTACACGCTCACCCGCTCAGTCAGGGAACCACGACCGGAAACAATTGGACGGCCAGGAGGGCACGTCCTGGACTTATGAATCTTATGTAAAGTATAAAAAGTAGGTGTTATAGGATGTAGGACCTTCAAAAAATGTACAATGTCCTCCCCTATAACACTGCGCCTAAGGGCGTCATCAATAATAGTAAAAAGTTGTTTTTGACATCTGGCGACCCTGGACGCGGAGACGCGCACATAGCAGTCCCGCCGACCCAGTATATCAAGACACATATCCCTGTAGGCCTGCACCCCCATGACAACAACGTTGCCCCCCTTATCGGAGGGCTTAATTTCCCATTTAGTCTGCTGCCTAAGCTCCTCTGCCGAGAGATTATAAGAGTTAGAATGCCTCCCAGAGAGGCGCTTGATATCACGTTCAGCAACTGAGACGAAGGTTCTCAGACTAGGGCTGGTGGAGAAGGGCGGAATACGGTGCGATCTATTCCTGAGTTCAAGCTCATTGAGTGTGGGATGATATGCCACAGGCAATGTATCCGGCATAGAAACCAAGGTGTCATACTCCAAATCCTGAGGGCCATCACACATCTGCAAATCAATTAAATCAGTCAAAGCCTGCTGGTCCTGTCCAGACAATTCGATTCTGGGTACAGATGATGAATCATCTCTCATAATACTATCATGGAGTAATCTCATAAGAATCTTACGTCCAAAAATGTGTATATCTGTTATAACTTGATACCAGAATCATATGTCGGGCAGAACC
Organism: Hyperolius riggenbachi; assembly: GCF_040937935.1. NCBI lineage: Eukaryota > Metazoa > Chordata > Amphibia > Anura > Hyperoliidae > Hyperolius > Hyperolius riggenbachi. The sequence continues at coordinate 223,850,729 of NC_090647.1, forward strand.
CCAGGCCTCTAGCAAGAAGTGAGCACATGGATTCAGAGAGTACCTCACCTGTAAGGTTGATTACCTGTAACTCCGTACCACCCATATCAGGGGTGTCGGCATCCCGACCGCCCCCATCCGTCAGCCCATTCATCCCAAAAAAGACGAAGGCCCAGATGAAGGGCAATCGCTCTCGTCCTCCCCCGGGGTGAAGTCCGAACCCTCGCCACATATCCCACCAATAGCTCCTGCAGGTGGATTTTTACCTTGCTTAGGACGTTGGCCCCTCTTGAGATTTTGTCTAAGATTGTATTTTTTAGGGCTTCTACGGGGAGGAGGGATCGTATCACCAGTTGGAGCGGAACTTCCACTCGCAACTGAAGAATCAGATTCAACTGGTGTTGGTTGTATAGGAGGCACTTGAGCAGGATTAGGTTTCCCACCCTTTGGTGTAAATGGCTTGGGTGGACGGTAGCCCCACCGATAAGCTGATCCTGTCTTATAAGCTACGCGATCCCTCAGTAACTTCTGGTCACATTGGATCACAAGATCTTTATTGAATTTTTTAATGTGAGCTTCTAGCTGCTGAAAGAACAATGTCTGACCGAAATCGATTGTTCCCATCAATCCCTGTCTGTGCGGAAGATTTCGATTGATTGGCGGCGGGTCGGGAGTGCGTCGATAGCGTCGTTCGAATGCCCGACCGACGCAATACAGTGGTAATACATTAGCTGTTCCGCCGGCACGTGTCACCGCTGCTCCTTCTCCGCTGGGCTCCGAGTCCGGCAGGCTTCACTTCTTCCTGTCCCAGCAGGAAGTTTAAACAGTAGAGCGCCCTCTACTGTTTAAACTTTCCCAGACAGGAAGTTCAGTGAAGCTAGAGCAGAGCGCGGAGGGACGACAGCGGAGACCGAGGGACTCGTGCCGGCCAGATCAGGTAATGTATGCAGGCGGGCAGCGGCGGCAGCTCCACAGATTGTGATCGGTTTCATGCTGAAATCGATTCACAATCTGTTTGCAGCAAAGGCAGCCATACGATCCCTCTCTGTTCAGATTCAATCAGAGAGGGATCTATCTGTTGGTCAATCTGATGGCAAATCGATCAGTGTATGGCCACCTTAAAGAGACTCTATAACAAAATTTTCAGCCTTAGTTCTTCTATCCTATAAGTTCCTTTGCCTGTTTTAATGTGCTCTGGCTTACTGCAGCCTTTCCTAATTGCACAGTGGCTGTGTTATCTCTGTTATATGATCTAATCTGTTTCCTTCTGGCTCTGTCGGGCTAAGGCTGCATTTCCACTTGTGCGGTGCGAATCGCCGCGGTAAAAATTCGCATGCGGGTCTATGCGAATTTTCATGCGAATTCGCATGGATGACGATGTATGCGAATTTAACCATGGCAGTGCTGGTGTGTTTTTCCATTGTTTCTATGCGAATTTCCTATTAAATACATTGTATGCGATTCGCATAGCGGTAAGCGGTATGCGAATTCTGATGGCTCTGCCACGCAAATTTTTTCTGCACAGAAAAACGCAAAGGAATCCTGACAAGTGGAAACAGTCCCATTCACTTGTATTGCTATGTGAATTTGCATGCGAAAAACGCATGCAAATTCGCGATAGTGGAAATGGGCCCTTAGGCTTGAATGTGTGGAATGTGCAGGGCTGCTTGTGATTGGATAGAAGCGATACACACCCTCTGCAGGCCCCCTGCAGGCTCTGTATGACTCACACACTCTGCTTATGTGAGCCTATCACATAAGTTTTTGTAAACACTGCCAAAAACTGTTAATTACAAGCCAGGATTGCAGCAGAGAGTGGCAGAAACAGCACAGAGGGGCCCAGGAGAACATAATGAATAGAATGGTATGCTTTTTGCTGTAAAAATGTTAGAGTACAGATTCTCTTTAACTCTTCCTGTACTGGAAACAAATATTAGACTTATGTCTCTGCTCCTAAAGCTTTATTTCTTAGCTGTACTATACAACCAATTCATTATATCATCATTTTTTTTTCGCTTCAGTGTCTCTTTAACCACTTAGCAACCCTTGCCACGCTTATCTACGCCCCTTTAAAATTCACCTGGGGCACAGGGGCGTAGATAGGCAACTCCTGTTTGTTTTCCCGCTGTGAGCGTTCGCGATCGCGTGCACGCGGATGCGCGGTCGCGTGCACGCGGATGTGCGGCCGCGTTCGGCACCCGCTGGTCAGCCAATCAAAGTGCTTACAAGTTTGAATGAGCACTGCCAAAGCCAATGACAGTGCTCATTCATTCAGAATGTGTGTAAACATTGAATCAGTCACTATGCTGTTACAGTTACTGAGATCACTCGTGAGAGGATCTCAGATAACCAATACAGCATTAGTGAGTGATCAGCATCAGTGAGGGTTTTTTAAAATAAATTATACCCCCATTAAGCCCATTAACCCTTGCCTCCCTGAAATGTTAAAATTGCTGTGGTTGTTAGGTGAAAAACCCTGTGGTAGAGAAGTGGTTAAGGTCTTCAGTACACAGGAAAGAGTTTATATTTTGCAGAAATATGACACTGGGAAACCATAATGGAGAGCGGCAGGACATTTAATATTATATTAAATATAATAGCTAAAGAAAAAAAATCAGTGAAGTCTTATGTCTAGTAAATCTATAGAAAAGAGAAAATGTGGTATTGACAAGCAGTACATCACTGATATCCAGTAAATCATAAATGATCAAAAAGTTGAGTTAGGGAATTGGATAAAAAAAACCCTGTTTACTATTTTATCAATTAGTATAAAAGATCAAAAACATGTAAATCCTATGAGTGGATATACAAGAGACACTGACCTTGTTAGCATGTCTGTTGCCAGACCATAATAATGAATATAATTGCTGTTTACGGTTTCCACAGTCATGAAAGCATATCCTCATATAACCTAATTCTCACACATAACTCTCATATAATCTTGGACGTAAAACATCTACAATATGGGGAATCCAATAGCATGATATTGCCTTCAATCCAACATTTAAAAAGACTCTAACAACATTTTCAGCCTTAAGCCCCATCTACACGATACAATTCTTTGTGCGATTCGATTACGATTCTATTTACAATCCGATTAAATCCGACCTGTCCGATCGGGATTCGATTAAATTCGATTTGCCATTGTTTTGCAATCGGATCGTAAATAGTCCTAATTGAAGGAGTCAGAAGTTGCGGAAGTCGGCACTGCTGGCAACTGTGTTTATTTTCAATAGGTGGTAACACATCAGAAAGTTCATGTGAAACAAAGATTGCACATACCGTGGTGTTGGAGGCTGTGAGCTGGTGGTGGGCACAGAATAGCCTTACGCCGTTTTGCGCTGTCAATGCGCTACTACAGAGGCCTGCATTTTCTGCATGCAGATTCCCATGAAAGTACAAGTCAATGGGCCTGTTTCCACCACAATAAAAATCTGCGCACAGGACTGTGCACAAAAATTCTGCACAGAAGAGCCATCAGAATTTGCACAGCGCACACATAAGTACACATGGTTAAAATCGTATAGTTAGAGAAATACGTGAAAACGCATGCATTTTCGCGTTAACATTCGCATACATACCCATACGAATTCGCATCTGCATGCAAATTTGTTTATGCATTTTCCGCAACGTAATCGCAACTAGTGGAAACATAGCCTGAATGTTTATGGGGTAATCAGTTGCATAATAGCATCCAGCGCCAAGTGCCTTTTACGGTCTGATTCACAGTCAGCAGTTGGGCTCCTTTCACACTGCGCATAAGAATGTTTTGTCAAAACTGAACAGAAGGAATCAGAAGAGATGCAAACAGATTAAAAGCAAAAGGATCCGTTTGCATCAGTTTATTTGGAACAGAGCCTTTCGTTCTGTTCTAACAAGTGGAATACAAGTTTGGGTCCTGCACAACTGATGTGACTGGACAGAAGCAGATGGCGACAAAGGCTGATGGAACCAATGCTAGTTTATGATAATGGACAGTGTCTTCTCACTGGGCTCCTTGTAGCGTACATTTAGCAAAACACCTGCCGCAATCCAATTGGGTCCTCCACAGCTGCTGCTGTCCATTCTGAGTCCTTCCCTCCCCAGGGAGGATTCTCATTGGCTCACTGAGTAGTGGACCAATGAATGTCCTCCCTGGTGCTCATGGAGGATTCCTATTGGTCTTTTGCAAACCAATGGGAGCCTGATGCTTGGGCTGGGGCTCTGGGATCTGTATACTGGCGTTTACAGTGTGCAGAGAGAGCATTCAAGCAGTGGCGTCGGAATGAGAATGAGGATTCTGGTAGGTACTGAGCAAGTGGCGACCCGGAAATGGAACTGGATGAAAAGTTGATGTCACTGTAAGAAACTGAGCCATTTGAATGGAAAAGGGATCAGTTTTTCATCTGATGCAGTGTGATTCCTGCTGGGACATTTTACAAGATGTGCGCAGGTACATGAAGACCTATCAAATCACAACCTTAAAGTAACACTATGAAAGAATATCAGATTTCAGTCTGGAAAAAAAAAATCCTGGTGGATAACTACTCATATGGTCTGGGTAATGTGTTAAGAACGAGAACATGCCATATTATTTGATGGAAATGAAAATTATCAACCTACACATGACTAAATTCCAATACATCCCCAAAAATTGCAGTGAAAACGTGGTGGGCTAGTCCATTTTTGCTAAAAGAGACCTGAGTGCAGCAGTGTGTTTAGAAATTACTATGCAGACAGCTATGTAAGCATGCTATCAGGATTTTTCAGCCACTGTTGATTTTTTTTTTAGACCATATGTAATGCTTTTTTTCCCTCAACTGTTTGTTTTCCATTATGTTACATCCTGAAGTAGCGAGATAACCAGCGACTGGGATCTGCTATATGTAAACAGGGTTTGTTTTATGGTATTGGCTGTACTAACATAAAGTGAAGCGATAAAATGTGAAATGGTTTACAATGCATCAGTTATAGGATTGATGAATATTGTATTATCTAGTAAGATGCGTTGACAAGAACTACATATTGCCCAATAATGTATTTTTTTTTTTTTTTTTAAGCTATAGGATGCATCTCTCTGGGCTGTTTTTATTTTGCACTTCAACAAACTGGAATCTGTATATGTGTATTTTTTTTCATTTTTATCTGCTTAAATGCACAATTAAAATTGACTTTAGCTAACTTTACTTTATACCAGTAGATTTCTAATTGTGGCTGGATAGTGTACTGGCTAAGCCTCTGACACAAGAGACCTGGGTTTGAATCTCAGCTCTTCCTGTTCAGTAAGTCAGCACCTATTCAGTAGGAGACCTTGGGACTCCATAACACTGCTACTTCCTACTGCAGTTCTGGTGCTTTGAGTCCGCCAGGAGAAAAGTTCAATATAATTGTTATTTTTGTTGCCTTAATTGTGTTCAGTTATTCACGATATTCAGAAACCCCTGCACTGCATAGCTGGTATTCAGAAACCCCATCCCATGCATAGCCAGATCGTGAGCTCTCTTCTTGCATTATTTTCAGGTAGTATAGGTCAGCTGCTGTCTCTACCACAGTTTGTTGACTATGGAGCATTGGAGCATCCCATTCATGGTCCTCACTTGCCCACACACTTGCGCAGTACTTTAAGCATTCTCCCAGTACTGATTTGTTAGCACTGGGGCTAGAGCATTCTATCAGCACTGATTTGTTAGCACTGTGGCTAGAGCCCATCTCTCCCAGTCAGAAGTGTAATGTTCAGGACAGATTGGTATTGAACAATACATTGAATCATTTTACTAAAAGCATAACTGGGTGAAATGGAAGTCTTTCATATCCACCTGAAATCTGTCTTTAACATGAGTAAAATTTAGAGAGTGCACTGGATCATCAAGGACCTTCCTAGAGAAACACAAAAAAGAACAAGGATATACCAGGAGACGCATATAGCGTTGTATTTTTTTTATACTAATTTATAAATGATAGAAAAGGTGATATTCACAAAACCTGGTTGCCAGGATGGGCAACCACTATGTGTGCTTGTATGTATAACCCCCCGTCCCAACTCTGCACTCATGTAATATAGAAATGGTAGTGGTCGCAGTCCAAAACAAAAAGTATTTATGACATTAAAAATACATACAAAAAATTGACTTCCACACAGAGGTGATATAACATGTATGAGCGGAGGAGGCACCTAAAAAATGATTAAAGTTGTTGACTTACCTCACAAAGATGAAACAACTGGTACAAGTTGGAAAATTCTAGCAAAAGAACCAAGACCATGTCTTAAAGAGGCGCTCTTACTTGATTGCCCACACATTTTAGCACTGTTGCTGTCCAAGTGTAAGAAAATCTGCAAATGTGTCGATTTCTGTACTAATAAACACATACAGGTATTCCGACTTATACTTTTTGTACAATCTTTGAAAAGTAAGCCAATGTATACCTTATTTTTTTTTAAAGTGATTTTAATTATTTTAGTAATTTTTAGGCGCCTCCTCCCACCATATTTGTTGAACTAGTTGTTGATTATTTAGACATGAGAATATTGACAGTACAGAAAGTGCTATAGATGGTGCACTTTTCTCTGCAGGGTTGTGGAGTCGGTACAAAAATCATCCAACTCCGACTCCTCAGTTTTTGAAACCACTAACTCCAACTTCGGGTACCCAAAATATCTCTGACTCCTCGACTCCAACTCCGACTCCACAGCCCTGGTTCTCTAATGCTTTGTAGGCAATGTGTCGGCAATATATAGACGTATAATGTAGGTAAATAATTAACTCTTATGTATATTAGCTCTTCATCTAAGGTATTCTATTCTGTGCACTATTGAAGTGTTATCTGGCTTTATTCTCTCATGCTTTCCTGATACAACTGGTGAAATAACTGAAATGGATAATACATTGTGACTTTATAATGAATAACTTCCTTTGCTATTGCTGACTGTGCTTTCCACTTGCAGGACGCCCTGGAGCACGGCCTCTCTTTGGCCATGAGTGTGCAGGCCTTCAGACTGGTGTGTGCATCTGGGAAGGAACACCTCCCTGCTGGAATCCAGATTGAATGCTTGGAGTGCTCTGGACATGATCTGTACATTGGCACCAGTGATGGCTGCATTCACCATCTTCTGCTGGTGGAAGAGAACGTCAGCGAATCTGCTGCACTTCCTGTGGCTCAACAATCAGATTACTCCAACACTAGTTTCACAACCACTCGACAAGCTCAGAAACAGTTAGGTTTAAAGAAGCCAGTATGTGAACTGAGAGCTGCTTCTGCCCTTGGCCGGCTACTTGTGCTGTGTGATAGTACTATTTCTTTGCTGTGCAGTGACTCTCTAGAGCCTGTTCCAGGAACTAAGATCAGGGGGGTTGTCAGTTTCACTCTGAATGAGAACCCTGTGAGTGGAGACCCCTTCAGTGTAGAGGTCTGTCTGATCTCCTCCAAGAGGCGCACAGTACAGATTTTCAGCGTGGGGCAGGAAAGGGTACAAATGGTTCGAGAGGTGACCACACCTGAACAGGCCTATGCCCTAGCTGCAGATGGACAATATCTGTGCCTGGCTCTCAGCAGTCGCTATGTCACACTAAATTACAATACTGGACACTGCCAGGATCTCTTTCCTTATCCCAGTGAGCAGAAGAGACCCATTATTAAGAGGATCAGCAGACAGGAGTTTCTCTTGGCTGGACCTGGAGGATTAGGTGAGTGCACTCTAATATAAGAAATAATAGGTATCAAGTGTAATCAAAGTAGAATAAGGCTTTAGTATAACAAAAGGAATATAAAAACAATCATTAAAATCTTGATGAGATATTGCGGAGTTCCGCTTTAATATCTCTGGCCGGCCATAATATGCACACACATCGACTCTCAGCCCACTCAATCACCCCCAGACAGCCTGGCTAGTGCTCTGCGCTGCGCAAGTTGAAAGCCTGTAATAGGACTTCAGTAGGAGTTATAATAAACACCTAGTTAGCTTCCACCATACTAAAATAGCATCTACACTCCGCATAGGTCAGTGCAAGGCATCTGAAAGGCAGGGACATGCATGATATAGTGGCAGATGTAATGCTTAATAATTAGATGGATCTCACCGACAGTCCGTGATCTTTTTACTGCGCTGCAGCTTTTAATCCTCAGGCATGTCTGGAATGTGCGTTGGGGCCCTTTTAGATGATCTCTGGGGAACTTGTGTCCAGCCGGCTAGTCTGCTGCGTGGACCAGCGGCTGACTGGCGTCCCAGTACAGCCTGCAGCTAGGTCTCCGTGTCCTGTATGTTGCACGCCGGTGTTTCAACCCCTAGAGGCTCATGGATAAGGCTAAGCCCTGCTGGGAGCCGATGGGGCGACCAGGCATGTGCGAAGCTCAGCCCACTGACGCATTTCACGCTGTGGGCGTTTCTTCAGGTTAAGTGCAGCATGCAAATGCATGCTTTTTGTGTCCAGATAAGCAGTTGTTGGTAGGACTGGTAAGTAAATCTTGTTCACATAAATAATTATATAGGAAAAATGTCCATTTATGACTTGCTAATGAAGGGAGTAGGATCTATATCATCATGGCACTAGATGTGACACAATTAGCAACATTACCAAACTAGCTTCTTTCCGAATCTGCAAAAGCACCTGGAGAATTCCTTAAGCCTGCCATAGACTTTACAACTTTATTTTTGATCACCAGTGATGGTCAATGAGATGCAAATTTCAAGTTGATGGAGGAGTATGCAAACTTTTTATGCAAATGTATGCAGCTTGTAAATGGACAATTTGCATTTTACCTCAGCAGGATTTGATTGGTTCATGTTCAAGCTGCATAAATTTGCATACAAAGTTTGCGTAATGTTGCATCAGCTCGAAAATTATTTGAATCTCATTGACCATACCTAATCACCACTGCGACCAACATTATTAGTGACATTAGCAAGAACCAACATTGATGCTTATTACCTCAAACTTCAAGTGGAGCCCAGGAGAGTTCTTGAGAGTCTAGAGACAGAGGTAAACAGAAGAGCGCCCGAGACAAAGATAGACAATCTGCTAAGGTACCGGTACAGCAGAACAGTCCCCAACCTTTCAAGGCATCATGGAGTACTTAAAGGACAACTGAAGCGAGAGGGATATGGCTGCTGCCATATTTATTTTCTTTTAAGCAATACCATTTGCCTGGGATCTTGCTGATTCATTGCCTCTAATACTTTTAGCCATAGACCCAGAACAAGCATGCAGCAGATCAGATGTTTCTGACATTGTCAGTTTCTGACAAGATTAGCTGCATACTTGTTTCTGGTGTGAATCGGACGCTACTACTGCCAAATAGATTAGCCGGACTGCCAGGCAACTGGTATTGGTTAAAAGGATTAAATATGGCCTCCATATTCTTCTCACTACAGTTAACCTTTAATGGTGCAAAGCAGAGTGGTGACAAGTTATCCAGTCATCTGATGCTAATATTTTTACCTCAAATTTCACACCACACTTATGTACAACTCATTATTTGTTGCTGTTTTGATAGGAATGTTTGCTACAGTAGCGGGGATCTCTCAGCGCGCCCCTGTTCGTTGGTCGGAGAATGTTATAGGAGCTGCAGTGTCTTTCCCTTATGTACTTGCTCTGGATGAAGAGTTCATCACAGTTCACAGCATGCTGGACCAGCAGCAGAAGCAGAGCATACCCTTCAAGGAAGGAGTTATCCTGCAGGATTTCGAAGGTACTGTGATTTCACTATCAACGGTATAACAAGCTGGTATATTTATAGCATTCTGAATAAACTAGCCCCTGCAGTCCTAGAATCTTGCTGTTCTGCTATAGCAAAGGCCGTTATTGCCTGTAAAAATAAACCAGAGTTGAAAGGCAACCATCTACCAAGCAAACTTCTGCCTTAATCCATCTTTGGTTCAGTGCTAGGGCAGTTAATACTTGTTCATGCTGGTCTTCAGTGAGCTTGCAACCCAGGCACTAATAATTTACAGTGTCAGTATGGTGACATAAAGGTGTGCTTGTATAGAAGAAAAACAGAAGAGGTGGCACTCCCTTATTTAAAATAAAAAAACATCAGCATAAAGTATAATAAGCAACATCACTCTCACCACGTAGTAGTCTAGCTGTGTAGTGGCTTGAATCCCCGATGTGTGCTACATGCATATGTTGGGAAGAAAGAGTCCATATCCTGGATCATCAATAGATAAGAAAAAAGATATGTACACCTTCCACCTGGGTGAGTGGTAGTTTATTGTATCCACAAGCCGAACAGATACATCATCACCAAGTCAATCTTAGCGGCAATCCAGCATCATGGAATCCATCGATCACCCTGGGTGGTGGGGAGAAAGCGGGAGCTGGCGACCGGCGTGTCACCTCACAAAGACGCTTGGTCACGCTGGTCTTTCTGTGAGCTTGCAACCCAGGCATTCATAATTTACAGTGTCAGTTTGGGGACATAAAGGTGTCCACTAATGACACAATCTTGATTATACAATCTTACCAGTTTTATGTAATATGAGGGACTACCTAAAGTATACACTCAAAGCATATTCACTGAATTTACTCTTCTGCTACATAGGCTTGGTAATATTGTATCTTTGGAGGGTGCCCCTCAATGTACTGGGGTACTTGTTGTTTGGTACAGTAAGGAGATGGATATAGTGTTGAATAGCTGTAGCAGATGTGGAGTTTTCCTATGAGCAGTAAAATACATATTTATAGTTTTATCCTACCTTTAGTAGAATCTTTACAAAGGCCTCTAAGAAAAGCTTCACTATCTCAGTGAAAATAATGTAATAAAAGAAGCTTTTACAATTATGTATAAATGATTGTCAGTGTTTGCCCATTGTAAAATCTTTACTCTCCCTGATTTACATTCTGACATTTTATCACATGGTGACATTTTTACTGCTGACGGGTGATGTCAGTGGAAGGAGATGCTGCTTGCTTTTTTTGGCAGTTGGAAACAGCTGTTATTTCCCACAATGCAACAAGGCACTCAGTGTGATGTGGTGCTGATATCACATTGTGGGAGGGGTTTCACCACAATATCAGCCATACAGAGCCCTCTGATGATCCATTTATGAAAAGGAAAAGGTTTCTCATGGGAAAGGAAGTGTCAGCTACTGATTGGGATGAAGTTCAATTCTTGGTTACGCTTTCTCTTTAAAGAGGAACTGTAACGACAAAACGGCCCCTGGGGGGTACTCACCTCGGGTGGGGGAAGCCTCCGGATCCTAATGAGGCTTCCCACGCCGTCCTCCATCCGTCAGGGGTCTCGCTGTAGCCCTCTGTGCAGCGGTGACGTAATATTTACCTTCCTGGCTCCTGCGCAGGCGCTCTGACGGCTGTCGGCGCCGAAGTAGGCGGAAATACCCGATCTCCGTCGGGTCTGCTCTACTGCGCAGGCGCAAGTTTCCGGCGCCTGCGCAGTAGAGCGGACCCGACGGAGATCGGGTATTTCCGTGCCGAAAGTCGCCACAGCGCCCCCGCTGGAGCCAGCAAAGGTAAATATTGAACTGACAGTCGGCACAGTCGCCGGCTGTTCGGAAGGGCTGCGGCGAGACCCCCGTGGGACAGAGGACGGCGTGGGAAGCCTCATTAGGATCCGGAGGCTTCCCCCACCCGAGGTGAGTACCCCCCAGGGGATCTTTTTGATGTTACTTGTGTCTCTTTAAAGCGGACTCAAACCAAACTTTTTTTTTTTAATGAAAAATATTTAGCTGCACCACTCTGACACATACAAAGATAAATAAACACTCCTGCAAGCCTAGGAGCGTTGCAGTGCATGCTTTTCACCCTTCTCTTTTCATAACTAGGGTTATACAGGTGGCAGCCATTAGCAATTCCTCCATTGCCAGACACCATTTACTCCACCAGTTTGCCTGATTCTGTCCCGGCAATATGAAAGGAAGGGAGGGGTTTCTCCAATACGTGTTAAATATTTTATATTTGTCATCATGCGGCTGAAAAAAGGCTGAAAAAATTTTATTAGTGTTCCAAAAGGCTTCTCATAGTTTAAAGTGTACCCGAAGCACATCTGAATTGTTAAAATGGAACACGGGAGGTATGTTCACTTCTTAATGACATGCCTTTGTGTCCCCTTGGTGCTGCTCCCTGCTCCCCCACCCCCCTCTCTGCAGACCCCCCCCCCCCATCAGCTTGTCAGCAGCCTAAGGGGGTAAGGGCCTGTAGACACTGAAAATCGCAAACGCAGTGCGATGCGACTGCGGTTTTTGTGCTTTTGCAATATGATTGCATCTCCTGATAGATATAGATAGACAGATATATATATAGATAGATCTTTTTTTTTTTTTTTTACCTAAAAACACAAGGAAAATCGCATGCATTGCATTTTTTCAAACACAGCACTTAAAAAGCGCAGCAGTCAGGTTATCACGATTTTCATGATATTTTAGAAGAGCTTACGATTGAAAAAAACCGCATGCGATTTTAAAAACACAGCGCAAATGCAGCAGTGTGTACAGGCCCTAAGGGGTGTCTGTTGCAGGAAAAACACTTCTGCAGAACGCCCACTCCAGCAATGATCCCTTCCTTCCTCTCTCTGCCCCCTCACCGCCTCTCCTTCACCATTTCCCTGCTCTCTGTGCTCTCGGAAAAGAAGCACAGAGCTAAGTCTGCAGGGTTGTGGTCCCGGCAATTAAAAAAAAAATGAAACTAAAAGATATAACAATGCAGGAGTGACGGTAAGGGACTCTACCTGATCCAGCTAGCCCCTCAAATCAGGTAGTATGTTTTATCTCTAGAGGATTATGGTGGCTCGGAATTGCTTTCATGTTATTAAAAGTATCTATTTAATTTTATAAAAATCCAAGGTGTTTACGTAGTTTAGGAACACCAGGTACCTGGTGTCAGATTAGATGAATGAGACCATTCTGACTTTGTGCTTTCTACACCTTCCTCGGTTCTTAATACATTTTTTAAAGTTATAGAACCACTATATTGTAAAGTGAGTGAAAATGAAGAAACAAAGACAAAAAATGTCTCCCTGCAGATAACCATAAAAAAAGGTGGACAGCATAAATCACAAAAACAACTGGAGTACAGAGTATATCATTAAGATTGTAGACCAATGTCAGGGGCAAAAAGTAAATAAAGCAAACTTTATGTATTGGTATAGCAAGCAGTTAACATAAGGCCTTTAAAACAGCAGTAAAATTGATATCAGACTCCCATCAACCATATTCCAACCACCTGCAGGGCAGAATATGCAAATAGGTTGCAGGAAGATCCATATGTATGTGCCAGCTGCATAGGGTACAGTGTAAGAAAAATGCAACAAAACACTGGACTAATAGTAGCAATGCTGCAGAGGGTAATGATAATACAGGTAGTCCCTGGTTTACAGACGCCCGACTTACGAACAACCCGCCAATACGAACGGCCCGATCCCGTCACGATGATGTCATTTCTGTGGGGGAAGTTTGAAGAAGCGATTTTAAACGTCCCGAGTTAAAGAAAACCCGAGGTGGGTTCTAAGAATGCTAACAGCACACAGAGGCTGGGTCTGCATATACTGCCCAGCTTCTGTTGCTCTCCCACGTTCCTTCCCTTCAATCAGCGGGGAGGGAAGGGACGCAGGCGGGGACCGAAGCTATGGAGAAGGCGGGGGAGCAGCGAGACTGACACTTACAGAAGTAAACAGCCGGCTGCGACACGCTGTGTGTCGATTGCATGGTTGGGTGATTTAGGGGGGATCAGGATAGCAATAGAGTCTGGGCAGTATATGCAGACCCAGCCTCTGTGTGCTGTTAGCATTCTTAGAACCCACCTCGGGTTCTCTTTAAGAACGGATTCAAGTTGAGAACAAATCTACAGTCCTATCTCGTTCTTTAACCGGGGACTACCTGTAATCACTAATGGTAGACCATCAACATTTAATTCACACACAAGATAGATGGTTCACACCAGATGCACTATAGACAGTGTATATACAGTACAATAAGCAGGTGATGTACCAACTAAGACAGCTGCCATTAAATGGCAGATCTGCACAGTAAATCCAGTTGAAAGATCTGCAGATAATTGGTTGTACTTAAATTAATCTACATCCAGCAGCTGTCAGAATAGAAACAGTGTTGGTTTTGTTGAAGCATAAATCAACTCTATAGCACACCACAATCCAGGCAAGGAACAGGATTTCCATTTCAAGAGTAGCAATTTAGTTGGATGCAGATTTATAGTAGCTGACGCAGTCTGTGGGCATAAAGTACAGCAGGTTTGCATACTTTGGCCTTTTGAGCGAATAATATACGTCCAAAAGGCTGCATGTGCGCTCCCGCAGCCGATCACGTGCACGCGTGCTCCCGGGCTGCGGTCGGTTAGCCAGGGAATCAGTGAATCGGGACATGGTGCCCGATCATTGATCTCTTTCCCTGGCAGAAAAAGCGACGGCTTCGCTATTAAGCCTCGCTCTTTCTGCCTCTTGCCTTGTCCCCCCCCTACGTCCCTCTAAGTGTACATGTTACGCTTAAAGTGACGTCATGTAAACAAATTGTTTAAATTGTTATTTTTTGTTTACTGCACTTTGTAGGGAGTTCTTGACTATCAATGGCACTGATTGTTAAAACAAAGCTGGTTTACAGTATTTTTCACAAGACTTGCATGGCATTGTATATTTATGTGAACCATTAACAAGGGGAGAAGTGTAGTTATATAAAAATTTGTTAACTTGAAAAGGAGATTCTCTCATCAGGATTGGAGGTTTATAGCCCAACTAACCCCAAAACTGAGCAGACAAGGCAAATTCTCATAGCATTAGGATTATGAGGTACTACAGTGTTCTCCCCAGAAATTTTTTCCAGGCGGGTGGCATGAAAAAGTAGCCGGGTGGCATGAAAAAGTAGCCGGGTGGGGTAATATGAGATAATGCAGGGCCAGTACTTCTGTGTGCAACTCTGCTTACAGCATAGGTGGAGGTGAACTGATAACAGCCGGGTGCTCACCAAAACTAGCCGGGTGGAGCACCCGGCTAAAAGAGCCTGGGGAGAACACTGTACTATACATGGTGGTATTATTATTATTATTATTTAGTATTTATATAGCGCCGACATATTACGCAGCCCTGTACAGTGTGTATATATATATATATATATATATATATATATATATATATATATATATATATCTCTTGTCACTAACTGTCCCTCAAAGGAGCTCACAATCTAATCCCTACCATTGCCATATGTCTATATTATGTAGTGTAAGTACTGTAGTCTAGGGCCAATTTTTTTAGGGGAAGCCAATTAACTTATCCGTATGTTTTTGGCATATAAAACCAAAGTGCTAACACAATATCAATTTTAGATAGCCAAATGTGCTTGTCAATGCAGCACAGCTTGCTTCCTCCCCTGCCTGAATTCAGCTGGTGGTTGGGTCAACTGGGCATGACCATGTGACACCCTACATAGACAGAACCATAAACCATCTGCCTACACAAGGAAGCAGGACTTTTAGTTCATCAGAAGTTGGCAGGGTTGCCAACTCATCCCTTTAAATACAGACACATCTAAGTTATACAGGTTCTGGGGCTTCTCACACATAAGTGCCTAAACTTCCTCTATCCGTATTTAAAGGGATGAGTTGGCAACACTGGAAGTTGGTGGTGAGCAATTATAAGACCTTAGTCTGCTAAATGGAAAGTAACCTTGCAACTGAGGTCTTAAAGCACACCAGAAGAAAGAGGGATATGGTGGCTGCCATATGCATTTCCTTTGAAACAATACCAGTTGCCTGGCAGCCCTGCAGATCTATTTTGGCTGCAGTAGTGTGTGACTAAAACCAGGAACCATCGTTCAGCTAATCCTGTCAGATCTGAATATAATGTCAGAAACACCTGATCTGCTGCATGCTTGTTCAGGGTCTATGGCTCAGTTGGACAGCCTGGCAACTAATATTAAAAGGGAAATCAAGATGGCAGCCTCCATATGCCTCTCGCTTCCGGTTCCCTTTAAAGGACAACTGAAGCAAGAGGGATATGAAGGCTGCCATATTTATTTCATTTTAAGCAATACTAGTTGCCTGGCTGTCCTGCTGATGCTCTGCCGCTAATACTTGTAGCCACAGACCCTGAACAAGCATGCAGCAGATAAGGTGTTTCTGACATTGTCAGATCTGACAATATTACCGGTATCTACATGCTTGTTTCTGGTGTGATTCAGACACTCCTGCAGACACATAGATCACGTGGGCAGCCAGGCAACTAGTATTGTTTAAAAGGAAATAAATATGGCAGCCTTTATATTCTTCTCACTACAGTTGTCCTTTAAACAATTGAGCTATTCCTGTATGTGAGCACATGCCATTCAGGCATGCAGTTTTCTAGCTCACAAGCATATTTTGACCTGTTTAATGGAAGGAAACCGCAAATGCTGACACTGCAGGGAAAGCGGTAAAGATAAAACTAGACAAATATTTTTTGTTTCAACAGTTTAAAAAATAGAATGTGATCTGGATGGGAACAAAATCCTCTATAGTCTAACCTAGATCAGGAAGATTCTCAAAGCAATCAAGCCAATTAGTGTAAAATTATAAGTACTGCTTTTAGAATTGTAAGTTTCTAAATTCGAGAATTGTTCAGTTGTGCTTGCAGCTGTTGACCTGTCCATGTGGCTTTAAGAGGAACTCCAGTGAAAATAATGTAGTTAAAAAAGTGCTTCATTTTTTACCATAATTATGTATAAATGATTTAGTCAGTGTTTGCTCATTGTAAAATCTTTCCTCTCCCAGATTCACATTCTGACATGTATTACATGGTGACATTGTTACTGTGGGCAGGTTATTTAGCTATCTCTAGCTGCTCTGTCTGTTACAGACAGCTAATAACAGCTATTTCCTGTCTCTGAACATTGTTACATTGTGGCAGTTTGCCAGCAGTACCGCGGTATTCAGAGCCTCTTGTGGGAGGGGTTTCAGCACAAAATCAGTCACACAGCGCCCCCTGATGGTCTGTTTGTGAAAATCATTGTCTTTCTCATGTAAAATGGGGTATCAGCTACTGATTGGGAGAAAGTTCAATTCTAGGTTGGAGTTTCTCTTTAAAGCCGTGTTCCCCAGCCATGTCCTCAGGGTCCACTAACAGTGCATGTTTTGCAGAAAACCACAAACATGCACAGGTGGGGTAATTAGTGTCTCAGCAGAGCTGAATAACTAATTACCTCTGTGGATTTCCACAAAACATGCACCGTTGGTGGGCCTCGAGGACAGGGTTTGGGAACACTGCTTTAAAGCAAACCTGTCAGTAAACTGTGCTGTTAGGACAACTTACTGACTGCTGGAGCTCTGAAAAGAGTCAGATGAGCAACCATCGAGAGGGAAAGGAGGGCATTTACATCAGACAGCATGTGTTGGTTGGTTAGTCATTTTTAAGAATTATGTGATAGACTTACTTTTGATCTAAAAATATGTACAAATGGAGTAAGCATACCCTCTGCCTTTTGACTCGGCTCCCAGGAGATCTACTGTCAGACCATTCTCCAGAGGACCTACAGATGGAAATAGAGATTGGACCTAAGCTAACCTATTGCCTCGTTCACATGTCAGTTTTCAGCGTGTACTGTTTGTCCTTTGCATTTCCTCAGTGCACAAACCTGACCTGCACAATGTCTTCAGACATTCTATGCCCTGTCGTTTCCCGCTTCAGCTCCTGACTGCAGACTTTTGTACCAAGCCTTCTGTTGTGTTACGTTCTGTAACATAATCTGAAATGACATTTATCTGTTTCACTTCACACTTTATTTTGTTGGAGTGAGATAGGCATTTTGAGAATCTTAACTTGTGTATGAACTCATCCTTATTGTTGGTTCAAACATCGGTACCTGGTTTGATTTTAGGTAAACTGAAAGATTTTATATGTGCATCTATCTATCTATTGTATACTTTGTGCTTTCTGCAATCATGGAATTAGAATTCTTGCAATACTAGCTTCCATATTTTATATGACAGATGCTAATTGGCTTTATGTTTCACAGGGAGAGTGGTTGTAGCAACGGCTAATGGACTATTCATTTTAATTCCACTGCCCTTGGAAAAACAGATTCAAGATCTACTGTCAAACCAGAGGGTAGAAGAAGCACTTGTGCTTGCTAAAGGAGCACGTCGCATTATTCCAAAGGAGAAATTTCAGGTGTGCTCTTCATTTTCTTCTCATCTTGGTGAACCCACAAGGAATAATTTGTCAGAATTTGGAAGAGTTATGTACAATGCAACGCAGCATTGATGGATAGGCTGCAAACTAAAAAAAAGGTCTCCCCTAACTGTGTTACCCTATAACCAGTACAGGAAGTGTCCATAATCTTAAAGGACAGCTGTAGCGAGTGGTGTATGGAGGCTGCCATATTTATTTCCTTTTAAGCAAGATCAGTTTCCTGGCTGTCCTGCTGATACTGTTTCTAATCCTTTTAGCCATATGCTGGGTACACACTATGAGATTTTCTGGTTGATTTACTGTCAGATCGATTATTTCCATCATGTCCGATTTGCTTTTCGATCGATTTCTGAGCATTTTCCGATCGATTTCCGTGCACTTTAATACCGATCGGAAAATGCTCGGAAAACGATCGGAAAGCAAATCGAACATGTTGGAAATAATCGATCTGACAGTAAATCGACCAGAAAATCTCATAGTGTGTACCCAGCAATAGCCCCTGAACAAGCATGCAGCAGATCAGGTGCATCTGACATTATTGTCAGATCTGACTAGATTAGCTGCATGATTGTTTCTGGTGTGATTCAGACACTACTTCAGCCATATAGATCAGCAGGGCTGCTAGGCAACTGGTATTGTTTAAAAAGAAAAAAAAATGGCAGCCTCCATATTCTCCTCACTGCAGTTGTCCTTTTAATCTGAAAGGCACAAGGGAAGCAATAAAGATATCACAGAAATGTTGACATTTTTCCAAACAGCCATTATAGAGCGCATGTACAGTCACTATCTCCTCTTGAAAAGCGGATTGTATTCCACGGAACTAGTGGGGCTGTTGGAGTATCAACTGCACTGCTCCTTGTACCTCTCCTGGGCTTACTTCACAAATTAAAATTTGGGTGGTATTCTTGCGTACGTTAAAAAGGGGCGCTGGGAAAAAAGGGCGCCGGGTTTTTAACGATAAGCAGGGATAACGTTTAAAATTGTATTGTACTGTATTTCGTTTAAAATTAATGTTTTTTAAAGTTATAAATCATTAAATAATGTGCATTAAATCGGCAATTGTAAAAACGTTAATCTTTCGTTTAAATACTGAAACGTATAATAACGTTTAAAAAAAGAATTACTAAGTAACCCTCTCTGTACCTACCCCTAACCCCTAGACCCCCCTGTTAGTGCCTAAACCTAAGACCCCCCTGTTGGTGCCTAAACCTAAGACCCCCATGTTAGTGCCTAAACCTAAGACCCCCCTGTTGGTGCCTAAACCTAAGACCCCCCTGTTGGTGCCTAAACCTAAGACCCCCCTGTTGGTGCCTAAACCTAAGACCCCCCTGTTGGTGCCTAAACCTAAAACCCCCTGTTGGTGCCTAAACCTAAAACCCCCTGTTGGTGCCTAAACCTAAGACCCCCCTGTTGGTGCCTAAACCTAAGACCCCCCTGTTGGTTTTTTCGTTTAAAAATAATGTTTGGAAAAAAATATTGTACTGTTTTTCGTTTAAAAATAATATTTAAAAATGTATAAATCATTAAATAATGTGTAATCATGAGAAACAGTAATAAAACATTAAGTCTCCGGGCGCCGCTTTTAAAACGTTAGTTTTCTCCGGCGCCCTTTTTTCCTATCAGGCGCCCATTAAACGATATTTATTATAGGAGTGAATGGCGGCGCCCGATTTGTCCACTAGCCTCAGGCGCCCGAATTTACTGTTTCCGGTATTCTTACCTATTACTCACTGTGCACCATTACTGCTAGGCTGCTCCATTCACTTTGGTTTGTTTCACATTGCACAGGTGCATTGTTGCTTATTTTGCAGAATTATTTTTGCACTTGTTAATTTAAAACACCTTTTTGCACTATATATTTTGCATTGAGCACTGAATTGTGTATTTGATATTGCACATGTACTTTTATATACAGAACCCAGGTTCTTGTCAAGACAGAGTTCACTTGTTGAACCCTCATTGACTCGTATCATTTAATAGTCCAGTATTCTACTGATTGGTGACAATTGATTGCAGCGGTGCATTTTATGGGAATTTGTTAATGTAAATCTTATTGGTGAATTATTTTGAATTGTGATATAACTATGTTGATATTGATTAAAGGTTGTTATACTTTTCTCTACCCCATGAGTGGTGCTATTTACAGTAGTCCAATATATCAGCACACCGAGTTCATGGAAAAGCACGCAGTTTATTGAGCCAACAGTTTCCACATGTCAACAGCCGACAATTGTTTCGTGGGCCTTGCAGGGTCCCCCTTTTTCAAGGTGCTTGGTTACCGTGGTTGGTAACCACACGCCTTGATAAAGGGGGAACTTGGAAGGTCCACGAAACAATTGTCGGCTGTTGACATGTGGAAACTGTTAGCTCAATAAAGAGTGTGCTTTTCCATGAATTCGGTGTACTGATATATTGGACTACGGAATGCACAGTGACCTATTGCCTATGTCACAATATCAAGCACCCGAACACTCATCCATGGTGTGCCCACCTACAACCAACAAAAAACGATCGGTGCTATTTACACGCTTCTGTAATCTATATATCACTAATAGAGCACATTTACATTACAGAATGGTGTATATATACATTACATAATGGTATATTGTATAGTACAGCATAGACAGAAATGCTGGTACAGTTATTTGGTGGTTTAAAGATGTTTAGTAAGATACATGATGGACAAGTAATTCTGTTACCTATGAAAACCTGTTATATGTACTTGGGGTCATCATCAACATTGCTATCCAGCATCTGTGTCCAGTTTATCCATAATTCCCTCACCATCTTGAATAATATTTTGGCAGCCCGGTTCAAAAAATTATTATAGAATATACTGTCAAATTTCCCAAACATCTCCATTGCAGTAACATAGTGGGTCTACTCCTATCCATCTAACAATAATTGTCTTTGCTGCTAAAGACAAGGACATCTTCAGTGTAAACAATTTTTCATTTAGTAAATCAAACAAGAGGTTTAATTGGGCTGGGGAAGCCAGTTCTTAAAGTAGACAGTCAGCTATAGCAGCTCAGGTCATCAGATATAGTTGTACCCAGGAGTCAGACGCTGGGAACGATTTCAACTTCAGTCCCATCGATAAGAATCGGGCGGGGGGTGGAGCGCTGCCTTCTGAAGTCAATAACCATCTTCACAGTTTTGGTGGTATTGAGCACCAGTTTGTTCGCTCTGCACCAGTGATGGATTCTGTCCACCTCGCCTCGGTAAACCTGCTCATTGCCCTTACTTAGGAGGCCAACAGTGGTGGTATCGTCGGCAAATGTGATGACCTTAACAGAGTTGACCTCGGAGGTACAGTTGTTGGTATAGAGCAAGAACAGGAAAGGTGACAGGACACACCCCTGAGGCGCTCCCGTGTTGGTAATTCTTGGCCTGGACAAGATGTCGCCCAGCTTAACGACTTGAGACCTGTCTGTAAGTAAGTCCGTGATCCAGCAGCGGAGGGAGGGGTGGACACCGAGTTCCACTAGGTTGTCATGCAGTATACGAGGACAGATGGTGTTAAAAGCCGAACTAAAGTCCAGGAGGAGCATCCTGGAATATGAGTCCAGGCTGTCCAGGTGGCCGGTGATGTACTCCAGGCATATATTGATATTGATAGCATCGTCTTTGTATTGATAGTTGCAACTAAAATAATTACTTTGACTTTTAATGAGAAACCATTGTTTCATTAATGTGATATTCTATTGATGTGATTTCCAGGAGCCCCTCTTGGAATACAATCTTGGTGTAGATTGAGAAGTGCCTCTCCATGCAGTCTGTATAACTTCTTGCTTTGCCATGGAGAGACCTGCAGTGATGCTAGTTTTCAGTATGTGAGCCACTGACATGCCTTGTTTTCCAGGTTATGTACAGAAGAATCCTGCAACAGGCTGGATTTATACAGTTTGCTCAGCTTCAGTTTTTAGAAGCAAAAGAATCATTCAGGTAAATAATTTAAAATCTATACAGCTTATGGTCAGTATGTTAATTCCTTATTTCCATTCTGGTGATTTTTGAACAACAGATGTAAACCTGAGCTAGATTTATTATAAAGGCCTATTTGGTGCCATGTATTTTTAGCTCTTGCCTGGGTCATACTGGACCATAGTAAGGGCTGCTAACCGGTTAGTGACAGTGCTTCTGTGAGTGTAGTTGCGTGCATACATCCACAGAGAAATCTGTTTTTATTTAATAAAATTCCAGTTTATATTTTTGGTGATTAGAAACCTGTATTAACTAGCAGCCAATATACTGTCAAATCAAACCTGTGAGTTTAATGGACAAAAAAGTTAGATACTTACCTTGGTAGAGAGATGTCCCAGATCCTCCAGAGGCTTCTTTGATCCTCTGACCCCACAGCTGCTGGCCAAGAACCTTTTCATCTTCTCTACTGTGCTCCTGGCCATGAATCAGCACTGCTGCACAGTGCAGGCACA
This sequence comes from Hyperolius riggenbachi, assembly GCF_040937935.1. Lineage (NCBI taxonomy): Eukaryota > Metazoa > Chordata > Amphibia > Anura > Hyperoliidae > Hyperolius > Hyperolius riggenbachi. The sequence goes on from NC_090647.1 coordinate 223,873,246, forward strand.
CTGACTGGCCTTTGCAGTAGCATGGGGCCACTTGTGCATGGAGGGAAAATATGTGCACAAGAGGCTCTGTTCTACTGCACAGGCATGGGGATGCGGCAGCACAAACCTAATCCACAAGCCCTTGTCGAATAGGTTCACAGGGTGCCAGTGCCGGAACAGCAAGCTTGAGGGGGATTGGGGGAAGCATCTAGATTATCCAGAGGCTTCCCTCTACTGGGATAATTTCTCTTCCTCTAATTTTTGGTTCCTGGTTTGACCAACACTGGGTACCAGTTCTACACATCCATCTTCCTGTGTAGCAAGGAGAATGTGCACATAGATAATCATACATGAGTCTGGCTTTTGCGTTTTGTGTCTGTGTGTATATATGCTAAGTGCAAGTCCACAAAGACAACTGTGGATTCCACTGTCAGCCACTGTCTCCCACGTGTGAGCAGCAATATGTGGCGGTGATGCCCAATTACTTACTGACTTTAAATGACACTATTTTGATTTACAAAACAATTGTTGACCCAAACTGCCCTTGTGAGTGGCTCCACTCGGCTGCATGTGCAGCAAATGAATGGCAGTGATCTTTTATTGGTGGATGGCTGGCATTCACAATGGAAATGCAGTCTGTTTTAGCTCTAATAGGCAGTAGGGACTGCTCATGTGAACCAGCTGATTTAAGCATAGCACTGCATGCCTGAATTGGGCACCGGGGTGCACAAATCTCCAGGCGCTGCACAAATATGTAAAAAAAGAGGAGAAATTCAGCAACCAGCACTAGCTGGTGCCCGAATGATGTGTCCCTTGGAGTTGCTACAACTCAGGGGGAATAGTAATCAGTGCAGGCCTGGAGTTTGTGCAGGAGCAGAGTGAGGGCTGGTGCACACCAATCGTTTTTGGTAGCGTTTTCAAAACCGCTGCCGCCTGTGAAAACGCTTGGCTAATGTATCTGAATGGATCTGCAAACCGCAAACGTGGCTCCTGCAACATTTTTGCGGTTTGCAGATGCGTTTCTGCCTCAATGTAAAGTATAGGAAAAGCTCAAACCGCTCTGAAAAACACTAGATCAGGTTTTCCAGGCGTTTTTGTTACAGAAGCTGTTCAGTAACAGCTTTACTGTAACAATATATGAAATCTGCTACACAAAAATGCTCCAAAAACGCTAGGCATGTTTAGAAAACCTCTCTAAACATGCCTAGAATCGCTCTGAAATCTGCTTCAAAAATCTCTAGCGTTTTGCGGATGTGCTAGCGGTTTTTGGTGTGCACTGGACCTGAGACATGTTTCGGCTTCACCCTGTGCTGAGAACGAGTAGACCCCTGCTCATGCACTGCTAGTAGCCATGTATCACTGGTTGTTTGACATAGTTATAAGTATTTGCATTGCATGACATTTGCAGCTATGGATGGTGGAGGTATTAGAGCAGCTGCAGCTCCCTTGTATGTCAGCAGTCCTTTTCGAGGAAAACTCCATTTACCACATTACTATATATAGTACATATTGATATTAATCTAGCTCTCACAGTGATACACTCCTGCAAGTGAATAATACTAACGTAAACTAGCAGAGGTCGCCAACCCCCAATGCAGTGTTTTCTAAAAACAAGAATTGCCTTTTAAATGCTGTAGTTTTTATTTTTAAGGTGTGCATTTTTATGTCACACTTGTGAGCTAATAAGTGCTGTACCCACAGTCACTTGCAAACTTTGGCAAAACGTAATATTGATATACATTGGAAATAATTGTCTATCGACTCATTAAAGTAAACCTTGTATGACAGATGTTCTTAAACAAACCTTTTATATGCATTGCAATGTTTTGTGCTGTGTTGATTGCTGTGGTACTTTTATAATGCTAATACTTTTTTTCCCTCTGGGTCATTACAATCTCTCTCTCCCCCCCCCCCCTCCCCCTCCAAGCCAGTGACTGTTTTCAGTGTGCTGGTTCAATAGTATAGAACTTTTATGTCAGTGCAGTTTAGCTACGCAGGCTTCTGGCGTGCACCTAACACTAAAATACTTTAGGAGTCTGTTTGCAAGTTTCTCAAAATGTTACCTGACATCCACATTGCATGTTTGCCATGTAATGTAGCATGAGTACAAGTGAAGCTCTTGGTGTCATAACAGGAGTGTTTAACTACATGTGTGGATTTTAACCACTTCAGCCCTCAGTGGTTTTTTAACCTTTTGCATCCGAGCAACTTTCACCTCCCATTCATTTGCCAATAACTTTATCACTACTTATCACAACAAAATGATTTATATCTTGTTTTTTCCGCCACCATTTAGGCTTTCTTTGGGTGGTACATTTTGCTAAGAATTATTTTTTTCTAATTAAGAAGAAAATTGTAAAAAATCATTCTCAGTTTTTCGGCAATTATAGTTTTTAAATAATAAATGCTACCATAATTAAAGCCCACGTATTTTATTTTCCCATTTGTCCTGGTTATTACACTATTTCAATTATTTCCCTATCACAATGTATGACGCAATATTTTATTTGGAAATAAAGGTGCATTTTTTCAGTTTTGCGTCTATCACTATTTACAAGCTAATAATTTAAAAAAATAATAGTAATATACCCTCTTGATATGCATCTTAAAAAAAAGTTCAGACCCTTAAGGTAACTATTTGTTTATTGTAATTTTTTTTTAATTTCATTTTTTTTTATTAAAAGTTTTATTTGGGTATTGTTGGGAGAGTGTGGGAAGTACGTAGTTAATTATAAATGTAAGTGTGGGTATGTTTATAAAAAAAAAAGGTATGTAGGATTAATTTTACTATTTGGCCACAAGATGGCCTCAGTACATTTTTCTAGGTGTCCTGTAAGCGTACTATTTATGCTTACAGGAAGTGAACAGCAGATGTTTAACTTAGAACGATCGTGGCTTCGCATAGAAGCCAACCATTATTCTAACGTGGACTACGATCGATGAATGGGAACTGCGCTCCCATTCATTGATCTCCGGGGTAACAGGCGGCAACGAGAATGTGCTCAGGAGCGCATACAGTCGACCGCAGCGGCGGGCGGCAGCAGGGGCAGCCTTTTGGATGCAGCAGCTACGTCCAAAAGGCTTAAGTAGTGAATAAAGCATAACATTTTGTTGGCATTTCAAGGCTGCATTGGGAAACATTGTTTTAAGGTGAGAAAATGTCCGTACTAAGGTAGACTTGCTTCACAATTTAATACCTGTGCAAATGTGAACAGTGCTGGGTATTTAGAAACCTAGAAGAGGTTAAAGTATAATTTTCCTTTACCTGTGTAGGCACTCGGAGATAGAGCTCAATCAGGGCCGGATTTACCATAAGGCAGCCTGATGATGGAGAGGCGGCTCACTCTGCTCCTTGTGTAGCTCCCTCCTTCCTTCCCTTTGCGGAATCCTGAGCAGTGTGTAAATGAGAAGTTACTCACCCAGGTCTTGGCATTCCACTGACGAGATCTCCCTTCAGTCAGAGGGGCACCTCTAGCTACTTAATACTGAGGGTACCTCTGGCTATCTAATACTAAAGGGCACATGTAGCTACCTATAACAGGCAAAGGAAGTAAGCGAAAAGTGACAGCTGGGCCAGCCAGCACACTTGCGATGCAGTTTGGTGGGGGTTTGTAGGTTCATGGAGGGCAAAGTCTAGGGTGCCAAAGCGTGTGCCTATAGGCTACTGTGATGTAAATCTGAGCTTGAGCTTATTATATCTGTGGGTCACCTGTATACCCTTGGAAAAAGCACCTGAAACTATCTCAATCAATAACTTTGGGTGACTTAGGCTGCATATGTGTACAGGCCTCTAGTTAATGCCTTTCTAGGATTACGTAACAAGCACAAACACTGACGTAAATCCCATTTACAGTAGTGCATAGGGATCTAGATTGGAAGGTTCTCAAGGTTGTCAATGCAAATCATCTAGAATAATGGCCATCATATACCATAGGATGTAGTAAATGCTTGATATGTACTTGATCAGGGAGCAACTCACTAGGGTCCAATCCTTACTCCTTCTTCAAAGTTATTACATTACCCCACCCACCCCAAGAAAGGTCAGTAAAACACTGGATGCCAACTACAATTATAAGCATGTTTTTTCTCAATCTGTATATATTTTTTTCCTGTGTGTACAACCTTCTGCTTTATTGCCATTTGTTAATGTAGGCTTTGTAAGAATTTTGAGCACTGGTAGGGTTGGTTCACACTGTGAGCAATTGAGATTGGCAAAGCGCTAGAGCAGTGTCACCCTTTAAGGGTGTTCTCACTGCAGCGTTTCTATTTTGAGAAAATCAAAAACGTGCTGCTTGTACCATATTTAGAGCAATTTTTCTTAACCACTCTGGCGTTCTATTTTTTTGCGGCATTCGGCCGCGGGTGGGTTTTTTTTAACCTTCGGACTCGACGTCATGATGTCAGGGGGAGTCCCGATCCACCCCATAGCGCAGCGTGGCGGTGATTGGCCAGGCTGCACTGAGGGTCTGGAGCTCTCTTTGGCGGCGCGGATCGGCGGCAAGCCGTGAGCTCGTCCATACCGCTAAGGTGGTTAAAGGAATGTGTAAAAAATGCACATGCCTTTAAGAAACACTCTTTTTGGTTGCGTTTTGTAATGTGAGCTAGGCCTTACTGAGCTTTTTACCATACAATGTGGCCTGTGTGTGATGTCTGATGTATTTGCAGAACAAGTCACCTAGATATCCGGGAGCTCATCTCTCTCTACCCTCTTCTGCTGCCGTCATCCTCTGGATTCATCCGAGCTCATCCTCCCCTACATGAATATGCCGACCTCAACCAGCTGACTCGAGGAGACCAGGAGAAAGTTGCCAAGTGCAAAAGTTTCCTTATGTCTTACCTGAGTGAAATCCGCAGTACAGAGGTGGCAAATGGCTACCAGCAGGATGTGGATACAGCATTGCTGAAACTGTATGCAGAGGCAGATCATGAGAGCCTCCTGGATCTTCTGGTCTCTGACAATTCTTGTGAAGTAGCTGATAGTGCTGCCTGGCTGAAAAAGCACAAAAAGTGAGTTGATCAGGGCTTTAGGGACATCATATGACCTTCAAAATGCATTCATCTTTCATATGTTGACATCATTTTTAATGAAGAACAAAACTGTTCTGGGTAGTGTAGTAAAATGTATCAAGGATTTATTTCGCTGCTCTTTGGTAACCTGCAGTGGAGGATCTGCATGTAGTTCAGTACCCCTAAACTGACAGAGGCATTGAACAAAGCCCATAGAATACCTGTTCCTGAATATTTTGCCGCTGCTCATTGTCATCTGGATCTCCCCATTCCCAGAGCCCAGTCCTCTAAACTCTGCAGCCACCTGGAAGTTATTCCAAGCGATGCAGAGCAATTCTGAACTGCACAGGCGCAAGTTCGGAACTATACCTGCGCAGTGAAACATGGCTGCCTTCTCTGTGCTCTTGCGATTTGGAACTGTGTCTGTGCAATTCTCTTCTGACGGTACCGCTTGGGGAAAATCTGTCTTTGGCTGGAACATCCCATCATAAATGAAGAGGCATGGGGAATTGGGGGGAGCCCAACGACAATGAGCAGTGTCAGCACATTCAGGAACAGGCAATCTAGCCCTCCATGTTCTACAATTTATCTGTCAGTTTAAGGGTACGTTCAATGAGAATTCTTCGATATGTTAAGTGAGCAAAGAATCCAAAAAGATGGAGGGAAAATGTCAGTGGCCTTTACCTATTAAACCATTTAGTAATGTTAAGTGCATGTAAAATGTTGTGCTGGGTTACATTGCATATTCTGTATATTTCAGGTATTTTGCCCTTGGACTATTGTATCACTACAACAAGCAGGATGCTACTGCTCTTGAGGTATAGTCATTCAACTTGTTGCTACAGAATTTGTTGTAAGAGCTGAATGGTCTGTTTATGATGGTTTGTTTATTTATAATGGTGTTTCACACTTAGTTTGTGATATTAGTTTATAATAGGGTATCTTAAGAATTAAGTGATTTTAAAGTGAATTTGTTTTTATTAAGAACAGAGATGATAACACACATTTTTTAGATCTTGCAATAAGTCTTTCACAAAATAGAAAATTATTACTCCTAACATGGGGATCTGATGTAAGTTCCAATTCTATAATGTTTAGAGTGCTGGTTATATACAGCAGTCCAGCAGACTGTTGGCCAGGGTATGTACTATCTTAGCATATAAAGGAAGTACATTTTGAGTAGAGGCTTGAAGATTGCGTGCTAAAATTGTTACCAAACAAATACGGTAACAGAATTTTACATCTTGCAATATTTCTGTCATAAAGTAGAAATATGAAGAATTAACCACATAGTTACATTGTCACAATTTTTGAAATAAATCCAAGGACGGAAGGTGCACGCTCCTTTGATTCTTTGCATGCCATTTCCTTCAGTGAGACAGGAAACATCCCTGATTTGCAAGGTACAAAGGGCTTAACAATCGCACACACAACCTTTGCTGTCGCAGGAGGGCCTAAGGGAGCCCTGTCCTGTGGCAAGAAGCAGAGTGGTGGCATTGTCATACTTCATTTTTTCCAGCAGTACAAGAGGTCCTCATTCCTCTGGTCCCTGTAGCCACTGTACAACCTTGTGACTCTTGATGCATGTCACATGACGTACAGGCAGGAGCCACAATGTGATAGACTGTACAGTGAAGAGAGGTTTAAGGACTTCTAGCTTCCCTGGAAGAAGACTGATGTTGCTCTACACCTTGCCAAAGGACCAAGACCCCCTAGACCCTTTCCACATTATGTAAGTCTTATGATAATTCACACATTCGCCATTTGCAATTTATTGCACTAATCTTACCTTCTTTCCTTGACAGATCTGGGTTAGAATAGTGAATGGAGAACTGGAAGACAATACTCGGCCAGATCTGTTTGAGTATGTGGTGGACTTCCTGACCTTCTCCAAAGACCAGCAGCTGGTGTGGCAGTATGTGGATTGGGTATTGCAGAAAAGTGAGCAGGTTTGTGGTTCTTAGACTAGGCTTAGACTGGTAGCCTTTATAAAGGGATTAATGTTTTATTACTGGGGTTTCCTGTCAAAATATATTTGTTAAATATGGTGTTATCCGAACATACAGCATAATGTCTTTCTTTACCTCTAATACCACTAGATCTGAACAGTGATCCACAAATTGCAGTTACTTTGGCTGGATGTATTTGGCAGATGCCTGTCATCTGTTTGCTATAAAAGATGTAGGCACCACAGTTCTTATTACAGAGTAGTATCAATTCTTCATCTTGGACTAAGCCTAGGTAGTAGAAAGAGTGCATGTGATACAAAGCTGTGTGCTCAGAGGTTATCCAGTGGAAAAAGCATGCCGACATTCTCATGTCATTCAAGCGAAGGACTGATGTGGTGTGGCCAAATGGAAGTGAGAAAAGTGAGCCAAACTCCAGTGTTTACTCATTGCTCAGTGATTCCATTCATCATATTAAAGAATCAGTGTGTGTGTGGGGTGGGGAACATGAAAGGTCAAAGGCAAGGCTCTCGACACCAGTAGCAACAGTAGTGATCTGCATATCCTTATCTTGCTCTAGATAAAAATGTTTTCTTCGATAATATATGTTGCCCAAGTTTTCTTCAGGGTCATTATAAGCTGACAATGATTTCTGTGACTAGTGTTGTTATTTAACTCTACTGCAAAGAGCTTGTCAAGTGTGCATGAAGTGCTTTTTTGCTGACTCTGAGCCTTGTATTCCTCCTGCATGACCTGGTCGCTGCCAGTTAATTCCAGGATTGTTGAATGTCACCAGGTAATCTTGTAGTAAGGGGGGGGGGGGGGGGGGGGGTCTGAAACTGAGATGGCAAAAGAAGAGGTTTCCTGCATATAAGGCCTGGTACATAACATGCAATTTCCTGTCAGATAGATCGGTTGAATAGGTGCAGTGTTCTCCCCAGAAATTTTTTTCCAGCTGGGTGGCATGAAATGGTAGCTGGGAGCACGCTAATCGCGATCGCTCCAAAACCGCCGCAGTGTCCAGTGATTTTTCCGCGCTCCAGAGCGGGAAAATCACTACCGCAATGTGATTGCAAGTGTGAACGGGCCCTTACTTCCGGTTTATGCGACCATAACGTCGCACTCAAATAGTATAGAAAAAGCAATATATTTGTAAAGTAATAGCAGGTCACCCCACCGCACAATTCATAATGTAATACAACTTTATATCAGTGGTGTAAATTAAACAAACTATACAAGTATTTAAAATATATTTAAATATACAATCCACAACAGAGTATCATAATTCTCATGACAAAAGGAAAGGTCCTCCGAGGGCATCTTGTGGTAAGACAGTGGAGGTGCATCCCAAAGCACTCATATGCATTCATTAAGGGGGAATTCCGCAATTTAATCAGAATGGCAGCTAGTAGATAGAAAAGAAAGGGGATATATCAATACATTTAATTCATAGAATAATGAAAGTTCATTGCTATCTAGGAGGTAAAAGGTAATAATAATTATTATTAAGATGACAAATTCCCTGGGGTGATTTGGAGTGGACCACATACTTACTAGAGTTCCCATTGCTACCAGTGCCCCCACATATAGCAAACAGGAGCCACTCTCGTGTTCAATGTGCTCCCACAGCCGAAAGAAGATACCGAATGAAGAGACCAATCCGTTAGCATACAATATACACATCTCCAACGTCTGCTACTCACCGACAGACTGATCTGCTACTTACTGGCAGATGTGATTGGATGACAGTGGAAAACGGAACAGAGTGACAAAGAACACATACAGTAACCAGAAATATAAATAGAAATATACTCACCTAGTCTTGGAATTCAGATGGCATATACTGGTAAGCTCAGTACCCGTGCGGCCTGAATGAGGATTACAACTATGGCTGTTTTTTGAACTGTATTCCTTCTACTTACCAGTATATGCCATCTGAATTCCAAGACTAGGTGAGTATATTTATATTTCTGGTTACTGTATGTGTTCTTTGTCACTCTGTTCCGTTTTCCACTGTCATCCAATCACATCTGCCAGTAAGTAGCAGATCAGTCTGTCTGTGAGTAGCAGACATTGGAGATGTGTATATTGTATGCTAACGGATTGGTCTCTTCATTCGGGATCTTCTTTCGGCTGTGGGAGCACACTGAACACGAGAGTGGCTCCTGTTTGCTATATGTGGGGGCACTGGTAGCAATGGGAACTCTAGTAAGCATGTGGTCCACTCCAAATCACCCCAGGGAATTTGTCATCTTAATAATAATTATTATTACCTTTTACCTCCTAGATAGCAATGAACTTTCATTATTCTATGAATTAAATGTATTGATATATCCCCTTTCTTTTCTATCTACTAGCTGCCATTCTTATTAAATTGCAGAATTCCTCCTTAATGAATGCCTATGAGTGCTTTGGGATGCACCTTCACTGTCTTACCACAAGATGCCCTCGGAGGACCTTTCCTTTTGTCATGAGAATTATGATACTCTGTTGTGGATTGTATATTTAAATATATTTTAAATGCTTGTATAGTTTAATTTACACCACTGATATAAAGTTGTATTACATTATGAATTGTGCAGTGGGGTGACCTGCTATTACTTTACAAATATATTGTTTTTTCTATACTATTTGAGTGCGACGTTATGGTCGCATAAACTGGAGGTAATTGTCCTATGCGGGGTGCGACCTTTTGGTCGCACACCCGGAAGTCACGTGATTCCGCTCTGGAGCGCTGACGTCAGCGCTCCACAGACCGGAATTGATACGTGTGGCCACACGCAATTCCGCAGCGCTTTCCCTGCCTCCCACTTCCTCTTTAAAAGCACGCATTGCTTTTAGTTTAGCATCCTCCAGTGAAGCAGACGCTGTCTGCGAGGGCGTAGGGCAGTGTTCCCCGGTCCTGGTCATCCCTCCTCACTCTGGTAAGCCTCTTGCTACAATTATATTTTCACTAGGTCTTAATTACTATATCATACACATGGTTTATGCATTTTAGATTTTATCTGATGAGGTTTTCACAAACGTTTTTTTGCTTGGATGATTTTTTGACATGGACATTTTCTGTGCACTATTACATTGTTATAGCATATCTTTATTTTTATTTTTGACTCACGCTATCTCCGATTTTGGAGATATATTTTTGCACAATATATATGCCAATTGTATTTTGGTTGGATATTAAAGGGGCATTTTTTTTGCATCCTTCTCAATCCTGTTACATCCATGCTTCAAGACCATATTTGTGGTCACTTGTTACTCACATATACCTTTGTGCTTAATCAGAGCTAGTTTAAATGATGTTTTTATGTGAACATTTATATCATATTTATTGAGCTATTGATGTGCTCAGGACGAATGGTTATAACCTGCATCTGGGGAATTTAATTGTTTTTAAAATGTCAGTTTGTGTTATCTACCAATACATTTTGTACTATTTTTGCAACTTTACCTATGGTGATGTGTCATGGCATTTACTCAGTGAGGGTACTTTTTGTCTTTAAATGCTTAAATACTGTATATAATAAGTTGAGACATTTAGGACTGACCCACAGTATAAAAGTATAGGGGTCAGTCCTAAATTTCTCCACGTATAGCTGGGATGAGGGGCCACCTCCCTTTCTCCCCCTCCCCGCAGCTCGAAGCAGTTAGCTCCTCTGGCCCCTTGCTCCCACCCACCTCAACATAAAGAGTGGCTGCACTGTCACTGTATGTTTTCTCCCCTTGCCTGGGGAAATCCCAAAGGTACGCTATGCAAACCAGCATGAGTGAAGGACAGGAGAGGATGCAGTGCCCAGTGCTAGAGTGGTGAGGGGTGTGACTTCCAAAGGGCACACTACTTTGTATTGCTGGGGGAGGAGGGAAAACTGACAGTGACAGTGCAGCCACTCCTTAGGCTGAGGTTGGAGGAAGGTGTCAAAAACCTGAGCGGTTCTTGCCTTTTTCATGATTGCTAACTCAGTAAAGGACCAGCCCTTAAAGCGTTGCTATCATATAAATCCGGCATAGTGGGGTCTGATCCCTCTATAACAGTAATTATAGATTGACGGTATACCTTGAAATGAATCAGAGCACTCAGTATATGATTTTATATAAAAAATTGTATTTGCTTATCATACAGCATATATACAAAATATGAACAGTTCCAAGTAGTGTTTCCTTAAAACAGTATTCCATCTTATCAAGGCTTTATAGCCAAACGATCATCAATCTTCTAAGTACATTCAAAAAAGAATATAACAGTTGTGTTATGTAGAATAAGATCAAAAGTAGTTTCATCTGTATCAATAGCTGTGTATCTAGTAGCTGTGTAAAACTTCTAGTAATCTTCTTAAAGAAATAGGATAAAAATAGCTTCTAAAAAAACTTCTTGCTAACATCTTAACAAAACTTAATGCTGAAAAATGAATAAAGTAAATCACCAGAATATTAAGCATATTACCCCTTCTCTGTCATCTCTTCAGCATCTAGAACCACGTGTGGGAAGGTAGCTTCTGCCTCATGTATCTTCTCAGGAGATTGTTGGGCTTCTGCAAACTATGAGCTCTCAGCCCCTACCTTTATAGGGGTAGGAAGCAATATGGCTGCCTAATCTGGACTTTCCCTGAATCCCAGACTCTGATTGGCTAAAACTGCGTGCGTCAATGCTTTATCATGTTTTGATTACCTAAGTCATAATATCATTATTTATAAATTCTTAATTACCTTATCTTGTGGGAATTTACGTAGGTTTGCGATGTTTATACATTCTAATCAGGTCATTTCTGACGCGGTTCATTAAAAATGGACGTCACCAGCCATCTTGTCTGCTGATATGACTTGTTTGGCCCAGACATGGACTTCCAAAAACATTAAACAATGTCATTCATGACGCATTACTGATAAAGTGTTCACTGCTAATTAGGTTGGAATGTCTTGGTACTTCCCCAGACATGAGATTGGTCAGGTTGACACTGTAACCAGACCTGTGAGAGCCTTCAGCAATTTAAGGCTTATTAAAACATACAAGGCTTCTAATATACTCATTTAAATATAAAGCTTATTATATAATTCTTCTTAAAACAATTAATCATATAAGATATAATTGCATATTAAATCTTAATAATATAAAATCATTTTCCATATATTTGTCTTTCTGATGAAGAAATAAATGTAATATTTTTCCACCGGCAGGGGTCATCATTTCATAGCAAATAACAAACAGTATTAATAATGTTGTGGCATCATTGAATCATATTTAACTAATTGGGAAAAACCCTTGTTTTATATTTTATATCTTTCATATTTTGACTTTCTCTGTCTGGGAAACTTATCTTTTCTTGCTGGCTGTAATGGCCTTCAACCAAGGAACATGTAAACAAAATTGTCTAGAACCAAAACAATCCCACAAGAGTGTTTTACTGTCTCAAATTATCACTAGCTTTTAAATATATTTCACAGTATTAAAGTATATTATATAGGGTTTAACAATAACTATTTCTTTCTTTGGAAGGACTGTATTGATTATTAATATTTATATATACATACACATATGACAGTTTTTCCTGCATAAATAAAACCGCTAGAATTCTGACAAAGGGGCTGCAGGGAAGGGGGGGGGGGGGTTACGAAGAAAGAGGGACACAGTGATAGGCGGCAACTTTTTAGGTTGTGATGGGTAGGTCAGGGAAGCTGTCAACTTTGGCACTGTAAGGCGGGGGTTTACACGAGGGGGGGGAGGGGGGGGTAGACAGTGAGAGGCAGCACCCCTTTAGGTTGTGGGAGGGGGTCGGTGAAGCTATTGAGTCAACACTGCTCATTGGCCCATATCCTATTAACTTTTCTCTTGAGTTTTCTCCAAGGAGAGGTTTTCAAACCTTATCATTAAAATACCCTTTCAAGCTGACCTGAACTCAGAACTTTCTCTCTGTTCTAAAGGATAAGCAACAGCATAATAACCTTTAAAGAAAAAAAATCTTCTTTGTTACAGCTGAAATAAATTCTGCAATAAATCTGCACTGTCTACTCCCTGCTTTCATGGAGGCAGACATATTGTTAACATCCTGTGTTTAGCAATTAGCTCTCCACCGTGGCAGCCAGCTGACATAGCTGAAGGATCAAATTACAACTTGTGATTAGTCACAAATGAGGGGGAATTAGATAGGCTAAACTCTCTAAATACATGCAGGGTGGATTTCTATATGTTTCCTTCTGTCCTGTGCAAGATTTAGCTCCGCTTTAAGCCCCCAGCAGTTAAGGAAGTACTTAAAATAAGTTTGACATCACTTTTTTGCCTACGTTTTAATGCATTTTAAATTGCTAAGTGCTGAAAAGTTATTTTTTAGATAAAGAGAAATTATCTCCTAGGAGAAAAACTCGCAAAATGTTAATTGAATATGGTATGTCCTGCAAGCAAGCAAACATATTGTTGCAGATACTGCAGCTTTTTCATATTTTCAGGGTGCTAAATATGTGTATGGTGAATCCTGGAACATTTTGTGATCTATAACTTGTAAGAAGACTATGGGGCTTTCCTCTCGGGTCTTGCAGTTTAGCTCAAGTCTTGTTGCTTTGAATTTTAATCTTCATTGCAGAGCCACTGGTGGGGGGTGGGGGGTGGGGGTTGTCATGCTCTTCGAAAATTATTGTTCAACTGACATCCTGCCACTAGACTTGCCGATCTTTTAGTCAGTTGGGATGATAAACTGCTCATGAAGTTAGTTGCATGGAAGGGCTTGATGATAAACTCCCCTCCAGAAACTCTGCAGTCAAGTGGAAGGTTCCAGACTATGGCCCAGTGCACACCGAACGGTTTTTGGAGCGATCCGCCGGCTGCATCCGCCATAAAAACGCTTGGCTAATGTATTGCAATGGGATGGTGCACACCGGCGGTTTGCGGTTTTTGCCAAGCCGCAAACGCACCTCCTGCTGCGCGTTTGCGGTTTTCGGAAGCGTTTCGTCCTCAATGTAAAGTATAGGAAAAACGCAAACCGCTCTGAAAAACGGTACTTCAGAGCGGTTTGCCAGGCATTTTTGTTACAGTAGCTGTTCAGTAACAGCTTTTACTGTAACAATATGTGTAATCTACTACACAAAAACGCACGCAAAACCGCTAGGTATGTTTAGAAAACCTCTCTAAACATACCTAGAATCGCTCTGAAATCAGCTCCCAAAACTGCTAGCGTATTGCGGATCTGCTAGCGGTTTTGGTGTGCACTGGGCCTATTGTTCCTGCAGAAGAACCCTGAATAATTTTACTTTTACTCAATAAGACAAAAAAACTAAAAAAAAAAAACTAAAAAACAGGTCTGATTTGCAGGAATATTTTGCATTGTCAGGGAATTCAATTTTAAGCTAATCCTTAAACCAGGCACACAAGACAGCTGAAAAGCTGCCATGATTCATTCATACTGAGTTTCTTTTGCATGTGTATTAACTGATGCTCAGAGTCAGGATGAGGCACTAAATTAACACAAAACTTTATTCATGGCTGTTCATTGCTTGTGAATTAGTGATATCCGCAAATTCCTAAAAAAAATAAAAATAAAAGTTTTAAATGTGCCAAAGAAATGTTATTACATCTATCCTGATACTTTGTAAACTGTAATGCAAGTATAATTGCTTTGTTTGTAATCCTATGATGCATATTACAGACTGGGGTGCAAATCTTCACAAAACGTCCTTTAGATGAGCAACTACAGAACGGTTTTTCTCCTGATAAGATTGTGAATCACCTGTGCAAGTATCGTAAGGCTTTACTCATCTACCTGGAACATTTAGTCATGGATAAGATGATCCAGGTAATGTCCTTGTACAGCACATTCACCACTCAAAGGTCCTACATGAGACATTTCTGCTTTTGCCCTTTCTGCACTAGGCAAGACGGCATTGTGCATATTACAGTACACAATGCATGTAAACTCATTCATACAAGTAAAAATACATCCGTTTCCATTACTCCCCATCTTTTGTGTATTTACACCAGGGGTCCCCAAACATTTTGGGTCGAGGGCCAGGTCAACATACTTCAGACTGCTGGCGGGCCGGAGTATACATAAGATGATGTAGAAGTCTTTGCGGGCCAGACAGTGAAGCATATCCAGGTGTCAACCTGCAGTCCAATTGGACAGCAGTGTCACCTAATGTGAAATTTGATTGGAAACCAGCAAATTACTGCTTTCTGGCTTCCATGTGGATGGGTGGTGCCAGCACTGCTATTCTATATGCGGACCACCAATATTTAAATATGTAGCTGACCGCATCTATAAGTTACATATTTTGTGTGTGGGGGGCCGGTAAAAACGCCTCAGGGGGCCACATTCGGGCCGCGGGCCTTAGTTTGAAGACCACTGATTTACACAGTATGGGGAGCTGCTAGAGGCCAGGACACATTGCAGTCACACTCTGTCCACTTGTGCAATACCTGTGATAATAGAAGCTGAGGTGATAAACTATGCAATACAAGGTGCACATATTGGTGGCTCTACAATGATTATTTCATTGTATTGCTACATAGAGCTCAACCGTTTTCAAGTTCTAACTTACACAGCACTTATTAAGTTATTATTCTGAACATATTTTGCTGGCTGTTTAGTCTAATTGTCCTTCCCAGCCACCATGATGTGCTACATAGTGTGTGTGGTGAGCTTGCAGTATCTTGTGGCACCCCTGGTTACCATTAACTGTCTTTTGTAGTGCTTATGTGATATGATCCCACAGCATCTACCTCTGTCAGTGACAGCTATTATGCTCACTTTAGTGCAATCTTATAATCTCTGTTTTTACCAATAGGGATGTTGAGAATTATTTATTTTGGAAATTAAGACTAAAAACATAACATTATCAGCAACATTATTGTGATTTATTTTATACTGTAGTTACATTTCCACACCCAGATTATGGATGCAGAAAATGCTTTCCCAAGTAGGCAGAGTTGTGTCTGCCACAAATATTTTCACATTTTATATTAGATGCACAATTCACAAAAATGGAGAAGCACCCATTCAAGAAGACCTCTGTGTGCTTTAGCTCATGGTCACAGTATCTAGTGACCCAATAGCAAAAATTCCACAAAGCTGGCACCACCGAATGAAGTAAAAAAGCTCTTTATTCAAACGTCATTAAAATGACATAAACAGAGGAACACCAAGAGCCCCAATAGTGTAGTATGTATTGACAAAGGGGATAATGACAAAGAGTAATAGTTGTTATACTCACAAGCATGGGTCACCAATAGGCAACCACTGTAAAGGCAGGTGGGGAGATTATCCTGACCCCACTCAGGAATAAGAAGTCGCTCTCTGTAGATAGTAGAAAAGGGTTGCAACCCTCCACCCAGGGTGGATACAATATTATATGGGAGAGAACAGAGGCGCCAAAAGGATAAAAGGGGTTTTAAAAGAGCTTAAAAGCCAAAAATTTGGTAATTAGAGGAGGCAGTGGTGGACTTACCTCCTCCAAGCAGACACAACACGACTGTACATTCAGTCTATTTATTAACGAACTCCAGATAAAACAAAGCAACGCGTTTCACGGGTCAGCGCCCGCTTCCTCAGGCAATAGAAAAAGGAGTTACAGCATCTAGCAAAACAAACAACACTTGGCACCTCTATATCATATAGCAGTATGGCTTGACAAAGGACGTCAAGTCTGAAACAGCGGGCTGTCGCCATTGCTACATTTTTGATTACTGACTGAATGTCATTTTAATGACGTTTGAATAAAGAGCTTTTTTACCTCATTCGGTGGTGCCAGCTTTGTGGATTTTTTTTCACATTTTATATTAATGATGCCTTTGGTACCTTACTCTGACAAATAGTGTTATTTCTACACACGTACAGAAAGAGAAGTATCACACGCACCTGGCTGTGCTGTACCTGGAGGAAATCCTAAGGCTAAAGTCTCTGCACACTTTAGACCAGGAGGAACTGGAAGATCTACAACAGAGATTTCAGAATCTTCTGCGACAGTCAGATCTTTACCGGGTGCTTCTCCTCATAGGTCAGTGTACTTTTGGATATATTCATCCAGTAGTTTTTGTTACTTTGCTGGTTAGATGTGTATTTGCTGGGTACTTATTGCCGTGATGGGTAGGAATTTTTTCTTCATATCCAATCTTTAATCAAAACTAGCAATCTCAGTTGTCATGTTTTTATTCTTGTTTATCCATTTGTGTATCATGGTTTAATTTGGTGTGCATTTTCTTTTTCAGATAAAATCAAAGGCACTGATCTGCACATTGAGAGGGCGATATTACACGGGAAACTGGAAGAACATGATCAGGCATTAAACATCTTAGTTCATCATCTAAAAGACTTTACTGCAGCAGAGAGCTACTGTGTGTGGAACTCTCAAGGGAGGGATGCCCCATATCGCAAGAGACTCTTTCAGCTTCTCCTCTCCTCCTACCTCAGTCAGGACACACCTGACAACACTCTAACGGTTGCTGCTGTAGACTTGCTGAATAACCACCCCACGGAGTTTGATGCTGCCAGTGTGTTGAATCTGTTGCCAGAAAACTGGTCTGTGCAGCTTCTCTCACCATTCCTAGCAGGGGCCATGAGGGAGCATGTTCATGCTTTAAGGATGTCCCAGGTGGCAGTAGGCTTAGCAAGAGCGGAGAACGCTATCTATAAGAAGGAAAAGGTTGGTGAAAACTCTTTTTACATTGATTTAAGGCCTTTAGAGTGTACCAGAGACGACAGATACTTACCTTTTTATACATACCTGGGGCTTCCTCCAGCCCCATGGGCACGGATCTCTCCCACGCCACTGTCCTCCACTGCCTGCAGCTCCGGTACCGGGTCCCATAACTTCCCCCAGTCGTGGCCAGTCTGATGCAAGTGAAGTGCGATTTACATATCTCCAGCAGTCGGTCGAGAGATACGTAAAGCGCGCAGTTCCTCTTGCGCAGACTGGCTGAGACTGGAAGTTATGGGTCCCAGTACCTGAGCTGCAGGCAGCGGAGGACGATGGAGTGGGAGCGATCCATGCCCATGGTGCTGGAGGAAACCCCAGGTATATATAGAAAGGTAAGTGTCTGTCGTCTCTGGTTTCGTTTAAAGCTCAGTTTATATGAACCCAAATATCAAGCTGTTGGAGGAGTTCATACAGCGCTTGTATGTGTGTATTCCAGGAGCTTACAAAGCTTTTTTGCTTTGGACTTTAAGTATTAGAAAGTATTTGGCAAGAATATTCAGTGAGCACTGCCAACATTTTTTGCAGGATCATTTTGGTTTTACAGAGTAAATGCAAATATGAAAAGGTAAGAAAAAGCCAAATTGCTCAGTTATTCACACATACCGTTCTTTTTCGTACCATAAGACGCACCTAGGTTTAGAAGACAAAAGCCAGGGGAAAAAAATATACTAAACCTGGTGCATCCATGGTAACGGGGCATCTTGTGGATTATGCCCCCTTTGTACCTCTTGTGTCTCCCTGTGTCTTCATCTGTCCACCTTGTGCCCCCCTTATGCCCCTTTGTGTTCCTGTGTCCTCCTCTGCATGGGCACATGAGTCCCTGACATTGCAGCCGGTTGGAGGTTGGTATTGGCAGGCGTTCACAAGTCAGGAACTCCCTGAATTTGGACTAGAAGACGCAGTGACTTTCCCCCCCAACTTTTGGGGGAGAAAAGTGAGTCTTATTGTCCAAAAATGCAGTATGCCAGAAAATGTATTTCATGAGAAGATGCCAACATTGACCCCTTCTGAAAGCACAACAATATGATGGAGAATATAACATACCGTATATACTCGCAAGCAAGCCGAATTTTTGACCCCCCAAAAGTGGGCCAAAAGTTGGGGGGTCGGCTTGCTTGCGAGTCATGGGTGGGTGGGTGGGTGGATAGGTGCTGTCCCTCCCCGCTCCCCCCGCGGCCACTGCTGCTATTACCTTAGGCGGCGCCGCTTCCTCTATCCCCGTCCTCCTCCGGTAACTCATTCACAGCAGCGCGCCCCCCGCTGCTGTGATGACGCAGGAAACCATAGAGAGCGGTTCCCATAGTAACGGCATCGCCGCTACAGAAAGCCGCTCTCTATGGTTTCCTCGTCATCACAGCAGCGAGAGGCGCGCTGCTGTGAATGAGTTACCGGAGGAGGACGGGGATAGAGGAAGCGGCGCCGCCTAAGGTAATAGCAGCGGCGGCCGCGGGGGGAGCGGGGAGGGACAGCACCTACCCACCCACCCATACTGGGGCACTATGCTAGCTATATGGGGCACTATGCTAGCTATATGGGGCACTATACAAGCTATACTGGGGCACTATACAAGCTATAATGGGGCACTATACTAGCTATAATGGGGCACTATACTAGCTATAATGGGGCACTATACTAGCTATAATGGGGCACTATACTAGCTATACTGGGGGCACTATACTAGCTATAATGGGGCACTATACTAGCTATACCGGGGGCACTATACTAGCTATACTGGGGGCACTATACTAGCTATACTGGGGGCACTATACTAGCTATACTGGTGGCACTATACTAGCTATAATGGGGCACTATACTAGCTATAATGGGGCACTATACTGAGCACTATACTAGCTAAACTGGGGCACTTCACTAGCTATACTGAGCACTATACTAGCTATACTGAGCACTATACTAGCTATACTGAGCACTATACTGAGCACTATACTAGCTATACTGAGCACTATACTAGCTATACTGAGCACTATACTAGCTATACTGGGGCATTTTACTAGCTATACTGAGCACTACCTACCTATACTGAGCACTATACTAGCTAAACTGGGGCACTTCACTAGCTATAATGAGCACTATACTAGCTATACTGAGCACTATACTAGCTATACTGAGCACTATACTAGCTATACTGGGGCATTTTATTAGCTATACTGAGCACTACCTACCTATACTGGGCACTATACTAGCTATACTGGGACATACTGGGGGGATCACGCGGCCAGCGTTTCCTACCCCCGGCTTACATGAGGGTCAATCATTTTTTCCTGTTTTTTGGGGTAAAAGTGGGGGGGGTCGGCTTACATGCGGGTCGGCTTGCTTGCGAGTATATACAGTATACAGTTAGGTCCATAAATATTTGAACATACACATTTTTTCTAATTTTGGTTTTGTACATTACCACAATTATTTTTAAATGAAACAACTCTGATGCAGTTGAAGTGCAGACTTTCGGCTTCAATTTAGTGGGTTGAACAAGTGATTGCATACAAATTTGAGGCACCTAAAGCATTTTAACACAATCCCTTGTGGCTTTAATTTAAAAGGCCAGCACTTATAATAGCAATAATGTGATTAACCATTTCTGCCACCCGGACGTGAAGCTCACGTCCGGGCGGCTGCTCTGATGCGGTGCCGCGCGATCGCGAGCGTGCCCTCGTGCTGTCCCCTGGTAGCCCTGGGATCCGTTAATGGGATCATGGCTCCCGATCACCGATCTGTGTCCCCAGCAGAAAAACCGAAGCGCTCTTGGATCATGGCTCCCGATCACCGATCCGTGTCCCCAGCAGAAAAACCGAAGCGCTCTTACTAGAGGCTTCAGTCTTTCTGAACGTAAAAAATTCTGCATCCCCCTTGTGCTTCCGCTTAGCGAGAAGCACAAGGAAAAAAGAAACTCAAGGTGGCCATCTTGTGGCCAAATAGTAAAACTACATCTACATATTTTTTACATTACAATTTACACATATTAACATTAAAAATTAACTGTTTATTTTCCACACCAGAGCAGAAAAGAGATAATAATTCATAGATTTGAGCTCTGGCATTGCACAGAGACGATGAAGCAGTAAAAACTAGATTTAACTACTCTGGTGTTCAATTTCCCCAGGATTTCCGTGCAAAAAGTGTTTCAATTAATTTCCATTAACCATTTACAGACGAGCATAGTATAAAAACGTCATGCTTTAGCCTATTAACGGCAACATGACGGTTTAATACGTCGCGCGATCCCGCCGCCGTTCCGCACGTGTGCGCGCAGCTACCGACGCCGTTCCGCACATGTGCGCGCCGCTACCGCCGCCGTTTCCATCGGGACCCCGTGTTAAGTGATTGGGGAAGAGGCATCTACTACCCTCTACCCAATCGCAATGCCTGGAGTGAATGGACGTGATCGCGAACAGCGGCCACCTCCATTCACAAAACAGGAAACTGTTACAGTTAAAGTGTAAAAAAAAAAAAAAGTGATCACTTCCTATAACGGGAGTGTTCACTAGTGCCATCTTGTGGCCAAAAAGTATATTACACACACATACATATACAGGTACATACACATTATTAATAAAATTACACTTCCAACCCCCCCCTCCAAAAAAAAAAACACTTGTAAAAAAAAAATAATCTTAAAGTAAATCAATAAAAAGTTGCCTTTAGGGACTTTTTTAATCTATATTTTATTAGGGAAAATTAATTTTAATTTATTACATAGGGGCTTGTAATTATGGGCAGAACAAAAAAACAAAACCGCAAAATAACACCTATACTTCAAAATAATATATTGTCGCCGTATATTGTGATAGGGACATCATTTAAACTGTTTAATAATCGGGACAACTGGGTAAATAAAATGTGTTGGTTTTATCCAAAGGAGAATGTTTAATTTTAAAACTATAATGGCTGAAAACTGAGAAGAAATTATTTTTTTCCCATTATTTTTGTATTTTTCCCATTAATACGCATTTAGAATAAAAAATTCTTAGCAAAATGTACTACCCACAGAAAGCCTAATTGGTGGCGAAAAAAATGAGGTATAGATCATTTTCTTGTGATAAGTAGTAATAAAGTTATTAGGGAATAAAAGGGAGGAGCACTGACAGGTGAAAATTGCTCTGGTCCGTTAGGGTTAAAACCCTTGGGGGTGAACTGGTTAATTTTTAACCTTTTTTTTTTTTTTTTTTAATCTGGAATTCAATACAGGTTATTGTATTGAATTTAAAAAAGTGTTTGCCAGATGTTTATGACGCTGTGTGACCCTGGTGTCATTAATGCCGATCGGCGGGGACATGTGATCGCTGAGGCAGAAGCAAAATCTGACATGGAAGAAGGCACTGGGGAAGCTATCAGAGGTATGCGACGAGGGATCAGCACGCCAATGGTGAGTATAAGACCCAGATGTATACCCAGATGTGCAGCCAGGTATAGTGAGCCAGATGTGCAGCCAGGTATAGTGAGCCAGATGTGCAGCCAGGTATAGTGAGCCAGATGTGCAGCCAGGTGTAGTGAGCCAGATGTGCAGCCAGGTGTAGTGAGCCAGATGTGCAGCCAGGTGTAGTGAGCCAGATGTGCAGCCAGGTGTAGTGAGCCAGATGTGCAGCCAGGTGTAGTGAGCCAGATGTGCAGCCAGGTGTAGTGAGCCAGATGTGCAGCCAGGTGTAGTGAGCCAGATGTGCAGCCAGGTGTAGTGAGCCAGATGTGCAGCCAGGTGTAGTGAGCCAGATGTGCAGCCAGGTGTAGTGAGCCAGATGTGCAGCCAGGTGTAGTGAGCCAGATGTGCAGCCAGGTGTAGTGAGCCAGATGTGCAGCCAGGTGTAGTGAGCCAGATGTGCAGCCAGGTGTAGTGAGCCAGATGTGCAGCCAGGTGTAGTGAGCCAGATGTGCAGCCTGGTATATAGTGAGCCAGATGTGCAGCCTGGTATATAGTGAGCCAGATGTGCAGCCTGGTATATAGTGAGCCAGATGTGCAGCCAGGTATATAGTGAGCCAGATGTGCAGCCAGGTATATAGTGAGCCAGATGTGCAGCCAGGTATATAGTTAGCCAGGTGTTTAGCCAGATTTATAAGTAGCCAGATGTCCCCCCACCTCCGGATCCTCTACCCCCCCCCCCCCCCCCCAAAGCACTTCCTCTTTCTTCTCCGAAGTCTCGTTCTCTGTACTTGGTGTGACGTCACCAAGCCTCTTAATGTAGATGTTCAGAGACCGGGACTTCGGGGTTGGAGGAGGGTGTGCGCCGCAGCCATCGCTGGAGAGAGCCCTCGGGAGAGTAGATCTATTTACTCAATGGGCTGAGACGGGGGGGATCGGGAGGAGGGGGATAGGCCACCCGCACAGAAAGGGGATCCCCCCACCCGCACAGCCGCCACATAAAAGGGGGAACTCCCGCATGCACGCACATTCTCTGCCCGCCGATCCGCTGCCCAGGGATTCCCTAGGGTGGCTGGATGCTAGTTCAGTATGCTGTGGGTAGCACAGATCGCTACCCACAGCGTGCAGACAGTCATCCAGCCATCCTGGGAAATCCCTCTGATGAGAAAAAAATCCAGCCGGCAGAGAAACAGGAAATCTCCCTGTTGGCATGGACGAGCTCCGCTCGTATTAACGGTTTTTGCTGGACGAGTTCAGCTTGTCCATACCGCCAGGGTGGCTAAATATAAAATAAAAGTGTGGGATATCTAAAAAAAAAAAGTCATTTTTAGGAGGAGGAGGATAGATACAGTTTTTTTTTTCTCATCCGTTTATTTTCGCCTCAAATGTCCTTTAATGGGCAGAGCTTATGCTTGTTTCTAATCAAATGATCTTGTGTGGCCCCAATTAATAGGTACTGCCACCTAAAAGGTTGGTAAGTAATGTGGAAGATTTCTGAGAGTAGGTTCCTTAGCATTTGTGAGGTATGGGTAGAAGGTGGTTGATTATGGTAGGTTTACTGTATTTATTTAAAGGGAACCTGAAGCGAGTAAAATGATTTAAAATAAACAAATGACGTAGCTGCCAATGAATATTACATACTAACCTCACTGTTCGCTCCTCTCAGAAGATCACCATTTTCTTCTAACAATGATCCCTTCCAGTTCTGACAATATTTTGTCAGAACGGAAATATACCAGTTGCTATCGGTTATATATCAGCAGCTGTCAGTTACAACTGAATGTGCAAGGTATTGTCCATGTTTCCTTATTGCTCAAATGGGCGATATTAAAGTTTAACATTGTGCTTACCAGGAAGCTGTTATGGGGTAATGGTCATTTTTAAAATGGAGGATGGATAATGCCATAGATTACAGTAGACAAATGGGATGCAGAGGAGGAGAAAGAGATTGAGGAGTAGACTACACAGCAGGAGGTAAGTATGACCTGTGTATGGTTATTTAGAATTTTTATTTTCAGTTCAGGTTCTCTTTAATTTAAAGCCTCGCTTAAAGAGGAACTGTAACATAAAAAGATCCCCTGGGGGGTACTCACCTCGGGTGGGGGAAGCCTCCGGATCCTAATGAGGCTTCCCACGCCGTCCTCCATCCGTCAGGGGTCTCGCTGCAGCCCTCCGTGGAGTCCGGGCAGCGGTGACGTCAATATTTACCTTCCTGGCTCCTGCGCAGGCGCTCTGACGGCTGTCGGCTCCGAACTACACGGAAATACCCGATCGCCGTCGGGTCCGCTCTACTGCGCAGGCGCAAGTTTCCTGCGCCTGCGCAGTAGAGCGGACCCGAATGAGATCGGGTATTTCCGTGTAGTTCGGAATGGAAAGCCGCCACAGCGCCCCCGCTGGAGCCAGCAAAGGTAAATATTGAAATGACAGTCGGCACAGTCGCCGGCTGTTCGGAGGGCTGCGGAGAGACCCCCGTTGGACAGAGGACGGCGTGGGAAGCCTCATTAGGATCCGGAGGCTTCCCCCACCCGAGGTGAGTACCCCCCCAGGGGATCTTTTGAATGTTACAGAGTCTCTTTAAGGCACTTCGTATTCATTTCATAGATTATTCAAATTATACATGAAAATATTTTGTAAAAAAGATAAGTTATCCACTGCATATAAATAGTGGTCATGTCTAGGATCAGCTGATAGATTTGCAAAGCTCTGATTCGCTTTGATCACATCCTGTAGCACATGATCATGACTAGCAAATCGGAGACTTGCATATCTATCGCCTGACCAAACTGATCATATGCTTCTCCCATGAGTTCCCCTAGACCTGCCCAGCACTGCGTATAAAGAACTGTGGCTGAACTTTAACATGGAAATATACAGTATATGTCCAAACATAATATGGTTGTCCAGAAGGAGATCTGTGTAGTAGCCTTCAATGTCCACCCTCTGTTCACACTGAATCACATTGTTTTCTGCGTTGGTTAGCAATTACCCTGTCTACTTTAGAGATGGGATTTTCCTAGAGGATGGATTCACATACTGCATCCTTGACCCTGAATGATAGCAGTATTCAGACATGTCTGGTGAAAAATCCATTTTCGTTCAGTGTTGATTGATCCCATCCAATGAGAATCCATGTTCCATTGGTATTATTTTCCAATAGTAACAGAGAATAACTGAAGGACTGTTTCCATTTGAAGCTTCCATTTATTTTCTATACATGCAACTCTGTTTTTGATGGTCCCGGTCTTAGGCCTGTAATCACCAACATGTACCCAATGTAACCCAACAATGTACCCAACATTATTCTGCTCAATGATGCTGCTCTGTTGCCAGCAGATATTATTTTTAGTATTTATGTAGCACAGACCTCACCCACAGCACTTTTACAGAGTACATTGTCATGCCAGTAATGTGGGAAGAAACCAGACTCAGTGTTCTCCCCAGAGCCTTTCAGCTGGGCGGAGCGCCCACCTGACCCTGCCCTCCCGCCCGGCTGCCGTTTGCCCTGGTCTGTAGCAAAGTTACTTCCTCCTCTTGAATCATTACAGCAGCAGCGGCTGTGTCTGTGCAGCCAGCTCGCTGTCAGGGACGCTCTCTCCACCCTCTTCCCCAGCTCCCTTCGTAGTGTAGAGTAATGGAGGGGCGGGGAAAGGTCCTGTGAAGTTAAGCAGGAGAGATAAAGTTGTACCGCGGGACGCCTGTCTCTATTCATTCCGACCGGCAAGTCTCCTGTCATTACGGGGGAGGGGGGCTGTCTCGCAGCCGTTGCTGTGCTAAATGCCTTTTATATTCAGACAGCACTAGATTAGCTTCACACTCTTGCACAGTACTGACCTCCCTAATGACTAGTGAGACGTGGAGAGGAGAGCTGTAACGTTGCAGCAGATTTCTGCTGAGATTATAAAAAAAGGTGACATTACTGATCTCCTTTCTACAAAATAAAAAAGCAGTTTAGGTGCAATCTTAGCTAAACTTGGAAAATGCTTGCAGTTATTACGGTACATTATAAACTACAAAGCAGATGATCCAGCAGCCTCCCCCTTCTAATATTCATAGCAGAGAACTTTCATGCTGGATGATTGGCCCCCTTAAAAGTGTGTGAGAGAGAGAGAGAGAGTGAGTGTGTGTGTGTGTGTGTACAGTGTGTGTGTACAGTGTGTGTGTGTGTGTGTTTACAGTGTGTGTGTGTGTGTGTGTGTGTGTGTGTGTGTGTGTGTGTGTGTGTACTGTGTGTGTGTATGTACAGTGTGTGTGTGTGTGTGCGTGTGTGTATGTACAGTGTGTGTGTGTGTGAACAGTGTGTGTGTGTGTACAGTGTGTGTGTGTGTGTGTGTGTGTGTACAGTGTGTGTGTGTACAGTGTGTGTGTACAGTGTGTGTGTGTACAGTGTGTGTGTGTACAGTGTGTGTGTGTACAGTGTGTGTGTGTACAGTGTGTGTGTGTACAGTGTGTGTGTACAGTGTGTGTGTGTACAGTGTGTACAGTGTGTGTGTGTGTGTGTGTGTGTGTACAGTGTGTGTCTGTTTTTATCCTGGTCTGTCCCCCACACATCCAGTAGTACCTAGCTTATTCCCCCCCCCCCCCCCCCCCTCTTGAACCCAGTGTGACCCTCCCCACCCGGCTACTTTTTTATGCCACCCGGCTGGAAAAATATTCTGGGGAGAACACTGCAGACTGCCTGGAGGAAACCCACACAGACACACAGAGCACATATGAACTCCATGTAGATAGTGTCTTGGCTGGGATTCAAACTGCTAACCAGGCAAGAGTGCTAACTGTGCCGCCTGTATGCTATGTACAGTCAGCTTCCAGCAATAAAACACTCCCACTAGTGATGCCAATCCCTACAACGCTGACTACATGCATTCTATTTCTCTCTGGTACTGTGTAGGCAGCATTAGGATCATCTTAGTATGATAACCCCAATACTACCATGACTACAACAACCACCCACATGTATTATTTACATGCATACAAATAATTTAGCCTTTTATATTTTTATGTACTATTTAAGGGGCAAGTTAATCTTATACCTACTATTTACCTGAGGTCTGTAATTTTGCACAAAAATATTTAAAAAATGTAAAAACACCTACCAGTATATGCTTTATTGTCACTATGGTAACAGCGTAGCTTAAAGAGACACTGAAGCGAAAAAAAAAATATGATATAATGAATTGGTAGTGTACTATGAATAATTACTAGAAGATTAGCAGCAAAGAAAATATTCTCATACTTTTATTTTCAGGTATATAGTGTTTTTTCTAACATTGCATTATCCTATAATATGTGCAGATTACACAACACTCAGCATTCAAAATGATTCTTTCAGAGCAGTCTGTGAAGTAATGACCTCTCCTCTAGCAGAGAAAAAGTAAACAGTTCACTTACAGTTGAGATAATAAAAGTCAGATAACAGCCCTCTCCAGGACTAACTTAGTCGGAGAGCTTAATGGCTTGTTTGCATAGAGATAACAACTGGAGTTTCTCAACTCTTCCTGTACTGGAAACAATTAGACTGATGTATCTGATCTTAATGTTTTATTTCTTAGCTGTACTACACATACAAATCATAATATCATAATTTTTTTTTCGCTTCAGTGTCTCTTTAACTGGTGTTAATGCTTAATTTCAGAATTGCTATTTTTTATTCTGGTTTTATAGGGAAAGTGATTAGAAACTTTTAGGGAGTTTTATAGCAGTCTGTGTGCCAACTGCATTTTCCTGACTTTTCCACCGGGACCTCTGTAGAGTTTTGTGGTTTTAATATAAACATATAGTCTCCTTATGGGGATTCTCAGGATTTCTTATATGTTCAAAAGCACTCCCTGGACAGTAGTTGCGCAATCCAGCTGTCAGAATAGTGTGCAGGAGAATAGGCAGGATGTTAGAATAGTGTGTAGGAGAATAGGCAGGCTGTCAGAATAGTGTGCAGGAGAATAGGCAGGCTGTCGGAATAGTATGCAGGAGAATAGGCAGGCTGCCAGAATAGTATGCAGGAGAATAGGCAGACTGCCAGAATAGTGTGCAGGAGAATAGACCAGCTGTCGGAATAGTGTGCAGGAGAAAAGGCAGACTGCCGGAATAGTGTG
This sequence comes from Hyperolius riggenbachi, assembly GCF_040937935.1. Taxonomy (NCBI): domain Eukaryota; kingdom Metazoa; phylum Chordata; class Amphibia; order Anura; family Hyperoliidae; genus Hyperolius; species Hyperolius riggenbachi. The sequence continues at coordinate 223,901,313 of NC_090647.1, forward strand.
CAGGAGAATAGGCAGACTGCCAGAATAGTGTGCAGGAGAATAGGCAGGATGTTAGAATAGTGTGTAGGAGAATAGGCAGACTGCCAGAATAGTATGCAGGAGAATAGGCAGGCTGTCGGAATAGTATGCAGGAGAATAGGCAGGCTGTCGGAATAGTGTGCAGGAGAATAGGCAGGCTGTCGGAATAGTGTGCAGGAGAATAGGCAGGCTGTCGGAATAGTGTGCAGGAGAATAGACAAGCTGTCAGAATAGTGTGCAGGAGGATAGGCAGGCTGTCGGAATAGTGTGCAGGAGAATTGGCAGGCTGTCGAAATAGTGTGCAGGAGAATAGGCAGACTGCCAGAATAGTGTGCAGGAGAATAGGCAGGCTGTCGAAATAGTGTGCAGGAGAATAGGCAGGCTGTTTGGCATCTCCATATAGGCCTTTACCAAAAACTGGTTTTGAAAAGAACAAAGGAAACTTAAGAATTCCCCATTTGGAAATTAACAAAGCCAAACCTGTTGGTAAGAGGTTCAGCGCTGTGAGATCAATACTGCCTATTGTAAGGGACAGCCATGCAGGACAAATGTCATTTATTATGCACTAGTGCCTTAGCCCGTTTAAAAACGGGCTAGGTCTGTCACTAATGCCACCGTGCGCATTCCGCCCGCCCGACGCACGAGCCTGTCGCGTGCGCACACGCGCCTTCTGGCACCGTCGTCCTCCGGCTCTCCGCAGTGTCTCTGCATCTGTCCCTGCACATGCGCTGTGCAAAAAAGCACTGACAGGGACGGACGCAAGGACGTTAGGGTTTTATTAGGTAAGTTTTTACTCTGGGTCAAATGTAATGTAAAAATGAAACCTTAATACTTGTACAGTAGAACTTGGTACTTTTGTCCTGTCGGACTCAGTGCTTGAAGGCTGCAGCTAATAAGATATGCACTCAGTAGGTCACCCTGAAGTGTTAGTATTTAGTAAAGACTCCTTGGCAAGACTGTCATATGCTAAACTATTACATTTTTTTTTTTTTAAACCTGAGCCTTAAAATTTATGCCCACCATTTTTTTTACGTTTCACTTAGGGATTTATAACACTGATACCCTTCTCTTTATGTTCAGTTGAACTTGAGGGAAAAACCATTCATCCTGTCAGAGAAGAAGTTTTGCCACGTGTGCCGGAAGCCATTCCAAGAACCGGTGTTTGCCAGACAGCCCAGCGGCCATATTGTTCATACACACTGTGCTAGCAACCAACATGTCAACAGCAGCATGGACCACATGCCCAAACCAAGCAAACAGACATGATGTAAAGCAGTGGAGCAAGAGGTGCCTGCACTAACCTATCGGGATGAGACAGCTGTGAAAGGAGCTGGGATGCATCATTGCAATGAAATGTGAAAACTGTGCACTTAATAGCCAATGTGTGACGACCACAGTTTGCCTATGAAGGGATTGTCATCCAGTAATGATGGGTACTGGCTCATCTGTCTTTGCACAGCCCCATAACACAGAAATCCACTAAGTCTGCAGTTTGAATGCCTTAGTGTTAAACTAGGTGCATTTAAAAAAAAAATATTTGCACTGACATTATTTTGCATATACTGTGAAGGGTCAGGTGAAAATGTAAACTGTAGAAGCTGTCATGTGGAGAGTTTTGTCTCCAGAGAGGTTTGTTAGGGATAAGCAGCTATGACTGCACTCGTGGAAGTATGTGGTCTTTGGGTCTAACCAAACATGATGTTTTATGTATTGCACATTCTACCAGTCCCATGCTAGCGAACATTCCAGTCATACAGGAGGTGATCATTTTCCTTGGACAGATGATTGGCTGCACCACAAACTCTTTCATATGTAGTTCTGAGGAGCAGAAATACTTGTTAACACATTTAAAATGCCTCTGATATCACTTATGTCATACTCTGATCAATGCTGAAATCCAGTAAACATTTTAAAGATTATTTCACTATACAGCTATGACAAAATTTAATATATGGATTGATTATGGAAGTCCTGTGTTTTTATGTTTCTTTTCCGGATTATGTTCTGCTACATGTATAAGTTGTAATGTTATTGGCTCCAGTGTTAGCATTTTCCAGCCTAGCTATAGTCATCTGGTTGGGTCTGAAGGGCTGGCACATTGTTCAATGGCTTTAGATCTACGGTTTACCTGAGGGGCTGTGCCCTTTTTTCTTTTTTAAAGAATCTCTTATAATCCCTGTTTAAACCCAAAGGCACCTGAGCCACATTCAGTACATTCCCTCACTTGCTATCCTCTTCGCCATTCTCCAACGATGTGCAATTTTCTACTTCCTTGACTAATTTGGTAGTAAGTTCTAATATCAGTGTAAATTTACCATTTGTCTTGATGAACAAAATGTAAAAAACAAAAGGTCTGTGTATTAGAATATCCTCACAAATTATGAAATCATGTTAGGTTTACGGAATGAATTAGTCACTGCAGACAGTGTGTTGGACATATTGTTCTAGGCAGGGCTGTGGAGTCTGTACAAAAATCTTCCGACTCCTCAGTTTATGAAACCACAACTCCGACTCTGGGTAACCAAAATGGCCCCGGCTCCGACTCCTTGACTCCGACTCCTTAGTCTAATATTTAACAGGGGTGTGGATTTTGTACAAAAATCACCTAACTCCGACTCCTCAGTTTATGAAACTCCGACTCCGGGTGCCCAAAATTACGACGACTCCACAGCCCTGGTTCTAGGTCAACCTACAGGCAACCATAGATATAAGATGACACTGCTATCCCAGCCCCCAGAATACAAACTCCAGTCCAGCCATCTCTGAGTAATTTCATTTAGTTTGTGGGTGTGGCTTTCTTTTACCTGTTTACCTAACACAACAATCAGTGTGCACCCTACTCTGATTTTAATCAGAGCTCTGTGCTGGCATCTGCACTGTCGCAATGGAGATTTTCAACAGACAATGGCATCAATTCACAAACCCTTCCTATTCTATTAAGGAAAATGAATCATTTTCATATCATATTGCCTTCATGATATATCAAGTAGTATTCACAAACCTTTCTAATCCTTATTTTTAATATTTATTTTATGCAGTCCATAAATTAATGAACAGATCTTAAACTTAAAGATTTCATCTTAAATTTAAAGGGCACCTAAGCTGACAATAAATCTATAAACTGCACATGCCAGCATGTGTAGTATGTGGTGCTTATAATTCGGTTTGGATCTCCACCATTGCCCTGCTCTGACCTCCGTTCAAGGCTCCATCGAACCATGCTTTGTCCATTTGCGCTCCCTGAAATTTTGGGAATGCGTACCCAAGAAGTGCTGGCTGTGCATAAGTGGTACATCTTAAGAAGTCATGCCCAGAACACGGAAATCGTGGCCAGGATGTTGCATGGAGTGGATAGAGCATGTGCCACTCATTGTTGAACGGGGAATAGAGCAGAACAATGGACCCCATCCAATCGTATTGATAGGTACGGTAAGTAAAAGCACCCCATACTAAACATGCTGGCATGTATAATTTATAGATTTGTTAGTTCAGTTACCCTTAAGGATTAAATGTTGTGAAAAGCCAATTCAGAGAGAAATGCAAGTGTTAAGAACGATTATCTGTTTGATGTATAACCTTGGCCTTTGCTTCCCTTATTAGGAGTGTTAGCAGAGACTGCAGTGAGATGTCCAGCATGCCTGATTTTTGCTGTATTTTATACATAAGGAAAAGTAGAAAAATGCTTATACTGATCAACATGCATGTATTTAGTGCTGGCACTGTCTTGGAAGAATGTCCCGATTGAGAAGTGTTGATTAAATTTAGGCTATCCAAAGCAATTATTTTATCCTTTTATGAAGAAGAGAGGTCTGTTTTGAAATAGGGTACTTCTTGCAGTAGAGCTGTTCCATGAATGGTGAAGCTACTATCTGTTCTTCAGTACTTAGGTAAAGGACCATACCAGCTGCACATGGGAGTGGTTAATAATCTCATCTCCCCCACCTAGTGCTGGCAGCATTTGTATTGTATTTATGACGTCTCCTCACATTCCCTACAATTCATGAAATAGAAGCCGACAGAAGTGATAAAATAAGGACTTGAAGAGTACCTGTAGGGGAAAAAAAATCTCATCCGGTCATTCTGTATTTCTAAATGTTAAGTCACTAAAGAACATGACCTTCTTAACCACCCTGGCGTTACAATTATTGCGGTCATGCCGCCGCGGGTGGCTCTTTTTTTTTATTAAGGTTATTTTTTAGTGTAGCTAGCGCTAGGCTAGCTACACTCTTCCCCCAAGTCCCCTAGCTCTGTGTCCCCCCCCCCCCTCCGCTCGCCACCAGCGATATTTACATGGCTGAGACTTCCGCCATAGGTTCAGGCGTTGCTATGGTGATGATTGGACATGATGTCATGCGCAGTTCCGATTGCCGCCATAGTGACCCCTGGAGGCTATGGAGAGGCTGCGCCTGCGCAGGCTTCGGGCGGGGGGGGGGGTTAAGCAAAAACAGTGGCGATCAGGGGGATCAGAGTGGGCCGGCGGCAATCGAAGGGGTGCTGTAGGCAGCTAAGTGCTAGCTACACCCCCTCTAAAAATTTGGTGCTGAGCTCATCATTACTGCCAAGGTGGTTAAAGGGAACCTGTACCGAGTAAAATTATTTAAAATAAACACATAAGGTAACTTCAAATGAACATTACAGAGTTACCTTGCCATCAGTTCCTCTCAGAAGCTCACCATTTTCTTCTGACAATGATCACTTCCAGTTCTGACAACATTTTGTCAGAACTGAAATATATAATTTGCTGTCAGTTATATATCAGTTGCTGTCAGTTATAGCTGAGAGGACAACTGATGTACCCGGTAATGTCCATGTTTCCCTATGGCTCAACTGGGTGATGTTACAGTTTAACAGTGTGCTGACCAGGAAGCTGTTATGGGGTAATGGCCATTTTCAAAATGGAGGAAGGAGAAATCCACTGATCACAGTGGACAAACAGGATGCGGGAGAGGAGAAAGAGATTGAAGAGTAGACTACACAGGAGGTAAGTATGACTTGTGTATGTTTATTTTGACTTTTAATTTTCAGTTCAGGTTTTCTTTAAGATTATCACATCTCAAAATGCTTTTAATAGAAAAAAGTGTAAGACAGGACCTAGTTGTTTAGAGCTGCTTTATGCTATTGAACATAACACTGCAATACATAACAACATATTGATATTTTAGCAGGCAACCTGTGAAGACTCTAATTGATGGCAAACACAGGGGCCTATATGCAAGTTACTTTTTCTCCTGAGTTTTCTCCTAGGTGATATTTTTTTTATAGGTATACTGTACATATGCACAGAGGGATATACTGGTTGCTTGGCAGTTGGAAACAGCTGTTATTTCCCACAATGCAACAAGGTTCACTGACACAAAACTGTCAGGACTTGGGTCCTGACATCACACCGTAGGAGGGGTTTCACCACAATAACAGCCATACAGAGCCCCCTGATGATCCGTTTGAGAAAAGGTAAAGATGTCTTATGGGAAATGGGGTATCCGCTACAGATTGGGATGAAGTTCAATCCTTGGTTACTGTTCCTATTTAATGTATGTTTACTTGCCGACCATGCACTCATGACGCGCGTCCGCAAAGTGGCAGCTGCAGGACCAGCGACGCAGGTCTGTGTCGCCGGGTGCAGGCTAATTAATCAGGAAGCAGCCGCTCGCGCCAGCGGCTGCTTCCTGTCAATTCACGGCAGGGGGCTCCGTGAATAGCCTGCGGGCCGCCGATCGCGGCTCGCAGGCTAAATGTAAACACAAGCGGAAATAATCCGCTTTGTTTACATTTGTACAACGCTGCTAACAGTAGCAGCGTTGTACAAGATCAGCGATCCCCGGCCAATCAACGGCCGGGGATCGCTGTCACATGACAGGCAGGAGCCTGTTAGAGGCTGCACAGGACAAGATCCGGTCCTGTGCAGCCTCGGATCTCCGCGGAAGGGGGGAAGAGGGGGAATCCTGCGGTGGAGGGGGCTTTGAGGTGCCCCCCCGCCAGCCACAAGCAGGCAGGAGCGATCAGACCCCCCAGCACATCATCCCCTTAGTGGGGAAAAAAAGGGGGGGCGATCTGGTCGCTCTGCCTGGTGTTTGATCTGTGCTGGGGGCTGCAGAGCTCACCCAGCACAGATCAGCTAAAACAGCGCTGGTCCTTAAGGGGTGGGTAAAGGCTGGGTCATCAAGTGGTTAAATTGAATGCAGAGAAATAATAACCATCTGGTTTCACCAGAACGTGAAAACTACGGTAGAAGATTAAGTCTGATTTCCTTCCTATGTCCTATCCATTACCTGAGAGATTACTTTTCCACTTATTGGCCCTTTCAATGAAAGTCTATAGAGACGATACGGTGCAACACGACGAAAGTGATGTTTTCACCGCATCCCTGGCGCGAGTCAAGAACTGTGTTATCGTGCGGCCTCATGCGTCGAGTTGCGGTGATCTGTGTCGGCCTGGGAGTCATGTTAGTCTATGGCGACGCATGAATTTAAAAAAAATTACACATGTGACGTTGCAGTGCGCATGCGTGGAAGTGTATTTTAACAATGCGCTTCTGCATACCCAAAGCAGGAAGTGACGGCAAGCACGCTGATTGTCTGGCAGGGGAGGGAGGGAGGGAAAGCCACAAAAATAAAAAAATACTGTATATACTCGCATATAAGCCAACCCCCCCCCCCCCCCCCCCCCCAACTTTTACCTGAAAAAACAGGAAAAAATTATTGACCACCATATAAGCCTGGGGTAGAAAATGCTGGATTGGTGCAGGCCGCGTGATCCCCCCCTCCCCCCAGTGTGTCCCAGTATAGCTAGTATAGTGCCCAGTATGGGTAGGTAGTGCCTCAGTATAGCTAGTAAAGTGCCCAGTATAGCTAGTATAGTGCCAAGTATGGGTAGGTAGTGCTCCAGTATAGCTAGTAAATTGCGCAATATAGCTAGCATAGTGCCCAGTATAGCTAGTAAAGTGCCCCAGTATAGCTAGTATAGTGCCCTGTATAGGTAGGTAGTGTCCAGTATAGCTAGTATAGTGCCCAGTATGGGTAGGTAGTGCCCCAGTATAGCTAGTAAATTGCACAATATAGCTAGCATAGTGCCCAGTATAGCTAGTAAAGTGCCCAGTATTGGTAGGTAGTGGCCCAGTATAGCTAGTATAGTGCCCTGTATAGGTAGGTAGTGTCCAGTATAGTGCCCAGTATGGGTAGGTAGTGCCCCAGTATGACTAGTATAGTGCCCAGTATAGCTAGTAAAGTGCCCAGTATGGGTAGGTAGTGCCACAGTATAGCTAGTATAGTGCCCAGTATAGATAGTATAGTGCCCAGTATAGGTAGGTAGTGTCCAGTATGGGTAGGTAGTGCCCCAGTATAGCTAGTAAAGTGCACAGTATAGCTAGTATAGTGCCCACTATGGGTAGGTAGTGGTAGGTAGTGCCCCAGTATAGCTAGTATAGTGCCCAGTATAGCTAGTAAAGTGCCCAGTATTGGTAGGTAGTGCCCCAGTATAGTTAGTATAGTGCCCAGTATAGGTAGTATAGTGCCCAGTATGGGTAGGTAGTGCCCCAGTATAGCCAGTAAAGTGCACAGTATAGCGCCCACTATGGGTAAGTAGTGCCCCAGTATAGGTAGGTAGTGGCCCAGTATAGCTTGTATAGTGCCCAGTATGGGTAGGTAGTGCCCAGTATTGGTAGGTAGTGCCCAGTATGACTAGTATAGTGTCCAGTATAGCTAGTTTAGTGCCCAGTATGGGTAGGTAGTGCCCCAGTATAGCCAGTAAAGTGCACAGTATAGCTAGTATAGTGCCCACTATGGGTAGGTAGTGCCCCAGTATAGGTAGGTAGTGCCCCAGTATAGCTTGTATAGTGCCCAGTATGGGTAGGTAGTGCCCAGTATTGGTAGGTAGTGCCCCAGTATAGCTAGTATAGTGCCCAGTATGACTAGTCTAGTGCCCAGTATAGCTAGTCTAGTGTCCAGTATAGCTAGTTTAGTGCCCAGTATGGGTAGGTAGTGCCCCAGTATAGCTAGTAAAGTGCACAATATAGCTAATATAGTGCCCACTATGGGTAGGTAGTGCCCAGTATAGCTAGTATAGTGCCCAGTATGACTAGTATAGTGCCCAGTATAGGTAGTATAGTGCCCAGTACAGGTAGGTAGTGTCCAGTGTAGCTAGTATAGTGCCCAGTATGGGTAGGTAGTGCCCCAGTATAGCTAGTAAAGTGCACAGTATAGCTAGTATAGTGCCGAGTATGGGTAGGTAGTGCCTCAGTATAGCTAGTAAAGTGCCCAGTATAGCTAGTATAGTGCCCAGGATGGGTAGGTAGTGCCCCAGTATAGCTAGTACATTGCGCAATATAGCTAGCATAGTGCCCAGTATAGCTAGTAAAGTGCCCAGTATAGCTAGTAAAGTGCCCAGTATTGGTAGGTAGTGGCCCAGTATAGCTAGTATAGTGCCCTGTATAGGTAGGTAGTGTCCAGTATAGCTAGTATAGTGCCTAGTATGGGTGGGTAGTGCCCCAGTATAGCTAGTAAATTGCGCAATATAGCTAGCATAGTGCCCAGTATAGCTAGTAAAGTGCCCAGTATGGGTAGGTAGTGCCACAGTATAGCTAGTATAGTGCCCAGTATAGATAGTATAGTGCCCAGTATAGGTAGGTAGTGTCCAGTATGGGTAGGTAGTGCCCCAGTATAGCTAGTATAGTGCCCACTATGGGTAGGTAGTGGTAGGTAGTGCCCCAGTATAGCTAGTATAGTGCCCAGTATAGCTAGTAAAGTGCCCAGTATTGGTAGGTAGTGCCCCAGTATAGTTAGTATAGTGCCCAGTATAGGTAGTATAGTGCCCAGTATGGGTAGGTAGTGCCCCAGTATAGCCAGTAAAGTGCACAGTATAGCTAGTATAGTGCCCACTATGGGTAGGTAGTGCCCCAGTATAGGTAGGTAGTGGCCCAGTATAGCTTGTATAGTGCCCAGTATGGGTAGGTAGTGCCCAGTATTGGTAGGTAGTGCCCAGTATGACTAGTATAGTGCCCAGTATAGATAGTCTAGTGTCCAGTATAGCTAGTTTAGTGCCCAGTATGGGTAGGTAGTGCCCCAGTATAGCTAGTAAAGTGCCCAGTATAGCTAGTAAAGTGCCCAGTATGGGTAGGTAGTGCCCCAGTATAGCCAGTAAAGTGCACAGTATAGCTAGTATAGTGCCCACTATGGGTAGGTAGTGCCCCAGTATAGGTAGGTAGTGCCCCAGTATAGCTTGTATAGTGCCCAGTATGGGTAGGTAGTGCCCAGTATTGGTAGGTAGTGCCCCAGTATAGCTAGTATAGTGCCCAGTATGACTAGTCTAGTGCCCAGTATAGCTAGTCTAGTGTCCAGTATAGCTAGTTTAGTGCCCAGTATGGGTAGGTAGTGCCCCAGTATAGCTAGTAAAGTGCACAATATAGCTAATATAGTGCCCACTATGGGTAGGTAGTGCCCAGTATAGCTAGTAAAGTGCCCAGTATTGGTAGGTAGTGCCCCAGTATAGTTAGTATAGTGCCCAGTATGACTAGTATAGTGCCCAGTATAGGTAGTATAGTGCCCAGTACAGGTAGGTAGTTTCCAGTGTAGCTAGTATAGTGCCCAGTATGGGTAGGTAGTGCCCCAGTATAGCTAGTAAAGTGCACAGTATAGCTAGTATAGTGCCCAGTATGGGTAGGTAGTGCCTCAGTATAGCTAGTAAAGTGCCCAGTATAGCTAGTATAGTGCCCAGGATGGGTAGGTAGTGCCCCAGTATAGCTAGTACATTGCGCAATATAGCTAGCATAGTGCCCAGTATAGCTAGTAAAGTGCCCAGTATAGCTAGTAAAGTGCCCAGTATTGGTAGGTAGTGGCCCAGTATAGCTAGTATAGTGCCCTGTATAGGTAGGTAGTGTCCAGTATAGCTAGTATAGTGCCCAGTATGGGTGGGTAGTGCCCCAGTATAGCTAGTAAATTGCACAATATAGCTAGCATAGTGCCCAGTATAGCTAGTAAAGTGCCCAGTATGGGTAGGTAGTGCCCCAGTATAGCTAGTACATTGCGCAATATAGCTAGCATAGTGCCCAGTATAGCTAGTAAAGTGCCCAGTATTGGTAGGTAGTGGTCCAGTATAGCTAGTATAGTGCCCTGTATAGGTAGGTAGTGTCCAGTATAGTGCCCAGTATGGGTAGGTAGCGCCCCAGTATAGCTAGTAAAGTGCACAGTATAGCTAGTATAGTGCCCAGTATGGGTAGGTAGTGCCCCAGTATAGTGCCCAGTATAGATAGTATAGTGCCCAGTATAGGTAGGTAGTGTCCAGTATGGGTAGGTAGTGCCCCAGTATAGCTAGTATAGTGCCCAGTATAGATGGTATAGTGCCCAGTATAGGTAGGTAGTGTCCAGTATGGGTAGGTAGTGCCCCAGTATAGCTAGTAAAGTGCACAGTATAGCTAGTATAGTGCCCACTATGGGTAGGTAGTGCCCCAGTATAGCTAGTAAAGTGCCCAGTATTGGTAGGTAGTGCCCCAGTATAGTTAGTATAGTGCCCAGTATAGGTAGGTAGTGCCCCAGTATAGCTAGTAAAGTGCCCAGTATTGGTAGGTAGTGCCCCAGTATAGTTAGTATAGTGCCCAGTATAGGTAGGTAGTGCCCCAGTATAGCTTGTATAGTGCCCAGTATTGGTAGGTAGTGTCCCAGTATAGCTAGTATAGTGCCCAGTATGACTAGTATAGTGCCCAGTATAGATATAGTGTCCAGTATAGCTAGTTTAGTGCCCAGTATGGGTAGGTAGTGCCCCAGTATAGCTAGTAAAGTGCACAATATAGCTAGTATAGTGCCCACTATGGGTAGGTAGTGTCCAGTGTAGCTAGTATAGTGCCCAGTATGGGTAGGTAGTGCCCCAGTATAGCTAGTAAAGTGCACAGTATGGGTAGGTAGTGCTGCAGTATAGCTAGTAAAGTGCCCAGTATTGGTAGGTAGTGCCCCAGTATAGCGCTCCCCCGCTTCCTCTAATCCGGGTTCCCCTTTCCATGCGTAAGTGTTTCACAGCAGCACGCCCGGCGCTGCTGCTGTGACAAGGCAGAAGACAGAAGACAGGAAAGAGAGCGCCTTCCTGTAGCGGCGATGGGTATCGCCATTACCAAGGGAACCGCTCTTTCCTGCCTCGTCACAGCAGTAGCGCCGGGCGCGCTGCTGTGAAACACTTACGCATGGAGAAGGGAACCCGGATTAGAGGAAACGGCAGCTGGCTGAGCAGGTAATAAGGGGGGGGGGGGGCGCGGGCCACCGAGGACCAAGACTTGCATACAAGCCGACCCCCCCAAATTTTGGCCCCTTTTTGGGGGTCAAAAATTCAGCTTGTATGCGAGTATATACGGTAGTAAAATGTAATAGAAAAATAATAAAATAAATATTTACTAAAAAAAAAAAAAATTGGGGGAGCGATCAGACCCCACCAACAGAGAGCTCTGTTGGTGGGGAGAAATGGGGGGATCACTTGTGTGCTGAGTTGTGCTGTCCTGCAGTGAGCCCTTAAAGCTGCAGTGGCCCAATTTAAAGGGAACCTTAACCGAGAGGGATATGGATTTTTCTTTTTAAAGGGGAGCTGAAGAGAGAGGTATATGGAGGCTGCCATGTTTATTTCCTTTTAAGCAATACCAGTTGCCTGGCAGCCCTGCTGATCCTCTTCCTCTAATACTATTAGCCATAGCCCCTGAACAAGCATGCAGCAGATCAGGTGTTTCAGACTTCAAAGTCAGATCTGACAAGACTAGCTGCATGCTTGTTTCTGGTGTTATTCAGATACTACTGCAGAGAAATAGACCAGCAGGGCTGCCAGGCAATTGGTATTGATTAAAAGGAAATAAATATGGCAGCCTCCGTATACCTCTTACTTCAGTTCCCCTTTAAACAATACCAGTTGCCTGTCAGTCCTGCTGATCTCTTTAGTTGCAGTAGTGGTTGAATCACACACCTGAAACAAGCATGCAGCTAATCCAGTCTGACTTCAGTCAGAGCACCTGATCTGCATGCTTGTTGAGGGGCTGTGGCTAAAAGTATTCGAGACACAGGATCAGCAGGAGAGTCAGGCAACTGGTATTATTTTAAAAGGAAAAATCCATATCCTTCTCAGTTTAGGCTCCCTTTAAGAAAAATAGCCTGGTCTTAAGGGAGGGGGGGTTTAACACCGAGGTCCTCAAGTGGTTAAAAGGCATTTTGTTAAACAACTACAACTGTAGTGAGAAGTATATGAAGGGTGCCATATTTATTTTCTTTTAAACAACACCAGTTTCCTTGCAGTCCGGCCGATCTATATGGCTGCAGTAGTGTTTAACCCTCCTGGCGGTCTATTAAAAACCGCCAGGGGGCAGCGCAGCCGGTTTTTTGTAATTTTTTTTTTTAAATCATGTAGCGAGCCCAAATCATGTAGCGAGGATAGCCGCAGCGGCATCCCCCTAGCCTCTTCGATCACCTCCGGCGATGGGCGATCAGGAAATCCCGTTCAAAGAATGGGATTTCCTGAAGGGCTTCCCCCTGTCGCCATGGCGTCAGGGCGGGATGACGTCACCGACGTTGTGACGTCATCAGGAGCTGATAGCCCAGGCTGCGCAAGGGGTCTGGGGGGGCGTCGCAGCGACGCAGATAGCGGCAAATTGGCGCGGGGCGGCGGTGATCTGTGTGCTCACGCAGCTAGCAAAGTGCTAGCTGCGTGCAGCAAAAAAAAAAAATTTACAAATCGGCCCAGCAGGGCCTGAGAAAACCTCCTGCGCGGCTTACCCCAAACTACGTAGGAAGGTTAATCACACCAGAAACAAGCATGCAACTAATCTTGTCAGAACTGACAATGTCAGAAACACCTGATCTGCTGCATGCTTGTTCAGGGTCTATGGCTAAAAGTATTAGAGGCAGAGGACCAACAGGATAGCCAGGCAACTGGTTTTGTTTAAAAGGAAATAAATATGGCAGCCTTCTTATCCATCTTGCTTCAGTGGCCTTTAACAAGGTGTTAAAATTTCACCTAGGTGAAAAAGTTAATTGCATATGGGCCTGGGATGTTTTTCAAGGCTGTGGACCAACGGACTTGTTCCAAGGGCCCTTGCTTTCTTGGTTTAATGTGTCTGGTTTTGTCTTTTGCAATACCGCAATGGACAAACCCAACAGTAAGATTTTTTTTTCTTTGCAATAGAACGGTATCCATTCGACCTTGAATGCAATGGGTACTGCAACAAACTCCTGAGGATGCATTCTACATGTGGAACTGGATGAATGGTCTTTATGCCGATTTCATAAAGAAACTGAAAAATGTATGTCAACAGAAGGAACAGAGTTTAGTTCACCTGGTTGTTTAAGGAACTCAGCAAGTAGGCTGTTCCAAAGGAAACCTGAAATAAATAAAACACACGGATGTATACTTGCCTGGGGCTTCCTCCAGCCCCCTAAAGGTTGTTTGCTCGATCACTGTCTTCCTGATCACCTCTGTTCTCCCAGCCATGTTGTGGGCCACTGCGCATATGCATGCTCCCAGCCGTGTGCACACCTGATCACACTTCCGTGGCTGGGACTGTTCTGTGCAGGCACAGTTAGAGTGGTAGAAAAATGCGCATGTTATGGCCAGAACCCAAAGTCTGGCCACTTCGGGTTCTGGACGGTCAAAACTAGAAGGGACCGTCACACTGTGGCCAATACCCGAAATGAAATGATTCCTAGCGGCTCAGTTATTATGGCTCCTCCCCTTGCCTGCCTTCTATTGACAAACTAGAAGTGGGCGTCACTGCGGCCCCGAAAAGAATCAATTCTTTGCCGCTCAATTATTCGGTTCTTTTCCGTTAGTCGGGCGCATCCACTAGGTGGCGATAAAACTCCACCAGAGTTACATCTTTCCCTACTATTCATGGCGGCCTGGAGGGGGAATAGTAATTTTAACGCCACCTGGTGGTTGAACCCGGCAAACGGAATAGTACCAATTATTCTTTTACCGGATTCATTGTTTCCTCAGTGCGCGACCTGTGGCTAATCCTCAGTGCGCTGTGCCCCGGGGCAGCTACTACAGCTCCGCTACTCTCTCCACAACTAAGAAGGGCTGAAGAGCAGCAGCTCAGCTCAAGTACCCTTCACCGCCAGCCGGGAACACGCAGTGGAGCCAGTCGTTCGTTGTGGCAGGGAAGCAGAGCTCTGCGACGAACGGCTCTGTGTGCATTGCGTATGTCCCTGGCTGACAGATGTCTATAGAAGACAGGCAAGAGGAGGAGATGGAGCTGTAACAATACTGACCCGCCAGGAATCATTTCATTTCGGGTACTGGCCGCAGTGTGAAGGTCACTTTCAAATTTTGACCAGCCAGAACCTGAAGTGGCCAGACTTGGGAGGCTATGGAAGGGTGGTGCATGCACAGTGGCTCGCAACTGGACCAGTCAGGGAATTTATTGGGCCAGACTGCAGAATAGAGAAGTTCAGGAGGATTGTGATCGAGCAGATGGACTACAGGGGGCTAGAGGAAACACAAGGTAAGTATGAAACCTTGTCTCCTTTATCTCAGGTACACTTAATTAAAAATAAACAAACAACTATGCAAGTGTACCCAGGTTAGTTGAATGCTCCGTTACAGGCAAAAAGAAAAAAGGAGAGGCCCCACGCCAGTACAGACTACTACCTGGTTGCTCCTACTTGTATGTATTTTGCCTGAGGAAGCGGGCTTGTGTCCCGTGAAACGCGTTGCAAACTGATTGTTTATTTGGAGTACAAAATTGATTACATTTATATTGTTTACCATATATAGTGGTCTTTTGCTTACTATAGGGTGGGCAAGTCCACCATTGCCACCCATGTTTTAATTGGAATTATTTTACTCTATTGGCACCTCTGGTTCTTTTACATACCGTTACAGGCAAAGGCTGACTACGCCAAACATTGATATGTTTATGCCCCTTGCACAGCACTGTGTATGAATGTGTTACATAATATGCACTATCACTTGAAAATGCTTGTCTAATATGGATAGAAATGGCACAAACTGTATTTTTTATATATATCGTACATTTACAATATAATTCACCAGCTACAGGAGGTGCATTTACCTGTAGAGGTATAAAGCATCATTTTCTTTCATTTAAGCAGCACACTGTACAGCAGCTTTTGTGAAGCTTTTAGCTGCTTAGTTAAGCATGGTGCAGTATTTTCCAGTGTAATTGCAGGTTACTAGAGAAGCATAGTCATCTCGGCACAATTATGAAGCTAATACTGGCTATTTTACTATAGGCACCATCTATCTCACTAGTGTCTGAGTTTTCATCTTGCAACATGCTGCAATTAAATCTGGACGTCTGTTGATCTTGGTTTATTGTAAAGCTAAGCAGAGTGCTACATACTTATTTAAAGTAGAATACCAGACATAGTAATAAACATACCACCTCCTGCATGATTGAAACATATAATAAAAAAAAAGGAAATGCTTTTATACTGCAGATGAAGCTGCTTCCTCCAGCTTTGGCAGAGTGATACTGTAATACTGATGACACTGGACCTCCATAGCGATGCTCTGTGAGGAAGCAGTCTAGAGTTCATATGACAGCAAAATTAGCCTAACAAGCGACATGGCCCTTGCTTGAGAGCTATTTATTCAAAACAAACCTGAAAAAAACTTATCAGATAATGAATTGTATGTGTAGTACGGATCATTAATAGAAAAGAAAGTCATTTTCAGTTTTTTTTCATAATGTCACAGTTGCAGTTTTAAAGCCACGCCCTGTATTTTCAGCTATAAAACAAAGCAGAAATAATGACTCTTTGACGTTTCATGCAGAACAACCTTATCTAAAGTTGTCTTTTACAGTTTCTTGGCTGTTTATGCTCTTCAGAAAACAGGACTGTATTGACCCAGCTTGGTCGAATTGCTCAGAGAACCTCTTTTGCAAAGATAACTGAAGTTTTTTTTTAACTCTTTCTGTACTGCAGAGGTGTTAAACTCAAATACAAAGTGGGACGAATATGTACTCTGTGGCCTAGTCGTTGGCCAACTTCAATGTCTACTGGCTACCTTCCTCCCTTATAACGTTTCCAGGTGGCTTCCCTCCCTCCCCTATACTGTTCCCTTGTGTTTAGTGCGTTGTCCCTCCCTCCCCGATATGGCTTCCTTGGTGATGTAGGGCTTCACCCCCAGTATAGCTTCCCTGGTGGTCTAGAGTGGGGCAAACATAATGCAAAGTGGGGAAACCACTTGGGCGGGGCCAAATTTAATGGCTCCGAGGGCCAGATTTGGCTCACAGGCCAGAGTTTGACATGTATGCTGTACTGGAAACAACATGAGACTTTTCTTTGCTACTAATGTTCAATTTCTTAGCTGTACTACACATGCAATTCATTATCTCAAGTTTATTTTCGCTTTATAGGAAATTTGAAGCAAGAGGAATAGGAATTGCTGATCTTTTAAATAAGCTTTCTTCCTGGTGGTGTGCTAATCATCTGCTTCTACTGTAATACATTTATGATCCCAGGACAAGTACTAACATCAGGTTTCCTAGCACTATTGCACAATAAAATGTAAATTAAATTTACAGGCATAAAAATTACCTTTTGCATATGTTTATAAAATATACATGAAAGATTATTTCTATTTACTTAAAACAATGTGATTTTAACACCAATGGGCACTGGCTTGCCGCTCTGGTCCTTTGGCATGGTCCACTCCTCACAGGGAAGGCTAAAATGCTTGCATATAAACTGTTCTGCCTCCCTCTTGGTTACCATATAAACACTCCCTCTTAGGCCTCAATTCACAGAGCTTTATCAAACGTTTGATAATTTTCCTCATGGGTAAAATCTAATTTTGAATTCACTAAGGTGTTATAGATTTATTGATCATTTCATTGATAAAACATTAGATAAATCTATAACACCTTAGTGAATTCAAAATTAGATTTTACCCATGAGGTAAATTATCAAACATTTGATAAAGTGTTTGGTAAAGCTCCGTGAATTGAGGCCTGAGTCTCTGGAAGCAACATTGGTTTACATGTCACAAAATGGTTTCCCCAGTCATTCAGTACATCCTAGCTGCCCATGCAGGCAGCACATCACACAGGCACCTCTCTGTTGTAGCTCTAACTTACAAATGTCTACAGCTCCGTGTGGGAATGTCTCTATAAAGAATGGCGCATTTGTCAATTCAGCCATGCGGTGTTTACTTGTAGAGACGTTCTCCATACTGAGCTGAAGACAGCTGTGAGTAAAAGCTGCAGCAGAGAGGTGCCCGTGTGATGTGCTTTATATCGCCATAGTGCTCCCTTACAGAGAACCCAAGGCAGATGCTAACTGAAAAGATACTTATTTATAAAGAGCGAAGCCTCTGGAGGACTTCCGGTGTCCTCCTTGAGACCACGCTGCTGCCCGGGTCCTTCTGGAAGTTTGCAGCCAAGCTTCTCTTCATGCACAAGTATGGCAGTACTCATGCACAGCGGGGACCATGGCCCCAACATATCCAACAAGCTGTTGTATGCATATGTTTTGCAGGTTCGCATGTGGAAATGGTGGGGCGGGGAATACACGGGAAGACTCTGGAGGCCTCTCTCTTCATCAGGTATCTTTATTTTAGACCACATTGTGTACACTTTAAGTGGTTAGAGGCTAGTAGACGTGCAATTAGTTTTCCTTGGACTACCTAACTAGTGTAGACATTAGATTAGTGTAGCTTTCCTTACTAGGTAGACATTAGAACCTTTTCTGCAAGTACAAGCAAATAATGGTAACAACTTAGAACAGAGATACTTGGCGAACACTGTTTACAACAGAAGCGTAATTTCAGTTTTAATCTTAGGCATTTATTTGAGTCATAAGAGATAATGCAAAGAGCAAGCTGGACCGAGATGGCTACTTTTGGCGCAGCGCTGTGTCAATTATTCGGGTGCCGCCATAGGCCATAATGGAAATTATGGCTATAGCGGTGCTCAGTGACTAATGTTAGCGCCGCTGATTGCCGCAGAAAAATGAGATAATTTGGCTCTTGGTAGTACTGGAGCCCGAATTATGTGAACCCCTGAGTTGCTACACCTGGGAAGGGTAATAGCATTAACGCCAGACTATCAGCAGCTGTCTTGCTCACCCTACACTGACATTTGGCTGTGTCAATTTTAAATGTACACAGCTGCACAATCGGAGGAAACAGCAGAACACAAAGATGGACATGTGGTATTTATTACTGCCATTATTGCAAATTATGTGATATTCACTTTGTTATATTGCTTATTTAAAGTAAACTATTTACAATAATTCAGTGCAATGCTAACATTTTCTTGTGCATCTTCTACGTCGTCATCAGGACCAGCAAAAACCCCACCCAAGCTTTACATGGTCCATGTATAAGGAAACACTTCAATATGAAGGTCAGGCGACAACACTGCACATGTACTGCAAATAACACAGGTGGGACATTGGCAGGAGTAATGTCTTTGTGGACAAATGGGTAATAGAAGATGACCAATATACAACATCTGAGCAATAAACACATGAACAATATTTCAGGCAGCCGATAAGGTACAGGAGTGCTCTGTGCTTGGTTAACAATCATCCCTGAAGAGGTTTCTTAAACAGCTGATTGATGCTCACTGCAAACATAGATGGTGCTGGGCCGTATCCTCCTCCTTGTCCTCCCGCGCACTTTAGGGAGGATTTTAAATGTTTTGGGCATGAACTCCATGCAGGCCTCACGGAACTTTTTGATCCTCCAGCAGTATATAACAGGGTTAAATACAGACTTGAGGTAACTGAGCCACAGGATGCAAGTGCTGATCAGATAAAAGGAGTTACTGTAATAAAAAGTCCTACTAAATACTGACAGCAGACTGAATACTGAGTGTGGGAGCCAGCAGAGGGAAAAGCCAATGAACAGGATCAGAATGGTGGTAAAGGCTCTGGTCTTGAAACTCATGTCCACGTTCATTTGATGAGGCCTCTGCAATCCCATCAAGCCTAGCTTGCTTACTTGGCTCAGACACAGGCTCTCTGCATGGTTATGAATCCTGACAGCATTTCTCCTGACCGTGTTCAGGATGCATAGATAAGAGTACAGCATTACACTGAAAGGGATAAAGAACACTGTTACAATCAGCATAACGGCATACGCCCTATCTGCTAAAAATTCTGTATATCCCAAGACACACTGAGGTGCGCGTGTTGGAACCTCCACCAAAGTCCAGCCCACAACAGACGGAAAGGAAATGCAGAAGGACAACACCCAAGAGGCAGCGATCATTATCTTGGCACGGTGAGGGTTTAGCTTATCTTGTCTCTGCACAATAATCAGAAAACGGTCTACACTGATGATAAGTAGTATGGCCACTCCTTCTAACACGAAAAACCAGTATAGCATGGCGGAAATCTGGCAAAATTGGCTGCCAAAATGCCAGCTCCCAGTGATAATAGTCACTGCAGTAAAAGGCATGCAGAAGAGAGACAGCATGATGTCAGAGAATGCCAGCGTTGCAAGTAGGAGGTTGATTGCTGAACGCATGGCTGGCTTCTGGTAAACAATAAGGCAAACAATAGCATTGCCCAAGAATGCGATGGCAATCATTAACACCATAATTATTGCCAATAATATCCTGAGTGGGGTGGGGAATGCAGCAAATCTGGAGTCCGGGCTCACTGTCGTCACATTGTGACTGGAAACTGAGCAGCTGTCAAAGGCTGTGCTATTACAGCCCATGGTTACACTTATGGTATTGAGAATCCTGTTAGCATTGCTCCTCGATGTCCGCCAATCACAAGTGGCACATTTCAGCCTTCTCCTTTCTCATGTGACATGGAAGGATCGTTCCAACCATCCTACATCTTCAGAAATCTGGCAAGAAAAGAACAAAAACATAGTAAACTATAAAGACACAGAAAGCAAATCATATTTATAGGAGAATGGTCAGACTAGCAAGTAACATCTGAGTACCATCAGAGCCTTCTCCTGCTCAGATGACCTAAAACGAGAGCTCATGGCCAAGAAATATGACTAGGAAGAGGGGAAAAAGAGGGATAAGCTTGGACCATGAGGCAGATCTGCCACCTAAATCAGAGGAAAAAAACTGCAATTACGCCCAGTGCACACCAAAACCGCTAGCAGATCGTCAAAACGCTAGCTGTTTTGGGAGCAGAGAGCCCATATTTGCCGGGTGCACACCAAGCGGATTTTGTATGCGATCCGCCGGCCGCATCCGCATCAGCATGGCTAATGTATTTCTAAGGGCTGGTGCACACCGGCGGTTTGAGGTTTTTAGCAAACCGCAAACATGCAGCAAGAGGCACGTTTGCGGCTTGCTAAAAACCTCAAACCGCCAGTGTGCACCACCCATAGAGATACATTAGCCATGCGGATTTTCAGGCGGATTCGGCCGGCGGATCCGCCCGGTGTGCACTGGGCCTTAGATCGGATATTAGAATCTTCCAAATGACCCCTCCCCCCCCCCCCCCATTAACTTAACAATCGATAGTAAGCAAACATATTTATACATAAAACCAATTAGCACTATAATCCTTACTTGAAGTGAAAACTGCTTTTTGCTGTACCTTAAAAATGTACCAAGACCTCTCCACTACACAATGAAGACTGGTAACCCAGTTTTGTGGTCTAATCAAAACAATACGCCACTGACATCAACAGAGCTACTGCTGGTGCATGGTGCATCTTCAGTTTAGTCTATGGGATATACAGTAGAAGATGAATTGAGGAGGAGCCCAGCTACACACACACACCAATGAAACAACAGGTAACAGTGCGTGGAATCGAGAGATTACGATGGTCACAAAGACAAATGTGCTTCTAAATCACACTCAACAATTCAAAAACATAAAACTTTCCATTTTGATTGGCAAACCACTAACCAATTTTACCACCTCTATGTAGTCGAGAGCTTACCTACGCAATACGTTCAGAATATGTAAAATCTGTTGGCTCTCATACTACATGAAGGTGGGTGGTAAAATTGGTCAGTGATTGGCCAATCTTGTCTCACACTTCCTCCTACCAGCCAATCATAGCTAGGCCATAGACAAGTCATACAGTTAGGCTTGGTTCACACATAAAAAGGTGTCCAGCCCAGTCCTGTCCTGTCAGTATTTGACAGCTGGCATCAGTTTTGCATTTGTTTCTATGGCTGTGTTCACACATAAATCTGTAAAATTCCGGTCCAGTCAGTTTTGTATGTGTTTCTGTGGCTGTCTTCACACATAAAAGGTGTATATTTCCAGTCAGGTCCAGTCCTGTCAGATTTTCATGCGTTTCTATGGGTGTGTTCACACGAAGTGTATCCACTTCCGGTCCAGTAAAACTGATAGAAAACTGCTGCAAAACTGATGCATAATTGACAGGACAGCCCAGTACTGGACCAGACAGGAAATGTGCAGATTTATATGTGAACCAGGCCTAACTGTAGTGATGTGGTCCAGATTATTCGGGATAGTGATAACTGTGATCCTCAATATAGGTATGCCTTCCTAGCGACTGACAGCCAATAAATAATCTATCTTTAAGTTAGTCTTTATTGTCCATCATTTCTATAAAGGGCTGACTATATGCACTTCCTGATTGCTCAGGGAGTGCAGTGTGTTTCTGAAGGACCAAACCTCCATCTTCTATGTACAACCATTTTTAACCACTTGCCGACCGCACACTCATACCGTGCGGCGGCAAAGTGGTAGCTGGAGGACCAGCGACGCAGTTCTGCTTCGCCAGGTGCCTCCCTGATTAATCAGGAAAGGCCGCTCGCGCGAGCGGCTGTTTCCTGTCAGATCACGGAGCGGATCTCCATGAATAGCCTGCGAGCCGCTGATCGCGGCTCGCAGACTAAATGTAAACGTAGGAGACACATGTCTCCTTTGTTTACATTGTACGGCGCTGCTGCGCAGCAGCGCCGTAAGGCAGATCGGCGATCCCTGGCCAATCAGCGGCCGGGAATCGCCGCCATGTGACAGCCTGTCACTGGCTGCACAGGATGGATAGCGTCCTGTGCAGCGCCGATCACTGGGGGGGAGCAGGTAGGAGAGGGAGGGGGGAATTTCGCCGCGGAAGAGGGCTTTGAGGTGCCCCCCCCCGCAACACCCAGGCAGGCAGAAGAGATCAGACCCCCTGCACATCATCCCCATAGGGGGGAAAAAAGGGGGGCAATCTGATCTCTCTGCCTGCTACCTGATCTGTGCTGGGGGCTGCAGAGCCCACCCAGCACAGATCCCTAAAAACAGCGCTGGTCCTTAAGCAGGGGTAAAGAGTGGGTCATCAAGTGGTTAAAGAACAACTGAAGCGAGTGAGATATAGAGGCTGCATATTTATCAGTGCTGGGGATGTGGCCACACCCTGATGAAGCCCATTGGGCGAAACATGTAGGTGGGAGGAGCTACAGGAGGCCGGCCTCGCCCACTGCTATGAGCCCACGCTGCTCTGAGAAGCGTCCTCTGCCTCCATCAGCGCTGCTGCTGCGTGGATGCGCTGAGCCAGCATGTCATCCCCAGCACTGATGAGATGATCAAGCGCACATGCATGTGACCTGGATATCCATTACAGACTTACTGGGACACGTAAGAAACTGCTGTTGTTCAAGTGGTGGCACTGTGGAACTTGTGAACCCACATATGCAATGGATGGTTCTTCTTGCTTTATGAAGCCTGCACGGAAAAAAGCTCTAAAGCTGGCCAGTTATTCATCTGCTTTGTGTCTGAACAGATTGGGTTTAGCCTTGGACTGTTTTCTCTGATTAGGTTTTTTTCCCAGAGCTCTGTGGCTACTGACATATGCATGCAACTGCTTTTTCATCGGATGATTGTCATGGACAGATGGATGTGATGTGTGCGTGGGGTGCAGGGGCAGCCAGGTCAATCCATAACTTCTGAGCGTTTTTAATATTTTATCAGAAGTCTTTTGATCCAGTTTGTGTTTGCTGTGAACTTTTTCTACAATAAAGTAAAAACGTTTATGTGACTGAGCGAGGCCTCGTTCAACTTTGTGAGGTGGAGAATTTTGCAGGTTGGCAACACTGCGCAGATGTAGTTACATCAGCACAGGGAAGGCAAAGTACTGCTGTACAGCTGAAACAGGTGGCTTCACCAAGTACCAATGCCCAAACCAACACCACCAAAACAACCTGCTTCACATCAGTTCTCAGTGTTACATCCAGTTTAACGGCTCGGGACTATGGCAGTGAGAATCTATACAGCATCTGAGGCTCCTTATCTCAGATGCGGCGTAGATTCTGTGCCGCGGCTTTCTGCAGTCCTTACCAGGTGATCACTGTGAACCAATCACAATGATCACTGAACGGCTGCATAAAGAAAAAGGCTCTGGTCCTTAAAGGACAACTGAAGTGAGAAGAATATGGAGGCTGCCATATTTATTTCCTTTTAAACAATACCTGTTGCTTGGCATCCTGTTGATCTATTTGGCTGCAGTTGTGTCAGAATCACACCAGAAACAAAGACACAAGGATGCATCTAATCTTGTCAGATCTGCATGGTTGTTTAGGGTATATGGTTAAAAGTATAAGAGGCGGAGGATCAGCAGGCCAGCCAGACAAATGACTATATTCCAATATTTTGCTAATGCAAAATTATTGTTTTAATTGTATTAACTGGTTAAGGGACCAAAGCCTTGCAGTCCGAAAATGGAAAATCTCAGCGTGTGCACACTACAGATACCTGTTCAGCATGGTGGTAACAGCTCTGCACCAGCAACTACAGTAATGAGCCCTTTTCACCAAAACTACATACATCCAATTTTGATTGGCCAACCATTGTCCAATTTTACTACCCCCACATAGTATGAGGACCAACAGACTGGGAATACCATGAACAGTGTAGGTAAGCTCTCATACCACCAACTGGTAACATTGCCCAATCATTACCCAGTTAAAATTGATCATCAAACTGCTGTGCTTCATTCAGTCTCTGGTAGCACATCTAAATCACTATATGTATTTTCCATATAGGATATTAAAAAAAAAATATCCTACACTTACACATCTATCAAATTTCCATTAGATCAGCTGACCTAACCCAGCCATTCCTGAGAGTTAAATAATGCAGCTTCATCAAATAGCAGCTACAGGAATAACATCTTCATATAAACAGTTTTGAATGCAATCACATGTTGCACTTGTGCCCATGTTTCTAAACGGGCCTGTTCTTGCCTATAGATCGCTGCACGTTATATGCCCTCTGCCATCTCTGCTGCTTTTCACGTGGGCAGGCTTTGGGTAAACCTATAGCTATTGCTGCTGAGAGGCGTTTATCCCCACTACGCAAATAGGGCAGCAGGCTGCTGAGTAGCTCCATTTTCCTCCATAGAAGCAGCTCTAGAGATATAGATGTCAGTCCCTGCAGCATGTACAGTGGGGGATTGCAGTACCTGGCCGCTCGGCTCCGGTGCCCAGGTGCGCTGTACAATGCGGTGTCTGTATCAGGCCGAGCCTCAGCCACACAGCCCCACATCTTCCTCTGTATAGCCGCACAGCTGGAACCCCCTCCTCGGCTGCCATGAATCCACAGTACTGATGCCTAGAAGGGGAGGGCTCTGTCTCTCCAGTCCGAGCTGCGCCTGCTCCGCATCTGTGAGGAGGAAACATGCTGCACGCTGCTATTCTAGCTAGAGATGTTCTCCTCCTCCAGCAACAGCATCCGACCGCTGCCCTCATCCTTCTCCAGCATGCGAGACAGTGCTCTATTCTACTTACATGGGGATGCAAGTTTCTGTGTGCTTTTGATTTCCTATTTTTGATATGGTATGACTTGATAGATAGAGAGAGAGAATGAATTAAAAGACACATTTTCACTTTATATCTGACTAGTTATAGTTATTTGACATGAAATATTAGCACCTCTTTGATATAAAGAGAGGGAGAGAGTAAGGATGACCACAGATATGCAAATTATTGTGAGTTGATGCAAATATATGCAACTTGAAAATAGACCAATCAATTTAAACCTGAGTCAGTTTTCAAACTGCATATATTTGCATAAAAATTTGCATGTCATTGTTCATCCCTAGGATAGAGGGAAAACGCACTAGACATGAGGGAACTGTATAGGGCAGTCACTAGGAGACGCGTTGAGGCAGGGCAGCGGGCGGTTCAGCGGTAGTACCCTCGTATGCGTCATCACGTAGAGGACATGAGGTCAGAGAAAGGGCGGAAGTACCACAAGGGTACTACCGCTGAACCGCCCGCTGCCCGGCCTCAACGCGTCTCCTAGACTAGTCGGACTCCTCCTCACTCATGATCTCACCACAGCCAGCCACCACTAGTAGGTACTATTAACTTTCCGCAAAGTTTTTTCATGGGGAAGCGGGCAGAGGGGGGAGCGCTAGCGGAGGGGGTGGGGGAAATTTCTGACCCCCCCGCGATCGGGGCATGCTCCCCCCTTATGCCTGTGACCCCATAGGGGGGCCGTATTCGGGCGAACAGGGCCCTGTTCGGCCGAACAGGGGCCCTGTTCGAGTAGTTCGGGCGAACCCGAACTAAAAGGCCGAACACCATCAGGTGTTCGGCCGAACTCGAACATCACCCGAACAGGGTGATGTTCTGCAGAACCCGAACAGTGGCGAACACTGTTCGCCCAACACTACTAGCAAGCACACTGCGTACATGCCAGCCACACCTGGGATCCCCACTCGATATAGCCATACACTGTGACAGCTAACTACCATCACCCTGGTGAGATCGCCGCTTCTTGTAATAACAACAGTACTATAGGGTTACAGCGCCACCCGGAATATGGGAGAACTGCAGCGCTGGATCCCAGGGAGGTGAGTAAGTGCAGGGGCTGCCGCAGATCTCTCTACGGTATGATTATTTCTGCATTGAGGCCTCTTTCACAGTGGGACGTTGCGTTTGATGCAACGTTAAAGTCGCACAACATGCCCCTAACGCAGCGCATGTAGGTTATAAAATTGGACGTTACTTTGTACTAAGTTATGTGTCTCTTGGTGCACCGTTTTCGTCGCATACTGATGGAACAAAAACTGTGCATGCGTTACATTTCATAAAAACCAAAACCTTACTGAGCATGTGCAACACACATAACGCAGCAAATGTATTTCTAAACAGCATGCAGCACTTTCTAAATATTGCTACACCTTACACACAACGTGTGCACTGTGAATGTCGCACAGACTTTGCATTGCTGTGTGTTAGTCTGCCTTGGAACATTTTCTAACGTGTGACTTTAACGTCGCACTGTGAAAGGGGCCTTAAGGGCCTGAAAGTGTGCTAAAAAAATTGCACCGCTTTTAAACCCTAAAATCTGGAAATAATCATACCGCCAGGGAGGTTAGGTAAGCCAAGGGTATTATCTATTTTCCATAAATAACTCACAATCATTGGAAGATCCCTTGTAATTAATGCATCTGGATGACACTTATATTTGCAAAAAAAAAAAAATCTCCTTCTGATTGTATGTTCTAACATTGTCAGTCAGCAGGAGTAGAATCTGAAAAAGGTTTATAAGATGAAAGCTTACTGCTTTTCTTTTAAGTTAGTCAATAAACTAACCTGATTCAGAACTTCCGGTCTGCAAAATGCAAGCTCTAGTCTCCAGCAACGCTTAGCTACTAAGATAAGGAATTACACACACTGTTTCTCCCCCTCCTGCCTTTTCCCCATTCCCTTTGTGGTGCTCTATAGGCTGGGGGCTGGAATGATTTCTCTGTCATTGTCCACACAGGAGCAGTTTGCTAGCAAGTAATAATTAAAACATGCCAGCAAACTAGCTTTGTACATATGTAGGTAACTTTTCTTTTATAATAGCACTATCATTTGGTCAATCCGCTCTGCTCATAAGCCTCTGAGTGAGCTCTGTTTGTGATGTTAACATTTGGTTCCTATCATTGCAGAACTAGTTAGCCTTACATTTATCACCTACGTTAAGGTGCGTACACACATGCGACTATAGTCGTTTGTAACGATCGTTCCCCGATCTTTACCAACGACGATCGTTACAAAAAACGAACCACCGACTATTAAGGCAAACGACGAACGAGCCAAATCGCTACAAAAGAAAGTTCTGTCTCGGCGGATTTTAACCAACGACGATCGTTTGCAAAAGTAGTACATCGTTGGAAACGATCGTTCGTACTAGGCTTGACATGCGCATTTCACTATTTCTCCATGGAACTTCTCATTTTTATGCGCAGGCGCAATAGTTGCTTTCTGTGATGTAACGTTCGTTCTAACGATCAGATCGTTACACACATTTTAAAACTACCTTTACTTAGGTTGTTCTTTCATCAATTAAAAGTTTGTTCGTCGTTCTTAACGAACGATCGTTGTCGCATGTGTGTACGTAGCATTAGGCAAAACATCAATTTTAAGGAAAGGTGGGGGGGGGAAAGGCTGCGCATTCCTAAACACATGCTGCAATTGAATGGTTAATCGCACAGGCATACACTGCCTCTGCCAGACTGAAAAATGCATGCCCTGCATCCAAGACAAGTGCTAACATTTATTAAACTAGGAGGTACTTTAGCAGATTTGCATATGATTTGCATCTGAATTGAATGCGACGTGTGTAGAAAGTCTATATAGGTGCTACACACTGAGCTGGTGGTCATTTCAGATGCAGCCTTAGTGGTATGCGCTGGCGTTCTCCTCGCTGTTCTACTAAAACATTAATTTTGATCACCCAAATGGGCCCCACCAGCCCCCTTTGTGCCCCCCCCCCAAAAAAAAAATAATTTAAGCTGGAGCCGCCACTGGCAGTAACCACTTGTCATCTATTTGTCACAGGTGCATTGAGTATAGCCATATGGATATTTCTCAGTATTTCCGCAGGAAAAGTTTTATACCTTTGAGAGCTCATCTTATAGGCTGGATAAAGGCAGCCACCTAAGACTAAATGTAGGTGTCTACAGGAATACTATTGTCTGATTTCTACCATCGATCCAAGTTTTGCTTCATCAGTAAAGACTTATTAGGCCACTTTACAGATGTGTAAATTTTGTCTCACTGGGACCACCAAAACCTTGAAATGAAAAGACACACAAGTGAAACCAGCACAAGCAGTTTGCCATAGGTTCCATCACTGGCTCAGCCTCAGGCACTCATTTTGTTTGAACAGGATAGTTGAACACCGTTGCGCCTCAACTTTGGGGCTAAAGCAACAGGTGTCGAGATTACAATGCTGAGGGACTGAGTCCACTGATGCAGGTGTGTCCACTTCTGTCTGCTTTTCAGCATCTGTAACATTGAAAAGCAGACATAACTGTGTTAGTGGGCTCAGGCCCTTAGTGACTTATTTATTTATTGTATTTATAAAGCGCCAACATATTACGCAGCTCTGTACATTATTAGTTGAGATTGCAGACAATATTTAGGGGTGGCATACAGCAATATGACAATACAGGAATACATGCAAACCATATGACGCAGCACAGTAGGAGTACAAGGTAATGCATAGTCACTGGGTGGGAGCATGGAGATTAGGCCAGTCAACAGGGGCGCCGCGAGGCATAAAGCGAACCAAGCGGTCGCTTGGGGCCTCACAATCTTAGGGGCCTCGGCGGCTCCGTGACGTCGGCGTGACGTCACTTTTTCCCCGCAGCCCCGCCGGGCTGGCACTGGCAGAGCAGAGCAGGGCTACAGGAAGATGGCCGCCGCCGAAGCCCTGCTCTGGAGACTATGTCTCCAGTACAGGGCTTCGGGTGGCCATCTTCCCGTAGCCCTGCATGAATCAGCGCGGGAGATTGGAGGAGGAAGCCAGGGAGGGAGCTCCGTGGGAACTGCGCGCCTGAGGAGCCGGCCGGGAGAGGAGACCAGGAGAGAAGACTTCTGCCAGTGCCAGCCTGCCAGGTGAGTAAATTCTTTTCTTTTTGCAGCCGCAGCCCTAATTGCGATTGATTTCTGCTGAACTGTGCCCTAATTGCATTTGATATCTGCTGAAAATGTGGCCCTAATTGCGATTGATTTCTGCTGAACTGTGCCCTAATTGCGTTTGATATCTGCTGAAAATGTGGCCCTAATTGCGATTGATTTCTGCTGAACTGTGCCCTAATTGCATTTGATATCTGCTGAAAATGTGGCCCTAATTGCGATTGATTTCTGCTGAACTGTGCCCTAATTGCGTTTGATATCTGCTGAAAATGTGGCCCTAATTGCGATTGATTTCTGCTGAACTGTGCCCTAATTGCGTTTGATATCTGCTGAAAATGTGGCCCTAATTGCGATTGATTTCTGCTGAACTGTGCCCTAATTGCGTTTGATATCTGCTGAAAATGTGGCCCTAATTGCGATTGATTTCTGCTGAACTGTGCCCTAAATGCGTTTGATATCTGCTGAAAATGTGGCCCTAATTGCGATTGATTTCTGCTGAACTGTGCCCTAAATGCGTTTGATATCTGCTGAAAATGTGGCCCTAATTGCGATTGATTTCTGCTGAAAATGTGGCCCTAATTGCGATTGATTTCTGCTGAACTGTGCCCTAAATGCGTTTGATATCTGCTGAAAATGTGGCCCTAATTGCGATTGATTTCTGCTGAACTGTGCCCTAATTGCGTTTGATATCTGCTGAAAATGTGGCCCTAATTGCGATTGATTTCTGCTGAAAATGTGGCCCTAATTGCGATTGATTTCTGCTGAACTGTGCCCTAAATGCGTTTGATATCTGCTGAAAATGTGGCCCTAATTGCGATTGATTTCTGCTGAACTGTGCCCTAAATGCGTTTGATATCTGCTGAAAATGTGGCCCTAATTGCGATTGATTTCTGCTGAACTGTGCCCTAAATGCGTTTGATATCTGCTGAAAATGTGGCCCTAATTGCGATTGATTTCTGCTGAACTGTGCCCTAAATGCGTTTGATATCTGCTGAAAATGTGGCCCTAATTGCGATTGATTTCTGCTGAACTGTGCCCTAATTGCGTTTGATATCTGCTGAAAATGTGGCCCTAATTGCGTTTGATTTCTGCTGAACTCTGCCCTAATTGCGTTTGATTTCTGCTGAAAATGTGCCCTAATTGCGTTTGATTTCGGCTGAAAATGTGCCCTAATTGCGTTTGATTTCTGCTGAAAATGTGCCCTAATTGCGTTTGATTTCTGCTGAAATGTGGCCCAAATTGCGTTTTCATTTTCTGGTGTCTGGGGTAACTGTTGCTGCATTTATTATTTAATGGTCATAGTTGGCTATATTTGCTGTGCTACGGTTAAGCTTCGCCCATACAATGTCATGGCCGCGCCAATCTTTCGGCGCACTACGCGCGCCTCAATCACCCCAACATCCATTTTTTTCCCCGCAAACAGCCCCGCCCCAATCCGCCCTCCTGCTCCACCCACATGTCATGGCCACGCCCACTTATGCGGGATAGCCACACCCATTTTTCGCCGCGGCGCGCTTTGCGCGCCGCAGGATAGGGCCTCTTGCTACAGTCCGCTTGGGGCCACAAAAACCTTAGCTGCACCCCTGCCAGTCAAGTTCACTCAAGACTTATCGGCAGAGTTCAAATTTTTTTTTTCGTTTAATACCAGAGATTTTGGTGTTGGGACTTCATTATGTGATTTTTTTTTTTTACTTGTAGGTGTTTGGGGGGTGGGTGGACATGTAGTTGTAGGTGCAGGAAATGGGCAGGAACACTAGGACATGTGCTTCAATCTGATTTTTAAAGTGCATGCATTTTGTCCATCGCAAAGACACCAGCAAAATAATGGAACCCCCCCACAAGCGGTATGTGAGAAACAGTTTAAGCAAATTTATTCTAAATAACTTTGTACTGCATCATATTTTTTTGCAAGTTGCATTATTGTGCATTTTTATTAGGGTATGTTGTTTTCACGTCTACAGATGAGATTGAGTTTGAATTCTGTGTTATTCGCATAACATGGTTCATGGTTTCCCTCTAGGGTTTCCTATAGGTAACTGCAATATTACATGCATTTTTTTTTGTGTGGTACAGACTAACCAGCAAGCTCATGGTGACCCAGAACTCATTGGAGTGTGTAAGGGACTACAATGGTCCTAAAAGCCCCCTTACTAAGATGTTAAGAAAAACAAAAGTTTGCTTTCTTAAAACAGAAAGAATTTGCGATAATTCAGGTTGGAGTGAGCTTGAGATATCTCCCAGGGCATCACTGCTGAATATATGCAAATAGGTTATTATCCACGTATTGAACTTTCAGAATCATGCAGTGTAATCCGTTTATACACCTAGTGGTTTGGGTCACCCTGAGCTGCTTGGTTACTCTGTTACACAAAAAAAAAAAAAAAAAGTTTACTTTCTTAAAACAGAATTTGCGATAATTCAGGTTGGAGTGAGCTTGATATGTCTCCCAGTGCATCACTGCTGAATATATGCAAATTAACCATTGTTACCAAAAGCATTTAGTAAGGGGGCTTTTAGAACCATTGTAGCCCCTTACACACTCCAATGAGTTCTGGTTCACCATGAGCTTGCTGGTTAGTCTGTACCTCTCGGTGTTAAAGGCCCTACTCCATAGAGCCAAATTAACAATCCGAAACAGTCTGTATGCATGTTGGGTTATTATGGCTCTGTACAAATTAACAAAATGACACATCATTGCATTCCAGCGGTTCTAGAGGTTTGCTTAGCTTCTAAGGGTACAATGGTTAATTTGCATATATTTTTTTGTGTAACAGAGTAACCAAGCAGCTCAGGGTGACCCAAACCACTAGGTGTATAAACGGATTACACTGCATGATTCTGAAAGTTCAATACGTAGATAATAACCTATTGCATGATAAAGCAGCAGTACCAACAGTTTCAGTTCTTTCTCCTTTTAGGCAGGGAACACACTTGACAGTTTTCGTACGCGTTTTCTGCACAGAAAAACTGAGAACTCATATTAATCAATGTGCTAGTGCACACTTACTGTGTTGTTCGCACGCAGAAAAAAAAACTGACATTCTGCATCCTGATTCTGCACATTTTGGCAGTTTACTCTATCATTTACATCAGCTGCTGTGAAAAAACGTGCGCGTTTTCCTGCATAAGAAACACACTTGGTGTGCAGAAAAACGCGCGCGGAAAACTGAAAGTCAAGTGTGTTCCCTGCCTTAAGGAAATACATTATTTATATCTTAACAAATGCTGCATTATTTATAGCGCAAAAGACATAAATCATCAGTTTTGTATTATCACTATCGTTGGGTATGTTGCTATTTGAACCTCTGTGTTTGGCTTCCATATATGGTCTTTTTTTTAATTTCAGCATTTTTTATTATTGAGACCAGGTTTCAAATGGGCAGGGTCAATAATTACAACAATGAACATACATTAGGCAGATGACAAAGTTATACAGTAGTTTAAGAAGAAAAGTAAAAACTAAAATGATATCAGTCAAATTAACAATGCAATCATAAACATAAACATATTAAGACTTAAAGTGAGTAAGAGGATGCAACGTGTCCATGATCATATACTGTAGCTTCCTAGAACCAGCAAATCAAAAAGAAATTTGTCATTTTGTCCATCCAAGAACCGGAAACAGTAAAATATTGTACCCAATTACATACTCCAATTCTCCCCTCCTCTACCAGGGATCTCCCCCTTCCCAATCACCCCCCCCCCTTGACTCTTGCCAGCATAAACCACAAAGAATCCCTTATTTGTATCAAAGCCTTTAGCATACCTGTACTGGGCAGCACGGTGAGGTACTGGTTAGCGCTCTCCCCTTGCAGCGCTGGGTCCCCGGTTCAAATCCCAGCAATGTCAACATCTGCAAGGAGTTTGTATGTTCTCCCCTTGTCTACGTGGGTTTCCTCCAGGCACTCCAGTTTCCTCCCACATCCCCAAAACATACAGATAAGATAATTGGCTCCCCCCTAAATTGGCTCTAGAGTCTAGACTATATGTGCACTACACTATATATATATATATATATATATATATATATATATATATATATATATATATATACAGTGGAGGAAATAATTATTTGACCCCTCACTGATTTTGTAAGTTTGTCCGATGACAAAGAAATGAAAAGTCACAGAACAGTATCATTTCAATGGTAGGTTTATTTTAATAGTGGCAGATAGCACATCAAAAGGAAAATCAAAAAAATAACCTTAAATAAAAGATAGCAACTGATTTGCATTTCATTAATTGAAATAAGTTTTTGAACCCCCACCAACCATTAAGAGTTCTGGCTCCCACAGAGTGGTTAGACACTTCTACTCAATTAGTCACCCTCATTAAGGACACCTGTCTTAACTAGTCACCTGTATAAAAGACACCTGTCCACAGAATCAATCAATCAAGCAGACTCCAAACTCTCCAACATGGGAAAGACCAAAGAGCTGTCCAAGGATGTCAGAGACAAAATTGTAGACCTGCACAAGGCTGGAATGGGCTACAAAACCATTAGCAAGAAGCTGGGAGAGAAGGTGACAACTGTTGGTGCGATTGTTCGAAAATGGAAGGAGCACAAAATGACCATCAATCGACCTCGCTCTGGGGCTCCACGCAAGATCTCACCTCGTGGGGTGTCAATGGTTCTGAGAAAGGTGAAAAAGCATCCTAGAACTACACGGGAGGAGTTAGTGAATGACCTCAAATTAGCAGGGACCACAGTCACCAAGAAAACCATTGGAAACACATTACACCGCAATGAATTAAAATCCTGCAGCAGGGGCGCCCAAGGGCACAGGCAGGACAAGCTCTAGCCTAGAGCGCAATGGCCGCCATTGGGCGCCGCCCACCGCCATACCAACACAATAGAATGGAGTAATGCACGCTGCAGCTGCCAGCTGTACTCGCTGGCTCTCATTTCCTGCTTCACGGCGGCACCACCACTCCCTTCCAATAGAGAAGGGTAAACATGCTCTGCCCCGCCTCTAGCCACCCCTTTCTAAATACCAGCAGGCATAGTATCTGTTTACTAGTAATGCACGTGGCTTTAGTCCCGCCTGTAGCCCCGCCCCCCGCCGGACTGAAGTTTCGTTTTCAGTTTCAGGCTGGCCAGAGACCACTTCCTGACTTTGAATTTGCATTGCCCCCTGCGTCCCCCCACGTGAGTATGAAGGAGCGCTGGGTGTCAGAGCCCAGAGAGGAAGAAGTGACTGCAGTGCTGCAAGGGGGAGACTGGAGAGAGCCTCCTGCGTCCCCCCTCGTGAGTATGATGCAGCGCTGGGTGTCAGAGCCCAGAGAGGCAGAGGTGACTGCTGCAGGGGGGAGTGTGGAGAGAGACAGACCAGCGAGCAAACTTTTAGCCAGTGTGGACTCCCTGAGTGCCTGGCAGGCATGGATGAGTGAACACAGAGACAGCCCAGCAGCAGCAGCATTAGCTCTCAGTGAGTAAAAAAACTAACTACACGTAGTTCCAATTACAATCCCCTGCCTCTCAGAGAGCAGTCCATCTTATCTGGGCCCTTCCCCCAATCCCTGTCACTCCAGCTAATCTAATGAGAACCTGCCCCAGCATGGAGGAACTTCAGAGATCACATCTTCCTGCACTGCATAAAAGTACAGAGTTGGATCAGTAATGCTGAGTCAGAAAAAGATCCTAAAGTTGTAAAGCAGCAATAAGTTATCAGCCTTATCATACAGTACCAGGTTTCTTTATCCACTTGAAAGGTGACTTTATTGCCAGTGCTATGGCTGCTGCATCCAGGGGCTGTTATAATTTAAGTAGGCCTCAGTTACTTGGCCTGAGTTTTATGTAAAAGGCTTGTCCGCAGTGTATGCCTTTAAAATAGACAGAGGCATCTCAGGGTCTGCGTGTAGCAGAAGATACACGCAGATACTGAGAACATGTTCCTAAGAGAAGGCCATCGGTTTACTCTGACCTCCACTTACAGGACAGGAACAGTAAACATTGGCCATATTTACTAAACATTCACATTCCCGCATCTGGGTCAAGTGCCTCATCGATTATTAATCGAGTAGGTGTGTATGATGACACCACAAGTGAGTCCACCAATAGACTTATTTATGGGGTGGCGAAGATGATGTCATATTTAACTCTTTCCTAGCCGGTATTAAATCTGGAGCGAGCAATGGAGAACTCACTTCTGCTTCTTCCTTCTGCACTAGCTCGCAAGGCCGACTGGGACCTAAGCATGTTCGTCCTTTCTGTAATCTGATATAATGTATGCTGTACATATGTAGTTTAGTGTAACGTAGTTAGGAAGAAGGTACCTGATTGACTTCAAGAGGGAGTCTAATCATGAGCTTATAACGCAACATGAAGATTGGCATGGCTAGGATATGATGAATGTATCTATCTGTATTCCTGTGACTTGAATAAATAACGGAAACATTGAAAGAAGCCTGAGCAAGTCTATATCCTGTTTGCTGTGTGGAGAGTCAAGTGATCTCACAGTCTGTGAGACGATGGTGTCGAAGCAAGGTGATAAGAACAGTTTATAACAGTGGTGCCGTTAAACCCTTCCCTGTTTAGCAAAACAGGTGGACGGGCCGGGGCCGAAAAAGAAGTTTTCAGGATATTCCACAGCAAGACAAGCGGAATAGACGGACGCAGACGGTAAAGCTTATCAAGCTGATACTGATAAGTGGTGTGGGATGTGTGCGGGAGTCAAGCACACGGCAACGATTCGAAAAATCAGCGGCGAAACTCTTGGACGTTACACTGTAACTGCATGTGCACACAGTTACAAGCCTAAAAACCTGGGTCAGAAGGAACTCTCCGAGGCTACGGCTGCTCGCAACTGCCGCTGGAGATTGATCCGCTGTGGGGGAAGGTGGATGCCCCCCACTGACGTTCCGGTGTCCACAGAGGTTTCGTGGGAAAAGTTGCGGAATGCTGGTGAATTGCGAAGAATCTGCTGCTCAGGCAAGTTTGTTTACGTTGTTGTATGGCCTTATCTGTGTTGTATTTGGGTATTATAACAAGGAGAGGTTAATGTGTTAATGTGTACATTCTGTGTTAAGTGCAGCATGGTGGCTGCGGGCTTCTCATCTCTCCCATGCATGGTGGGAGGGGGGAGTCTGGTTTATGTGCTTGGTTTTTTTTTTTCTTTCTCCCTCTTCAGATTCAAGCTTCCTGTGTTGTATATTTACGGAGTGGTTATCTCTGCATTTGTCTCAGGCATGTTTGTGCTGGCAAGAAGTTTTTTTTCTCTTCTCTTCTCTTCCCGTCTCTACAGAGGCTGGGAAAAAGGGGGGGGGGGGGTCCCCCGCAGCAGGAGATAAGCCAGCGGTGCTTCAGTCTGTTGGGGCTGGATGGGGGGGAGAGAGGGGAGAGAGGAGGAAAGCGAGTGTCTTTCTGTTTGTGAGATGTTCTGCACGTTTCTCGCATTTCCAGTCGGGCGGTTCTTAGTTATGTCTGTGATAGAGTGAGAAAGATTCCTACGTCTCTGGGGATCCGTATGTTTGATTGCAGTTCGGATTACAGCTGAGACGTGAAGGAATGCTGAGGCTGATTTTTGTGCACTGTGGATAGAAGCTGTGTGTGACGATGCATAAAAAAAGTATGTTCTATTTGTGTTTGCTCTCTCTCCTAGGTCTATAGGAACGAGAGGCTGCTATGGGAGCAGCCATCTTGGCTGGCAGTCCAGGACTCAAAATGGCGGCAGTGGAGAGAGCCCGCCCCCGTGAGTCATGGCCCCCACACGTCATGGCAGGGGGGAGGAGGGGCTGGGGGATCCACGTCACGTCAGGCTGTGCTCGCGGCTCCGGGCAGAGCAGCTGAAAGGGAGGGGGGGAGAGCAGTGGCGTAGCTAAGGAGCTGTGGGCCCTGATGCAAGTTTTACAATGGGGCCCCCCCCAAGCACTCTATACATAACAATTGATATGGCGGCACCAAAACCTGCCAATGGCAACTACAGTGTTAGAGGTGCAAGAAGGGGATGGGGAACAGTTTGTTAAGGATTACCACTGTTCAAAATATGTATAGAAGTGATTATTATGAGCACAGGACCAATAGAGAGCTAATACTGTAGTTGAGGGAGGGCCCTTCGGGGCCCCTCTGGTCCAAGGGCCCCGATGCGGTCGCAACCTCTGCAACCCCTATTGCTACGCCCCTGGGGGAGAGATACAGAGACATGCTACTGTGTGTCTCGGGTTTCAACGTATTTCCCCAGAGGTTTTCCCAGAGTCCATGGACAGGAATGCCAGAATAGGAAGTGTTTCCCAGCTCGGTGCAGGGACACACGGAGCAGTACAGATCGGAAATGGGTCTGTACTGTGTTGCTTATGGGATTATTCCTGTAAGTGAGGCACCTTAATGGGTGGTGCAGCATGAGTTCCCAATAGAAGGAAAGGGGGACAGCGCATCAAAGGGGGTGCCGGAGTTGGAAAAAAGGGAGTTGACCAATTCGGGTTTCCGTCGTTGCTTTTGCAGAGCGGTAACGTTTTTTTCCGGTTTTGTCGTGAATAGGGCCAGAGCTGGACTGAGAGGTCTATGCTGGGCTGGAGCTGTTGTGTGTGCGTTTTTTTTTCGTCCACTGATTGGTCAAATATGTTTTTTCCAGCTCCTATCAATTGTAGCACAAAGAACAAGGACTGACAACAGTTCATGGGGCAATTATACAGATGATAGAATTGCCGTTTACAGAGTGACAGTGTATCAGTACGCTGTTTGCCATGTGACTACCTTCCATGTGGGCATTCAGGGATCTGCATACAGGCATGTGACGCTGGTATGCTTAGCCCTGCACCCTGTGTAGTTTAAGTGCAAAGTGCTCCTTCCTACAGGGAGGCAGCCAGTTTTTTTTGGTAGTTTAGGTGGTGGCACGGCAAACATTGGTCAGAGGGTACAACACACAGAACTTCTAGCAGAGCTGGTATCGCGATGAAGTTCTAGACAAGGAAATGCGATAATGAGTAAGAGCATTGCAGGCTCACCTGCAAAGCAGCATCAGGTGTGGCATCCGTAATCTGTGCATGCGACGGCCGCGCATGGACAGATAAGGGGGGATGTGGAGTGAGCTGCAATGGGGTGAGAGCTTCCAAAGGTGAAGCGAGCTTCCATAGGTGAAGTCCGCGGGAGCATATTTTAAACAGGTAAGTACTGAGGATAGTACTGAGGTAGGGGGGTGAAGTTTAACTCCAATCTACCAATAAGAGTAAACAGAGTTCAGGAGAACCATAAAGAAACGAGATCAATTACGATATATATTGATCAATTTAAAGTGTAAAGAGTATAAGCCGCAGGGCGAATCCCAAATCATTAATAAGAATTGATTTGTTTGTATTTCGATTTCAGGTGTTTGGCAATATGGAATTGAGACAGCTGCAGTGCTGGCAGCAAAGATGGAGATGTCAGTCGGATAAGCGAAAGGTTCCAGATGCCAATCTAAGCTTGGAGGAACACGAGATTCCTGAAATCGGAAAGAGACTAAAACACGAGATTCCTGAAATTGGAAAGAGACTAAACCACGAGATTCCTGAAATCGGAAAGAGACTAACAAAACTGTCGGAGCAAAGCATAATGCAAAGTGCTAATGTTTTTCTTTCCCAGGGTGGTGCTTTTATAATGAAGTGTACCATGCTGATGGTGATCCTAGGTTGCCATTCCGTCCTAGGAGAACGAAGAGAGGACATTCTCATGTATAATAAGGGGTTAATGAGAATGCAAGGCCCAAGCATGTTAATGTTGGGTGACAAAGGTACTGATCCTTTCACACCTCCCTCCGCTTGGCACAGATGGACCATGCAGGGACGGAGGAAAGGAGCACTTGTGCCAGGAGAAAGCAAATTTCATGGCACAATGTGGGTGAAAGGTCTGAAGGGTCAAGTGTGCGGGCAGTGGGAATTTAATGGCAGTGTAAATCTGCTATTGAATGCCACACTCCCAGAATCAATGCACCGATCCAAAGGTTTGTTAAAAGGTACATTGCAGTACAATGGGTACATGCAAAAGGTGGAGTGTGTGATTCAGGGGTACCTTGTCTTGGTTATGCAGAGTGAGATGGGTCCAGATTGGAGAGGAACGAGCAGGAGGCGTCAATTCTCTTACCAGAGAGACGCAGGGGACCACATCACACTCTGGAGCTACCAACAGAGAGTGCCTCTGAAACAACTATACACACGTAAAGGCTGGAAAGCCAAGGGTGGGAGGTTCTCGAAACAAGAAGTAAAAATCGAGATCAAGCCACATTTCCAGGTGACAAAGAGGGTGGGGAGAGCGGTCCCGGGGGAGGGAAAGCCCACACAGGGAA
The DNA here is from genome assembly GCF_040937935.1 of Hyperolius riggenbachi. Taxonomy (NCBI): domain Eukaryota; kingdom Metazoa; phylum Chordata; class Amphibia; order Anura; family Hyperoliidae; genus Hyperolius; species Hyperolius riggenbachi. The sequence goes on from NC_090647.1 coordinate 223,940,370, forward strand.
CCCCATTCACACCACACGGGTCACAACAGGGGACGATATTACACAGTCCATATGCAACAGCTTATCCTCATGAGAGTTGGGGAAGTGAAGAGGTACTCTTAATCGAAAGATTGCAGAGAGTACAGTCTTCCCGACCTCAGGTACATATTGTGCCTCAGGACGTAAGGGGGGAAGAGGTCCAATCAGGACAGCTGGGGACATATTGTGTCAGCGAAAGATTGGACAAGGGGAGGTATATTAATTTTTCTGGAGAAGGATCTTTTGCATGGCAGCTTCGAGATGTTTGGGTGAACAAATGGAAATGGTGCAACATTCCTTTAGGCACCGCCACTTCCTTAGTTCCCACCTCAACCCATGTCTTACACCAGGACCTGAGAGGTCAACCTTTTTTGGTGCTAGACAGGGAGGTGAAACAAGTAGAGTTGTCCTCATGTGGGCAATTCTTGCAGAAGTACCTGCGTTGGCCGGGGCAAGTCAAATTTAGTGAAGATGCCTGCAGGCTCAATAACGCAGAGTGCGAGGCTACCATTCAAAAGATCCACCCTGAAGCCCAACCGATAGTTCCGGTGGCGGAAGGAAAGGTTTGGTTTTTTAACATAAGGTCTAATGATACATTCAAGGTATATTCTCATAATTGTTCCGATAAGGGGGAGTTTCCAAGGGGAACATATTGTGTGAGTGGAGATCCCATATGGATCCTGTCATCCAGGTTTGATGACGTTGTTTCTCAAATTGTTAAGAGAACTCTAAAGGTCAAAGTTTCACGGGTAGTTCCCGTCCTGAAAGAGAACACGACATGGGACAAAGGGGAACAGGGTTTGATCCAAGACGGCCACATGTTGTTACAAAGGTTAAACAAACAGTACACTAAGTTAGAGGTAATATTTCACCATGATACAGGTGATCTTAACGAGGTAGAACACAAAAATGAGCAGGTGAGTTCCAGTCTGCCCTGGTGGACAAAGGTTCCGGTGATGTTCCAGGGACACTCGGACGGGGCATCTGCAGTTCCAAAGTTCTTTCTACACCCACTGGTCGTCTGGATGGGGATGACAACTTTAGGCATCGTTATCCAGGTGAGGTTGCGGGTTAAAATTACGTAAAATAAATTAACCGGTCCAGAGATTGGTGCCTCATAAACAATCTCCGGAACCAATAGTTTAAATTAAGGGATATACAGGGTTACGGGTATAGGTTTAGTAGTACCTAGGAGCTGATTGTATAAAGGCGCTCTTTTAGAAGGCACCTGGCACTGCTCCGTTTTGTAACAACCAAACGAGTTTCACTTTTCTGTGGTCATGCAAGTTTGTGAGTGATACGCAAGTGACGCAAATGCTGAGCATGTGGTATTGAGGGACTTAGAAGTAGGGCATCCCCAGAGAGCCTGGTTACAGGAAGACCAAGAGGTCTTGTTCTCTCTCTTCCAGGAGTAACCGCCTAGAGCAGAGAAGTTGTGTGAGCACGAACATCGAAAAGTGAAACATAAAAGAAACCAGGTACTGGGAGGTTCAGACGCTGGGATCTGCGGGTCAAGCCGTTTTAGGGGGGATTGTTATAATTTAAGTAGGCCTCAGTTACTTGGCCTGAGTTTTATGTAAAAGGCTTGTCCGCAGTGTATGCCTTTAAAATAGACAGAGGCATCTCAGGGTCTGCGTGTAGCAGAAGATACACGCAGATACTGAGAACATGTTCCTAAGAGAAGGCCATCGGTTTACTCTGACCTCCACTTACAGGACAGGAACAGTAAACATTGGCCATATTTACTAAACATTCACATTCCCGCATCTGGGTCAAGTGCCTCATCGATTATTAATCGAGTAGGTGTGTATGATGACACCACAAGTGAGTCCACCAATAGACTTATTTAGGGGGTGGCGAAGATGATGTCACATTTAACTCTTTCCTAGCCGGTATTAAATCTGGAGCGAGCAATGGAGAACTCACTTCTGCTTCTTCCTTCTGCACTAGCTCGCAAGGCCGACTGGGACCTAAGCATGTTCGTCCTTTCTGTAATCTGATATAATGTTTGCTGTACATAGGTAGTTTAGTGTAACGTAGTTAGGAAGAAGGTACCTGATTGACTTCAAGAGGGAGTCTAATCATGAGCTTATAACGCAACATGAAGATTGGCATGGCTAGGATATGATGAATGTATCTATCTGTATTCCTGTGACTTGAATAAATAACGGAAACATTGAAAGAAGCCTGAGCAAGTCTATATCCTGTTTGCTGTGTGGAGAGTCAAGTGATCTCACAGTCTGTGAGACGATGGTGTCGAAGCAAGGTGATAAGAACAGTTTATAACAGGGGCGAGCCTGGGCGGGTGCAAGGCACCCAGGCACCTGCCTCTGAGAGGCGCCGCCCGGCCGCTGCTCTCCCCCTGACTGTGGCCGCCGCTCTCCCCCTGTGGCTGAAGCTCGCTCGCTTTCTACAGCCGCCGGCGCCGCCGCGTCAGACCTCGATCAGGCGGGCGGGCGCTAGGACCTAGCACGCCGCACTGATATGCGGAAGTGACATCACTTCCGCATATAGAGCGGGTGCGTCCAGCGCCCTCTTACTGGTCGGGTCGCCCGCTGATTGAGGTCTGAAGCTGCGGCAAGGTGAGGGGGGAGCAGCGGCGGCGGCTAGAGGGGAGGGGAGCGCTCCTGTCACTACCTAAACGGGGACCCTATACCCCCTGGCTACCTAGACTGGGCACATATACCCCCTGGCTACCTAGACTGGGCAGATATACCCCCTGGCTACCTAGACTGGGCAGATATACCCCCTGGCTACCTAGACTGGGCACATATACCCCCTGGCTACCTAGACTGGGCACATATACCCCCTGGCTACCTAGACTGGGCACATATACCCCCTGGCTACCTAGACTGGGCACATATACCCCCTGGCTACCTAGACTGGGCACATATACCCCCTGGCTACCTAGACTGGGCACATATACCCCCTGGCTACCTAGACTGGGCACATATACCCCCTGGCTACCTAGACTGAGCACATATACCCCCTGGCTACCTAGACTGGGCACATATACCCCCTGGCTACCTAGACTGGGCACATATACCCCCTGGTTACCTAGACTGGGCACATATACCCCTGGCTACATATGCTGGGCACATATACCCCCTGGCTACATATGCTGGGCACATATACCCCCTGGCTACATATGCTGGGCACATATACCCCCTGGCTACATATGCTGGGCACATATACCCCCTGGCTACATATGCTGGGCACATATACCCCCTGGCTACCTAGACTGGGCACATATACCCCCTGGCTACCTAGACTGGGCACATGTACCCCCTGGCTACCTAGACTGGGCACATATACCCCCTGGCTACCTATGCTGGGCACATATACCCCCTGGCTACCTATGCTGGGCACATATACCCCCTGGCTACCTATGCTGGGCACATATACCCCCTGGCTACCTATGCTGGGCACATATACCCCCTGGCTATCTATGCTGGGCACATATACCCCCTGGCTACCTATGCTGGGCACATATACCCCCTGGCTACCTATGCTAGGCACATATACCCCCTGGCTACCTATGCTGGGCTCATATACCCCCTGGCTACCTATGCTGGGCACATATACCCCCTGGCTACCTATGCTGGGCACATATACCCCCTGGCTACCTATGCTGGGCACATATACCCCCTGGCTACCTATGCTGGGCACATATACCCCCTGGCTACCTATGCTGGGCACATATACCCCTGCCTACATATGCTGGGACATATACACCTGCCTACATATACTGGGGACATATACCCCTGCCTACATATACTGGGCACATATATCCCTGGCTATATATTCTGGGGACATTGGCTGTTTGTCATTATGTGCATTTACTGGTGAAAATCTGTCTCTTATGTGCATTTGCTGGTGAAAAGCTGTCTTATTATGTGCATTTGCTGGTGAAAAGCTGTCTCTTGTTATGTGCATTTACTGGTGAAAAGCTGTCTCTTGTTATGTGCATTTACTGGTGAAAAGCGGTCTCTTGTTATGTGCATTTACTGGTGAAAAGCGGTCTCTTGTTATGTGCATTTACTGGTGAAAAGCGGTCTCTTGTTATGTGCATTTACTGGTGAAAAGCGGTCTCTTGTTATGTGCATTTACTGGTGAAAAGCGGTCTCTTGTTATGTGCATTTACTGGTGAAAAGCGGTCTCTTGTTATGTGCATTTAGTGGGAAAATTTTGTCAGTAAAAATCTTTTGTCAGTAAATTTTTAGGTATTTGTCAGTAAAAAAATAACGTGAAAGGGTAGTAACACTGGCAGGCTGCGTGGCGCAACGGGAAAGATACAGGCAGCCCACCTTGGGCTTGGCAGGGGGAGGAGCCGACGTCAGCGAGGGAGAGTAGGGTGGCCGCAGGCAGCCATAAATACGCAGTTTGTGACTGCGTCGCACTCGCAGAGCCTCTCAGCCTGAGTCAGTCCAGAGACTAGCAGACTCGCAGGCAGCCAAAGCCAGCCAGGAGCAAGCCCATGGAAGAGGAGTAGGAATGGGGTATCACATGCATGCGTAAAGAGGTGGAAGGTGTGGGTGTGATTAGGCAGGACATGGGTGTGGTTATGTGGTTAGGCACGGTTAATTTAACCACTCCCATAGGCGCCAGAGAAAATCTTGCACCAAGGTGCCATGCACCCCAGGCTCACCCCTGGCTGCATCCACCACCAGGTCCCTCTCCCTCCTCTGAGAGTGTTGTAGCTTGGAGCCCGCCCCTCTATTGCTCTCTGTAGCCAGCAGATAGACAGCTGTCTCTCATCACAAAGCCATGCATCAGAGAAGCAAGCAGAAACTTTCCCATACAGTGCCCAGCTGAATGGTCTGCTCTCTTGTGAGGGGATCTGTGCTGCCTGGAAGTGCTGCTCTGTAGGGCTCTTTCTGCTGATGTGAATTGCCTGAGTGGAGTTTGCACAGTCTCTGCACTGATCTCACAGAGAGAGGTTTCCTCACTGGAGGCCACAGAGAGGCCAGTATGCAGGCAACACATCTGGCATTTCATGTGCTGCAGGTCACAAGTCCTGTTGCTGTTCAGCCAACATGTCTGCTTGTCTCCATTTAGCACTTAGCAAGCAAGCCTGATCTTAGGCTGACCACCTGCTTATATCTGTGTACAAAGAAGCTCATTCTCCTGCATAGCATTCCTGTCAATGTTGAGCCTTTGGATTGCTGGACCATCTCTGCAAAACCAACTGGTGCTGCAAAGATTTCTGACATGTTTGTGCCACAGACAGAGGCAAGGGAGGCTTTTATGTGATAAAGGCACCTCCTTCCTTTAGTTTGGAATTAACCACAATGATGAGTCAAGTGTGGAAATGAATGACGTGAATGCTTGATTCTCCACAGAGTAGTCATGATGTGCATTTCTGTAGTATGCAGGCAGTTTGTAATATGTTTTACCCAGGGTGCCTGAGAGCGAGAGCGACACTGTGACATTACCATTGCTGACATTGATTTGGAAAGGAAGCTAGCCATTTTCTAATCCCTCCCCCCCATACATGGATGGGTGATGGAAGAGGGTATTTCTGGGTTTATACATGATGTAAAGATACAGTGAAGCACCTCTTCTTTATTGTGCAATTGATGTGCCTTGGTCAGGTCTGGCAGCACCCCAGAACAAACTTGTGCAAAAAGGTATTAAACCGGCACCATCTGTCGTATTAATTATGGGGTTATACATAATGGCATGATATTGATAAGCTGCCTGCCTGCTTATCCATATCATGCTATGGCCCCAAAATTCCCCTCTTCCCCACTAGCACCAACCATGTACACAGGAACACTCAGAAAAACTGCTAGTTCCACTTTCAAACCAGCACATGAGGGGTAGTTGGAAGGAAATTAAAAAAAAATAAATAAAAAATACACGGAAAGTACAGTATATCAAATGGGGAACTTATCGTAGCATATAGTGTGTGTGTGTATGAAGGGAGAGGATAGGGGGGGGGGCGCTGCAGGTCTCCTTGCCTGGAGTGACAAAAAGGCTAGAGGCACCCCTGTCCTGCAGGGCTCGCAAGGTCCCCCTGCTCAAGAAGGCACATGTGCAGGCCCATCTGAAGTTTGCCAATGAACACCTGAATGATTCTGTGAGTGACTAGGAGAAGGTGCTGTGGTCTGATGAGACCAAAATAGAGCTCTTTGGAATTAACTCAACTCGCTGTGTTTGGAGGAAGAAAAATGCTGCCTATGACCCCCAAAACACCGTCCCCACCGTCAAGCATGGGGGTGGAAACATTTTGCTTTGGGGGTGTTTTTCTTTTAAGGGCACAGGACAACTTAATCGCATTAACGGGAAAATGGACGGAGCCATGTATCGTGAAATCCTGAACGACAACCTCCTTCCCTCTGCCAGGAAACTGAAAATGGGTCGTGGATGGGTGTTCCAGCACGACAATGACCCAAAACATACAGCAAAGGCAACAAAGGAGTGGCTCAAGAAGAAGCACATTAAGGTCATGAAGTGGCCTAGTCAGTCTCCGGACCTTAATCCAATAGAAAACCTATGGAGGGAGCTCAAGCTCAGAGTTGCACAGAGACAGCCTCGAAACCTTAGGGATTTAGAGATGATCTGCAAAGAGGAGTGGACCAACATTCCTCCTAAAATGTGTGCAAACTTGGTCATCAATTACAAGAAACGTTTGACCTCTGTGCTTGCAAACAAGGGTTTTTCCACTAAGTATTAAGTCTTTTATTGTTAGAGGGTTCAAAAACTTATTTCACTCAATGAAATGCAAATCAGTTGCTATCTTTTATTTAACCTTTTGCCGACCGCGTCATGCCGGTGGGCGTGGCTGCGGCGGCAGCCCCAGGACCGCCTAACGCCAATTGGCGTAAAGTCCTGGGGCCAGCTAATGCAGGAGATCGCGCGCATGATGCGCGCGCATCTCCTGCTTGGGGGGCGGAGCTCCGCCCCGCCTTCAGTCTCCGAGCGGCTACTGCCGCTCGGGAGACTGTTAGACGGCGAGATCGCCGTCTATTTCTGTGTACAGCGCTGCGATCGGCTGCAGCGCTGTACTGGGGACAGCCGTGTCACACGGCTGTCCCCCTGGGGGACAAGAGAGCGATCGGCTCTCATAGGCAGAAGCCTATGACAGCCGATCGCCGTAATTGGCTGGCTGCGGGGAGGGAGGGAGGTAGGGAGGGAACTTATGTAAACAAACAGTGATTTTTCAATAAAAATCACTAACAATAATATTTATATTAAAAAAAATAAACATGTGGGGGGCGATCAGACCCCACCAACAGAGAGCTCTGTTGGTGGGGAGAAAAGGGGGGGGGATCACTTGGGTGCTGTGTTGTGCGGCCCTGCAGTTTGGCCTTAAAGCTGCAGTGGCCATTTAAGCAAAAAAAGGCCTGGTCGTTTGGGGGGTTTGACACTGCAGTCTTCAAGAGGTTAAGGTTATTTTTTCGATTTTCCTTTTGATGTGCTATCTGCCACTGTTAAAATAAACCTACCATTGAAATGATACTGTTCTGAGACTTTTCATTTCTTTGTCATTGGACAAACTTACAAAATCAGTGAGGGGGTCAAATAATTATTTCCTCCACTGTATATATATATATATATATATATATATATATATATATATATATATATATATATATATATATATATATATATATTACACTATTGTAGGGACTAGATTGTGAGCCCCTCTGAGGGACAGATAGTGACAAGACAATACAGCACTGCGTAATGTCTGTGCTATATAAATAAATAAGGGACGTATAAATTCAAGTCAGATGATTGTAGCCCCCAAGAAATCATCATCAAGCCCCCACATGAAGGTCACATCAGATCCAACTTAAAGTGGACCCAAATTAAAAATACAAGATTTCAGAAATAAAATCTATTTTCTAAATTATAATAATAAATAGCAGCCTTTTTTCAGTTGCATGATGACAAATATAAAATATTTTACATTTATTGGAGGAACCCCTCCCTTCCTTTCATATTGCCGGGAAATAATCTGGCAAACTGGTGGAGTAGATGGTGTCCGGCATAGGAGGAATTGCTAATGGCTGTCACCTGTATAACCCTAGTTATTAGAAGAGAAGGCTGAAAAGCATGCACTGAAATGATCATAGGTTTGAAGGAGTGTTTATTTATCCTTGTATGTGTTAGAGTGGTGCAACTAAATATTTTTAATTAAGAAAAAATGTTTGGTTTGGGTCCGCTTTAATTAAGGACCTGTTTAGTCTTGCAATCCCAGTAATGCTTTCCCTGGCTCTGAAAGTGTATACATTTCCCATAGGGTTCATGAGTGGTAATGGTTCAAGTGTCGAAGATGAGATTTTTGGACAACCGCCTTCATACTACAAATATTTTCCATTTCAACCAGCCAGTCGGAGAAAGGAGGAGGATCCTTCCGCTTCCAGAACTTAGAATAGTCAGTCTTGCTGCCACCAAAATATGTCGGATAAGCGATTTTTGAATTTTTCTTTATGGAGAATGAAAGTATGAGAAGTAACATATCTTCTGGAGAATTGGTTATCTCAATCCCTAGACACTCCGGTGTAAATAGTACAGACTGTCTGCCAGAACATTGTCAATTTAGCACATGTGTACCAAAAACATAGGTCATATTACCACTTTCCACCCCACATTGCCAACACAACGGGGAAACAGCAGGGTTGAATTTATGTATAATTGAGGTTGTCCTATCCCAACGGGAGAGAATTTTATAAGACTTCTCCAGACTCCTTACCTCTCCTTGACATGGAAGATTTGGCATCAAAAAGAAAGGCCTTATGCCACTGTGCAACAGAGGACTTCCCTAGATCCTCCTCCCACCTCTGAACATAAAGTGGCTGGGTGTCATAAATAAAAGCATTATAGTAAACCGATATACTGTAGCTTTAGAAGGAGGAGGGAACCTAAAACATAGCTCTTCAATATTTGTCAATACTCTATTCCCTGAGCCTCCACCAAGGCATTATCAAAGGAAATGTGTAAGTTGAATATATTCAAACTGTGAAAGGGTCTGCATCCCAGCTTTAGATGCAATAGATGTTAGAGAGGGAATTTTGTCATCAGGGATAAGGTTCATGTTTGTAATGTTCTCCCCTAGAGCTTTTCTTAACCATTATCAAGACCATTATCAGACTGAAGTTAGCGTACCCATTGTGGTAGAGATCCTGTGCTGTGTGAACAACTTATCCCAGAAATGTAATGAGGCCCTAGTAGGGGCATTATGTTTGGGCCTAACTGCAGGTCTAAGATGATTTGCTATAGATTTCATGCTGAAATCTATCATAAAACTGTCTGCAAAGTGTGAGCAGGCAATAGATCCCCCTCTGATCAGATTCTGTCAGAGAGGGATCTATCTGATGGTCGATTTGGTGGCAGATTCAGAGGTGTATTGGCACCTTAAAGGAAACATCCGAGGACTTTTAAAATAAAAAAAAATCCACTTACCTGGGGATTCCTCCAGCCCCCTGCCAGCCGACCTGTGCCCATGCTGCAGCTCTGCTCCACGCTGGTGGTCCAGGGCCTTCTCTGGCGCAAGATGCCAACTGCATCTGTGTGAGCGGCTCTCAGAGTCGCATTGACGTCATCCGGACTGTACTGCGCAGGCGCAGTAGTTCTGCGCCTGCGAAGAACAGCCTAGATGACATCAGTGTGACTCAGTGAGCCGCACAGCGGAACGCAGGAAGATGCCGGCCTGGTGAGGTCGGCATCTGCACTGGAGAGACCGGAGCCATCGGGGTTGCGGCGAGGGCACAGGTCGGCTGCCAGGGGCTGGAGGAAGCCCGAGGTAAGTGGATTTTTTTACTTCAAAGTTCCTGGGACCTTCCCTTTAAGGGTGAATTCACACTGTGTGTGTTGCACAAGACAAGCAATGGACACTGCATGTATTATAACATACACCTAGAGGGTAGGGTCACACTTGTCCATGCAAAACACATCCGTTTTCTGCCATGGGTTTTCCTGCTATGTGGGGTTTTTTGGGTGCGTTTTATGTGAGTTGATGTGAGTTTTTTTCATGCATTTCTTACCACTTTTTTCCCAATGACACAATGACTTCATCCAAGCCACGAGGATGTAGATATAAGATTTTTAACAGAAGCAGTGCTGTGGACGATCGGGCGCACTCCAAGCATGCTCCTGTCACAGCCTGCTTCTGAACTAATTGGTGAAAGGGATCCAGTGTTCACTTAAGCCAATTAGCCCAGCCTCCCCCCCCCCCCCCCCCATTGAAGGAATGATCACTGCTGTAGCCAATAGCATTGATCATTCCTCCCACCCCATGTAAATCTATACTGAAAAAATCCTGTAAAGAAGAGCATGACTCACCTTCCTGGATCTAGCAGCGATCATGCTGCAGGATCCTCTGTTCACAGATCTGCAGTCAGCCCCGTACTGCCGCATACACCAGGTCCCGGCTTGATGACGTCATCAAGACGGGACCCAATGTACAGAGGGAGGCTGTGGAAGGAACATGGGTAAGTTCTAATCTTCCATATATGCCATACGAGCACCTTGAGCTGCAGGTGAGCTTTTTTTTTACCAGCTAAGCTGCTCTTATAGTAGCATAGCACCTGTTCGTGTGCAGAAAGAATTCAGCTAAAATCACTGATACACATATACTTTATTGTTGATTAGGGTGTAATTTCAATAAAATGTAAGTACACATGGGCAAGGTTCACACTGCCCAATCGTTGCATACCCTGTAAATACAGGATCACAATGCAACACAGGGGAAAGGTTGTATCATGCATTACATATTTCTTTCTCATTCACTCAAAACTAAAACATAGTTGTCAGTTTTAAGGTAAAATTCTGTAAATGGACCATAACCAGAGTGCCTGAAAGGTTATGCAATTGTAGTGGCATGCATGCACCCATGATAAAAACCTTATATTTTTACTAAAACCAGAACAGAAAGAAAAAATCTAACTATACTTAAAGGGGAACTGAAGAGAGAGGTATATGGAGGCTGTCATGTTTATTTCCTTTTAGACAATACCAGTTGCCTGGCAGCCCTGCTGATCCTCTGCCTCTAATACTATTAGCCATAGCCCCTGAACAAGCATGCAGCAGATCAGGTGTTTCAGTGGTTCAGACTTATAAGTCTGATCTGACAAGACTAGCTGCATGCTTGTTTCTGGTTTTAATCAGATACTACTGCAGAGAAATAGACCAGCAGGGCTGCCAGGCAACTGGTATTGATTAAAAGGAAATAAACATGACAGCCTCCATATAGCTCTCTCTTCAGTTCCCCTTTAAAGAGACACTGAAGCGAAAAAAAATATATGATATATTGAATTGGTTGTGTACTATGAATAATTACTAGAAGATTAGCAGCAAAGAAAATATTCTCATACTTTTATTTTCAGGTATATAGTTTTTTTCTAACATTGCATTATTCTATAATATGTGCAAATTACACAACACTCAGCATTTAAAATGATTCTTTCAGAGCAGTCTGTGAAGTAATGACCTCTCCTCTAGCAGAGGAAAAGTAAATAGTCCAGGAACAGTTGATATAATAAAAGTCAGATAAAAGCCCTCTCCATGACTAACTTAGTCGGAGAGCTTAATGGCTTGTTTGCATAGAGATAACTGGAGTTTCTCAACTCTTCCTGTACTGGAAACAATTAGGGCCTTTTTCCACTAGCCTGCGATTTGCTTCTGATCGCAAATCGCAAGGTACATTAAACTAATGGAAACTGCAGCAGCATTTTCCATTAGTGCGATCCGATTATTATGCGATTTTGGTCAAAGCGCAATAGTCGTCCTGCCGCGTTTTGTATGCGATTGAGCTGGACTATAATGAATATAGTAGCTCAATCGCAATCGCATGGTGGAAATTGAAACGCGATTGCGGTCGCAATCGCATTTCATAGTGGAAAAGAGCCCTTAGACTGATGTATCTGATCTTAATGTTTTATTTCTTAGCTGTACTACACATACAAATCATAATATCATAATTTTTTTTTCGCTTCAGTGTCTCTTTAAATGCATCCTGGTCTGACAACTCAGTTGTAATTACCAGGAAACCTACACTCCAACTTTGATTGGTCACGGACTGGCCAATTTTCGAACTTCCATGTAGCATAGGGACTTACTTACACAATCGGTTTACAGTATTAAAAATATAATGACCATTGTACTGCATTGACGTGGTAAAATTAGTGGATTGGTGGGGAAGTTGAGATTGAAATATTTGGACAGAAACAACATGGCCTCAATTCATTAAGCTTTATCAAACACTTAACCGAACTTACCTCATGGGTAAAATCTCATTTTGAATTCACTAGAATGTTACAAATTTATTGAATGTTTTATCGATAAAACGTTCAATAAATCTATAACACCGTAGTGAATTCAAAATGAGATTTTACCCATAAGATAAATTATCAAATTAGTGAATTGAGGCCCTTGTTCCTAATTTTGGTTCTGTACATTGCCACAATGGGCTTGATTCACTAAGCTGCGCTGCTACAGCATGAGTGTAGAGTGTTATAATGGCCTGAGCACGCTATGCAGCCATAGCGTGCGCAGTGAAATTTCGCTGTGCTTAGATATTGTAAAGGGCGCTCTTGTTACTCTTAACGAGTGCTCCACTAAACTCCGCCCGGAGCCCAGTAGCTTCAAAGTACGAGATTCCTGCACTTTGATTGGCCCTGTACTCGTACTGTGGCCACGACGTCCACCTGATCCCTTCCAGGCAGCAGTGGCGACACCCGCAAAGCTGGTCTGTCGCCGCAGTACACAGAAATTGCTACTGGTCATGTGCAGAATGCTCCCAGCAACAGCACAACTACGGAGGCGCAGCTCGAGGCCGCGCATGCTGCTGGCCGGAGGGGATCAGGAGGACATCATGGCCACAGTACAAGTCCAGGGGGCTGGAAGCAGTCCCAGGTAAGTTAAAAAAATGTTTTTATTTCACTTAAGCTTCCCTTTAAGCCTTTGTCTAATTTTAGAATGAGCAGATGTTTTCTGTATGTACAGTGCTCCCCTTTTAAAACGACACAGAAATCAGTACAATACTGTCTTATAATACATTTTTTATTAGAAAAAAAAAATCACATATAATACAATAAGCGTTTGAAAATTGGTTAACGTTTCTTCCATGTAAATTTCCTTCGAGCACCTTCCTGGCCAGGCTTTTTCCGTTCCCGATTGCGTGGATCTACAGTGAGGAGTCCAGCTGAAAGACACACACCAATATATTAAGTTAAATCAAATCCAGGGAGCAAAAATATTCATGCTACAAGAAATCTGTGGAGGAAAAAAGGTTCAGATGTCTTTCATGATCAGCGCCTTCATTTACATGCAATTCTTATGCAGGTGTACTCACTTACTGAACTCTACATCCTGGGAAATTTCATCTAACGTAGATCTTCATCTTCTAGTGCGGGCAGCCCCCGGGCGTTCCCATTCATTAAGTCTCCGTGTCAATGATAGCCGGCATCAATGAGATGCCGCGATCATTGTAACAGAACGAAGTAACACGTCCACGCATTACTTCCTGTTTACGTACTTATAGTACACTAATAGGAAATAATCTTGTGGCCAAATAGTAAAATTACACCAAAATACATTTATTTTAATAAAAAGACCCACACTTACAATTAAAATCAACACCTTCCCTCCCACACTATTCCATAGTACCCAAATGTTTTTTGTTTTTCTGCTAAAAAATGTAATTAAAAAAAATACAGTTACCTTAGGGACTGAACTATTTTAATATGTATGTCAAGAGGGTATTTTATTGTTATTTTTTAATTTATGGGCTTGCAATTAGTGATGGGACGCAAATCTGAAAAAAAATGCACCTTTATTTCCAAATAAAATATGGGCACCATACATTGTACTAGGCAAATATTTTAAATGTTGTAATAACCGGGACAAATGGGCAAATAAAATGTGTGGGTTTTATCCACAGTACAACGTTTTATTTTAGAACTACAATGGACGAAAACTGACAAATAATGAATTTTTTTCTCCATTTTTTTTCTTATTATTCTCATTTAAATGCATTTAAAATAAAATAATTCTAAGCATAACGTACCTCCCAAATACAGCCTTATTGGTGGCAAAAAAAACACACCAAGATATAGATAATTTTGTTGTGATTAGTAGTGATTAAATTGACAAAAGAAAGGGAGGAGCGCTGAAAGGTGACAATTGCTCTGGTTCTAAAGGGGAAAAACCCCTCAGTGGTCACGTGTACTACATCTACCATGTGGTACAGATGTGGTACACATGCTAGATGGCACTTGACTGAGGTCAAGTGCCGAGAATTCAATGTGTGTTCTGAGACCCCTGGACTTTTAGCAACAACTAAGCCTGACCCCTCCTCTCTCTGCTTGCCAGAAGCCGCTCCATTGTTCAGTAGTACCATTGTCCCTCCTCCACCAAAACAGAAATGTTGCTCAGCTGTATGTAGTTGTGGGGCACATCTCTACACCACACATGCACTTCAGTGTTGCCGGAAGGATTAACATTGAGTGTGCAGTTGCTCTTAGTGGTGCTGCGGGTAACCCATTAGATTGTGAGCCTCTAATTAACTATAAGTTATACAATTTGATCATGGTAGGCTGTACATTTTAGTGTAATATGTCCTGGTGTAATTTATACTTTAATGCACTACTAGCAGCAAAAAATGAGCAAAGGTTTCACGTGCATGATCATGCACACTGTGCATCAGAAAATGTGTATTTTAACATGGTTTATAGTGTGAATAAAGCCTTAGAGATTCTATTGGGGAAGTCCAATAGCGAATAATCTGTGCACAAAATTATTTACTGAAGCGAACACCCTCCTTTGTTATACCAGGTTGAGTGCTAGTTGTGTAATGTTGTCCAGTTTCTGGAGCTCTGCACATCCATGCAGATAAATCATTCGGGTACAGCCTCTGTATGAAAGCGCTGCCATGTCTCCCACTGTACAAATTGAACATAAGTATACCTGTGGCTAGCTGCATTAATTGCTTCAATCTGTATTCAAAATCTGTTAGATTAGAATGAGTAAATAATTGCATCTGTTTTGCATTCAAGGCACGTATTTAGCCCCAGAGGGGCTCTGCATGCCTATGTTGGTGTTCATTTCAGGTGCAGCCTTGTGCGCTGTCATTTGTCTGCCTGCTTGATGAAATGTGTATACCATTTCTGATCAGCAGCACAAGGAAAAAGTATGTTTTTAATGTTAGGTCTTCCCCGTGAGGGTCCGTCATTGCCGTGTGGAAGACCAATAGGGAATAATCTGTGCACAAATTATTTACTGAAGCTAACACCCTCCTTTGTTATACCAGTTTGAGTGCTAGTTGTGTAATGTTGTCCAGTTTCTGGAGCTCTGCACGTCCATGCAGATAAATCACTCGGGTACAGCCTCTGTATGAAAGCGCTGCCATATCTCCTGATGTACACTTAGAGATTCAAAGGTGACTGCACATTAAAGGTTCACTATGATGGAAAACTACAAAAAAATTAAACTACTGTACATACACATGCAAGATGATGCATATTTATCCCTGACCTCCCCTCCTTCCCCCTCCCAATGTTTCGGTGATTGTCAGTTTACTCTATTTCTCTCTATATTGCACAACATGCACCTTCATTTTTTTTTTCCCAGTGTAGCTCTCACTTAAATACAGTGGCAGATATATAAATAAAAATCATGGGGCCCAAAACAAAATTTTGATCCCCCCCAACTAGAAGAAAATTATAAGGTATCTTTGTGTCCCGGTACCTTTGGCACAGCTTCACTAAATGAAGCAACATCAACATCCCATTAAACTTGACTCGGCTAATTGGGACTTGTAGACCCAGTACAGGTACAGGTACAGGTTGTTTATGCATTCAAAGGACAACTGTAGTGATAAGAATATGAAGGCTGTCATATTTATTACCTTTTAAAGAGTAACCGTTAGGCATAAAATACTAAATTAATTCTCTACTGCAGGCTATTAAATTGATACAAAGGATGCTAACCAGGCAATTCAAAAGTTTGAAATCAACCTTACTTTTTTCCAAATGAGCTTTTCTCTCCCCATGCCCCCAGGCTCTAACAGCGTACACAGACGCAAAAGAGAAGTGACATGCATGCTGGATCAGCCTGATTGGCTGAAGCCTCTGTCACTCACCTCTCTGCGCTGCGATTGGCCTCCTGGTCTCCCCTTCACTGTGGTGGATCCAGCTGCTGTTAGAGCACAGGGAGGGAGGGCCAGAGGCCATCTCTTGTCACTGTCCTCTGCCCCCCTCCTCCAGTAGCATGTCCGTTCCTTCTCCGCCCGCCTGCTGCATCTGCCGCCACATTCCCCCTCTTTCCTACACTGATCAATGGGAAAGGATAAAGGCTGCGCACACAGACTCACGTAATAAAGGTTCTAGGCACTGCAGTTCCCGTCTATAGTCTCTGCACTACTGCCGGCGGTAGTGCGGTAATTATCTACTTACATATGTGGGGGGTTTTTTTTGGGGGGGGGGGAATATTTTTGCTAATAGTTTCTCTTTAAACAATACCTGTTGCCTCGCAGCCCTGCTGGACTATTTGGCTGCAGCAGGTCAGCAGTGTCTGAATCCCACACACAATCACAATCTTGACAGATCTGACAAAGTCAGAAACACCTGATCTGCTGCATGCTTGTTCAGGGTCTTTGGCTGAAGGTATTAGGGCACAGATAAAGCATGATAGCCAGGCAACTGGTATTGCTTAAAAGGAAAGAAATATGGCAGCCCCCCATCCCTCTCACTTCACTTGTCATTTAAAGCACACCTGTAACAAAAAAACAAAACAAAAACAAAAAACAGCCCCTAGATCCTAATGAGGCGTCCCATGTCCTCTGTAACCTTGGGGATCCAATGCTGGCTCCTCAAAAACAGTGCACTGCGCAGGTGCAACAATATTAACCTACTGTGATTCAGCACAGGCGCAGTAGTGGCCTTCCGATGAGCTTGTAAAAAGTTGTAGTTTTACCAAAATAAAAATGGTAAAAACAATTGCATCAGTGTATTTCCTTCTCACAGACTGCAGCTTCCTGCTCACTTCACATCTGTCTGAACCACTTCCAAAGAAGTCACATTGGCAAACAAGGGGCGGTATAGCTCTATAAAGTGAAGCTCTGTCTCCCTGCTGACCCAAGTCAGGAAGCATAATTTGGGATTTGCATGCATGTGGGATTTCCTTGTGTAAGAGCGGTTGCAGCTCACTGTGCAGATGTGACATACTTGCACAGGCGCAGTACACAGCCGCGCTCATGCATGAAGAGGAGGCCATGACATAATAAGCCCTTTCATCTCGCCTAGGGTACCCTTTAATGATGAATAGAAAAGCATCCATTGTATGCGGAAAAATAAAAATCTCACTTGTGGGGTTGGCAATCCCTGTGCAAGTACATGGAGGGCTACTTCTGCAGGTCAACATTCCACAGTCTACCTACAGCTCAAGGAAAAAGGGCAGCTCAGTGTGAAACACGTTTTGGACAGTGAAGAAAACCGGGTTGCAAGACGGATAAAAGATGCTATCTATGCCAAACTGGATAAAACATGACTTCGTCCCAATGTTTGTCTACATATTTTGTAGACAATGGACTGGTAATCCAGAGCATTGTTCTCTCTACATACTCTGTCCACTGAGTGACATCACCGCTATCACTCTACCCAGTCATATCACCTGTGGGATCGGAAACCAATTGCCGACAGCAGACACGCCTCATAAGTGTGTACAAGGCCTCAAACAATTAATATTTACATAATGGATTCAATCAGCTAGACATCTGGCTGAATTAAAAGATCACCAGTATTTATAAAATTCCTAAAATCTCCTTTACCCAGTAAAACTGAAGTCACTCTGTAGACATAATGAAACCTCTTCAGGGACAGAAAAAGGTGTCCACTCAAAGTATCGTAATTTTTAGTTGAATATACTAGACCTGGTTAAATGTTATCTTCACATAGAAAAAGTTTTATTTATTGCTGCTTCTCTCCTTGTTAGAGACATTTAAACACTTCCTCTTAGAGCAGAAAGTTTTACCAGGCAACAGTAGAATCCAGTAAAAGAGATTTTTACCTCTTTCAAAATTATGGCTTGATTCATGAACTGCCTTGCTAGGCGCAGTTCACCAGAACTACCGATGACAGCCCACATTGGTTAATTCTCACAACCCCCTAGCGAGTGTTGCTAGCATAATGTGTGTTGAACCATGTGATACCGTAATGCTTGCATTAGTTAATGTGGGTTGTGATAATTAGGCAGCGTGTGTTAAACAGTCATCGGTAGTGATGGTTAAATAGGCATAAGGCCCTATGTATTCATTGAAATAGACATTTTTCCTGGAGCTGAGCTTAAAACTCCCAAGTATTTCCCTGTTAAAAAAGTGCTCCTGGGGAGCGATGGCTAAGCAGGAAAGGGAAATATCCTGACATCAAGGTCAACTAAGATCTAAATACTTTTTGTAAACTCATATTTAGTTCTATAGCAGATTGCCTAACCTTAGTAACACTTGCTACGTCATTTTCCTGACATTTACACTGGATGGTCGCTCCTCGGGCTGACCTCCCGTGCTTATATGTGGAACTTAGTGTGACCAAGCGTCCAGGAGGATGAGAAACGGCCATTGCTCGCCTTCATTCAGTGCCCGCTACCCCACCTCCACTGCACCAGGCTGCCATGAACACCAACACTCATGGCTATTACTATGAGCGATTCCAATGTAAGGCTACGTTTCCACTGTAGCGTAACATTTTCGCCTGCAAAAAATCGTATAAGATTTTTCTGATTGGTGAAAATTCGCATGTAAATTTGTACGCGTTTTTATGCGAATTTTCGTACGCGAAAATTCGCATTGGTTACATATGCATAATCTGCCTAGTAACAGCTTAGTCATGACTGCTGACAACTTCCTGTAACCATGGATCTAATGTGAATTTTTGGGCAAGTAACGCGAAAATGCGCACTGCCTATACAAAGCATTGTATGCGAATCGTACGCGATGTCCGAAAAAATGATACAGGACCTCAGATTTTTTCACACGGACGAAAATTCGCATAGAGTGGAAACGGCTGCATTGACTAACATTAGTTTTAAAATCTATGCGAATTTTCTGAGCAGAAAAACTGACACAAAACGCACAAGTGGAAACCTAGCCTAAGGCTGCCTTTGAAGATGCAATAAATCACTGTCGCATATGGAGGGATTGGTACACGTTTTTCTTTCTCTCCCTCTTCCTATGAAGTTTACCTCCCGTGCTTATATATACCTCGTACTCTGTACTTTCTTATTGGCAATCACCAATGGTACTCCCAATAAACCTTTTTTTCCCCAAAGAACCCCATCTAGCACACTAGCGCTTTTATACACTTTCTCAACAAAATTTGTTCTTTTTTAGTTTGTTAGTATTTTTGTTTTTATGTTTAGCGGTTTTCTGTGTTCAAGAAAATGATAAAAAGGCTTATAAGAGGGAACTGCTCCCTTTCTCAGCCCAAGTATTGTACTTGCCACTTAGATTTTGCAGTTGTTGTACAAAAAAACACAACTAAGTATTACTTGTGCTGTTTATATGTTTCAATAGGTTTTGTTTTTTTAGAGGTTGTAATAAAAAGTAGTGTCTCCCCACCTTGTCTCATGGCCTCCACTTGATACTCTGAGACAAAGCTGAGCAGTGCCCGGGAGATGGCAAGGCGAATAGCTCCAACTTGTGACGCTCTTCCTCCTCCAGAAACTGTGCACTCGGTATCGTACGTCAGGAGCTTGCCTACAAACTGGAATGGGAACATAAGCTGCTCCCTAATGAAAAAAAGCAAACCATACAATTAATATACATTTTAAAAAATGAAATCTTAGTAAAGCAAGCACACCTATAAATCCTTTTTTTCCTCAGCATCTACTCACACTAAAAGGGTAAACTGTCAAAAACATGTTAAGTCTGCCAAATATCTGACCATTTCATGTCATATCATATGACTTCCAAATGTCCACAAGGAATTAAGGAGCTGCAAAATAATAAGTGTATGCTTGCCAAGTTCTAAAAACACAAAAGACAGCAAAGCTTGCCATAAGCATGTGTGGCCAGGCAGCATGTCACTCCTGTCAAGAGTGCATTGCTCGATTAGCACCTCCTGACAGAGCAGATTACTGACACACCATTACCTTTCTGAGCATACTTCCATTTCTCGCTGGGGTTTGGAGTTGTCTGACTGACATTAGGAAGATAGCAAGTGTAATTAAAAAAATAAAATAATGTTTTATACAGCATGCTCTATTTACATGTACACCAATTTAGCAGTACACAAATATTCTAAATGGTGCACGTTTCAAGACAGATTTATGAGCCTCTTTCACACAGCTAAGGAAACTACAAAGGCATGGACAGAAGATTTTGTGTGAACAAAGATACAAGGCATTTCCTCTTTTTTTTCAATAGGGGGTGCTGGAGAAACACCCAGTCAACAGAAGTACAGCAGCTGGATGCGTTTAAAAGTATGAAGAAAAAAAAAGAAAGAAAAACAAACAAGTCTGCTTTCCATAGAAGACTTAACGGTCACCATAAATTCATCTTTCTCCATTACCTGCTGATTTGCCATAGGAATACTGTAGTTCTAAAAATGTTTTGTGCAGGTTGAGATCACAGTTTTACTTCAGATCTGAGACTGATGAAGCAACAGGCAAACAATTTGTAGAATGTGTTACTCTGGACTCCACAAAAGCTTTAGAATTGGAAATGACAATACTATTGCCTGGTACAACGGCTAGCAATTTCCTGTAAGATCGACAGGTCAAATCGATCATTTCAAACAGGTTCGATCAGATTTCCAATCTGTTTTCCGATTACTTCTATACAATGGCCTCAATTCACTAAGCTTATCTCCTGTCTTTAATAACTCTTCTAGAGTTGTTACCATGGTGATAAGGCATGTAGTATTCAGGAAACATTTTACCTCAGGCAAACCTAAAGTTAACTCTTCTGTCTTTAAGTTAACTCTTCAATCCTTAAAATAACTCCAGAGTTAAAGACAGGCTGTTCATTAACTGCGTGTGAAAATAACTACAGATGAGGTAACTTAACTACAGAGGAGGTAAATTAACTACAGAGGAGGTAAATTAACTACAGAGGAGGTAAATTAACTACAGAAGAGGTAATGTAAGGAATGAAGAGATAAGATAACTCTCTTACTGTGTGGAGGTAAGCTTTCTCTTGCCTTATTATCTCCAGCATGATCTTAGTGAATTGAGGCCAATATCAATCAGAAAGTTATTGGACCTGTCGGAAATCGATTCGACCCATCGATCTGACAGGAAATTGCATGGTGTGTACAAGGCATAAAGAGGTAACATTTCACAAAAAGATAGCAGATATATTTATTTTAACAATAGGTGGTACACTTAGTCTCTGAGGACTGATACACACACACAAAAAAAAGATAAAAGCTAAGCATAGAAGGCAATAAAAGAGCTGTGAATGAGGTTTTATCCTGGGGTTGTGCATTGGTAACTGCTATTTTACCTGTCTTGCAGTACTGAGAAATAGTCCACATAATCATTTCCATTTATGATTATGTTTCCTTTTCCATTGTCTTTAAGCACAACTGATGCCGCTGAGGTTTTTCTACGGCCTAAAAAAAAATAAAAGCATTGCATTAAGGTTGTGAAACCAGAACATACAAGCAAAACAGTGTGGCTTTTCTGAAAAGCATCAGCCCTGAGCTAAATGAACTCTAACATGCAGGAGGTAAAGCAAACCTGATACTGCCATCAGAATTGTAACAGAGACCGGAGGCCGCACTTTTCAACATGGATGAACAGAGGATCTGGCATCAAAATCTTGTAACATCTTTACGGGACATGAGCATGTGAACTGAGACTGCCTGGAAGGAACATGGATTAGGATTTCCCAAGGTTCTCTGGGATTTATTAAAATGTAGTGGTGCATGTTGCAGTACACTTGCCCTAAGACACGATTTACCGACCTGAGGAAGCGGGTTGACTCCTGTGAAATGCGTGTATGGGTTCATTTTTTTTACATAAATGAACTACCTATTTTTAACTCAAAACCATGAGTCCTCCTTTAGGTAAGTTCTTCTTACTTTTCAAACTGTTTTTAAGTGATATTTTTGGGGCACCTCCCTCCAATATTATGTTATGACCCCCTACGGGGTTGTTTATCAGTTTGGGACGCTAACGGTCTCACCCTTTAGTGACCCAAACTACACTTTTTCTGGGGAGCAACCGGTTTCAAGACTGTCATTCGTAAAAGTGTTACCGTATACATCAAACCTAAAGCTTATACACCATGGTTGCCGTTCTGGATTTATGATTACCGGGGGCTCCTGGTCTCTCCTGTGCTTTCTTCCTCTTTCTGGAAAATCCAAAGTTTTTTTTTAGAATTGCAACCTTCACCATGGTCCTGCATGATTCAGATGGTTGCATAATTTTCCCAATTTCAGAAAAGTTTAATATATCGGAGCCAGTTTTGAAGGTTCCCTTAGTTTACTGCCAGTTTATTACTGCTGTCTGTGTCCACATTGATCTCACTTCCTGCGTTTTCTAACACTCATTAGGTCAAAGAGTAAGAAGTTGATTGTTCACCACACAGATTGTCAGCTTGATGAAAGTCAAAGCCTAGCAATTGTTTTTTGTGCTAGTATGTTTTAAAAATCTTTTAGAGCAAAGAATACTGAGTTTCATACCACTTTAACCACTTAAGTACCAGAAGTCGCTGCCTTCTTAAAGTGGAAGTGAACTCAGAACTCCTCTCTGCTCTAAAAGATACACAACAGCATAATAACTTTTAACCAAAAATATTTTTTTCATCATTTTATCTTCATTTTATATCAGCTTTAGTTACAGCTGATATAAATCCTACAATAACTCTGCACAGTTTCTACCTTCTGATTCATAAAAAAAGACACATTGTTAGCAGCCTGTGCTTTCAAATGGGCTTATCTGCCATAGGCAGTCATGTGACACGGGGGGAGGGGGGGAGAGAGAGATCAAATTACAACTAGTGATTAGACACAAATGAGGGGGAATTAAACAGGCTAAACTCTTTAAATACATACAGGGGGCATTTCTGTTATGTTTTCCTTGTGTCCAGTGCAAGAGTTCAGGCCCACTTTAAAGATCAGAGACCGCTGGTCCAGAAATTGACGAATCAACGCAAATATCCGCCGCTACCGACATCCACACCGCACACACAGAGCCTCAGGCCACCCATTCTGCCATCTCTATGATGGCAGAGCTCGGTGAGCCGGTCAGGAGCCACTTTCATTGGCTCCTGACCGGCTCACAGGCTCTGCTGTCATAGAGACGGCAGGGCGAGTGAGCTGCGAGGTGGAAACAGCGACGAGATCGGCGGGAGCGAAGAAAGCGGCAAGAATGTGCGGCGGCAGTGATGTGAAATCTATGCCCTGGCAGGTTTTACAGCATCAAAACAGGACGATCGTTTCAATCACCGCTGTGGTTAAGGATATCTGCAATAAAGCTGCCAGGGTCTTTCTATCTATAAACTGAGAATGCTTAATCATGTACTTAATAGTTTTATTGCAGAGTATGCAGCAGTGAAAGCTGCTTGTGAGCGCAGCAGCCTGCTTCACTGACACCCATTTTCTCCCAGTTGAAGAGCAGTCTTGCTCCTACTGATTTGTATATGGATGCATGTGCATCCTAATACAAGTGAATGGGAGCTAGATTGTGATCCTTCCAGGTGGAAGCTGCTGTTACTGCATCACGCCACCTTACTCCAAAGAGACATTTGCCATTTCATGCTCTGCAATAAAACCAGTTCTTATTTATTTTTACCCAAACCGTGCAAGATTTAGCAGTTAAGTATAGTTTTAGTAGTCACAGTTTATGGATGGAAAAACCTGGCAGTCATATTGCTGATAGAGTTCAGCACCTCTATCCAGTAAACATTTTACTTGATCTTCTGCCCGTCTTCCTTACCAGTACACCATCAATAGCACAAAAGACATTACAAAAAAGCCCCCAAATAACATAACTTTTATGGAAAAGTTGCATAGGTGTTGCTGCTCCTTCTGCCATAATAATAAGTAAGCCTTCTGTGGAAAATTTAAGGACACTAACCTGAAAGGAGAAAGCCCAATGCCCACCCTCCCATGAAGACCCCTGCTTGTCCCTTTGTCTCTGCACTTCAGGTCTCTTCTACCATTGCGTGTCTTCATTGTGTTCAGAAAGAAACTGTCTTCAGTACCATCTTTCATGTCACTTCCAGTTATGGTATTGGTAAGCGTCAATCAGAGCCACTCCTCTTACTGCCCATAGTGAAGCTTAGCAGAATTGGCAGAATATCTTGGAAGAAACATGTGGAGGGGCACTGGAGAGAGGAGACCTGAGGAGGAAATACACGGAGGTCCAGGGACCAGTGGGAGTCTATTACTGGGGAGGTGGACATGTCTTTCTTTGGAAAAGTTGATCTTTAGTCTAAGCCCAAAGCTCTGCTTTAAATCTTGGCAATCATGCAGCAGAATATTTGAATCAAGAATACATGTATTATTTTAATTTATAGCATCAGGTCTGAGCAGTAACTGGGGACTTTTCATGCAGTATAGACAGTCAACATAACATAGCACTTATAAAAAAATATATCACAGCATAAAGTACTCTTCTGCTTCAGGCACAGAAGGCAAAATGAAATGAAACGTGTCCCAGAAAAGAAGAAGAAACCTGGACTTCATAGGTATACAAGCAAAAAGGGCGCCTGGAAATTTGTTCAGTGGAAATAGCCATCAGTAGAATATCGGTAACTTTACCAATATTCTACTTTTTTTTTGCAGTGCTTATTTACTATAGCTACCGTATATACTCGCATATAAGCCACGGTACCAACTTTTCCCTCAGAAACCAGGAAAAAGTGATTGACTTGCGTATAAGCCCCCACCCCAGTATAGCTCTCTCCACAGTAGCCAGATGTGCCCCCAGTACAAGTCAGCCCCCCTTCCCATAGCCAGATGTTCCCCAAGGATGATACAGCTGTCTCAAAATGCCACTAGATGGAATCATAGATATGCGACACAGTGATTTCCACACAGTAAGAATCCCCAAACATTGCGCCGCTGACACAGTGCTGGCACACTCTGCTCCACAAGCCAGGGGACACAGGTAGACTTGAGTAGTGCACTGTGCACACCATGTTGCTGGGCATGGACACAGCAGGGAGCCAGCTGGCAAGAGCAGGATTACTAGTGTGCGATCCTTAAGCTCCTCTGCCAGTAACAAAACCTGCTTCACCATTTGTTCTGCTCCACTGACTCGCATATAAGCCGAGGGGGTAACTTTTCAGCACATTTTTTTTTGTGCTGAAAAATTAGGCTTATACGTGAGTATATAAGGTAAACCTAACCCTACTCACACAGAACCCTCCTTCCTAACCCTAATCCCCCCTCCAATGCCCTAATCACAACCTCCCTCCCCCGATGCTCTAACCTTAAAAAACAAAAACACAGATGCCTAATCTTAAGAGACTCCACACCAATGCCTACCCTAAAGGCTCATACACACATCAGACCATAGTCTTTGAAAAATGAAAGATCACAGATCAATTTTACCCCCTTCCATGTTGTATGAGAGCCATACTTACACAGTCTATTCTATTGAGCTGAACTCCCCATCAGACAGAAATCTTTGCAAGATGCTGCACACAAAGATGCTGTACACATTCAAAAGATCAGTATCTGCAAAAGATCTGTTCCTGCAAAAGATCCGTTCCTGCCAAATGCATTCATAGTCTATGATATCTGCAGATCATCATACACACCTTGTTTAACAGACATTCATCTGCAGATCAGATCCACCAGGATGAATTTTCAGATCTGCAGATGACTGTCTGATCTGCAGATGAATGTCAGTTAAACAAGGTGTGTATGATGATCTGCAGATCTCATAGACTATGAATGCAATTTGCAGGAACGGATCTTTGGCAGGAACAGATCTTTTGTAGACACTGATCTTTTGTGTCTGTACAGCATCTTTGTGTGCAGCATCTTGCAAAGATTTTTTTTCTGATGGGGAGTTCAGCTCCATAGAAAAGACTGTGTAGGCATGGCTCTCATACTACATGGAAGGGGATAATATTGGTCTGTGATCTTTCATTTTCTAAAGACTATGGTCTGATGTGTGTATGTGGCCTAAGACTAGAGATGATCAATGGGATGCAAATAGTTTGTGGAGCTGGAGTTACAAATAGCGGGTGCAAGCCCCTACTACTTGTACCAGCCCATTATTTTTGCCTATAGCCAAAATGACTATGGGCGCCTATGGCAGTGCCAAGACTTTCTCCCAGCATACCTACAACTGCAGTTGAAAATAACTTATAGTTCCAAACATACAAACTGCATGTCAAAATGATCAATGGTTCCAAACACATAAGCCATGGAAAGCTTGTTTTTTCTGTAAGTTGGCCACACCTCTCCTACCCCTGTATAGGTAATGTTACGGATGGTTCCAGGGATCGTTTGCAAGCACATCAGTAACCCTGGAACATACAGTTGTTTTGACTTGCAGTTTTTATTCCACAAATCCTAGGGTCAGCTATTTATGAACTTGATACTTGTTCTGATTCTCAGGCTTACTTTACCACTTTGCATCCAGACCTTGTTTCCCCTTATGGACCAGAACAGTTTTGACTTTTAGCTATATCCCTATTTAATCAACAATAACGTTATCCCTACTTATGACACCTAAAAGATATATACAGTATATTGTTTTTTTTTCAAGACAAACTAGGCTTTCATTGGGAAGTATTTTCCACAAGCCCCTCATCCTTATCACCAATACTCAGCCCAATTACCTAATTTACTAATGAATATGACTTTGTAAGATAATCCCTGTAAGAGCAAGAACACAATGGAAAAGTTGCACAGCCTGTTATCTGTGCATTGCATCACATACAATGAATGTGAAGCATACAATGAAAAGTATACTTAATTTCACTGTTAATGTGTGCGTTCTGTGTTAACGCATTGCATGTGAAAAAGAGAAGATTGCACATGTCAATGAAGATTTCCTTTATTGTTGGACATATCCAAAACATCCAGGGCAAACATCGGGTAGCTGACATGTTTCGGACTAACTGTCCTTAATTATAAGCTATGATTAAGGACAGTTAGTCCGAAACATGTCAGCTACCTGGTGTTTACCCTGGATGTTTTGGATATGTCCAACAATAAAGGAAATCTTCATTGACATGTGCGGACCCTCTCTTTTTCACCTGTGATTTCTGGATTTGCTGACCAGGTCCTGCACTGTTGTGGAGTTTGGTGGGATGCAGCGGTGTTCACTCTACACTAAATTAACGCATTGCATGCAGTGCCTTGGGATGTTGCACGCCGTTAGATCACGCTGGTCACACTGTGAGCATCGCATACGTTTTGCATTGCGACTTTCTTTGTTACAATGCACCTGTTCTGTTGCTAGGCCATGCCCTACTGTGAACGTAACCGTAGTGCGAGTTGCTCCATTTAGAGCAGGGGTCCCCAACCTGTGGTCCGCAGCCCACTGCTGGTCCGTGGGACGTTTGCAGTTGGGCCGCGGGACAGTCCGCTTGAATGCTTCAATGTTAAGTATAGGAAAGTGGAAAATCTCTCTGAAAAACGGTAGAACAGAGCGATTTTCCAAGCATTTTTGTTACAGAAGCTGTTCAGTTCCAGCTCTACTGTAACAAAAAATAAAAAACGCTGCACCAAATGCTCCAAAAATCACCAGGCATGATTAGAAAATCGCCAAGCACATGCCTAGAATCGCTCTGAAAACTCACTTCAAAAAGCGCAGAGCGTTTACGATTACGCTAGCGCTTTTTGGTGTGCACTGGCCCTTACATGCAAATCACCTTCATCAGGGAAAGAGAAGTGGAGGCTATCAATCAATGAACAATTCGCACAGATTTTCAAGGGATCCTATTTGACAACTGTCTTCTGGGTGGAGCCAATTAGAAATGTGATTCTCACAGCCATGCAGGAGGACGGAGGGTGCTCATACAGTAATTTCTGCATGAAGATTCATGATATAATGAAAGGAATTTCTAATAAGAATAGACTGCATTTTAGCTCGCCAACATGGAAGCCAGTAGTGTCCTAGTTCTGTGACTGGAGTTACACTTTACATAAAAGAAATAAGAGTCAGAGCTGCTGATTCTCACAAAACTAGAGAAACAAGTGACAAAGTCTTGGAAGAATTACCTTCGGCTGTGCTGAATGCTCTGCCATGCTCATCATACTGCAGTGGGTTAACAATCTGTTTCTTGCTCTGAATTTCCAGCTTCCTGCTGTATTTGTACACATACTCCTCCTCAACGCTGCTGTGTGGCAGGCTTACCAAGCGTTCCATCGTTTGTATAAAATAGTGGTACTGCAGGCAAACAAAAACTCATTAGGAGGTGTCAGTGTAATTGCTATAGTCCTAGGCTTGAGCTTGGCAGAGCAGGCCTCTCATTGACATTCCCTGTCAGACTGACACTTTGGCATATGGATGTTCATTTTCAAACAGTGTGAGACAATACATTTCTATGCTCCACAAAATCCCCCAGACCTATTTTGCAGACAACAATGAATCAAAGCAGTTTTAAGCTACTCCTTTGTAATTGAAGGGATCTTGTCACAAACCGCTGCAAATTATATGAGCCTTCAAGAATTTCTCTCCACTTGCCAGCTGATTAAATTTGCATTTTCTTTTGGCACTTCTTACAGATGGTGTTTAAGAAGGCTTCCCACCTTTAAGACCTTACTAGATTTACTAAGTCTTTACAAAGGAACTATATTACTTTGTCTTAAAATTGACTATTCACTATGAATAGCTCTAAATATGGATTATGTATTTAATTCCAGTATTTCCATTGTATGCTAGAATATCTCTCACCATACCTCAAATGGGCACAATCTAAATACAATCAGATAATGTATATTAACAGCAATCGGAAAATTGGATATTTACAGCAAAAATACACAAAAGTCAGTCAAAACATTAACCACTTCGCGTCCCTGGTGTTTTCCCTCTAAAAATCTTGAGCAGTTTTCTATATTTCACACTCCTCCCATTCATAAGCCAATAACTTTATCAATACTTATCACACATAAATGATCTATACCTTGTTTTTTGGCCACCAATTAGGCTTTCTTTGGGTGGTACTTTTTGCTAAGAATTATTTATTTTGTATGCATTGTAAAGGGAATAAAGAGAACAAAAATGAAAAAAGTCGTTATTTTTCAGTTTTCAGACCTTACAGTTTGAAAATAAAAAGTGTTACCGTAGATAAAACCCACGCATTGTATTTGCCCATGTGTCCTGTTTATTTCAACATTCAAATTATATTCCTAGTACAATGTATGGCGACAATATATTATTTGTAAATAAAGGTGTATTTTTTTCAATTTTTTCGCATTGTACTTTATCAGTAATTACAAGCCGTATTTGACAAAATAACAATAATTTACCCTCATGGCTTACATATTCAAAAAGCTAAATGCATTTATTAGCTCCCACCCCGTAGTTAGCCAGATGTACCCCTTTATTCCCCTCCACCATACCCCCCCCCCCCCCCATATATAACCAGGTGTGCTACTTTATTACCTCTGCCCCCCCACAGATAGCCAAGTGTGCCCCTTTATCGCCCCCTCCCGGTATAAACAGACAGATTTGCCCTTTATTAGTCCCTCCCCATATAAAAAGTCAGATGTGCCCCTTTATTAGCCAGATTCACCCCTTTGTCCTCCCACCCCCATTGATAGCCAGGTGTGCCCCTCGCTTCTTCCCCCCCAACAGATAGCCAGATGTACCCCTCTATTCCCACACTTCTCCATGGATAGCCAGGTGTGCCCTTTTTCGCCCCCAGTATAGCCAAATGTGCCCCTTATTAGCTCCTCCCCCCAGTGTCAACACATTGATATGCCCGTTTGACCCTGCCATGGACAGCCTGGTGTGCATATTTATTCCCCCTCCCTCCACATAGATAGCCAGGAGTGCCCCTTTGCTCCCCCCCACCCTCATAGCTAGCCAGGTATGCTCCTTTGCCCCATAGATAGCCAGGTGTGCCTCTATGCCCCCTCCCCCCCATAAATGATAGGTTTGCCCTTTAAATCCCCTAGCTTTATGTGCTGTAGTGATACACACACCACACACCCTCTCCAAACAACCCCCCCCCCCCCATGCAGCAATCAGGTAGCAGGCACCCCCCCTCCCCCGCCCGATCCCTTGTACTGAGGCTTCTTCCCCATGCAGCAATCAGGTAGCATGCACCCCTCCCCCGCTCGATCCCTTGTACTGAGGCTTCTTCCCCATGCAGCAATCGGGTAGCAGGCACCCCCCCCCCCCCCCGCCCGATCCCCTGTACTGAGGCTTCTTCCCTATGCAGCAATCGGGTAGCAGGCACCCCCCGCCCGATCCCCTGTACTGAGGCTTCTTCCCCATGCAGCAATCGGGTAGCAGGCACCCCCCACCCAATCCCCTGTACTGAGGCTTCTTCCCCATGCAGGCAGTATTAGCAGCATGTAAACAACATACCTCACCTCGTTCCAGCGCGATCAGCCTCCCCTCTGTGCATCACCGCTACCTGTGTCATTATGCCGAATGGATCGGGTCCCGCCTTTAAGGCGGGACCCAATCCGTTCAGCATAATGACACAGGCAGCGGTGATGCACGGAGGGGAGGCTGATCGCGCTGGAACGAGGTGAGGTATGTTGTTTACATGCTGCTAATACTGCCTGCATGGGGAAGAAGCATGGGGAAGAAGCCTCAGTACAGAGGATCGGGCGGGGGGTGGGAGGATCAGACCCCAGGAAGGGGTTCCTTAATTAGTCTAGATGGATTATGGAGGTTAATGAGCCCAGGTGCGTGCTAGCACGCACGCACGCTGTGCTCATTGAAGTGCAGTGACTTATATTCACGTCATGTGGCTTTCAGGAGCCACTTAAGATGACGTGAATATACTGTATGCAGGATGGGAACTGGTTAAGGCAGTATTCACCGTGGGATGTTGCGTTTTAGTGCAACGTTAAAGTGGCAACGTGTCTGCGTTAAGAGGTAACACACTGCAAGCAGTGAGTTACCACAACGCAACATTTTTTTAATGGGAATTTAATGTTGCACTGTAAACGTCCCATAAGATTAGCATTGCAGTGCGGTAAGCTGCGTTATAAGACTTTACAATGTGTGACCATAACGACTCGCTGTGAATGTGACCTAAAAGCACCTGCCTAATGATGTGTAGGTCCCCCTGTGCCACCAAACCTACTTTGATCTGCTGATGGATAAGACCTCTGTAGGTGTTCTGTGGTGTGTTTCAACCAAATGTCTGCAGTAGGGATGGTCAGGGAGATGCAAACAATTTGGAGTTAATGCAGTTTTATGCAAATTATGTATGCACACGTATGCAGCTTGAAAATGAACCAATCACATCCTGCTGAGGTAGAATTCGATTTGTCCATTTTCAAGTTGCATACACAATTTGAATAATACTTCATCAACTCAAAATTATTGGCATCTCATTGGGGATAAGTCAGCAGCAATACCATAAATGTTCTCCAAGTATTCCGTTTCAGATGAGCCGGATGTAATGTCACATCCTTTCTCTCTCTCAGGTAAAACATTCATCTAGAATCACCAGCCACACCTAGAGCCAACCTACAGATAGCTGTTGCAGGCTTCTCTGGCCTTCATCAGCAAAAGGTATAGATTGGCACATATCTCTGGTAGTATTTGAGAGGCTCAGGTATTGCTTAAAAATAAGTGCACAATTCAGTCTTCATGAAATAGAAGGCATTTTCAAATATTCAGCATGGCATGAGCAAGAAGTTACTCTCATAACACATCACTTTAACCACTTGCCGACCGCGCACTCATACCGCGCGTCGGCAAAGTGGCAGCTGCAGGACCAGCGACGCAGTATTGCGTCGCCAGCTGCAGGCTAATTAATCAGGAAGCAGCCGCTCGTGCGAGCGGCTGCTTCCTGTCAATTCACGGCGGGGGGCTCCGTGAATAGCCTGCGGGCCGCCGATGGCGGCTCGCAGGCTAAATGTAAACACAAGCGGAAATAATCCGCTTTGTTTACATTGTACGACGCTGCTGCGCAGCAGCGTCGTAAGGCAGATCGGCGATCCCCGGCCAATCAGCGGCCGGGGATCGCCGCCATGTGACAGGGGACGTCCTGTCACTGGCTGCACAGGACGGATAGCGTCCTGTGCAGCCCGGAACACCAGGGGGGGCAGGTAGGAGAGGGAGGGGATTTCGCCGCGGAGGGGGGCTTTGAGGTGCCCCCCCCCCCGCAACACCGGCAGGCAGGAGCGATCAGACCCCCCCCAGCACATCATCCCCATAGTGGGGGAAAAAGGGGGGGCGATCTGATCGCTCTGGATGCACCCTGATCTGTGCTGGGGGCTGTAGAGCCCACCCAGCACAGATCACAAATAACAGCGCTGGTCCTTAAGGGGGGGTAAAGAGTGGGTCCTCAAGTGGTTAAAGGACACCTAAAGTGAGAGGGATATGCCATAGTCATACGAGGAAGGCTGCCATATTCATTTCCTTTTAAATAATGCAAATTTCCTGGCAGTCCTGTTGGTTCCCCCCAGGGCTGTGGAGTCGGAGTTGGAGCAATTTTGGGCACCCGGAGTCGGAGTTGGAGTCATGGTTTTAGAAACTGAGGAGTCTGAGTTGGAGTCGTAAGAATTTTGTACCGACTCCACAGCCCTGGATCCCCCCCCTCTAATACTTTTAGCCATAGACCCTGAACAAGCATCAGATGTCAGAGATCAGATGTTTGACCAAAGTTTGACTGTATTTAACACATGCTCGTTTCAGGTGTGTGATTCAGACAGTACTGATGCATGAAAGATCAGCAGGACTGCCAGGCAACGGTATTGTTTAAATGGAAATAAATATGGCAACCTCCATGCCCCTTCTCACTTTAGGTGTCTTATAGGACAGTGAGAGAATGTGCAAGTCATTTGGTATAAATCAGCAGTTTATATGCTTGCTGGGGACAGAGAAGTGATTCATAATAAGTGGATATGGTTGTGTGCACATGACGGCAGTTGCGTGACTTATTTCCCTGACCTTTCAGCAATCCAATCTGTGGCCTGCTATAATCCAGATGTAACTTGCTGGATCAAAGTAAATCAGTGCCAATGTGTCAGTGTGCAGCAACAGCATCTCAGACACACTGGACCCAATTTACTAAGGATCTCTGAGCTGGAGAACAGTGGAGAGTATGTGTGATTATGCAAACCTGGCCTGGATACATAATACTGTCTACAACTAGCTATCGATAACTTGCAACCATCAACTAGGTCATATAGGACAATGCGAAGGTTTTTTTTTTTAAGTTTTAAAAATATTGGTTGTACAACTGCAGTTGTGTAGAAACGCCCACTCTGAAAACGTTATATCTCTATCCAGGACTGGCTTAGCAAAAGGGATGATCAATGAGATGCAAATATTTCCTATTTCTGCAGGATTATGTAATTTTTTTATGCAAATATATGCAGCTTAAAAACTGACCAATCAGGTCCCACCCAGGTTTAAAGTGATTGGTCCATTTTCAAGCTGCATATATTTAAATAAAAATGTAAATAATTCTACATGAACTCACTACTTATGTTCACTAATGCCGCTGTTCATATCTCATATTGCATGGTCTGTGTTGCAGATTGCTGTGTGAATGTACATTTGAGGGTTAATTTGATATACATATACAGTATGACCTTGCATACTTGGCTGAGCCATACATGCATGTACATTACTCTGCAAGAAGGAGTAAAACAGAGTAACATAATACATCAGTACCATGATAGGCCAAATATACATCTCTGTGGAAAACAATAGTCTGATCATAAGGAAAAATCCATACCAACTGATGAATTTTTTTTAAGACCAATTCAAAGGTGAGTAGTTGGATTGACCTAAAGAGTCCAGATGATTTCATGATTCACCTGTGGCACCTAGATTTACATCAAGATGACGATCTTTCATTTGGTTCTTTTTTATAATTGCTATGTAATTGTGAAAAATTACTGCAACTAAAAACGAAAAACTAAAGTTATGACAGCCCAGAATAAATATAAATAAGGCATGCAAGAGAATGAATAACCTTTTAAGGAAAATGTGCTCTACAAAACAGTAAAAAAAAAGAAAAAATAGCTCATTATAAATCTCACAAATCCATCAAATAAAAAAATATCAAATATTTCATTATAGAAGTAAAAGCAATTACAAAGGCACCATAGTACAATTGGTTGCTGGAATAATAGAGACTCCATATTGTAATCAGTTTGGTGGCCAGCCAAAAAGTCACATGGAGTGGATTTGAGGGTCTATAGTTCTACTGATGTGCTCTCCAAATAATCAGATATAAAACATTCATCCAGAGGTGGAATCAAAATCAGTAAGCTATGGATAAAAGGAAGAATCTCTGATGTGGTCAGAGATAAGTTTGAGGTGCACAGTGACTCAGATGTGGATTTTTTACCAATATAGGCTCTGCATGTATCGGCATGCTGATAAGAATCTACATTTTAACATCAGTTGAAATGATGCAGACTATAAAGACAAAGCTTCTATAGAAGGTTTAGCATGCAAGCAATGACTGGAGCTGTGCAATGTTAGTAGCAAGAGTAGTGTTAACAAATCAGCATTCTTACTCTTTTATAATTAAATATGCTGGTATTTTTTATGTGATTGATTTAGGAGTTTTCGGATGAGCTATTTTTTAGTGTTGTTGTAAATTGTGGAAAAGTATTCAGTAATGTGCCAACAAGGAGAGGAAAAGCATTGCTACCGAAAATGAGGAGACTAATTAAACAGAAAAAATAAGCACAGCAGGTGTGCCATTTCATTCGGAGACATCATACATACTAATAACAGAACTTTTACATAGGCATGTGTGGAAAGAATTTCATTTGCCAAAATTTTGACTAAGTATCTAAGTTTTGCTTTAAAGGAGAATGCATCAAAATCAGTAGGGAGGAGAAAAGGCTTTTTAAGAACCACCCCTTCCTCAATAAAAGATTCAGAAGAACCTATTTTTGTACAACAGAGTCTTGAAACCAATTAGTGATGTAACTTCGTGCCCATTTGCAGGACTGCTATAAATCAGAGTGCCGGTAATTCTGCTAAAGCCAATCAACAGGTTTATGTAAATAGTATGTAGGGCTATAGCAGAAAACAAGGTTCTGAGGCCATCCTGAGGATACCAAAATCACTGATTAGCCAGGGACCCCTTGCCAATCAAAAGCTTTGCTTTCTTTGGTTTGGACATTCAGAGGTTTGTCTTTGTAGACTAGAAAACACAGGCCACTAATGGGTCTCTAGACTCCATTAATAATGTATATTAATAGGGATTTTGCTAATAAATCTTAAAAAACGTAACAACAAAAATGCAGATATGAAATAGAGCCCGTGCTTCATCAATCACTACTGGCTCATTTGACACAATTACCATCTGCATTTTATCTAGTGCTCACAGCTGCTACAGAGTGACACTACTGTAGTGCAGGTGCAATCTCCCCAACATCCTAGCATGCAGAAATGGCATGGCTGATGGCAGTCTCCACAAAACTACCATATGCATAGTGATGGTTTCTTTCAATCAACAGATTATTTTTGACATCTCCAGTATTTTGCCAAGAGACGCATGTGATTGATTTGCTCAGAACATTACCTGTACATTTCTGAACGGCTAGTTGTAGATATGTTATCAGATCTCACCTCTGCTTTGAAGCCACATACACACATTCAACAACGTGCAAACGACCATCCGCACAACACAACAAACAATCTGACGTCCCTCATGACCTGTGTGTCCACACGTCCGGAAGGATAAAAGACTAACTCATGTACATGCTGCTCACGCCAGTGGAACGACGGACTACACATTGAAAACAAGTACAAGTCGTTTAACAGTCGTTCAAACTACTTGTACACACGGACCATCTGCACAATATCAGAAGACCATAGGCCAACAAAGATCCGACAGTTGGATCTGGTGCAACGCCTGTTATCAGTCGCTCGTCAAGTCGTATGCATGTGTGCATATGCCTGATTGTCGTCCAACAGTCTAAAACGGACTAAAGTCAGACGACAATCAGGCAGTTTTGTTGAGCGTGTGTACGGATCTTTAGCCTACATGGGAGGAAGTGAATCAATATCACAACCAGCCAGAGACTTAATACACGTTCTCGAGTGATGCCATCTCTGCTAAAAAATGCAGCACGAGTACAACCACCCCTATGATACACTGAAATATTTGGAGTGCCTGAGTGTCTTGGTTGAGTACATTGTTCTCCTCCTTACCCTGCCTCCTGGAAGCTGCTCCATCAGGCCACGCTGACATCCTTCTTCTCTCCATAGCAACAGAAATTATCAAGAGGCTGTAGCCTAGGGAGTCCCGATCCATGGGAGCGACTATCTTAGTGCTTGTGCACGCACCTTTACAAATCAACTAACTCGCTTTAACTCTCTGGATCACGTCATTCTCCTTCATGAAGTCTCCGGGGAGAATTTATATAGAATAATTTAATAATTTGTACTTAGAGGTGTCTTGTTAATGGTCACGTGTTAGCAGACCCTGGTCACATCAATACACAGTTTCTGTGGACACAACGGTTCCCACGGTATATAATATTTGGGAGGAAAGCTCTTCAGGCCTCTTTTACACTAGCAGGCTAAACCTGTGCTGCGTTACCCCATTTTGCCACAAAAGCAATGAAAGTCTATGGAAACTTTCACACTTATTGCGGTCCTTTGCGGTTGCGCCGGAAGTATTTGAGCCGACACATGGACAACAGTGTGTTACCGCAAGCACCGCACTTAATGGTGCTTGGGGTAATGGAAGTCTATGAGCGACACAGGTAGTGTAAATGATGGCGTGTGATGCGTGCTCATGTGTGGATCGACGGGAATCCAAGTGACATACTTCCTGAGCATGGAGCAAGTCACTGAGCAGGGGGCGGCGCTATGCATACGACCCTGTCGGCACTGTTTGGGCAGCACGGTGGAGTAGTGGTTAGAACTCTCGCCTTGCAGCGCCGGATCTCCCGTTCGATTCCCAGCCAGGGCACTATCTGAGCAGAATATGTATGTTCTCCCCGTTCCTGGGTGGGTTTCCACCGGGCACTCCTGTTACCTACCACATCCCAAAAACATACAGATAAGTTAACTGGCTTCCCCCTAAATTGGCCATAGACTACTATACATACTCTACACACAATACATACATAGACATATGACTATGGTAGGGATTCGATTGTGAGCCCCCCTGAGGGACAGTTAAGTGACAAGAAAATATACTCTGTACAGCGCTACGGAAGAGATCAGCGCTAGATAAATACTAAATAATAATAACAGGAGAATTGCATCCAAACCACAATGCAAAAAAATACAAGTAAAACTGGCATCAAAGGTTAGAAAAAATATATATAACCTTATCAGGGTCATCCACCACACCCAAGCAGAACACTTGTCTTTATTTAAACCACACAATGGTTCCCCCATTAACAGATAGAAGGAAAAACCATCTGCACATGCTGAATGCAACTACATGTATACTGTGACAGAACTTAATAGTTTATTTTTTTATGTTTTCTTCAAGAAAAAACCTAATCCAGTCATTTACGAAAGGCTCTTCACTTATAGGCAGTCGTTTGAAACAAATTATCCTACATCAAGTCTATAAGTGCTCCTAGAAAGTGATTAGAAAATAAACATCTGCACATACAGCAATGTGTGAGCTCCAGTAAACTATAATTTGACAAGTTGTGGTCTGTGAACACTCACTGCAGTTTCGCTATACATTAACCCTATGCACTACTCTAACCAAACCATAAAGTGTATATTCCAATTATTCCTATGTTAACACACACACATATATCTGTGTCTTGCACACACATGGTATGATAACCATCTAAAAGAAAATACCATAGGATTACGGTATTATACAATTATTTGGACCCGGGGTGCGCCCCCCCCCCTTACATTAAATAATGTGCCCTACTCCCTCGGCATACATAGGATTAAGCCGCCAGGAGATTTGGGGCGACCGGGTAAAACGGCTCACCCTAGGCTGTAATGAAAGGCCCATGGATACTAACAGTGTTCTTGTTTAGCATAAGTAGCAAACTAGTAGCACCACGTAGTAAAAGCAAAGATATTTATTGAATGTAATTAACCACTTCAGGGTGTAGGCTTACAGCCCCCTAGTGACCAGGCTATTTTTTTACACTTCAGGCCACTGCAGCTTTAAGGGCTCTCTGCAGGGCAGTACAACTCAGCACACAAGTGATCCCCCACCCTCTTTTTTTGCCCACCAACACAGCTTTCTGTTGGTGGGCTCTGATCGCTGCTGTAAAGTTTGCTTGTTTATTTGTTCTTTATTTTTTAATATAATTGTCTTTTTTTTTTTTTTAATTTTGCCTGACCTCCCTCCCCCCACCAGCCAATCATAGCGATCGGCTGTCATAGGCATCAGCCTATGACAGCCTAGAGAATACAGAGGCGCCAGCAGAATAAAAGTAGTATCAATTTAAAACCAAATACAATGGGCTCTATTCATAAAACTTCTGAGTCGGAAAAAATCCTGGAGGTAAAATACCGCAGCGGTATTTTACACTTCTGGGTGGTCATTCATAGAAATCTTGCCAGCTGCGATAGCAGAGCGGAGATCTCCCGCTGAAAGCTGGCGGTAAGCTGTCGGAAGACATGCGGAAACACTTCAGCCGGCAGAGTCCCTCCGTGCACTGCTCTCTCTGGGAGGTCTGTCCCATTCACTTGTATGTAATCCGCAAAATCAGAGGAAGCGGTATTTCCCGTCCACATACCGCTTCCTCTAAACTTTATGAATGGCCATTTTGTTACTTTTTTCTAGATAAATCTAGAAAAACACTGGAGAAGGCGGAAATTTCTCGCTCTGCTGGGGGATCGTAGATTTTCATGCGGGAACAGCTTTTATGAATGCCCACTTTGCTAAATGGACGGGAAAATCCGCTGTTTTGAGCGGAAAACTTGCGGTAAGGTTTTATGAATAGAGCCCAATGTGGGTGGTAATGGTGGGCTTACCAACACAACCACTTTGTATAGTATAGATAATATCAAATTTAATTAGTACTCCAAAAAGAAATACAGTTTGCAGCGCTTTTCACGGGTCCCAAGCCCGCTTCCTCAGGCAAAAAACAGACAAGCAGGAGCAACTGAAACAAAGAAAAAACAAAAAACAAAATATCCATATAAAATAGCCATAACGACCACAATAATCATCCATAGCATACATAACGACCACAATAATCATCAATCATCATCATCTAAAAACAGATCATCCAGATGAGAAGCTAATTTAAAACAAACCTCTTTAGTATAGTGCTTTTGCACATAATCATACAGTATATTCATATATGTACATATACACACCTACAGTATATACAAAAAAAAAAAAAGGGGGAACACAGTGAATCCACATATTAATTGTATCCTTAAAAACGTGTGGCCATTTGTTAATAAGGTACCTAAGCCTCTGAATACATATATGCAGTATCAGCAATGATAACAGTATTTCCATATTTCCTAGCGGTCTGTGAATTGCATATTTGTTCATGTGCGCACGGGTGCACCCTGTCTGCCCCTCTACCAATATCCAATGTAAGATGTAATGAGAAAAACACACATGACCGTAATTATAATGGGTTTGCCGATATGTATCCCCTGTGTGCACTCAATATCCGTGCCCAAGATAACAAAGGAGACGGGAAGTATAAACCAAAAGAAAGAGGAATTGGACTTACCAAAGCAGTAGTATATACTGGTGTAGTGCCTCTGCGCCGAGCGGGCGCCATACCAGCTTCTAAAGTATTTTCCCAACTCGTGATTGAGCGTCTCTTGGTGGGCAGGGCCGGCATTATGCGGAAGTGGTAAACACCTGCTGCTCGTTCATTGGACTGTTTGTGATAAGTGGAGGTGCGTCATGTAAGGGCATGAATGCCCCGGCGCCATGTTTGTTTAGTACTATTTTGCCCATTCATTGGGCTCCGTGTAAGGGGCGGAAGTGCGTCATGTGCGGGCATCAGTGCCCAGACGCCAAACTGTTTTATACTGATTTAAGGGCGTATGTGCGTCATGTGATCCTGGACGCCATCTTTGTTGTGGTGTTGGTCTCTGCACTTTACTTTTTTAAATCGAAAGGAGGAGGAAAAAGGGATTATGTATATTTAGGGTATAAAGTCCCTGTGGACATGGGGGCAGAATAAAGCTCTGATAGAATGCAGATAGAACGTCGTTTGGGCATAGTATATAAAAAACATCAACATTCATGATTTATTCTTTATGTATTAACTGTTTGTGGGTCCAAATGAAAAAATAAACAAATATTAATAGTAATAAACGACAAAGGCCGATTTTTATGATGTGAATCAAAATCAATTGGTAACGGTTCAGTTCATGGGGCATATATATAAAAATTGCGCACATGCGTGCATGCACCGTGTGGTCACTCCATCTGGTGGTCAAAAAACATATGACATCCACCATATAACACACCAATACTTATGTGTGCTTTCTAGTGAAAATCATTGTTATAATATCAAAACACAGAAAACAAAATGAAAATAAAGATACACATACACATCCATAATAAACCAAAGGATATATATCATATTCATTAGACATAGTAAAAAATATATGATTAGGTTAGTCTATCAAGGAGGAAGGTGCATACATATACTGTAGAACAGTAAAAAAAGCAATAATAGCAACGTTTAGTTAAAATATATATTAAAAAAAGGGAGAGAGATAAAAATTAGAAATTAAATATGAAAGAGAGCGGCTGTGAGTGAGGTAGCTACAAGAATTATATGTATATGGCTGTGTGTGCATGGTTGCTATAATGGATCACATTGCAACTATATGGTAAGTATCTACGGGCGTGTGCGTATCTATGTGTTTAGATACATCCCATCTATATTATGTGTTTCTTTACTCTAATATTCCATATCTAAGGCGGACTGATAGAGAGGCCGGGTGAATGAAAGATCTACAATAGAAATGTAATATATGGGCATTATGTAGATCATAGGGTGACCCTTAGAAAGTCTTTTCTAGCTGCTCATTTAGTCCCAAGGGTACTAGGGTTTTTAGAGTCTGGATCCAAAACATCTCCCTGTTTTTCAGTGTTTTGCTTGCATTATGTGTTAAGGGATTGATATGTTCTAGGGCTGTGAAGGAGACCTCTGTCACATTTCTGTTATGGACCAGGTCAAAATGCCTGGATAAGCTGTGCGTGGCGAGGCCTTTTAAGATGTTGCGCCTATGCTGTCTAATTCTATCCCGCAGCTGTTGGCTGGTGAGTCCTACATATTGTATCTCGCATGGGCAGGTAGCCACATAAATCACCATTCTTGAGTCACAATCTATGTATTTCTTTATAGAGTAAGTGACCTTGTTGCTATGTGCTACTAA
Source organism: Hyperolius riggenbachi (assembly GCF_040937935.1). Lineage (NCBI taxonomy): Eukaryota > Metazoa > Chordata > Amphibia > Anura > Hyperoliidae > Hyperolius > Hyperolius riggenbachi. The sequence goes on from NC_090647.1 coordinate 223,981,770, forward strand.
ATGGTCTGCATTAGTTATAAAGCTGCAAGCTAAGCAGTATTTTTATTACATGCACAGGAGCCTTCTGGTAGAGATTGCCCCTTAGCATCTACCCTGATTCTACTGGGGGCCAGCAAGTTTCAGAGATTGGGCGCGCTCTGATATGTCATAACAGGTTTTTTGGGGATGCATTCCCATAAGTATGGGTCCTGTTGTATGATTTCCCAAGGGTAAGGATGTTTTTGATGGCTGTGTGTTGAGCATTGTATTTCGTGATGAATCGAAATGTGATATCTGGATTATTCTGTGCTACGGTCTCATGAGTGTTTTCTGGTGCTTGGGGGTGTTTGGCTCTAAATCTTGCATTCTGTATGAGTTTTTTGGTGTATTTTCGTTCCCAGAATTTTTTTACCAATATCTTTGATTGTGTATCATAGTCCTGAATATCTGTGCAGTTTTTATGTACTCGTTTGAATTGGTTATATGGGGGTGTTCACTGTCCAGGGTTTGTAATGAAAGCTATTGAAATGGATATAACTATTAGAATCTACCTGTTTAAAGTGAGTTTTGGTTTTGATTTTCCCATTGTTGTGGAATAAAACTAGGTCCAGAAATTCCAGAGATATGTTGCTATATTGTGATGTAAAGGAGAGCTTGGCCCTATTAGAATTGAGATAGCTAAGAAAGGATGGGATTAGTGATGTGTCGCCCTGCCATATAAAGACCAAATCATCAATGTACCGTTTGTAAAGCATGATATGATCTCGAAATGGATTGTCATTATAGATATATGTAGTCTCCAACAAACCCATGGCCAGGTTGGCGTAGCTCGGTGTAAAGCTGCTGCCCATAGCCATACCCCCTATTTGTTGGTAGATTGTCTCCATAAATGCAAAATAATTATGCGTTAAGATAAATTCTACACATTGTAATAAGAAGATTTTTTGTTTTTGTGGCATGTCTGGGTCTGATTGTAGATAAAATTGTGTGGCCTCAGTCCCAAATTCATATGATATATTCGTGTATAGGGCTGAAACGTTACATGTCAACCAAGTGTAGTAGAGTTTCCAATCGTGATCCTTTAGTATGTCAATGAGGTGCTGGGAGTCTCTTATGTATGATTCCAATTTCCGTACGTATTTTTGTAAATGTTGGTCGACGAATTTGGATAGGTTGCTGGTAATAGAGTTGATACCTGATATTATTGGTCTTCCAGGGGGCTCCTGTAAACTTTTGTGTATTTTTGGAAGTTGGTAGAAGAATGGTGTGGTGGGGTTGTCAACCAGTATAAAATTTCTCTCATTCTTAGTGATCAATCCATCCATCAGAGCAGTATTGATGAATGTTTTGAGTGCGGTATTGTATGTGGCAGTGGGACCAAATGCAAGTGTACAGTAGCTGATTGGGTCTTGGAGGAGGCGGAGTGATTCCTCAATGTAATCCTCTATTGAGTACCACTACACCACCCCCCTTATCTGCAGGTTTGATTACCAAGTTAGTATTATTTTTAACGTGATTGAGAGCAATTTTCTCAGGTGGGGTTAGGTTGGAATGGAATCTAATATCTTCTTGGCATAATTTTTGCAAATCTTCCAACGTTGGCACATAAAAAGTTTCTATAAAAGTTGCCCTTGGAGGCTGCATAAAAAGTTTCTATAAAAGTTGCCCTTGGAGGATGTCAGACAAAATCTAGATTGTCCTTTTAGGGAAGTGGCTATACATTTTTCCAGTTGTAATTCAAGTTCGTTAACTGTCACTGTCGGTGTGTTAGCGTCCCGAGTAAAAATAGGTGTTGTGGTTTTATCAATTTTCGTTAAAGCAAAATGTCTCTTCAGAGTTAACTTGCGTATAAAGGCATTGAGGTCTGTGTATAATTCACTCAGTTGAGCGGTGTTGGTGGGACAGAAGGATAGGCCTTTACTCAATAGTTTTGTTTCATTTTCCTTGAGTACATAATCAGATAGATTAAAGATGGATTTGGTGCCTTTGTCAGTAGATGGAGCTATATCTTGTTCCTTTTTTCCCCTCCCCTTCCCTCTTGAACCTCGTTTTTGGCGTTTTGGTAGGGTCGTTTTCGGATGCTTTTGGGTTGTAGGATAATACGTGATGCTTTTGGACTGGGGAGTTGTTTGTGTAGTGAATCTGGTGGCTGATTCGTGAGAGTAGGTGGAAGGTCTAAAAAAGATTCAGAGTGTTCACTCAGACTCTCTGATGAAGGGTGTTTGATGATAATGGATCATGGCTCATGTTCTGATGTACTATTGTTCAGGGTGTCCAGAATTTGTCTCGAGTATTGTAGGTGTTGTACTGTGTGAGGTTGTCGTCCCCTTCTTCTTGATTAGTATCAATAAGGGAATCGTGAGTCATCGTAGTTGGGTCAATCCCTGTCTTTATGGCAAGATCCAATGCAGTAGTGGCATCAGTAGTGGTGTCTGTTTTCGGTCGGGCGGTTTCTCTGCTGATAGTATCACATTCTGTTTGTGTGTTTACCACTAGAGGGTTAGATGTAGGATAGGTGGGTAGGGTTGTATCAGTATCAAACGTGGTTGTTACCCTCATCGGTGGATTGATTGTATGTCTGAAGAGGGTAGGGGGGTGGTAGTCCTTTGATGAAAATATATTTGGGTGAGTTCAGTATGCCCACAATGGATTGTGTTTTTTGTTTGTTCTGTGAAATGTGAACAGATTTATTTGAATCTTTGAGGGGGTTTCGTGCTGGTCGTGGTTTATTATCCCAGGCTTTAAATTGGATCGATATGGGATTCTTTGGTGCGGGTAATTTGGAAAAAAAACTAATTTGTGACTTCAAGGCGAAAGAAGAGGAGGAAGAAGAAGAAGCAGCAGCAGAAGTGCTAGTTTCTTGTGTTGGATATGCACTCTTATTTATTCTGACCCCAACAACAGCGGGATAGAATTGGACAGCATAGGCGCAACATCTTAAAAGGCCTTGCCACGCACAGCTTATCCAGGCATTTTGACCTGGTCCATAACAGAAATGTGACAGAGGTCTCCTTCACAGCCCTAGAAAATATCAATCCCTTAACACCTAATGCAATCCAAACACTGAAAAACAGGGAGAGGTTTTGGATCCAGACTCTAAAAACCCTAGTACCCTTAGGACTAAATGAGCAGCTAGGAAAGACTTTCTAAGGGTTACCCTATGATCTACATAATGCCCATATATTACATTTCTATTGTAGATCTTCCATCCACCCGGCCTCTCTATCAGTCCGCCTTAGATATGGAATATTAGAGTAAAGATCACACAATATAATATAGATGGGATGTATCTAAACACATATAGATAAGCACACGCCCGTAGATACTTACTATATAGGAGCAATATGATTCATTAGAGCAACCATGCACACACAGCCATATACATATAATTCTTGTAGCTATTTATTATTTGTTTATTTTTGGTGAATTTTCTCATTTGGACCCACAAACAGTTAATACATAAAGAATAAATCATGAATGTTGAAGTTTTTTATATATACTATGCCCAAACGACGTTCTATCTGCGTTCTACCAGAGCTTTATTCTGCCCCCATGTCCAGAGGGACTATATACCCTAAATATACATTATCTCCTTTTCCTCTTCTTTCGATTTATAAAGCAATACAGTAAAGTGCAGAGACTAATACCACAACAAACATGGCGTCCGGGATCACATGACGCACATCCGCCCTTAAATCAGTGTAAAACAATTTGGCGTCTGGGCACTGATGCCCGCACAAGACGCACTTCCGCCCCTTACACGGAGCCCAATGAATGGGCAAAATAGTACTAAACAAACATGGCGCCGGGGCATTCATGCCCTTACATGACGCACTTCCACTTATAAACAGTCCAACGAACGAGCTGCAGGTGTTTATTACTTCCGCAAAATGCCAGCCCCGCCCACCAAGAGACGCTCAATCACGAGTTGGGAAAATACTTTAGAAGCTGGTATGGCGCCCGCTCGGCGCAGAGGCACTACACCAGTATATACTACTGCTTTGGTAAGTCCAATTCCTCTTTCTTTTGGTTTATACTTCCCGTCTCCTTTGTTATCTTGGGCACGGATATTGAGTGCACACAGGGGATACATATCGGCAAACCCATTATAATTACGGTCATGTGTGTTTTTCTCATTACATCTTAAATTGGATATTGGTAGAGGGGCAGACAGCGTGCACCCGTGAGCACATGAACAAATATGCAATTCACAGAACGCTAGGAAATATGGAAATACTGTTATCATTGCTGATACTGCATATATGTATTCAGAGGCTTAGGTACCTTATTAACAAATGGCCACACGTTTTTAAGGATACAATATGTGGATTCACTGATAGAATGAATATACAAATGAAACGGCTATCACCTTTCTATTCTGGATATTGTACATCTAATATTTACCTCTGGATTTCTTTTTTGTGTGTGTATGTATGTATGTATGTATGTATGTATGTATGTATGTATGTATGTATGTATGCATGTATGCATATATATATATATATATATATATATATATATATATATATATATATATATATATATATATATATATATATATATATATATATATATATATATATATATATATATATATATATATATATATATATGTGAAAGCACTATACTGAAGAGGTTTGTTTTAAATTAGCTTCTCATTTGGATTATTGTGGTCGTTATGACTACTTTATATGGATATTTTTTTTTCTTTGTTTCAGTTGCTCCCGCTTGTATGTTTTTTGCCTGAGGAAGCGGGCTTGGGACCCGTGAAACGCGTTGCAAACTGTATTTCTTTTTTGGAGTACTAATTAAATTTGATATTATCTATACCATACAAAGTGGTTGTGTTGGTAAGCCCACCATTACCACCCACATTGTATTTGGTTTTAAATTGATACTACTTTTATTCTGCTGGCGCCTCTGTATTCTCTAGTACTTGATTATCCACCTGGTGGATGGGTGTGGACACCCCCTTTTTTCTTTACAGAGAGGGATTTTTTAGCTTGAGCGGGGACAGGTCTAATCGCTCCGTCTGCGAAACAAGTGGTTGCCTGATCTCGGCAACCCAGAATTGTGAGTATATTTTTTATCTCTACTTACGTCCTACACCAAATTGTTTTACAACAACACACTATTGGGGGCTCTTGATTGTCTCTCTTTTCTCCTTACATAGCCTATGACAGCCGATCGCTCCTGAGCCTCCCAGGGGAACAGCCGTGTGTAGATCGCAGTGCTGTACAATGTAAATTCTGCATTGATGCAGGTTTATGCAAATTTTGTAAGCACATTTCTGCACTCCCTGTGCTTATGAAATCAATTTGATATATTATTAAATTTGGGACAGGTGACTACAAATTAAGTTACGTGTACTATACTCCACATATGCACTCCCTGCAGAGGTGTTGTCTATCACCCGTAAACCTAGACACTAGATGGCGCCGGGTGCGGACGCCATGGCCACAGGGCTCCGGTCTTCTTTCTTTTTTTTCCTTTAAATTCTTCCCTCCTGCTCTCACCGACATCCTCCATCCGCCTGGGGGAGATGCAGAGGTCACAGACGAGCACCGCATGGCTGGCATCGGCTGTTCGGGCCACCGAGGAACTGACCCAGGTGTGCGCTCTCTAGCACATGGACCATTCCTCCGTCCGCCGGGACCCGTTAGTGAGGAGGACGCGCTGTGTCTCCACCAGCCCGATTTCGGCATTCCGGGCAGGCAGATGAGTCGGGCCGCCTCACCGGTTGCCAGGAAACCAGGACGCCGCATGAGGGGTGCCCCCTCTCCGGGTGCACCGTAGATTGCGGGGACAGCCAGTGTATTGGCTGCCGTCAGGGGGGGGGGCGTCCCCGTCCCCCTCCATTGTCCCCTTTGCTCACTGTGAGCCCATCAGCTGCTGCAGCCCCGCAGCCACACACCAGAGCCGCATCCCCGTCGGTGAACTGCTCCCTCTGAGCACGCAGTCACGCGACTGCCAGGACACCACAGGGCCTATCAGCTGAAGCGGCCACCGCCACCCACGTGGAGTGACCAGGGGCCCAGGCACTGCACTGCTTCGCCCTGCCGTTCACCACCGCCGCCTGGAAGCCACCTCGGGCACTTTCAGGATGCCTCCCCATCTGTCCAAACGGCAGGGGTGACCACACCAATCCAGGGGGCACATAGCTGCTGCCCTGACCAGCCTGGGCCTGATCAGCTGAGCAGCTGCCGCATCCACGTGGAGCAACCATCACAGGCCCAGGCACTGCACTGATTTGCCCTGCCTCTTCCTCACCACTGGGCCCCCTCTGCCTGCAACCACCAGCATATGGACTCTGGACCACCTTGGTTGAGCAGCAAGCCAAGCGTGGCTCAAGCACACGGTGACTGATTGTCGGACTGTACCAGAGGTGTTTTAATCTGTTCAATCTGCAGCCTTAGCTCTCTCTCCTTCTTTCCTCTTTTTCTCTGTAGCTATCCCTCTCCACTCTTTACCAGGACACTCTGCTGTCCGCCTCTATCATAATTCCCCTCAGTTTCCTCTCTACTTTTCGTGGACAATCGGAGCACCTGTCTTGTTGGGAGCGTGTCGCTGTGTAGCGTCCAGTGCCGAAAATGGCAGCGCTCAGATCAGCTCTCAGGCTGCTCCTCCAGTCCCACTCTTTTCTGTTCCTGCTATCAGTGTATGTTTTTGCTTTGTTTGTATTACGTTAACTGTACGTGTATGCTGTAATGTTCTCTGTTTTTGCTTTTTATTTTGCTTTTAATGTTTATACGTATGTACCATGCTTAAATGTATATGACGCTCCGCTCAACTGTACGCACAAGCTGTAATGTTGTCCTATGTATGCTTGTCCCATGTCTATGTATGTACCATGCTTAATCGTGCTCTTTCCTTGTTTTCATCAACGACCCTGTATGCGCCAAAACCAATTCCGGGTACAATCCACCGTTGTACTTGGCGAAATAAATTCTGATTCTGATTGATTCTGACCTGGTTCAGACAGTGCATGAAGAATGTGTAATAGAGGAGGAATACCCTCATTCTCCTGCAAAGTACCTGCACTCTTAGATGTACCCACAGTTAGATTGCCTAGGGCCCGATCAATGTTCTTTGTTCCTGTCTGCACTCTCTACAAGTACTCTTACCAAGAACTAGTTTTGATTTCTATGCAACAGCTACTCTTCAGCTATATCCTAAGTTAAGTTAAAATGCATCTCTGGTGTACATAAATTAAAAACACAGAGATATGCTAATACCTAAAAGTTAGAATGTCCCAACACATTGTCTGTTTAATAAGATTCAGTGAAACCCCATATCAGCTGGGTTACGGCGCATAGATCTGCCTCCTTGCAGAAAATGGCCCTGGCCTTTACTCTATCAGATATAGTAAAGGCAGAGGCCTTTTTCTGCAAGGTGGCAGGGCTACACACTGGAACCCTGCTGATATGGGGCTCCGGTGAATCTTATTATACAGGCGACATGCTGGGGCATTCACGTTAGCATTGACAGGCTGGTATGGCTGACAGGTTAGAGTGTAAGCTTCCTGGCCAGGAGCTTTTTGTCCCCAAAAGCAGATGCCATCTTAATAAAGCTTTAAAATTCCTAAGCATTGGCAGTGATGAAAAAACTTTTATGTCACATTCTTTCAATTAGCAAGATGGTTATATGCAAATTAGGAGTCGGAGTTGGTAGAATCATAAACTGCAGAGTTAGAGTCAGATGATATTTGTACCGACTCCACAGCCCTGTTGCTGATAGTCTGGCTCATGAACTTGAATCAAGTAAGCAGTTAATGCTACTAAACGTAATGAGACCAGAACACATTTTTTTATATAGTGTTGGGGAAAGATAAGGGTGATAGGGAGGGTCTGTACCTCCTCCCACTAGAGCAAGTAGGTGACCCAGCATCAGTGGCTGAAGTTTGTGTGAAGTGTCAGCTCAGGTGCTGTAGCCCCACCCCCATGCATGCGCACCAGCATAAATCTGTAATTACAGAGCACTGGGTGGTGCTGGAGGGGATCAACATCTCAAAATTTGATCCACATAGGGGGACACCGTGAGGGACAAGCCCCAGCAATGGCACCCCTACAGCAAGCCAAAATGCATGCACATAGTTATGAGAGTATGCTGATCAGTGACCCGATCTGCATACCAGTTGTAAATCTATGGCTTAAGGTGTTGGAGGCAGAAAATTAGCAGGACATCCAGGCAATCAGTATTATGTACAAGGAAGTACTGTAATAATTCCCCCCCCATGTGTGAAGTGTTCCATCCATTGTCTCTCAGTACTCCTTATCACTGTACAAATCTCCCCAACATTTCACCAAATACTGAATACCAGGTGTAAAGGAGTGTGGGCTAGGGATGACTCATTTCCTACTGTAAACTATGGCAGTGACAAGCAGGCTATCTTATAACATGGTTAAAGTCAGTAATTCAAGTGTATTGCATTACTGGATAAAGCCACACTTGAAGACATTTTATAAGTACACTTACATAATAACTAGTGTAAATCAAGCTGTTACTTAAAGATGACAGGATTCATGAGGTTTATACTTTTTTCTTTTTCTTTGCGACTTCTCTATCTGCAGTGGATCGTGGTGGAAATTTAAATATGTAAAATAAGGCTGCTCTCTGGTGAGCTTTTCAAAGCAAGCTCTCCAGTTATAGTGACTCTGCTGCACTCTGCTCCTATGTTATGCTGCTTGCTGTGCAACAGTCTTGATAAATGTCTCCACAGTATTAGCTTCTAAAAAGGACGCTGCATATTACAAAGCTTGTCCCTGGGGAAGAAACATCCATACACTATTATTAATTGTTAAGAATGTATAAACCGGTTAAAAAGAATAATAAGGGAGATCATTAAACGGCAAACCTTTTATGATGGCCTGTTTTGAAGCTAAAAATATGAGGCAAATCACAATATGCGTAGTACAGGCATGCACTACCACTACTAGCTTTCAACTCCAAAAACAAAATGGCTTTTTACATTGTAGAAGTAAATTAGAATATTATTTTATACAAAACACTCCTTTGATATTCAACCTACAAAACCCATTTAATGAAAAAAAAATATATTGAAATACTTACATCTCGATCAGACACTAGTTCCGTTATCATTTCCTGCAATTCCTCTTTAGTTAGCCACTTTCGGCCAGCCATGTCTCTGTTGATACAAAAACCACACAGCATTATGCATTCTCTAATTATTCAGGCAATTAGAGACGCATCACCTGAGATCACTAATATTGGCATCTGCGGCTTGATGATAGACCAAAACACTGTAGAAAATCACAATTTCAACTGCTGTCTATAAATAGCATCTTTATAGAAGGGGAGCAGCTCAGGATGAATGATATCAGGAGAATAAATACATGATAACGAGAGGTAAGAGGGAGAGAAACACGGCGAGAGAAGGGGGGATATCATTGTGCCACATATGAGAAGTATCAGCCATATTCAGATTTAGCATTATTAAAGCTTTACCAGCACTGGAATCACAGCAGATAATGGAAGGCAAATGCATTAAAATGGAATAGAACACGTTGTTTACAAAGCATGTTCAGTTCCAGAACAGGGCACTGACACTGAAAAGGGCAATGTCTGTATTACAAAATGCATACTGTCCTGATAGAAAGGTTTTCTTCTAGGCCCCTCCTACTCCACCCAGTTGTCTTGCTCCGGGTCCTTTCACACCCAATCTGTGATCTATTTTATCATGAAGTTACCCCAACAAGCACATAGGGTTCTATTCACAAAACTTCTCATACATGACTTATTTATCACCTATTTGATAAAAATAACCTTTCAGCACATTTACAAGCAAAATAGTCACTCAAAGTAAGTTGTTCCTGATAAACTTCATTACAATATTACTTTTCTTACGTTAATTATGTTATATTTTTGCTCTTTGGAAGCTTAAAATAGTAACATAGATAAGGTGAAAACAGAAGAAAACATGTGAAAAAGCTTTGTGAATCATGCCCATAGTGTCAAACAGTGTCCTCCAAAAGAATTCTAAAAGGTCACATGTATGTGGTTCCCTTTAGAATAATGTCCACAATTTACTGTTCAGGAGACCCTAATCACCTGAATGGAAAAGGGAAACTTAGTCTCTGTGGAGCCCCCTCCCCTGTCAAGGAAACCACATTTTCTAGAGATGTAACTGAAAGACTCTCTCCTCCTTGGTAGGAAAACAGAAAAGCAAAGGAAAAAACCTAAGGTGGCTGATCTATCGAGACAAAATGGAACTGGGTACTTCCATATTTTCCCATCTGGAAAGTTTCTCAGCTTTTTGTGAAAGTTCTGTTTGCTCCCCCAGGAAGATCTGACCATTTTTGGAAAGCTGAAAGTCCGGGCTTTCTGTTACACCACGTCCCCAGTCGGCATGATGCTCAGTTCTCAAGTTATGGGGTTTTAAAGGAGGGGTGTCCCCTGAACTTGGCTGCAGAAAGTGCAATTACAAAAGTATGGGACAAACCCAACATGATGATAAGCAGCACACCCAGTAGGTCTTCTTCCTTCGCAGCATAAATACTGTATGTGCCTTCAAAACTTATGTCAAGTGCTCTGGGTCTCTCATTACAGCTGAAGGAGCAGCGCAGCTATGCACACTCGTCTCCTCTCTGTCTAATGCTGGGAATACACGGTTCATTTTTTAGGTGATTAGATGGTTCGATAGATAATTTCCGACATGTCTGATCTCCCTTTCGATACTTCTGCCATTTGATTTCTGATAGAAGTGAATGGAAAAAGATAAAAAAAAACGAGCAGAAGATAAGAGAATCGACTGCAGAATCGAGCGTCAAAAACAATCTAGAGGAGAAACGCACGGCAGAAACGAACCGTGTATTCCCTGCATTACTGGCATGGGCAGAGGACTCAATTCCACTGTGCTCTCTGCAGCAAAGTGCAGGGGACACCCGCCCCCAAACCCCCCCCCCCCAACTTGGGAATGGGGCATCGCATTGCCTCGGGACCCAGTGCAAATGAAAGCCGGGACTTTCAGCTTTCCAAAAATGGTTAGATCTGGCTAGGGGATCAAACGGAACTTTAAAAAAAAGCTGCCAAACTTTCCAGATGGGATAATATGTAAGTACCTGGAACTGTTGCCCAGAGCATCCAGTATGATTTTTGTTGTTAAGTAGATGCTGTTAATATTTTGCAGCGCAGCTCTAACAACTATTGCACTATATTGGTGAGGTTTTACTGTGCTAAAGTTATTGGTTAATGGTAACAGAAGCTGCTTTGTAACTGCTGTAGTCTATATTAAAACATATGTTCTACCACTTCTCCATTATATCCAAATATGAAAAAGGCTTCATTTTCACTCTAAATTCACATGCAGACAAACATTTAAAGTTTTGTTGTGCAATCTGACATGGCTGGCATCAACCATAAATGCATCATGCACATTTTGTATGATAATAAAATGGCAAGTTTTTATTAAAAAACAATTTAAACTACAGCCCTCAGTGCTGGTTCAGACGGAAAAGCTGTTGGTGAATTTAGCCAATGCCAAACGCATTTCTTCTACCAAAAGAAAAGCGTTTGACATTGGTGTCAGTTGTACCATCGCATTTGGAGCCCCATAGGGCAGTGTTCCCCAACCCTGTCCTCAAGGCCCACCAACAGGGCATGTTTTGTGGAAACTCACAGCGGTAGTTAATGAATTCTGCTGAGACACTAATTACCTCACCTGTGCAGGTTTGTGGTTTTCTACAAAACATGTACTGTTGGTGGGTCTTGAGGATAGGGGTGGGGAACTCTGCCATAGAGGACACAGAACCGCCGAATGCACCTTTCGCGCTATGCTACACGCGTCCCAGCTATTTTCACAGATTGCGATGTTCGCACAATCAACGGTAAACGCATTAAGATGAAAGTTTGCGTTTATCTCAGTGCAGCAATGAGTTCAATCCTGGTATTAAATGATGAGGATGGACGCTGGCAGCAATCTGTCTGAACCAGCCCTTGCATCAAGAACAATACAATATGAATGCACAAATCAATATAATATAACATTTTATAAACATGTGAAATCACCTATATAACTATCCTGAGCACTAGAGAGTCACTGCATATAGTAGTCCAGCAGTGGTAAGATATTGCTTGAAAGAATTTTAATAGTTTTCAAAGCTGCACCTGTTCACTGGAGATGACATGTAAACATTGCACATTACTTTCACCACATGAAACTGAGAAGCCAGAAAAGTAACTCAGGAGTGTGGTCTGGAAATTACCAATACTGTTACTGTAATGTATGCAACAGGTGTCACATCCGCAATCAGGAGCTTACCTGGCGTGCAAGTACAAATCCCGAGGATCAAATAGTGTGATACAAGTACTTCAGTTTACGGGCTACATTTATTGACTCCAGTTCCAGGTACCTGATACTTATTTCAGAGTAAACCTCTACATACAATCCCACAGCCCTGCTAGGTTCACTTATGTCACCACAGCCACAAACTCATGACCACACCCACCACTTACAGCCACACTATGTAGCGATGAAACAAATATGAACAGTACCACCAAAAAATGCTGCTGTAGGGCAGACATTGTGTTCACCCCTTTGTACCTTATGTAGCACTACATTTTTCAGCACCCCCAACCCCCACACACTTACACTGGTCCTGGGCTATTGGCCTGAGAGTCTTTTCTTCTCACTTCATCTGCATATGCCTGTACTGATAGGAACTTTTCATGGGTATCCTAGGACAACATCAAATAAAAAGGGAAACCGGAATGTTAAGAAATATGAGTGAATAAGTCAGATATTTTCAGCTTTAGTATGTATGATAAGGTAAGGATTCTTCCTGTGGTGTGTTCTGTCCATTGCGGTGGAGCCGCAAACATCTGCCTTCATTCGGTGGTGCATTCGCAATCAGTCACATTGTCATTTGCAATTGCTCTGCAATTCTGAGCAGCTCAGGATGCTGTCATCATTCCACCAATGGCTTACTACAGCTGAGCTGCGGCCAGATAGCCCTGGATTTCCTGCAGGCATGTTGTTACATAATACTGCATGTATTTCCTATGGGAGTCCTTTGTATTCACAACCACCTAGCAAATGGTAATCAAGCCAGCTCAGGATTGAGTGATTACCATTCAGCTGTGTGGAGATTTGCATGCTTGCATCCATTGGTTGATGAGAGCATAAAAAAGTCTGTCTCCCCTTTTAGACCTCACCCATCATAGCGATCACTATGCTGGTCTGCTGGGCACTGTGCTACTCTGTATAGTTCTGTTTTTGTAGTTCAATGCAACCTTATTACTTGTGCTTTAGCTAGTTCTTGATAAATATATATGCAGACTTGCTAATATATATTTATCCATTAGTTGAGTCGTTTGTTATTTTCTTTATTCGAGCTACGGAGATTTTTCAGTTACTGCATTAGCTAGTTAGTTTAGCACGTTTTGGTAGGTTGTGCTCATCGTGACCACCCGTGCTTAGCTAGCATAGTTGTGTTGCTATTAGTTATGTTATTTCCTGTAGTTTTGTCTGTGTGGATGTTTGCGGGTGATTGTCCTTAGCCTGCTTGCTCTGCTTCTGTGGACGTGACTGTGAGGTGTTGTTGCTACTAGTTACGCTCCAATCTAGTCCTGTCTTGTGCCTGTCTGAATGCTTGCTATCGCAAGAGCAGCGCAACATCGCACTGCGCTGCCATTGTGTCTTATTTGTAGCGATATAGGAAGCCCAGAGCTGCAGTTGCTCTGGGCAGGCTGTGTAGCCTCTTCCATTAATCAGCTACCAGTCTTGTTGCTCTGGGTGGTGAGAGTTTTACCCCCAAGCATTACACTTGTGATTTGTAGACAGACAGTATTGCTTATACACACAAGCATTACACTAGAAGACAAGGCTTTTAGCATCCTAAGACTACATCTCCACTAGGGTGCCACACCAGTTTCCCAATCAGACATGGCACCCATGCTGATGTGAAATCACATCTGAATGCCAATGCATGCTATGGGGATTTGGATGTGATGTCCAAAAAAAAAGCAGTAGGCACTCCGATTTTTTTCCCCGCACACAAATTCAGAAGTAGCCTAATGATTTCAATAGGCAAATTTGTGTATGGGGAAATAAATGGGAATCGAACAAAGGGAAACTAAGCCTAAGGAATTTTGCCATTTGAAATCTTGTCAATTCTAAACTAAATAAAGTAAATTTGTCTGTAAAGGTGGCCACACGCCATACAAAATGTTAGATTTCTTTTCAAGTCGAGATATACAATGATTTTTTTTTTCTGATTGGGTTTAACATTTGAAAAAGGTGACCAATGTTCCTTTTGAAAAAGGTGACCAAAATTGAACTCATGTTCAATTTTTCCCAAATTACGAAAATTAAAAAAGTTACTTGGGTCTACAAATCAAGAAATAAATAATTTATCCTACCTTATTCAATTTTCATAAAATTTGATCAGAAAAAAATTGCCACTTCCAAATGACATATTGAAAAAAATACAAAACCCTGAAAATTTGACCAGATTTTTCTGCACGACTGATTATTTTTATCGCATTGTAGCAAAATGTAATCTTTTTATTGTGTTGTTTGTGGCCACCTTAAAAAGTTTTTTTTTTTTTTTTTGCTTAATGGCAAGTCTTTCATTTAGTAGTTGATTTCTGTAAATGTATCTGTCATATGTTTACCACATATAAATAATTACTGTGTAACATGCTGAAGCCTTTTTAGCACTAAGATACACATTTCGGTAGTATAGTTATATAGTTACAAAGTTATTTGGGTTGATAAAAGACATACGTCCATCGAGTTCAACCAGAGAACAAAGTACAACACCAGCCTGCTCCCTCACATATCCCTGTTGATCCAGAGGAAGGCGAAAAACCCTTACAAGGCATGGTCCAATTAGCCCCAAAAGTATGAATCAAATGTAGAACTTTTAAGAACACCTGCTACTTTCTACAACAAAAAAAAAGCTAGAAGGAGGGAGTATCGGAGTTACTGAATGAAACACCCCGTCCTGCTGTTCGGTGCTGAAAGCTTGCATTTGGGTTCCGAAGTATGTGATCCCGCATCCGAACATCAAAATGAATCAACAGCAAGTGCCTGGATATTTGTAGGAAGGTTATTTGTCCATCGGGTCATTTATAAAAATGATTGGCCAATATGCCTTTGCACTCTGAAGAGCCCGCCCCTTCCCACTTAATTTTTCATAGGCTGTTCATGTGACTCATAGTAAAGTCTGCTGTTAGATTTGGTTAACCCAAGCCAGTCACAATAGCAGTTTGGAGACTGCTAATCCTGAATACAGATAGTTAATGAAATGCAAATAAAGATTAATACAAATTTTTGCAGCCTGAAAATGGACCTATCAAATCCTGCCACGGAGGGATTCAATTTCAAGTAACAAATTTGCATACAAAATTTGAATAATCCTGTATCCACTCGGAATTATTGGCATATTATTGTCCATCCCTTGTCTTGACAACATACAATGCTGATCACAGTTCCACTATATCCTTAATACTTGCTCATGCAGAATAAAGGGGCCCATACACCTAACTGATCGAATCTGCTGTGAAATCGTTGCGCAAACGCTGACCGAAAGATCGATTTCCATCTGAAATCGATTGTTCCCGTCGATCCGCCGGTGCGGAAGATTTCGCTCGATCGCCGGCGGGTCGGGAGTGCGTCGATGTCGGGAGTGCGTTCCAATGTCCGACGCCAGACGCTAGCGGCAATACATTACCTGATCCGGTCGGCGCATATCCCCGCTGTCACCGCTGCTCCTTCTCCGCTGGGCTCTGGCAGGCTTCACTTCTTCCTGTCAGGACAGGAAGTTTAAACAGTAGAGTGCCCTTTACTGTTTAAACGTCCCTGGACAGGAAGTACAGTGAAGCTGCAGCCCTGGAGCCCAGAGCGGAGAAGAAGACAGCAGAGACCGGGGGACTCGCGCCGGCCTGTTCAGGTAATGTATGTGGGGGGGGGGGCAGCGTCAGTGGCAGCTCCACAGATGGTGAATCAAGTTCATGCTGAAATCGATGTAAAGGCAGCCATACGATCCCTCTCTAATCAGATTCGATCAGAGAGGGATCTATCTGTTCTATGATCTCGCTCGATTTTACTGCAATCTGTGAATATTCTGAAGTGCTGCAATACTTTCCATTGTACAATATCTAAGTGGCTGGCTCTGTATATTTCATGAATTAGTCTGCTCTCCTCTGGCTCCATGCTAATTTGGCCCTAACACCTATAGACAATTGACCTGCTTCCTGCTTAACACTAGATTTACCATTCTTGCGCAGATCTGCGTAAATTCCCTTGAGCTCACACCTAGTAGCACCCCTGCTGAGTTTTTTAACATGCCATCAGCTCCATTGTTCTCTTTCTTTTGTTCTGAAAACACAACCATTACCTGTGAGGCCTGAGCATTTGTTTACTCTACCTCACATCCCCCACAACCAGAGAGTTCTGTTCTTTGTGTGCCAGACTGATACTGTAATCAAGGGGCTTTTATTGGTTTTTCAATGTGCACTGTGTGGGTAGAGGTCATGGGAGTGCCCAGTGCAGTAGCAAGTCACTCGTGCTTCACTGCGCAAGCTGGACCCACAAAGTCTGCTAAGGTTTGTCATTGCCATAATACATATGATATTTATATAAACCCACGACGGACAATTTTTTTACTTCACTGTCACTGTCGCACAGACTGCTGCAGTGCAAAACAATGCTATTGGGCACGGTGAATAAAGTCCGGTGTGAACTTCCTCAGCTTGCAAAAGACATTGCACAGCGAGAGGTATTATTATTATTTATTGTATTTATAAAGCGCCAACATATTACGCAGCACTGAATATTAATTTAGGTTACAGACAATATTTAGGGGTGACATACAGCAATATGACAATACAGGAATACAAGAAAACCAGATCACACAGCACAGTATGAGTACAAGGTAATGCTTAGTCAGTCACTGGATGGGAGCATGGAGATTAGGCAAGTTAGGTTCACTCAAATGCATAGCATGGGTTCACAGTAATGGAGGTGCATGATCAGGTAGGACACAAAAGGAGGACCCTGCCCAAAGGCTTACAATCTAGAGGGAGAGGTAGGGACACGAGAGGTAGGGGACCAGAGTTCAGCTGTGGGTTTAGAGCAATTGTGAGGGGTGGTAGGCCAGAGTGAAAAGGTGAGTTTTGAGGGCCTTCTTGAAGGTGTTGAAGGAGGGGGCTGCCCTAATGGGTGGAGGTAGGGAGTTCCATAGTGTTGGAGCGGCTCTTGAGAAGTCCTGGAGGCGTGCATGGGACTGGGTGATGCGGGGGATGATCAGGCGAAGTTCATTGGAGGAGCGGAGTGAGCGGCTTGGTGTGTATCGATAACGTTTATAGATATTGGTTTCGCGCAAAAAATCCCGTTTGCGCGTGAAAACGTTATCGTTTCACGTGAAAATTCACGATCGCGCAAAACCAAAAATTCTGTTTTCTTTTTCAGTGTTTCAAACTTTACAGAGTTTACAGCGTTTGTAGACCCAGTGTCCATCGTCCCTGCATTTGGCACAGGTGAATTTTTGACATGTTGCACAGGTAAACCTGCTGCGATTCCTGCTGCAGCTCTCTTGCACCTGGCACTGTGTTGTCTGTACAGTCCCTGGCACAGCAGCTGCAACAGCTTCAGCAGCCCGCCTTTGTGCCAATATTTCCTTGTGCTGCATGAATCGGCAACGGAGTTCCTTAGCTAGAAGACTCAGAAACAATCTTCTTTTGCCTGTCCACCCTGTACATGCCTTGTACAAAATGTAGGCATTCACCGCCGCCAGGTCCAGCATATTGTAAAAAACTGCTACTGGCCACCTGCGTGTTGCTGCTCTTACGGAATACATCCGTGCCATTTGGTCCAACACGTCTACACCACACTGTAAAAGTAGAGAGAGAGAGAGAGAGAGACATGAGTATATGTGCTTTTTTTCTATAGGCCTGTATAGTACACATCAGAAAACATTGTAGCACTGGCAGGGGCGTTCCTTGGGTCCTTGGAGATCGAGGGCACCTGTGCGGTCCCTCCCCCCCCCCCCCCCCCGGCCACCGCAGCTGTCCCCGCTGCCAGACAGGCAGCAGCGTCAGACCTCGATCAGCAGGCGACCAGTTAGAGTGGGCGCTAGGACCTACCTAGCGGACAACGCTGATATGCGGAAGTGACATCACTTCCGCATATTTGCGCCTGGCACCCGCTCTAACTGGTCGGGTCGCCCGCTGATCGAGGTCTGATGCTGCTGGCGAGTGACAGCAGGGACCCCCAGTTAGGTAGTGAGTGACAGCAGGGACCCCCGTTAGATAGTAAGTGACAGCAGGGACCCCAGGTTAGATAGTGAGAGTGATAGTGAGTGACAGGGACCCCCGTTAGGTAGTGAGTGACAGGCGCCCCCTCACCTCGCAGCCAGCAGCGACCTGACCAGTTAGAGTGGGCGCTGGGCGCAAATATGCAGAAGTGATGTCACTTCCGCATATCAGCGGTGTCCGCTAGGTGCTAGCGCCCACTCTAACTGGTCGGGCACCCCTGGAAATAGATTGGGGCACCCCAGAAAATTTTGGGGGCATGGGCCCCCCAAAATAGCGCTAGCGACGCCACTGAGCACTGGTGTAAAATTCAGTGCAGTTTCTAAGCTAAAATGCACCCAGGGCGAGGGTGTAAAAATTGCGCCTCCCCCCCCCCCCCCCCCAAAGCAAGGTATGGGTGCCCGCAGTATAGGTTAGCCAGGTCTAGTTGCACTCAGTATAGATTCCCCCAGTATAGGTAGCCCAGAATAGGTACCCCAGTATAGGTAGCCAGCTATAAGTCCCCCCAGTATAGGTAGCCAGGCATAGGTAGCCAGTATAGTTGCCCCCAGTATAGGTTAGATAGGTGGTTGCCTCTAATATAGGTAGCCAGAATAGTTGCCCCCAGCATAGGTTAGATAGGTAGATGCCCCCAGTATAGGTTAGTTAGGTAGGTGCCCCCAGTACAGGTTAGCTAGGTGGTTGCCTCTAATATAGGTAGCCAGAATAGTTGCCCCCAGCATAGGTTAGATAGGTAGATGCCCCCAGTATAGGTTAGTTAGGTAGGTGCCTCCAATATAGGTAGCCAGTATAGTTGTCACCTGTATAGGCTAGGTAGGTAGGTAGGTGCCCCCAATACAGGTTAGATACGTTAATGTTCCCACTATAGGTTAGATAGGTAGCTGCCTCCCAGTATAGGTTAGATAGGTAGGTGCCCCCAGTATAGGTTAGATAGGTAGGTGCCCCCCAGTATAGGTTAGATTAGGTAGCTGCCCCCCAGGTTAGATAGGTAGGTGCCCCCCAGGATAGGTTAGATAGGTAGCTGCCCCAGTATAGGTTAGGTAGGTGCCCCCCATGATGGAGGGGGGAGCCTCAACCGTGGGGGAGGGCAGCCCAACCTCTCCCTCCCTTCCTCTCCCCAGCCGCCCTCCGTGCTCCCCCCTCAGACTGCAAAGCAATGGGCAGGGAAGCGCTATACAAAACTACTCACCTCCCTGGTTCCAATCGCTACTCACTCGCCGCCAGTATCCTCTCTGCATAGACGCTGATACACACGCTGCTTCCTGTGTGTGTATCAGCGTCTACTCTGTGCAGAGAGGAGACTGGCGGCGAGAGTGCAGCGATTGGAACTAGGGAGGTGAGTCGTTTTGTATAGCGCTTCCCTGCCCATTGCTTTGCATTCCGAGGGGGAAGCACGGAGGGCGGCCTGGGAGAGGAAGGGAGGGAGAGGTCGGGCTGCCCTCCCCGCGGCTGCGTCTCCCCCCTCCATCACAGTGCCCCCCCTCCCAACAGCGCTCAGGGCGCCCGCACAGCCCTAGAAACGGCCATGGTAAAATTATACACACATTCACATACCTTCATGTGGTTATAGTCTGTTATCGTGTTGGGTTTCCTCTTTCTGCCGTCACCGATCGTCACGTCTTGGTGCATGGAACTTAGAACACACACAGTCTTGTTTTTTTTAGGTGCATAAATTGTCAAGGATACACTGCCACTTCTAAGCACTGAAGTGGAGAATACCTCTCGCTGTGCAGTGTCTTTTGCACGTTCACACCGGACTTTATTCACCGTGCCCAATAGCGTTGTTTTGCGCTGCAGCAGTCTGTGCGACAGTGACAGTGAAGTAAAGAAATTGTCCGTCGTGACATTTCTCCCATCATCCAAAAATGGCTCCATCAGATTCATGATCACGTTCTCTGCCAGCCTCTCTCCCTTCTGACGACTGGGGTCCTTTCCCAAGTAAGGAGATGCATTGCAGACATATTTGGTCTCCAAATCCGTGGCCATCCAGAACTTGATCCCAAATTTGTCTGGCTTGGTTGCGATGTACTGTGTGAATGGACAACGAACCTTGGTAGGGAACAGTTGTTCATCTATGGTCATGTGTTCTCCTGGAGTGAAACTCTCAGCACAGTTCTTCTTGAAGCGTGTCCAGATGTCGGAGATTGCAGCAAATTTGTCTGTTTTCACCCATTCTTCTCGCGTGTCCTTGTCATCAAATCGAAGGTGTTGCATAATTGAAATGAATCTATTTCGGGGCATTGTCTCTTTGATTACTGGCACCAGAAAGTTTTCTGACCAGCAATCCACAATGGCACCAACAGGACACATGATTGCTCTTACAAACAGAATTGAAATGAATGCCATCAGTTCATGAATTGTCAAATTCCAGTCCGGCTCTGTTCTGCGGGCTTGATGGACCGTACACTCCATGATGGTCTGCAGCATTCCCATGTCTAACAGGCTGTCTAACAGGCAAAGGAAGCTTTGGAGCACGCTTGTAATTTTACGCTGTTGGAAGATAAACAAATAGAGACTGGTAAATTCACATGAACCTCACTCTAAATGGGTTTATATAAACATCATATGTACTATGTCTATGACAAACCTTAGCAGACTTTGTAGGTCCAGCTTGCGCAGTGAAGCACGAGTGATTTGCTACTGCACTGGGCACTCCAAAGTCCTTCTCTACCCACACAGTGCCGTCTTTTGCTGTCTGGCTCAGACAAGGCTTCCCAGTACCACGGTGCCTCTTCCGTGGAGGCATGTTGGGTTCTTCTTCTTCTGTCTCCTTTTCAGATTCTTCTGAGGAGGTATCAGTGGCCTGCTGGACAAATGAAATCTCTCCTCCATCAGAGTCTGCTTCGTCCATTTCCTGAAGCCAGGCCAAAGCCTGTTGCGCGGAGAGGTTCTTCCTGCGTGGCTGTGATGCGCAGGCCATCCTGATGTGTGTTCTTAGAAATGCGAACAAGAAATGATTCTTCCACCTGCATCGGTCTGCTTTTATGCACAGCACTGTGTCATGCCACTCCCTTACATACACTGCTACAATGGATGGACAGGGCAGCATCACACCTTTTGGCCACCTCTACAGCATTCATATGTTGTGAAAAGCCAGCCTAATTGCATTACAGTATCTGCCATACTGCCATCAATGCCATGGCAATGGAATGCCTCAGTCTGTCATCATTTGTCATGTCAATGGAACACTGCCAAAAGTGCCAATTGCCCTCTGATTGCATTTTGCTGCATGAATTGGCAACAGAGTTCTGTGTCTGCGTGGGTTTCCTCCGGGCACTCCGGTTTCCTCCAACATCCCAAAAACATACAGATAAGTTAATTGGCTTCCCCATAAAATTGGCCCTAGATGACGATACATACACTACATGATACATACATAGACATACTGTATGATTATGACAGGGACTAGATTTTGAGCCCCTCTGAGGAACAGTTAGTGACGAGACAATATACTCTGTACAGTGCTGCGTAATATGTTGGCGCTATATAAATATTTAAATAAAATCTGCCCCTGCCTTTCCACCCATACTGCTCTCACTCATGCAATACCCAATGGGCTTGATTCACAAAAGAGTGCTGTTAGCACGGCCGTTTTCGCGCGAATTTTTGCATTGTGCGCGATCGCGAATTTTCGCGCTAAACGATAATGTTTTCGCCCGCAAACACGAATTTTCGCGCGAAAACGATATCGATTTCACGGTAAAATTCGCGTTTGCGCGCAAAAACGTTATCGTTTCACGCGAAAATTCGCGATCGCGCGCAATGCGAAAATTCGCGCGAAAACGGCCGTGCTAACAGTTAGCACTCTTTTGTGAATCAAGCCCCATATCTGCTACAGGCAACCCTACCCCCACCTCTGTTTCAAATCAGACACTTTGTCTACACTTCAGAGTCCTCTACACTTCACACTATTTGTGTATAAACATACAGTGGAGACTGAATTCATTGTATTCATGTCATTGTATCAGCAACTTTTCATTCTGTTTTCACACAATTGCTTATAAAAGACTTGTGTTTCCATATATTGTGAATGTGTGTTTGTAATATTTGCAGGTCAGTGAATGTGGGGGATTTTTGTATAGATATGGCAGGCATGTCTGAAGGTTTCAAGTCTCACACAGCTACTTTGTGTAAAGAAATGGAGATGTGGAGGCCTCACAGGTAATGGGTGGTTTGCACAACAATAGATTGAAGATAATCAACCCTGAAGACCTGTGAACATCTCAACAGGGGTGAAGAACACCTCTAGCCTTGCAACAGAAATTAGAAAACTCAGTAATTCTAGTGTTAATTACCTGAGTTGTACTGTGATCTGCTACAGGCTGAGCTCTCAGCTCCTCACCTGCATCAGTCAGTCTACAATCAGGCCTGCTGAGCATAGGCTTATCAGGCTTACTATATAATTGTGTCTCTAAGTCGATTAGACCTTGGTCGATTTATGTACCGGTATTACAAAGTACACCGGTTTTCTAAGTACAAAGAGAACGACCGAATTAGACCCGAATTAAACCAGAAGAGAACAGAAGGAACAGACAAGACTTTAGCAGTCTGATTCACGGTTAGTGCAATAATGTTTTCTCTGGTCTTCATGATTAGCCTGCTTTCCCCTGCCATTCTCAAATCGGTACATTCACTGCATCCTCCTGCTGTCAGCAACACGCTCCACATTTCTCCCTCTCTTTTACCATCTCCACAAATTGCCTCTCACGAAACTTTCCTATTCATACAACCTCGCTATACATTTTATGCTCCTCCTACCCACAAATATAAATCCCTCCCTCTCTTCTGTTCACTCTGTCTCCTACTTCTCCTTGCTGCAGGTGACATTTCACCAAACCCTGGACCCTCTCTACCAGCTCACTCCTCACTCTTACACTCTAACCGCACTGCTAACAGCCAGCCACATGCACACCGAAACTGCCAGAACCTTATTAATATTCCTCTTCTCCCTCCTCCCCCACCTATCACTGCTGCTCTCTGGAATGCCGGCTCTGTCTGCAACAAACTTCCTCTCATCCATGACCTTTTCAATTCCAATGCCTTCACCTTCCTAGGGATCACAGAAACATGGCTGACTCCTTCAGACTCTGTCTCACCTGCCGCCCTCTCTTATGGGGGATTCCACTTTAGTCACACGCCTAGAAGTGGGAATAAACATTACGGTGGTGTGGGCATTCTTTTCTCTGATAGATGCTCCTTCAAGCCACTCGCCCCCATTCCTTCTCTTTCTCTACCTTCCTTTGAAGTCCATGCAGTCCGTCTATACTCTCCCTCTAACCTCCAGATCGCAATAATCTATCGCCCTCCTTCCTTCCTAGATCATTTCTCTGCATGGCTCCTCCAGTTCCTGTCCTCCGAAATCCCTACCATCATTATGGGTGACTTTAACATTTATGTGGACACTAACAATTCTGCTGCCACTAAACATCTGTCACTTACTTCCTCCTATGGCCTGTCTCAGTGGTCCACTGCTCCGACTCACTCTAATGGTCATACACTTGACCTCATATTCACTCGTCTCTGTTCTATTACTGATTTCACTAATACTCCTCTCCCACTCTCTGATCATAACTTACTAAACTTCTCTCTCTCCCCCTCTTCCTACCACGCTGCCTCAAGCATGCTCACACATACGCAGGAACTACCGCAACATAGACATGCAATCTGTCTCTGATGCCTTGGCACCTCTCCTCACACAACCATTTACTGACCCCGACTCAGCAGCTGCACACTACCACAGCTCAATCACGCAAGTCATGGATGAAATCGCACCCCTCACCAATGTCCGCCCACACCGTGTCAGTCCCCAACCCTGGCAGACCAAAGCTACTAAACAGCTAAAGGGGTGCTCTAGGATAGCTGAACGGCGCTGGAGGAAAACCAATACTAATGAGGATTTCATTTCTTACAAAAAAGCATTGAACAAGTTTAAAATAGCTCTCTCTGCTGCTAAACAATCATACTTTCCCTCCCTCATATCCTCCCACTCGCACAATCCAAAAGCGCCTGTTCAGCACTTTCAACTCCCTTCTCCGTCCACCCCCGCCTCCTCCTTCTTCATGCTTATCAGCTGAAGAATTTGCAACATATTTCACAGATAAAATTGCCAAAATCCGTAGTGTGTTTTCCATGCAGACATCAAACTCCATCTCCACTCCTCTTGTTGATTGCTCTCTTTTCAGCTTCTCTCCACTCTCCAAACATTCTCTCTCCTCTCTTATCTCCAAATCCCATCTCACCACCTGTTCTCTGGATCCTATCCCATCACATCTCATTTCACAGCTATCCACATCCCTCATCCCTGCCCTAACATCGCTGTTTAACCTATCCCTCTCCACTGGAATTTTTCCATCCTCACTCAAGAAGGCGGTTGTAACACCACTACTTAAAAAAACATCTCTAGACCCCACCGAACTTGCTAACTACCGCCCAGTGTCACTTCTCCCATTTGCATCTAAATTACTTGAACTCCACATTCATGCTGAACTAAGTCAGTATTTATCTACAAATTCCTTACTAGTCTGTCTCTGTCTGTCATCAGCATTCGACACTGTCGACCACACTCTACTCCTACAAATCCTTTCTTCTATAGGTGGGCGCTCGTGAGGGCTGCCCCGGCACAGAGCTCCTGCTTTTCTCTGCTTTTCTCTTCGCTTCTCACGATTTAGCATAGCATAGCTTAGTATACTAGTTTAGTTTAGTAGTAGTAGTAGTATAGTAGTAGTATTGTTGCCGCTTATTCTCCCGGCAAGCCACTCCAGCTATCCGGGCACTCAGCTGTCCCACGTGGAGACCACGTGAGCTAACGTGGACACCGATCCGGAGGCCTCCGCCTTCTGCGCCGCGTCCCCTGTTGCCACCGCTCGTGGTCGAATGATCTGAGCACACGGCCCCTGCAACCCCATCAGAGGAGCTGACTAGCCAACAGGAGACAGGGAGTGAATCGGACGCCTGCCGCCTGACAATCCCCCGGCCCCTTGGAGGAGCCGACTCATCAGCTGCAGAGAGCCGCCTGCCCACTGCTCCCGTGGAGGAACCGACTCACCAGCCGTCAGACGACCCGTCCCACCGGCCCCTGTGGAGGAGTCGACTCGACAGTCTGCAGAGAGCCAGCCGCTAAAGATAACACACAGATGCACTATAGCTCACCTTAAAGGTGGTAACATGTAATGTACTGTTTTTTTCATTTTTGTTTTTTTACTCTTGTTGTAATTAATAGACAGTCTATGGAGAAATTATTACCACATAAATGTACTGTAGTTCACCTTAGAGGTGGAAATATGCAAATTATTATGTAATGTATGTTCATCCAAGGTGCTGTATCTTTTAGGTTATGTCTTTAGCTAATCTGGCTGTTTTAATTTTTAATATGGGTGTAATATACAAAAAGAACACTAGATGGCGGGTTTGCAGGCTCAAGGGAGCCTTGGAGGGAGCATGCGCGCATTGTCCCATAAGAATCCCCGCAGCACGCATCAGGCTCCATGCCCCTGATGAGTCACTGTGTGACGAAATCGATAGGGCGGAGCTTGATGCGGAAGCGGGACTGAAACCTTACGGAGTGGCGTGGAGGCGGCGAGGCGGAACGCGGAAGGGAATCCTTGCACACCGAGCGCGCGGCGGTGGTGGGAGAGAGCCCAGCGGATCTGCAGCCTGCCAGCCCTGGCCATCTATACGGGGGAGAGCCCGTTTATAAAACTCTAGGCGCTTTTATCCTATGGAGCATGTGAGTGCATATGTTTTTTAAATAAACCTACATTTTATACGGTATTACACTATGTGGAGCTTTCTTTGAGGTGATTGGCATTGAAGAACCCTTTGGGAGTAAAGTGGAATACTAGTCTGGTCGGAGAGGTCGGGGACGACCTGGGAACTGTCCCAAGGCTTATACTGACCTGGTGGTCAGTGAATCTGGTGAGTGGCACACAAAAGGGTGCTGGTGGTGGTCAATGCCCTTGATACTGATCCTGCTGGAAATGGTCTAATCAATCTTTGAACTGGAATTATCAGGAAGTGATTGGGGATTTTTGTTCAACTTATAAGGACTCATTGTGTTGCATTGCTATTATTTCCTGTGTATTGAATATATGTAAAAATCTACCTATGCACCTTGAGCGCCACCTCTTGAGATAAAACTGTTGTTGATTAAGAGGAGGCGAACAGGTGTCATCTTAATACCTAACTGTCAGCGCTACCTCTTGGGTCTTATTTCCTGTGGAGGAGCCGACTCGACAGTCTGCAGAGAGCCAGCCGCTGTACTCCGGCCTTCTTGTGTGAGCCGTTCTTGATTCGCCCCCTGATCGATTCCTGGGCCACCCGGAGGGAGACGATCCCCGACACACATCAGTGAAGCCCGCCACGTGGAGGAGCCGACTCAACGTCCCGCTCCCCTGGCCCAGCAGGCTCCCGGTCTGTGGCTGCCCGCCGAGGGGGTAACCACTACCAGGTCCCTCCGCTACAGTAAAGCCCATCCCAGCGCACCGCCTGCTGCAGGCAGCCTGCTGATGCAGATTACAGCCATCAATCAAGGGTAAGCCCATACACACCAAAACTGTCTGTCTGCTGCCCCCACTGCTGGCCTGTTCTCTGTGATCCCTCCAGCAGTACTGGACTTCTGGGTACTATAACCTTGCCGCATGTATGCCTCCCAATCTTTTGTACACTCTCAGCTTTACCTGGCTGTGCACTGCTGACTGCTTCCCACTACCTGCTTGGCTCTGCACCTCTGATTCTCACTACCTGCTGGGCTGTGCACTTCTGACCGTCGCTCAGGGCTGCTTGCCTGGGGCTGAACTCTGTATGAAATGTGCACCACTAATCTGCCTCTAGCCTCCTGTCTGACCAAGCTGCGTGCGGAACCTTTAGCACCAGTATGCCATGCTCCATCACCCCACCAGTATGCCATGCTCCATCACCCCACGCTGGCATCCGTCCACCCCTCACACCGGTAGTCGTCCCCCCCACCACCGCACGCACGACCTTCACCAGAGAGCAACTTCTAGCGTGGGTGCCACACGGCCCCTCGCCCCCTGAAGCCAAGCTCCTTTCCAACCAGGTCTGGAACCACATCCGGGAAGTCCTGGATCCAGCACTGAGACTACACACAGGCCGACGGCGGAGAGGATGCCGTGCAGGGGCCCGCGCGAGGCTAAGAAATAAGGGCCTTCGTTCAGCCATCCCCTCAGTCCTCCTAGGCAATGCCCAATCCCTCCCTAAAAAACTCGATGAACTGCGCCTCCTCTGCGACAGGAAGGACC
The DNA here is from genome assembly GCF_040937935.1 of Hyperolius riggenbachi. Lineage (NCBI taxonomy): Eukaryota > Metazoa > Chordata > Amphibia > Anura > Hyperoliidae > Hyperolius > Hyperolius riggenbachi. Next base: position 224,009,279 of record NC_090647.1, read on the forward strand.
TCAGCAGAAACACTCCAGCCCTCTGCTTCACAGAAACATGGTTACATGAGGACATCCCAGAGAGCGCCCTCCTTCTGCCAGACTACAGCCTCATCCGAGCAGACCGGGACCCTGTCCTCTCTAGGAAGAAAAGAGGGGGGGGGCATCTGCTTCTACATCAGCTCCTCATGGTGCCCCACCCTGTCTGTACTCGACAAGAAGTGCTCCCCAGATCTGGAACTCCTACTAATTAACTGTAGGCCACCATACTCGCCGCGCGAGTTTTCCTCGTATGTCCTTGCTGGAGTATACATCCTCCCAGATGCCGATGTCAGATCTGCCCTGCTGGTCCTCAACGAGACCATCTCGCAGTGGGAGACATCCCTCCCAGACTCACTGTTCATCATCATTGGGGACTTCAACAGGGCCAACCTCCGACAGGAGATGTCACGCTATTACCAACATGTAGCCTGCCCTACCAGAGGCCAGAACACTCTTGACCACTGTTACCCAGCACTGAAGGATGCTTACAAGGCGGTCCCATGGGCAGCTCTCGGTTCCTCGGACCACTGCCTCGTCCATCTTATTCCTACCTACAAGAGACGCCTGGAATCAGCTAAACCGACACTCAAGTCCGTCAAAGTGTGGTCTGACGAGGCCAAGCTGAAACTGCAAGCCTGTTTTGAGTGCACTGACTGGAAGTCCTTAGAAGCGCCAGACCTGGATGAATGGGCAGATAACGTCGCTTCATACATCAGTTTCTGCGAGGACTCCTGCGTACCGACAAAATCCTTCAAGGTGTATCCTAACAACAAGCCATGGTTCACTAATAAGCTTCGGCGACTGCGGAGAAGCAAGGAAGCTGCACACAAGTCCGGCAACCAGGAGGACTACAGGAGAGCGAGAAACGACCTCAATCGAGAGCTGAGGGTAGCCAAAAAGGAGTACGCTGCAAGAATGGAACACCACCTGCGATCTATGGACACTAGGGCTGTATGGAAGGGGCTGAAGGCCGTCACTAACTACAAGCCCCAACCTACACATGCAGCACCCAGCCTCAAACTCTCCGAGGAACTTAGCAGATTCTACTGCAGGTTTGAGAACTCAGAACGGGAGGGTTGTCTGGTATCGACCACCTCCGCTCCAGGCCCTGCGAGCAACATCCCGAATCAGCCCACTCCTTTGGCGGTGAGCGAGGCCGACGTTCTGCGCCTCCTATCAACGCTAAGCACCAGGAAAGCCTCCGGCCCCGACGGCGTATCTCCAGCCTGCCTGAAAACTTGCTGTCAACAACTTGCTCCCATCCTCTGCGACATCTTCACCAAGTCACTGCAGGAAAGCAAGGTTCCCACCTGCTTTAAGATGTCATCCATCATACCTGTTCCAAAAAAGCAGGGGGTCGCGGACCTTAACAACTTCAGGCCTGTGGCCCTGACGTCTGTCATTATGAAAACCCTGGAGCGTGCGGTCCTAGCCTACCTCAAGCTCTCCACTTCGCCCCTACTGGACCCCTTCCAGTTTGCCTACAGAGCAAACAGGTCCACCGATGACGCAATTAATATCTGCATGGAGCTCATCAATGACCACCTCGACAGGCCAAACACTTATGTCAGAATACTTCTCCTTGACTTTAGCTCGGCTTTCAACACCATCTGTCCGCGCATACTTCAAGAAGACCTAGCTGCACTTGGTGTTCACTCAAGCCTACGCCTGTGGATCACAGACTTTCTCACCAACAGGTCCCAAGTCGTAAGGCTAAACAACATTTGCTCCCAAGCAGTGACAACGAACACAGGGGCACCTCAAGGCTGCGTGCTGTCTCCGCTACTGTTCTCCCTCTACACGAACAATTGCAGATCGGAGGCAGACTCAGTCAAGGTCATCAAGTTCGCCGATGACACCACCATTGTGGGCCTTGTCACTAAGGATAACGTCCAGGAGTACTGTCAGCAGGTGGAGAGAATTTGCAACTGGTGCAAGGAGAACAGGCTGGTACTTAACACAGCAAAGACTGTCGAGCTAATCGTGGACTTCAGGAGGTCTGCTCCCACCCCACCTCCAATCTATATTGATGGCACCGAGGTGGCCAGAGTGCCCTGCGCCCGCCTTCTGGGCACTACTATCTCCAGCGATCTCAGCTGGAATCCCAATATCACGGCCATCCAACGGAAAGCACAGCAGAGACTTTACTTCCTCCGGCAGCTAAGGAAGGTCGGCATGACCCAAGAAATTATGACCAGCTTCTACTCCGCCACCACTGAGTCAATCCTCTGCTCTTCCATCTTGGTCTGGTATGCCGGCGCCACCGCCAGTGACAAGTCCAAACCACAGAGGGTCATCAGGTCGGCGGAGAGGGTTATCGGGCGCCCCCTCCCCTCACTTGCACTACTGCACAACAAGAGACTGAAATCCAGGGCGTTGAGGATCGCCAATGACCCCTCGCACCCAGGCCACCGTTACTTTAGTTTGCTCCCTCTGGGCCGGAGACTTCGAGCCATCCCCACAAAGACCGCGAGACACAGGAACTCCTTCTTCCCATCGGCTGTCAGCCACCTGAATTCCCTCCACTTACTCCCATCAGTGCAAGCCCAAACAAGCTGGGGGGCAGGCGGCGCCACGCCCGATCAGTCAACTGAAGCAACCACCTCACAAGGCTAACTGCTGGCCATCTTTAGGCCACTAAATGAACTTTGATGTATGTATGATGTAAAACGCACAATGTAATGTAATCTATCTCTGTCGCTACGCATTCTTCTGTCTTCTTCCTGAGCTATATGTATGTGCCAAAAATAATTCCGGGCATGATCGCTCATGCTTGGCGAAATAAATAAATGATTCTGATTCTGAATAAAGGACCTTGCTTTCTCCTGGATATCTTCCTACCTCTCTGGAAGGTCTTTCACTGTCTCTTATTCAGATCAGGCCTCCTCTTCACATCCTCTGTCTGTAGGGGTACCTCAAAGATCTGTCCTCGGTCCCCTCTTTTGCATCTACATGCACAGTCTTGGTAACTTAATAAACTCATTTGGTTTTCAATACCACCTATATGCTGATGATACACAACTGTACCTCTCGGCCCCAGACCTTAACTCCCTCCTCACACGGGTTCCCGACTGCCTGTCCGCTATATCCTCTTTCATGTCCTCTCGCTTCTTAAAACTTAATATGAATAAAACTGAACTAATAGTCTTTCCACCATCCCTGTCCACCTCTTTGCCTGATATTACAATACATGTTAACAACACGTCTAAAACATCAGTTCCCAAAGCACGGTGCTTGGGGGTAATATTTGATTCTTCTCTCTCATTTATTCCTCACATCAACTCCCTAACCAGCTCCTGTCATCTCCAACTCAAAAACATAGAATGCATCCGACCTTTTCTCTCATGACACAACCAAAATGTTAATACATGCTCTTATTATATCTCGATTGGACTATTGCAATATATTGCTTGGTGGACTTCCAACTAAGCGACTAGCACCACTAAATTCTGTACTGAACTCAGCTGCTCGACTCATTCATCTCTCCTCTCGCTCTTCCTCTGCTGACCCTCTCTGTCAAGCTCTTCACTGGCTACCAATCAACCAGAGGATTCAGTTCAAACTCTTAACCCTAACCTACAAAGCTCTCCACAATTTCTCTCCCCTGTACATCTCCTCACTAGTCTCCAGATAGCAACCCAACCGCAATCTCAGATCTGCACGCAACCTTCTTTTATCCTCTTCTACAATTACCTCCTCACATTCACGTGTGCAAGACTTCTCACGTACCTCACCCCTCCTATGGAACGCCCTTCCACAGCACATCTGCCACTCTCCCACCTTTGAAATCTTTAAACGCTCCCTCAAAAGCCACCTTTTCCGACAAGCATATTCTCTAGCTTAGGCCATGCAACCACTAAATAACCTAATTACGCACTGCCTGTACATATACTGTATACTTCCTTCACCTCTTGTTTCTACCCCATTCCTTTAGATTGTAAGCTCGCAAGAGCAGGGCTCTCACCCTTTTGTGTCATGGATTGTTATTAATTTAATTGCTTGCACTCTGTTAGGCATTTATGCATTTTTGTCATGTTAAATTTGCTATTGTAATCAGCAGTTCTGTATTTTGTATCAGTGTTCATATTTGATGTATATCATTGTCTGTATCATTATGTATCCCTTGTTTGTTTTCTTACAGTGTACAGCGCCACGGAATAGGTTGGCGCTTTATAAACAAATAATAATAATAATAATCTGTTGGTCGATCTGATGGCAAATCGACCAGTGTATGGCCACCTAAGTGAATTCTGACTCTCAGCTGGGGGGGTTGCACTTATCAAATAATCTCAGTGCAGTTGGGACTACAGTCACCAAGAAAACAATTGGTAACCATGAAGGACTTAAATCTTACAGAGCCTGCAAGGTCCTCCTGCTCAAGACAGCACATGTACAGGCCTGTCTGCAGTTTGCCAATGTGCAAAGGTTTGTGGCAGATGAGATCAAAATTGAGCTCTTTGATATCAACACAACTTGTTGTGTTTGAAGGAGGAAAAAATGCTGCCTACGACCCAAGCACACCATACCCACTGTAAAAAATGGAGGTGGACACATTATACAATATACTGTCAAATTTTGGGCGAGTCGCCTTTCCCTCAGCCAGGGCATAGAAAATGGGTCATGGATGGGCATTCCAGCACGAGAATGACCCAAAACACATGGCCAAGGCAACAAAGAAGAAGCATATGAAAGTCCTACAGTCGACTAGTCAGTCTCCAGACCTTAATCCAATAGAACATCTGTGGAGGTAGCTGAATACTCAAGTTGCCAAACATCAGCCTCAAAACCTGACTTGGAGAGGATCTGCAAAGATGAGTGTGCCAAAATCCCTCCTGAGATGTGTGCAAACCTGGTGCCTAACTACAAGAAATTTCTGACTTCTGTGATTGCCAATGAGGGTTTTGACACCAAGTAAAAAGTTATCTTTTGATAGAGGATCAAATACTAACACTAATATCATGTACATCAAGCTCTGACGTTGGGGCACTGGGTTTTGAGGGTTCTTTTGTTGTTATTCTCTCTCTCTCAGTTACAGTAAACCTATCATCATTACAAGTATAGACTGGTCATTTCTTGGTCAGAGGGAAAACTAGCAAAAATCAGCTGGAGATCAAATACTTATTTCCCTCACTGTATAGGTACTTTCGCACGGCATTTACTGACGATAAATAGAACATATATTTGCATTACATGGCACATTCATTTATCAGCATTAGTGGCGTTGTGCAACAAATTCAGTTGGAAAGACTTGGAGCATGGTGTGCATTTACTGGACAATGGTCTCAATTCACTAAGCTTATCTCCTGTCTTTAATAAATGTTTCTGAGCCGTTTCTAGAGTTATCACCATGGTGATAAGGCATGTAGTATTCAGGAAATATTTTATCTCAGGCAAACCTAAAGTTAAATCTTCTGGTTTTAAGTTAAGGTGAGATCTCTAAAGTTAACGTTTCAATCATTAACTACCTAAAGACCGGGTCAAGCCCATGGGCGTGACCGCGGCGGCAGCCCCAGGACCGCCAAACGCCAACTGGCGTCAAGTCCTGGGGCCGGCTACTGCAGAAGATCGCGCGCAGGCTGCAGGCGCATCTCATGCTTGGGAGGCGGAGCTCCACCCCACCTTCATTCTCCGAGCGGCGATCACCGCTCGGGAGCCTGTTAGATGGCGAAACCGCCGTCTAATAGGGCTGTAAAGCGCTGCGATCTGCAGCAGCGATGTACTGGGGACAGCCGTGTGACACTGCTGTCCCCTCCAGAGGCACAAAGGTGATCGGCTGTCATAGTTTAACACAATACACAAATAAACACAAATAAACAAACATCTGGGGGGCAATCAGACCCCACCAGAGAGCTCTGTTGGTAGGGGGAGAAGGGGGGGGGGGGGGGAAATCACTTGTGTGCTGTGTCGTGTGGCCCTGCAGCTTGGCCTTAAAGCTGCAGTGGCCAATTTAATGAAAAATGTCCTGGTCTTTAGGGGGGTTTAGCACTGTGGTCCTCAAAAGGTTAAAATAACTACCGAATTCTAAAGTTAAAGACAGGCTGTTAATTAACTGCATGTGAAAATAACTACAGAGGAGGTGATTTAAGGAATGAAGAGATAAGATAACTCTCTCACTGTGCGGTGGCAAGTTTTCTCTTGCCTTATCTCCAGAATGATCTTCGTGAATTGAGGCCATTGTGCACCATTACAGTTGCAGTAAAACAAGTGTGATGCAACTTTTCAACATCATTTCGTTTCGATCTTACAGGGATGCACAATGCAACATGTATTGTGTGAAAGTAGCCCAGCAATCAACTGATCACTGTTCCTACAGAAATAATTTACAGTTCAGACATGACCTGGAGTGGCAGTGGTAGAATTTACACAATTTTTCCCCCTATAAGCAAGAGTACTGCCCAGTGGTGTACCTAGGGAATTTGGCAACCCGGGGGATGGGAGGGTTAACGGGTTGGGGTGCCGAGCATGTCAATGCAAATTTGGGCGGATTTTTGGGGAAAAGGAGTCATCAGGATGTGGACAGAGCTAACCATTATGAAACTCTGTACTCTATACAGCGCTGCAGAAGATATCAGTGCTATATAAATACACAATAATAATATGGTAGGATATTAGACTATGACTATGGAACGATTAGATTGTGAGCTCCTCTGAGGACAATCAGAAAAGGGGGACATATAGAAGGAGGGAGGTGCCTAGGAGGACGGGGTAGGGGGGGGGGATAAAGAGGTAGAGGCACAAGACAGACAGCCTGGTGGGAGAGAAGAAATGGCAGGAAGACCCCTCACCAGGACTGCAGACATTACTAGTACTGTCTGGCAGGGACATGCTGTTAAAAGAAGCCACTAAAATCTGAAAAGAGGAAAGGGTCATGGGGAAGACAACAGCGTTGGAGGGGGAGCTTGAAAAACAGATAAGATTACCTGCAATCAAGCTAATCTAAACTGCCTGGTGCTTGCTTCTCTGTTCACTACAGAAGTTGGCTGTCAGCACCTGTATCACTGGTGCTTCTGCAACAGCAGACTGCCCTGCATTATTGATTAATTACTCTGATCAGGATAAATAATCAATAGTCTAGGGCATGCTGGTATTACAGCAGGCAGACTACTATTGACAGGCAACTTCTGAAGCACTAAACACATCCTGCCACCTCTCCCTGCTTATGTCCCAGCTGCAGCACAGCAATCATTTTCTCTACTCACCCTGCTGCTCTGCACATTCACTTACTGCAGGCTGTGTGTAAAGAGCAATGAAACATATTGCCCATGGGATAGGAAGGGGGAGGGGTGCTACATATAGTGCAGGGAGCAGTACAGTCCCTTGCACTGCCTGCTGCTATTTTCCCAAATGTTGTTCAAACTATGAGAAAAGGTCCCAGGTGCAACACAGTGGCTGAGCACCTCAGTGGCACCCCTAGCCGTAGCTTCACCCGGTACTGTGAGCACCAGCAGCCGTATGGTAGGTACGCCACTGGTACAGCCTCAGATTTTTTCCCTCCCCCAATTTTTTCTTCTACAAACTTACCTCTATATTTATTGTTATTATTTCAAAGCTCAACTGAATGCAAAATTGAACAATTAAAATTCTGAAAGCAATCATAACGATTAGTGTAAGTTATAAGTGACATTTAGAAATAAACTTGAGATGTTGTGCATGTTGTTTTCTGTTAGAACTAAAGGTTTTGTAGCCTACATCCTGCGACTACAGGCCCTAGCTCTTCAAGTAATCACTAAGGCCCCATTCACATTACAAACGCGGACAGCCATGCGTGCGGAACGCAACGCATGCGAATGCACGCCATCCGCGTTTGTATGCATTGCGTGGCTGATACCATCACTGAAAAGTGAATGGGACAGCTGCGCGTTTTTGCAAAAAATGCGTGCAGCATGCGTTCCCGGACCGCACAGGTCCGGAACGCATGCAGTGTGAACATCAGACAGTGCACTTTATGCACTGTCTGATGTCGTGCGTTTCAGCCTCCTGCATGAGTTTCCAAAACGCGGCTGGAAACGCGTGCAGTGTGAACGGGGTCCATTTCTACTGTAATGCTGGGATTCTGGGAAATGTAGTCAGGCATCATTCTTGCTACACTGTGTGTTACTTGGTCACACCTGAAGGACCCACCCAGCAGTTGTACCCAGAGAGGGAAGAAAAACTAAATTGTACCGCAACAAGAAAATAACTTTAGCCCATAAAAAAAGGTATTCTGTCAAGAACTAGGTTTCTGTATACTGTTATATTAACTTATCCTGATTTTTATGAGAACTTGCTCTTTTCATTCCAGGACCACTATTGTGAAAAAATGTTAATTTTACAATACATGTGTATGCATAGATATAAGATGCACATTTGTCCCAGAGTAAAATCTACTATACATTTATTTTTCCCCATGTGGCCGTTACTTACAGTAGGTGTACTGTGACAAATCTAACAGGCTTTGGACTAGTCCATCCATCTCATGGGGGATTCTCAGAGCTTTCTTTATTTTCAAATGTTCTTATTCAATGGCAATGGCAGTTTGTTTGTCCAACTACCGAAATAGTGTGCCAATTAACAGGGAAGCTGGCAAACATCTATTTATAAATCTTTTCCATGAATTGCAATCCCCCTGAAGAGGCGAGCTAGTCCAAAACCTGTCATATTTTCCCTGCCTACTGTAAGAGACGCAACATAGTAGAAAAGTAATTTCTAGCGCATTTTACTTTGGGAGAAATGCACTTCCTATAAGAATGTGTACACATGTATTTTAAATTTTTCTCAACAGTGGTACTTTTTTCCTCGACAGGGATTTGTTTTCTGTGGGAGGCACAAGACACAGACTGATAGTGACTGCATGTATAAAGTACATTGCAATGGGCACAAAAAAGAAATACAATAAAAAAAATGTTACTCTTATGATCAGGGGAAAAAAAAGTTTGCTTTCTTAAAACAGAAAGAATTTGTGATAATTCAGGTTGGAGTGAGCTCCGAGATGTCTCCCAGTGCATCACTGCTGAATATATGCAAATTACCCATTGTTGTCCTTAGAAGCTAAACACACCTCCAGAACCGCTGGAATGCAATGATGTGTCAGCTTGTAATTAGTACAGAGCCATAATAATCCAACATGCATACAGACTGTTTCGGATTGGTTGATCCTCATCAGTGCATGGCATGGATTAATTTGGCTCTATGGAGTAGGACTTGAAAAACCCAGAGGTACAGACTAACCAACAAGCTCATGGTGAACCAGAACTCATTGGAGTGTGTAAGGGGCTACAATGGATCATTGTAGCCCCTTACACACTCCAATGAGTTCTGGTTCACCATGAGCTTGTTGGTTAGTCTGTACCTCTTATGACCAGAAAATGGGACAGAACATATATGTCAATGATTACGAATAGTAGTAATATTTGCAGGCCAACTCCTTAGAATGCAGTTTGTTACCCAGTCCAACCCTGTAGTGAGCAAATGACAGACAAGAGCTATGAGGCTGTCACTAGACAGAACACCAGCTGAGCCAGGCCAGCAAGAATGTGTCTGCATGACCATATTACCCATAACACTGTGTGCCATTTATAAACACTAGCAACCCACAGCTGTGTTAAAAGCCAGCTTCAGACTAAACTTCCACAATTCACTGAAGCATAGAAGACACATTGTAAAACACAACTAAATAAATGACAACATTTATTTATAGAGTCAAGGGTGAAGAGAGAGGTCTAGCAACTGGATAGAGCTTCATCATAAATACTGTGAGCACTGGCAGTGCTGTACCCAGAATAACCAAAGTATTCTTACAGTGTCACGCCTATGCTTTGTGCATTTGTATCTCTTATGGTCTGCTAAGCATTTATTTCATAATTGTTTTGCCCGTACTGATAAAGTTAGAACAGCAGGGGGTTTTCTTATTTACTTAATGTGCCTTAAAAAATTGTGCATGGTCTTAATTTTCATTCATTCGGTTTTCTCCCCATAAGCTAGATAGTATAACCATAAAAATGAGCCTTCTGTTTCAGGGCTGTGGGATCCAGGATTGAATGCTCTCAACTAGGGATGAGCTCAAACTTTCACTAAAGTCTCTCTCTTCAAAATGCATATTTTAGCCTGAGCTGAAATAGCTGCAAAACCATCTCATATTTTTGCAATAAACAAATTTACAGAAAAATGAGGACTTGCATGCCCAATGACTTCATCGCATTTTGAAAAAAATTACTTTATGACTGGTGACTTTGGAAAAAATTACTGGCGACTTTATGGAGAAATAAAAATACCCACATTGGCAGTATTCAGCACTACTTTTGACTAATAGTGATGTAGCGAACATCAAATTTTCGGTTCGCAAACTGGCCATGCACAGCAGGCTCCATAGAATTAAATGGCATATGAATGGCCGCCGACGGTTAACCTTCCCAGCGTTCAATTTCCCCAGGATTTCTGTGCAAACAGTGATAAAATTTATTTTTAAAACTTTTTTTTTCCTGTAACTTGCCAAAATGTGTCAAGCAAGGGTCTAGTATACAGTGCAGGAGAGTATTGATGTGTATGCATGTTTATACTGTTCACAGCATGTTTTTTTGAACAGACATTTCTGTCCATACCGCTAGGGAGGTTAATAGTAAAGCCCCCTTATGTGTTAGAAACACCAAATTTGCACGAGGACAGCGGGTAAATTGTATTTTTTTATGAAGACCTTGTTTTTGAGAAAATCAATTTTAAAGTTCTCGTTCTGAGTGTGGGAAATGTTTCAATGGCCGCCGACTTTCACGGTTAATAGCAAAGCCCCCTTAAGTGCTAGAAACACAAAATTTGCACGAGGACGTCATGTGCAGAACGCTTTCGGACGCAGTTGCGTGCTGTAGTACGCGTGCAGCCCAGCCAGCAAAGGCACACTGGATCCAGACCAAGCAGTCCGGAAGATGGAGGTCACAGGGCAATTACAGGTACCCGAGGAGGCAGAAAACGAGAACGGAGGGAACGGTGAACATCAGGACAGCTCACCATACATGTCTTCTAAATCACCCCCCCCCCCCTTTCCTCCTGTTTCTCATCTTATTTTGGGCTCTGGTATCCTTTAAGGAGGGCAGTGGGAACAAGAGGAGTGTAGCTCGGGATATCCATTGGGAGCTCAATGCAGGGTATAGAGCGCACCTCCCTGGGGATCTAGACAACGGTAGCCATTCTCCTTTCTGTCCTCCGAATCACTCTGGTGAGATCGCGGTCATCAATCTCACTACAGAGTTACAGAGCCACCTGGAGGACGTAGGTAAAACTGCAGTGCTGGAGCCTAGGGAGGTGAGTGAGAGCAGGGGCTGCTGCAGAGGCTCTTGTGGCATGATTTTTTTCCCCTGATGTTAGGGTCTGAAACTTTTTAAAAAGACCATAAAGTCTGGAAATAATCATACCGCCAGGGAGGTGAATATATATATATATATATATATATATATATATATATATATAGATAGATAGATAGAGAGAGAGTGAGAGAGAGAGAGAACACACACACACACGTACAGAGTGTGAGAAATAAAAAAAATGAAAACGGGGTCCCCCCCCCCCAGCCTCTTTAACCCCTCATCCTTCATGTAGGCTGGGATAGCCAGAGTGTGGAGTCCTGGTCACGTGAGACTTCCACCCTGAGCTAGATTAGCCCACATGGTCCATGGCATGGGGGGCCCTGAGGGAGAGGGGCGGCCAAGCCTCCCCCTCTCCCCCAGAGCCCTTGTCCAATCCATGGACAAGGGGCTCTTCCCCACCTCCGGTGCTCCAGGAGAAGGTGGGGGCTGCCGACGTCCTGGGGGGTTCATGATGGCACCTGGGAGTCCCCTTTAAGAAGGGAACCCCAGATGCCCACCCCTCCCCAGGAGAAATGAGTATAGAGTACATAAAACCCTTACCCATTTCCACAAAGAGTTAAATGAAATAAAAACACAACCATGAAAAAAGTACTTGAATATTAATTAACCATAAATACGTACCAGCACCTTTAAAAAAAACTGTTCCCGCGCCAATATCCTCAAAAATGATCCCACGCCAATATCCTCTTTTTTTGCGAACTTGATTGTAGATCTCCGCTGGTCACTGACACATGACGCCTGCCACAGCTCTCAGCTATACTAAGTATAGCTGAGAGCGCTGTCCTCTGACACTCCACCGCTGGCTCCCACTGTCCTGCCCGCCCACCACACCTGTCGGGGGTGACATGCTAGCACCTAGTGCACCCATGGGGCCAGCATAGGTGGCTGCGATAGGTGTGGGCAGGTGGGGAAGACAGAGGAAGCCTGCAGTGGAGCACCTGCATAGGATGGAGCTCTCAGCTATACTAAGTATAACAATGCAAAAGCATCTTTGAATTTCGTTCCAAGGCTCCCCATTGATTCCTTAATAAACCAATGGGGATCAGGAGGATCCCCATTGGTTTATTAAGGAATCAATGGGGAGCCCTTAGGTTATTAACCGCTAAAGTCGGTGGCCATTGAATTTAACATGTGCAATTTCACAGAGTTCAGCATGCCACTGGGGACAGTTCCTTGGACATTAACCACAATACCAGTTGAAGCATTTCTTAGAACTTTTACAGAGCCTTTGCCAATCAAAAAACAGGCAAAAGTTACATGATTAGATTAGCTGCATGCTTGATTCAGGTGTGCAAGTCAAAAACTACTGCAGCCAAAGTGATCAGCAGGACTTCCAGGCAACTGGTATTGTTTAAAAGGGAATAAATATGGCAGCCACCATAGCCCTCTCAGTTCAGCAGACCAATACTAAACATTATGAATAACTGCTATTGCTGATCTTCTAAAAAATTCTAGCTGGCGAGCATAGCGATCCTCTGTCTTTCATAATTTCTAACTTACTGACCAAGTGAGTCAATTAGATGTTATTCTAATCTGCTTTCCACCATTTAAACTAGCTGCATATTGTAAGTGCCATTCAGAAACCAGTGAAGCCAATCAAACAGCTAGGCAATTACCATGTTTAGAATAAGGTTAGCAGTACTAGCTTTTTTACTGTCTTAGCACAGGTCTGCATTAACCACTTGAGGACCGTGGGCTTTACCCCCCTTAAGGACCGGCCACTTTTTTTCCATTCAGACCACTGCAGCTTTCACGGTTTATTGCTCGCTCATACAACCTACCACTTAATGAATTTTGGCTCCTTTACTTGTCACTAATAAAGCTTTCTTTTGGTGCTATTTGATTGCTCCTGCGATTTTTACTTTTTATTATATTCATCAAAAAAGACATGAATTTTGGCAAAAAAATGATTTTTTTTAACTTTCTGTGCTGACATTTTTCAAATAAAGTAACATTTCTGTATACATGCAGCGCGAAAAATGTGGACAAACATGTTTTTGATTAAAAAAAAACCATTCAGTGTATATTTATTGGTTTGGGTAAAAGTTATAGCGTTTACAAACTATGGTGCAAAAAGTGAATTTTCCCATTTTCAAGCATCTATGACTTTTCTGACCACCTGACATGTTTCATGAGGGGCTAGAATTCCAGGATAGTATAAATACCCCCCAAATGACCCCATTTTGGAAAGAAGACATCCCAAAGTATTCACTGAGAGGCATAGTGAGTTCATAGAAGATATAAATTTTTGTCACAAGTAAGCGGAAAATGACACTTTGTGACAAAAAAAAAAAGTTTCCATTTCTTCTAACTTGCAACAAAAAAAATGAAATCTGCCACGGACTCACCATGCCCCTCTCTGAATACCTTGAAGTGTCTACTTTCCAAAATGGGGTCATTTGTGGGGTGTGTTTACTGTCCTCGCATTTTGGGGGGTGCTAATTTGTAAGCACCCCTGTAAAGCCTAAAGGTGCTCATTGGACTTTGGGCCCCTTAGCGCAGTTAGGCTGCAAAAAAGTGCCACACGTGGTATTGCCGTACTCAGGAGAAGTAGTATAATGTGTTTTGGGGTGTATTTTTACACATACCGATGCTGGGTGGGAGAAATATCTCTGTAAATGACAATTTTTTTATTTTTTTACACACAATTGTCCATTTACAGAGATCTTTCTCCCACTCAGCATGGGTATGTGTAAAAATACACCCCAAAACACATTATACTACTTCTCCTGAGTACGGCGATACCACATGTACTTTTTTGCACCCTAGTTATTCCGTTAGTAGTACGGTGAGTTCATAGAGGATTTTATTTTTTGTCACAAGTTAGCGGAAAATGACACTTTGTGAAAAAAACCAATAAAAATCAATTTTCGCTAACTTGTGACAAAAAATAAAATCTTCTATGAACTCACCGTACTACTAACAGAATACCTTGGGGTGTCTTCTTTCTAAAATGGAGTCATTTGTGGGGTTCCTATACTGTCCTGGCATTTTAGGGGCCCTAAACCGTGAGGAGTAGTCTTGAAACAAAATTTCTCAAAATGACCTGTGAAATCCTAAAGGTACTCATTGGACTTTGGGCCCCTTAGCGCAGTTAGGATGCAAAAAAGTGCCACACGTGGTATCGCCGTACTCGGGAAAAGTAGTACAATGTGTTTTGGGGTGTATTTTTACACATACCCATGCTGGGTGGGAGAAATAACTCTGTAAATGGACAATTGTGTGTAAAAAAATCAAAAGATTGTCATTTACAGAGGTATTTCTCCCACCCAGCATGGGTATGTGTAAAAATACACCCCAAAACACATTATACTACTTTTCCCGAGTACGGCGATACCACATGATTGGCACTTTTTTGCAGCCTAACTGCGCTAAGGGGCCCAAAGTCCAATGAGTACCTTTAGGATTTCACAGGTCATTTTTGTTTCAAGACTACTCCTCACGGTTTAGGGCCCCTAAAATGCCAGGGCAGTATAGGAACCCCACTAATGACCTCATTTTAGAAAGAAGACACCCCAAGGTATTCCGTTAGGAGTATGGTGAGTTCATAGAAGTTTTTATTTTTTTGTCACAAGTTAGCGGAAATTGATTTTAATTGTTTTTTTTCACAAAGTGTCATTTTCCGCTAACTTGTGACAAAAAATAAAATCTTCTATGAACTCACCATACTCCTAACGGAATACGTTTGGGTGTCTTCTTTCTAGAATGGGGTCATTTGTGGGGTTCCTATACTGCCCTGGCATTTTAGGGGCCCTAAACCGTGAGGAGTAGTCTTGAAACCAAATGTCGCAAAATGACCTGTGAAATCCTAAAGGTACTCATTGGACTTTGGGCCCCTTAGCGTACTTAGGTTGTAAAAAAGTGCCACATATGTGGTACCGCCGTACTCAGGAGAAGTAGTATAATGTGTTTTGGGGTGTATTTTTACACATACCCATGCTGGGTGGGAGAAATATCTCTGTAAATGACAATTGTTTGATTTTTTTTTTACACACAATTGTCCATTTACAGAGAGATTTCTCCCACCCAGCATGGGTATGTGTTAAAATACACCCCAAAACACATTATACTACTTCTTCTGAGTGCGGCGATACCACATGTGTGACACTTTTTTGCAGCCTAGGTGCGCTAAGGGGCCCAACGTCCTAATCACAGGTCATTTTGAGGCATTTGTTTTCTAGACTACTCCTCACGGTTTAGGGCCCCTAAAATGCCAGGGCAGTATAGGAACCCCACAAGTGACCCCATTTTAGAAAGAAGACACCCCAAGGTATTCCGTTAGGTGTATGGCGAGTTCATAGAAGATTTTATTTTTTGTCACAAGTTAGTGAAAAATGACACTTTGTGAAAAAAAAAAAAAAAATCAATTTCCGCTAACTTTTGACAAAAAATGAAATTTTCTATGAACTAGTCATACACCTAACAGAATACATTGGGGTGTATTTTCTCTAAAATGGGGTCAGTTTGTGGGGTTCCTATACCGCCCTGGCATTTTACGGGCCCAAAACCGTGAGTAGTCTGGAAACCAAATGTCTCAAAATGACTGTTCAGGGGTATAAGCATCTGCAAATTTTGATGACAGGTGGTCTATGAGGGGGCGAATTTTGTGGAACCGGTCATATGCAGGGTGGCCTTTTAGATGACAGGTTGTATTGGGCCTGATCTGATGGATAGGAGTGCTGGGGGGTGACAGGAGGTGATTGATGGGTGTCTCAGGGGGTGGTTAGAGGGGAAAATAGATGCCATCAATGCACTGGGGAGGTGATCGGAAGGGGGTCTGAGGGGGATCTGAGTGTTTGGCTGAGTGATCAGGAGCCCACACGGGGCAAATTAAGGCCTGATCTGATGGGTAGGTGTGCTAGGGGGTGACAGGAGGTGATTGATGGGTGTCTCAAGGTGTGATTAGAGGGGGGAATAAATGCAAGCAATGCACTGGCGAGGTGATCAGGGCTGGGGCTTGAGGGCATTCTGAGGGTGTGGGCGGGTGATTGAGTGCCCTGGGGGCAGATAGGGGTCTAATCTGATAGGTAGCAGTGACAGGGGGTGATTGATGGGTAATTAGTGGGTGTTTAGGGTAGAGAACAGATATAAACACTGCACTTGGGAGGTGATCTGACGTCGGATCTGCGGGCGAACTATTGGTGTGGGTGGGTGATCAGATTGCCCGCAAGGGGCAGGTTAGGGGCTGATTGATGAGTGGCAGTGACAGGGGGTGATTGATGGGTGGCAGTGCCAAGGGGTGATTGATGGGTGGCAGTGACAGGGGGTGATTGATGGGTGATTGACAGGTGATTGACAGGTGATCAGTGGGTTATTACAGGGAAGAACAGATGTAACTAATGCACTGGCGAATTGATAAGGGGGGTCTGAGGGCAATCTGAGCGTGTAGGCGGGTGATTGGGTGCCCGCAAGGGGCAGATTAGGGTCTGATCTGATGGGTAACAGTGACAGGTGGTGATAGGGGGTGATTGATGGGTAATTAGTGGGTGTTTAGGGTAGATAACAGATGTAAACACTGCACTTGGGAGGTGATCTGACGTCGGATCTGCGGGCGATCTATTGGCGTGGGTTGGTGTTTAGATTGCCCACAAGGGGCAGGTTAGGGGCTGATTGATGGGTGGCAGTGACAGGGGGTGATTGATAGGTGATCAGGGGGATAGATGCATACAGTACACAGGGGGGGGGGGGGTCTGGGGAGAATCTGAGGGGTGGGGGGGTGATCAGGAGGGGCTAGGGGGCAGGGGGGGGGGATAAAAAAAATAGCGTTTACAGATAGTGACAGGGAGTGATTGATGGGTGATTAGGGGGTGATTGGGTGCAAACAGGGGTCTGGGGGGTGGGCAGGGGGGGGGTCTGAGGGGTGCTGTGGGCGATCTGGGGCAGGGGGGGGAGAAATCAGTGTGCTTGGGTGCGACCTAGGGTGGCTGCAGCCTGCCCTGGTGGTCCCTCGGAGGCAGCCTGTATAATACACTTTGTAAACATTACAAAGTGTATTATACACTTTGTATGCAGCGATCGCGGGGTCAACATCCCGCCGGCGCTTCCGTATGGCCGGCGGGATGTTGCGGCGGGTGAGCGGAGACAGGCGCCGGCGGAGGATCCCGTCACGGATGACGCGACCTCTCCGCCCATACCCTTACAAGGACCGCCGCCTCTGTGGGTGAGCTGGTCCTTGCGGGCTCCACTTCCCGGCCGCCCCTGTGCGTTAGGCGGTCGGGAAGTGGTTAAAGAGAAACCGTAACCAAGGATTGAACTTCATCCCAATTAGTAGCGAATAGCCCCTTTCCCATGATAAATCTTTTCCATTTCTCAAACGGGTCATCAGTGGGCTCTGTATGGCTGATATTGTGGTGAAACCTCTCCCACATTGTGATGTCAGCACCACATCACACTGTGGGAGCCTTGTTGCATTGTGGGAAAAAAACAGCAGCTGTTTTCAACCGCCAAAAATGCATCTCTTTCCACAGACATTACCTGCCAGTAAGATGTTGTCATGTGATAAATGAGCATGCAGCTAATCCAGTCAGAGCACCTGATCTGCATACTTGTTCAGGGTCTATGGCTAAAAGTATTAAATGCAGAGGATCAGCAGGACAGCCATGGGCTATGCATTGTTTAAAAGGAAATAAATATGGAAGCCTCTATATCCCTCTTGCTCTAGGTTCCCTTTAAGTCCTCAAAATGAATTGCAATACCATTTTACCTTGAATGACCCTATAAAAAAAAAAAGATATCTCTCATTAACATTAGAAGAAATAGGAAAAGTAGTGAACTAAGTGACTCTGAGACAGTGAGCCTTTTCCCCTAATAACAGCTGAAATATAATACACAGTTTAATAAACAACCTTGTTTATAACTGTAATTAGAAGTCAGTATTGCTATTCCCAGCAGGTTATACTCCAGAGGTACTTGCTGGCTTTTAGCATTGTATATGACATGAGGCTTCCAGAGGTGTTGGGGTTAAATGGTTCAGAAGCACAAACACTACAAATAAAAGCTTTATTCCTTCCAAAATGTGTAATTTCTTTATTATGATGGAGCGCAACAAACACATCTTGCCCTTGGGTTGCTCTGTTTCAGCCAAAACAAATGCAAATGGCTCATAGGATGACAGCTGTTTGATAAGGCCTCGACAAGACCTGCATGCTAGACTTTTTCTATTTTTTTTTTCCCCCATGAAAGTTGGGATGAGAGGCGGAAGGCAGGAAGAGAATTAATGTAGCATACAGTCTAAAGGCAATACTACAACCGTGATTAAGTAGAAAAGTTAAAAGGCACAGATTTTCCACAGCCTCGCTGCGTGCAACCCATCCGTGTAACGAGTTGACAGGCCTAGCGCGTCCTCTCCATCATCCACTCCGACAGCTAAAACGCAGCACTGCATCCTTTTTCAGAGGAAATTTGCGTCTGCACCATGAAGCGTTGTACATTATTTCTTAGCACTGCAGGGGGCTCAAGTCCATATGGAACCTTCACAAATATTACCACAGATCAAACCGGCGGCATCTCCAGGCAGATTTGACATACCTATTTAAATGAACAGCAGGGGTCCTGCGGCTGCCGGAGGCTGAGCAGGAGAGAAAAACCTCTGTGGAAAGTGTGTGCTGCAGCTCCATTACTCAGCAAAGGCACTCTCTGCATTTATCACCCCTTTCATTTCTGCCAGGGCATGGAAACTCATTTGCTCAAGGTCAATGATAACAACAGAACTTACATTAAAAAACACATTATACATACACATTTATGTATCTGAGAAAAAGCACCAACAAACACACAAACACACCAAAATAGCACACGTGTGTACAATCAGCACACGTATGTATGTATGTATGTATGTATGTATGTACACATACATACATACATACATACATACACACACACACACACACCCAGTAGACCTTAGGCCCTTTAGAATAATGGGGTGCTTTGTCTCCCCACCCCAAGGGCAACAGCATTAAACTCCCCCCCCCCCTCCCCCCTCCCAGGCTCCCCTCTGCTCAGGCAACCAATATGGACCTATGGCAGCCCGGAAGCTTTAAAGGGAACCTTAACAGAGAAGGATATGGATGTTTACTTTTAAACAATACCAGTTGCCTGGCAGTCCTGCTGATCTCTTTGGCTTCGGTAGTGGCTGAATCACAGACCTGAAACAAGCATGCAGCTAATCCAGTCTAACTTCAGTCAGAGCACCTGACCTGCATGCTTGTTCAGGGGCTGTGGCTAGAAGTATTAGAGACAGGATCAGCTGGACCGCCAGGCAACTGGTATTAATTTAAAAGGAAAAATCCATATCCTTCTCAGTTTAGGTTCCCTTTAAGGAGAGGCCTTACAGACGAACCCGACTAACACTGATTTTATTTGTCTAATATAAAGGAAAAAATAAAAGGCCACTGATATATACACTTCAGTAGGAGTTATTGATTGTACCATAAAAACAACAACTAGACATGGATTTGTACTGTTCAAAGGAGTACAAAGTCACACTCCACCTGTCAGTTCAGCCAAAATTCTCCACCTCCCTTATCACATTACAACTTATTCTGCTTTCACAATCAAACATTATGAATTGCGTTCAGGGGAAGCTAGAGATTTGGGTAGATGTAATCAAAATGATGAAATCAGTCAGGAACCACCTGATCCAGGCACACTGGAAAGCAATCTGGACCGCCTGAAGATCACACACAATAAATAGAGATCCATAAACTCTTTCTCTCCCCACTGGCTTCTTTCTCAAACTTATACACACTGGACTGCATTGTCTTGGAGTCCAGTCTTTGCCCTGCAAGGTTTTCGCTTTTCCATTCAGCTTCCATGTGTGGTATGGACTTCCGCACCAGACTTGAATTCCCGCCTGTGAACGCGGATTTCTGCCCTTACCATCTTGTGATTGGTCGCCTGTACACCTATAGGCATGCAGCACACAATTCCCTTCACGCTGCTGGTCACTGATGTTCTGATACAACCGGTGAAACGCATCTGGGTCTCCAGCATGTCTATCATTGCTGGGATTTCTATCATATTTGGACCACATCCATGGTTCTTTCTTTTGTATTTACCCCTCAGACTTGTGGCCTGGACATGCAGTTAGTTACTAGGCTTATCAGACTGGAGGATGAAATACAATTGGAAGCAGTTAAAACTCATGTTTTACTGCACAATTACAGACAAGTGTTAACAGGCTCTTAACGAGTTTTTCTGTAAGTGTGAAAGAACATCAAGGAGAATGTTATCAATATGATGCTTTTAAATTGCCCAGCAAATTCACAAATCCTGAGCAAAGGCAAATAAAACATGGATATTAGTACAAATTGGTAATGGTAGGAAAAAGAAACCTAAAACAAACAGCAATCTGAAAAAGCTATGTAAATTAATAAGTTCAGAAGTGTAGGTAGAGCTCATTACACACAAGATACCATCTGCAGTCACACAAACTTCCTATGCATACCTAGTTAGTGCCAGGGCCTGAGCGCAGAGTGAGCCTACAATACTTCCTATGCACACCGAGAGAGAGCAAGGGCCTGAGCCCAGAGAGAGTCTATAACACTTCCTATGCACACCGAGTGAGAGCAAGGGCCTAAGCACAGAGTGAGGGAATCTATAGCACTTCCTATGGACACCTAGTGGGAGAAATAGCCTGAGCCCAGAGAGAGTCTGTAACACTTCCTATGCACACCTAGAGATAGCAAGGGCCTGCGCCCAGAGTGAGCCTATAACACTTCCTATGCACACCTAGTCCGTGCAAGTGCCTGAGCCCAGTGAGTCTATAATACTTCCTATGCACACCTAGTGAGAGCAAGGACCTGAGCCCAGAGAGAGTCTGTAACACACCTAGAGATAGCAAGGGCCTGAGGCCAGAGTGAGCCTATAACACTTCCTATGCACACCTAGTCCGTGCAAGTGCCTGAGCCCAGTGAGTCTATAATACTTCCTATGCACACCTAGTGAGAGCAAGGACCTGAGCCCAGTGAGTCTATAATACTTCCTATGCACACCTAGTAAGAGCAAGGACCTGAGCCCAGAAAGAGTATATAACAGTTCCTATGCACACCTAGTGAGAGCAAGGGCCTTAACCCAGAGTGAGTCTATCACACTTACTATGCACACTTGAGCCCAAAGTGAGTCTATAACACTTCCTATGCACACCTAGTGAGAGCAAGGACCTGAGCCCAGAGAGAGTCTGTAACACTTCCTACGCACACCTAGAGATAGCAAGGGCCTGCGCCCAGAGTGAGCCTAGAATGCACACCTATGCACACCTAGTCAGAGATCAAGGGCCTGAGCACAGAGTGAGTGAATCTATAGCACTTCCTATGTACACCTAATCAGAGCAAGGGCCTGAGCCCAGAGTGAGCCTAGAATACTTCCTATGCACACTGAGTGAGAGCAAGGGCCTGAGCCCAGAGTGAGCCTAGAATACTTCCTATGCACACCTAGTCAGTGCAAGGGCCTGAGCCCAGAGTGAGCCTAGAATACTTCCTATGCACACTGAGTGAGAGCAAGGGCCTGAGCCCAGAGTGAGCCTAGAATACTTCCTATGCACACCTAGTCAGTGCAAGGGCCTGAGCCCAGAGTGAGCCTATAATACTTCCTATGCACACCTAGTCAGAGCAAGGGCCTGAGCCCAGAGTGAGCCTAGAATACTTCCTATGCACACTGAGTGAGAGCAAGGGCCTGAGCCCAGAGTGAGCCTAGAATACTTCCTATGCACACCTAGTCAGAGCAAGGGTCTGAGCCCAGAGTGAGCCTAGAATACTTCCTATGCACACTGAGTGAGAGCAAGGGCCTGAGCCCAGAGTGAGCCTAGAATACTTCCTATGCACACCTAGTCAGTGCAAGGGCCTGAGCCCGGAGAGAGTGAGTCAATAACACTGGGTGAGTAGAAATCTAAATGTTCTGTAAATATGCTGCCTAGTGTTAATGCCGTAACACTAGAACCATCTGAACAGGTAATAAAACTTATGTGGCAATGAAAAGTGGAGAGGAGTATTGGCATAGTTATAGTTAAAAGCCACAGAAGCCCAATTTTTATCCTCCCAGAGTGAATGCTACCACTCAATATGATTTCCATAATGCCTTGTAAGATACAGAAGAACCCCAAAGGCTAAAGGATGGAGGCCAACAACAAAAAAACAGAGGGGATGGTACCCTTTAAGATGTGTAATTGAATTCTCATTGGAAAATCACACTCCAGAGCTGAAGCCTGGTCTCCCAAACACTGCTTGGAGAGAGATAAATATTTCAGCTGCATGGGAAGTTAGAGGAAACATAGATTACACAACAACTTGCAGTGGAACAATCAAGTACATCCTGGAATAGTACATGAGAATTGTAAGCCATTAAACATCTCTGGGCTGACTATTCTGTAAGCTCTTGGTTGAATCCTCTTCAACTTCCATCAGAGAAACACTGTTTTAGTTCATAATGCTCAGAAAATTTGGACTGCTTCCCTTTTCACTCCTTAGGGCTCAGACACACTAGAAGCGCTTTTCTGAGCACATTTTGGCCAATTAGAGCTTTTTAACCACCTGAGCGGTCTGGACGAGCTCAGCTCGTCCAACACCGCCGGAGGCTGCCGCTCAGGCCCTGCTGGGCCGATTTACATCAAATAAAAAGCAGCACACGCAGCCGGCACTTTGCCAGCCGCGTGTGCTGCCTGATCGCCGCCGCTCTGCGGCGATCCGCCGCGAGCAGCGGCGAAAGAGGGTCCCCCCAGCCGCCTGAGCCCAGCGTAGCCGGAACAAAAAGTTCCGGCCAGCGCTAAGGGCTGGATCGGAGGCGGCTGACGTCAGGACGTCGGCTGACGTCGATGACGTCACTCCGCTCGTCGCTATGGCGACGATATAAGCAAAACAAGGAAGGCCGCTCATTGCGGCCTTCCTTGTTTATTCTGGGCGCCGGAGGCGATCGGAAGATCGCTTCCGGAGCGCCCTCTAGTGGGCTTTCATGCAGCCAACTTTCAGTTGGCTGCATGAAATAGTTTTTTTTTTATTTAAAAAAAACCCTCCCGCAGCCACCCTGGCGATTTAATCAGAACGCCAGGGTGGTTAAAAAAGGCTCCCACTGACTTACATTAAAATTGAGGTAAAATGGTGTGATTTTACCATGATTGCGATTTTACTGCGATTTTACTGCGATTTTAATGCAAGTCAATGGGAGCGTTTTTTAAAAAGCTCTCAGAAAATCTCCAAAAGTGCTCAGAAAAGCGCTTATAGTGTGTCTGAGGCCCTGAAAAATGGATTTAAAAGGAAATAAGCATGTTGACCTCCTTAGTCCTCTAACATCACCGCTGGCCTTATGTAGAGTACAGATGTTAAATCAATGCTGATCATGTTATTTCAGTGAAATGTTTAGAGATGATCTCTGGACTATTCTATTGAGACTACCAAGGAAGGCCCAGTGGGAGGCAGAATGCTGCGGGTGTACAGCAGAACAACAGTGAACAAATAAGTACAATCAAGGAAAGGCAAACAATGGGGCAGACCTATACTTACCAGGTGATGAAAATCTAGAGTGTTTTCATAGTTTACTCCTTTCACAAAAGAGCATTGTATGAACATTTATAGTAATCTAACTTTTGTCTTTTTAACTAGCGTAACAGCCTTATGCCCTGCCTTATGTGTTTGTAAGTTCTTTTATGAATACACTGTGCACTGGAGAAAAAATACCTGATGTGGCCAGAAAACATAAAAAAGGGGAAACAGACATTCCAGGGAGGCGAAACTTCAGATTAGGAGCAATTTCAGAGTGCAGTTGGACAGTGACAAATTCCAGTTCATACAGGTTTATTTTAAAAGGGAACCTGAGATGAGAGTGATATGGAGGCTGCCATATTGATTTCCTTTTAAACAATACCAGTTGCCTGGTATCCTGCTGAACTTTTTGGCATCAGTAGTGTCTGATAGTCTGATAGTGACAGCATATGTGAAGCTATGATCATGCCTATGCTACAGCTAAAAGAAGCAGTGAATGACAGACACATCTGGCGTGCAAAAGTACATATGGACAAGAGTCGGAGTCGACTAAATGAATAAGGAGGAGGAGGAATGCCTGAGTCGCACACCTAAAACAAACAGCAGCAGCTAATCTAGTCAGACTTCAGTCAGAAACCCCTGATCTGCTGCATGCTTGTTCAAGGTCTATGGCTAAAGGTGTGTACACAAGTCTGATTTTACGCCCGATTGTCATTCAAACCGTACGTTTGAACGACTTGTCATTCAAACAACAAGTCATTCGAACGTCTTGTATGCACAGACCGACAAAACGGCTGATTTGCTAATGTCAGCTAATGTACATCTCGTTTGACTGGTCAATGGACTGGATAGAGCAATGGACCAGATCAAATGACTGATCAAAAGACTATGTTTGAATGGCCATTACTTGTACAAACGACTCCCAGTCATTTGTACACATGTACGGACCTGTCGTTTCAACGACAGTAAGTCCAACGGATCCGCCAAGCGCATCAGCCAAAACTGCTGCTATCAGTCTAACAATCGAACATACAGACGTCCAACTGTCGTTCAAACGACCGGATTGAACGTTCAGAAAAATCAGACGTGTGTACGTACCTTATGAATATTAGAGGCAGAGGGTCAGCAGGAAAGCCAGAAAATTTGCATTGTTTAAAAGGAAATAAATATGACAGCCATATTCCTCAAAGGAATAGGAAAGATAGGGTAGGACCTCCTCTCACAGTGTGGTGCAGTCTACTTTTCACAATCCACCAAAACCTTATAAATAAACTGCATATGCAGGCATTAGGCAACCTCACTCTATGCTATGAAAATCAGTCTATTAAATAATGTCAGGCAAAGGGAAGACTCCAAATCAAAATAATTCCCTCCTCAGCATCACCATGAAATCCCGCACTAAAAGGTTTTCTAGGCATTTACTCATTGTCTTGGAAATAAAATGCAGAGACCCAGAGCCTATTTGACAAAGTCCCCAGTGTAATTTAATGCTTGGCGTACAGCTCGCACAATTCATCATGCAGCATAAGATACTCACGTGCATTAATGAGTAAAACTCCTGCTTGCCAGTGTAAAATAGAAAGTGGAATGGGCGCTTGTCTTCTCCCCACTGAATTGCTGATAGAACAAAAACAATGCACTCTTAGACATTTACTAAACAGAGGTGTTAATTACGTTCCTTATTTACAGAGATGCCTTTCTATGCTCGTTAAAGTCGGCATGTTAAGGAAAGTCAAATGCCAGCAGTATGTATTGTTTAAAGGAAAACTCGGTATACAAGCACAACTGTAATCACATGAATATGAATCTTATCAATGTATGGAGGTGTTTAAATGACTTGTTTCCATTTACAGCTTGCCATAATTTCCCATTATATCCCACATGTAGGTTTTCCCAATGCCACTGCACAGTGATTACGCTTAATTGGTCCTCTCCTGATGCAAGTCTTCACTGAGAACCTCTCTACGCATCTAGTCCTCTAATAGTTACTGGCCACAATCTCACAATAGGTAAAATGCAACTATCTGCATCTATTATAGTCACATTACTAATGTACACACTGACAGTAAACAATAGTTTCTATTTAATTATGACTTTAAGTGCTCTAGGATTTTGCAAATGAGAATAACCAGAAACTACAAGAAACATTCTGTTTTGTTATAACTGCTGCAAATAGTGTCACATTTTGTACAATTATTCAATGATAGTATGATGACTTGAGGGCCATTTTAAAATCTCAGTAGTATGGTATTACCAATATTTTACTATCAACTTACCTGGTCCCGTATTCTCACACTAGCACTTCCTTCCTAATGCCAAAAACCACCCCCCCCCCTAATACCCAAATACCTAACCCCCCTCCTAATGCCTAACACTAACCCCCCTCTACCCACTAATGCCCATCTCTAACCCCCTTTCAAATGGCTTACACTAACCTCCTCCTACATCCTAACACTAACCCTCTCCTAATGCCTAACACTAACCCTCTCCTAATGCCTAACACTAACCCCCCTCCGAATGCCTAACACTAACCCCCCTCCGAATGCCTAACACTAACCCCCCTCCGAATGCCTAACACCAACCCCCCTCCTAATGCCTAACTCCAACCCCCCTCCTAATGCCTAACACTAACCCCCCTCTACCCACTAATGCCCATCTCTAACCCGCTTTCAAATGGCTTACACTAACCTCCTCCTACATCCTAACACTAACCCTCTCCTAATGCCTAACACTAACCCCCCTCCGAATGCCTAACACTAACCCCCCTCCGAATGCCTAACACCAACCCCCCTCCTAATGCCTAACTCCAACCCCCCTCCTAATGCCTAACTCTAACCCCTTCCTAATGTCTAACACTATCTTTCCATTCAAACGGCTAACACAAAAAACCCTCCTAAAGTAATTACTATCCATAGTACTAGCTGTTCAGCTTGTGATAACCGATTGGCTAGTAATAAGTAAAAGTGGAGTAGCCATTTTGGTTAGTGATTGCTGATGCGTTACTGAACAACTGGTCGATCGGCCAGTATCTAGCACCCAACTCACCACCTTGGCACTGTGTAACCGCAATTTAACGTTGTGGACTACTGCACGGCGGCCAAACCGGTACCCAATTCACCTGATCCGTTTTGCTGGCCACAGATGTTAGAGAGTGGTTGGAAAAGCAACACTGATCTTAACCACTTGACGACCGCAGTGGTAACCCCCCCCCTAAAGACCAGGCTCGTTTTTGCATTGCCTTTTCAGCCTTCTGCACAGCCCAGCTTAAATGCCCAGCGTTCGGACTCACCTCCTTTTTTTGCCCCTAAGGAGACATGCCGCCGGAGGGGTCCGATTGCTGAGGCGGAGGAAGATGTTGTGGGAGTGATTGATGCGGAGGGGGCTGGAGGAAGCTCCAGGTATGTATAAATCTTTTATGTGTGTTCGTCTCTGGTTTACTTCAAGTCATATAACAAAAGAGACCATCATAATATCACCACCCACTCCCATATTGGAAGGAGGAAGCATAGGTAGATTGGGCCCTCCACAGCTCTGGGCCCCTTCAGTTGCAGAGTCTGAGGTACCATAAACTGAAGAATCAGAGTCAAATAATGTATTAACTGACTCCACAGCCCTGGTTTGAAGATCCAGTTCAGGCACAATTTTGGCATGCCTTATCTTAGAGAACCACTATCTGACTGTGGGTACATCTAAGAGTAATGTGCAGGAACTCTACAGGAGAATGAGGGGTTTCAGCCTCTATTACACAACTAAACACTCCAAGTACCCAAAAATTGCTCCAATTGACTCCACAGCCCTGGTCAGCCAGCTACCCTTCCTCTTTGCACACTAAGGGCTTGATTCACAAAGCGGTGCTAACTGTTTGCACGCCTGTGAAAACCCCCTTAGCACGTCTAAACGAGTTTTCGCGCGTAAAACTTTACGTGCGCAAAACTTTATGCGCGTAAAACTTTATGCGCGTAAAGCTTTACGCGCGCACTGCACAGAGCGCTCCACGCGAAGTGCCCATTAAAGCCTATGGGACTTAGCGCGCATAAAACTTTGCGCGCGCAAAGTTAGCGCGCGATCTGATTGAGAAATCCTTTGCTAACCTACTTAGCACCCCGGTTAGCGCGCCTAAAGACTTTAGACGTGCTAAGTAGGTTAGCACCGCTTTGTGAATCACGCCCTATGTTGGCCGTTGGACTGAGGAACTACCATTTAGTAAGTTATTTTGTAAAAAAAATAAATAACTGAGAATACCCCATGATGAAATACACTAGTTCAAAACGTGACATCTGTCAGATTTTCACTACCTACTGTAAGCAACATAGTAAAAAGTAATTTATAGTGCATTTTACTCTGTGAGAAATATACATATTTAATTATTTACATTTTTACAATCTGCGATAGTGGTCCTTTAAATCTATTATTAATAAAAACGGTCAATACATTCTCAAGAACATTTGGCTATCAACCCCAGGGTGAAGGGGGATGTGGGCGGATGAAGTTTTGTGTGGATATGAAAAACAAAATGGTGGGCACGTTTTCCTTTTTTATTTTGCCAAAACACCGATAGGCGGCGGCTGGTCGTTTGTGGATTTCCATGGACAAGCGGCCGTTCCATGTCAGTTCACGGAGGGTGTCTCCGTGAACAGCCTGCGAGCCTCCGACCGCGGCTCGCAGGCTAATTGTAAACACGCGGGGAAGAAATCCCCGCTGTTTACATCCATACGGCGCTGCTGCAAAGGAGATCGCCACCGTCTGACGGGCTAAAGCCTATTAGAGGCGGTACAGGACGGATCTCCGTCCTGTGCCGCCCACAGCCAGAGCGAGAGGTAGGGAGGGAGACGGGGCGGGAGGAAAATCGCTGCGGAGGGGGCATTGAGGAGGCCCCCCCCCCCCCGCTCGGCCACACAGAGCAGCGTCGATCAGACCCCCCCAGCAGGACATCCCCCTAGTGGGGAAAAAAAAGGGGGGGGGTTTAGTCTAATCGCCCTGCCTCATTCTTGATCTGTGCTGCGGGCTGGAGAGCCCATGCAGCACAGATCTGTTAAAGCAGCCCCGGTCCTTAAGTAGTTAAAGAGGCACTATCACAAATACAAAAAACGCCAATTTAAGAGGCACAATCACAAATACAATTGATTTCTATTGCAGCAATTGGTGTCTATATGAAATTGAATATTTTTAATATAATGCACTTAAAATCCCTCCAAGAATTCCTATGTAGCTTTTCAGAGGAGGTAACACACAGGCATTAATGGTCAAGTTGGGCAACTTCAACATTGAAGAAAACCTGAACTGAAAATAAACTTATTAATTGCACTGTATGTGTAGAAGTAATGGTAAAATAGAACTTTCCTAGAGTCCAACATTCTTACTTTCAATTTAAGCACTGCAGTTTATAATGTGAAGCATAAACAGCAGGCATGGCAGCGCAAGATGGAATCTGATTCATTCAGCTCTCAGGGGAGAAAACAAATTGCCAGTTTGACATTTTCAGCACTGAAAGTTTGTAGATGTGTTTCTTCAAACAGATAAAAGTGTTTTGCTTTCTCTTTACTTTTCAGGAATGCTGACCAACATTCTGAACTGCCTTCCACTATCTCATTTCCTAGATGAAAACACTGGACTATCAAATCTTGCAGTGCAGAAAAAAATAGAAGTGAGCACAGGCAAGTTCTGAATAGGAAAGGTACTACATGTACTACATGTTAATCTCATCCTGGCCCCGATTCCCCAAACAGCTGTAAGATTGCCATTCGCAGGCAGTGCTTGGCAAGTTTGCCGGGAAAGCACTGCCTATTAACTATTTTGGTAAGTGGCTGGAACGTGTACTGGTTAAGGGCTCTGACACAGGAGACCAGGGTTTGAATCTCGGCTCTTCCTGTTCAGTAGGCCTGCACCTATACAGCAAGGAGACCTTGGGCGAGACTCCCTAACATTGTTACTGCCTACTGAGCGCACCCTGGTGGCTGCAGCACTGGCATTTTGAGAAAAGCACAATATAAATGTTCTGTGTCTTGTCATTGAGCAGAGATAAAACAATAAATCTACTTTAAGTTTTTAAACACAGCATAAAACTGTGGAATATCTAAAAGTCATTTTTTGGAATAGGATACACAATTGCTCATCTCATCAGTTTATTTTCACTTAAAGGAATTATCAGGCAAAAAAAAAAAAAAAAAAAAAAAAAAAAAAAAGGGAGTTCCACTTACCTAGGGCTTCTACCAGCCCCATGCAGCCATCCTGTGCCCTCGTAGTCACTCACTGCTGCTCCAGTTCCCCCGCCCGCCAGCTAGTTTTGTTTGGGCCACATTGCATACATTTTTATGCATTCCCGTTGGTGCAGGAATATATACACTTTTACACGTTAGTGGTGCAACACGTACATTTTTACGAAACTAGCTGGCGGGCAGGGGGACTGGAGCAGCAGTGAGTGACTACGAGGGCACAGGATGGCTGCATGGGGCCAGGTAAGTGAAACTAATTTTTTTTTTATTTGCCTGATAATTCCTTTAAGTTTCCCTTTCAATTTCTGAGAGCACACAGTAGCACAATTTGAAAACCAAAGATGAAATTTTTTTAAAGAAAACCTGTAACTACGAAAAATTCCCGTGGGGGGTACTCACCTCGTTAGGGGGAAGCCTCCAGATCCGATCGAGGCTTCCCCTGTCCTCCTGTGTCCCACGCCGGTCTCTCTGTGCCCCTCCGAACAGCGGGCATGTAAATATTTACCTCCCCGGCTCCAGCGCAGGCGCAGTATCCACTCGGAGATAGGCGGAAATACCCGATCGCTGTCAGCCCGCTCTACTGCACAGGCACAAGTCTCCTGCGCCTGCATAGTGGAGCGGACCCGACAGAGATCGGTTATTTCCGCCTATCTCCATACGGTTTGCTGCAATAGCGCCCCCGCTGGAGCCAGGAAAGGTAAATAAATCAGAGCTTATCAGGGCTTGTCAGGCTTGTCTATGGAGGATTGCTGAACACTTCGTGGGAGCCAACGCTGGACTGCCTGCAGCTACAACGGAGGAGGAAGCCTCATTGGGATCCTGAGGCTTCCCCTACTGAGGTGAGTACGTGAGTACCCCCCAGGGGGGATTTTTTGGTTACAGAGTCTCTTTAATGTAGGAGATCAGTCTGTACTTAGTAATGTCAGCATATGCTAATAAATAAAAACATTTCCTTATGCGATATATAAATGATAGTAGCAAACTCATGCAATAATATATCAAATAAACACCTTAGCCATGCATTATTCAAAAGAGTTAAAGAGAAATACAAACGCGAAACCAATATATATGTATATAGATAGATAGATAGATAGATAGATAGATAGATAGATAGATAGATAGATACAGGGGTGTGAAAAACTATTTGCCCCCTTCCTGATTTCTAATTCTTTTGCATGTTTGTTACACTTAAATGTTTCTGCTCATCAAAAACCGTTAACTATTAGTCAAAGATTAATAAATAATAATAATTAATAAATAATTGAACACAAAATGAAGTTTTAAATGATGGTTTTTATTATTTAGTGAGAAAAAAACCTCCAAATCTACATGGCCCTGTGTGAAAAAGGGATTGCCCCCCTTGTTAAAAAATAACTTAACTGTGGTTTATCACACCTGAGTTCAATTTCTGTAGTCACCCCCAGGCCCGATTACTGCCACACCTGTTTCAATCAAGAAATCACTTAAATAGGAGCTATCTGACACAGAGAAGTAGACCAAAAGCACCTCAAAAGCTAGACATCATGCCTAGATCCAAAGAAATTCAGGAACAATGAGAACAAAAGTACTGTAATTGAGATCTATCAGTCTGGTAAAGGTTATAAATCCATTTCTAAAGCTTTGGGACTCCAGCGAACCACAGTGAGAGCCATTATCCACAAATGGCAAAACATGGAACAGTGATGAACTTTCCCAGGAGTGGCCGGCCGACCAAAATTACCCTAAGAGCGCAGAGAAAACTCATCCGAGAGGCCACAAAAGACCCCAGGACAACAGCTAAAGAACTGCAGGCCTCACTTGCCTCAATTAAGGTCAGAGTTCACAACTCTACCATAAGAAAGAGACTGGGCAAAAACAGCCTGCATGGCAGATATCCAAGGCGCAAACCACTTTTATGCAAAAAGAACATTAAGGCTCGTCTCAATTTTGCTAAAAAAAACATCTCAATGATTGCCAAGACTTTTGGGAAAATACCTTGTGGACTGACGAGACAAAAGTTGAACTTTTTGCAAGGTGCGTGTCCCGTTACATCTGGCGTAGAAGTAACACAGCATTTCAGCAAAAGAACATCATACCAACAGTAAAATATGGTGGTGGTAGTGTGATGGTCTGGGGTTGTTTTGCTGCTTCAGGACCTGGAAGGCTTGCCGTCATAGATGGAACCATGAATTCTACTGTCTACCAAAAAATCCTAAAGGAGAAAGTCCGGCCATCTGTTCGTCAACTCAAGCTGAAGCGATCTTGGGTGCTGCAGTAGGACAATGGCCCAAAACACACCAGCAAATCCACCTCTGAATGGCTGAAGAAAAACAAAATGAAGACTTTGGAGTGGCCTAGTCAAAGTCCTGACCTGAATCCTATTGAGATGTTGTGGCATGACCTTAAAAAGGCGTTTCATGCTAGAAAACCCTCAAATAAAGCTAATTTACAACAATTCTGCAAAGATGAGTGGGCCAAAATTCCTCCAGAGCGCTGTAAAAGACTCGTTGCAAGTTATCGCAAACGCTTGATTGCAGTTATTGCTGCTAAGGGTGGCCCAACTAGTTATTAGGTTCAGGGGGCAATTTCTTTTTCACACAGGGCTATGTAGGTTTTGAGCTTTTTTTGTCACTAAATAATAAAAACCATCATTTAAAACTGCATTTTGTGTTCAATTATGTTATCTTTGACTAATAGTTAACAGTTTTTGATGAGCAGAAACATTTAAGTGTGACAAACATGCAAAAGAATAAGAAATCAGGAAGGGGGCAAATAGTTTTTCACACCACTGTAGATAGATAGAAGTTTAGCAAAGCCTTCGAGGCTTAGTTCACACTGCAAACTGCAATTGCTAAGCACTCAGCGACTGCAATTTTGCAATGGGATTTTTAAGCTTATATTCAGCAGGGGCATGTTTGCCCCTGCTAAAACGCTGCTATCCCGCGGCATAACGAGGGGTCTTTACCCCCCAAATCCCCCCTGCAAAATCCATGACCAACTTGGTCTTGGATTTTGTTGCCCTGTGCGCTTCCGTGTGAGGCAGGGCTATGAGCTGCAGCCCTGCCTCATACGCGTCTGTCAGCGCATATCTCCGCCTCTCCCCCACCCCTCTCAGCGAAGGAAGATTGATAGGGGCGGGGGAGAGGCGGAGATCCGCCGCTGATAGACGCGTGTGAGGCAGGGCTGCGGCTCATAGCCCTGCCTCACACGGAAGCGCTCCCCGGAGGTAGCAGGGGAGATTTGGGGAGTAAAGACCCCTCGTTATGCCGCGGGATAGCGGCGTTTTAGCAGGGGCAAACATGCCCCTGCTGAATATAAGCTTAAAAGCCATTTTTAATCTGGCTTCAGACTCTCTTTAAAGAGAATCTGTAACGTCAAAACGTTCCCTGGGGGGTACTCACCTCGGGTGGGGGAAGCCTCAGGATCCTAATGAGGCTTCCCACGCCGTCCTCCATCCCTCAGGGGTCTCGCTGCAGCCCTCCGAACAAGATGACGTCAATATTTATCTTCCCGGCTCCTGCGCAGGCGCTCTGACGGCTGTCGGCTCCGAAGTAGGTGGAAATACCCGATCGCCGTCGGGTCTGCTCTACTGCGCAGGCGCAACTTTCTGAGATCGGGTATTTCCGTCTACTTCGGAGCCGAAAGCAGCCACAGCGCCCCCGCTGGAGCCAGCAAAGGTAAATATTGAATTGACAGTCGGGTCTGTCGCCAGCTGTTCGGAGGGCTGCAGTGAGACCCCCGTGGGACAGAGGACGGCGTGGGAAGCCTCATTAGGATCACGAGGCTTCCCCCACCCGAGGTGAGTACCCCCCAGGGGATGTTTTTGATGTTACAGAGTCTCTTTAAAAGGCATGTGTATTTGCACGTTATTTTTTTTTTTTTAATCAATCATCTTTTTATTGAAAGCAAAACAGATATCATACATAATAAAACAATGTTTAACAGTATAGAAAATAGAGGCACCCTTGAGGGAGCGAACTGGATGAAGTCCTTCGCTGTGAAAGATTTATACATTACTTTAAGAAAAATCACTCTGAATAATGGTACATGCAGCAAGATTTTATTTTCTAAAAATTGTTACACTGCTGTGAGAACACCCTCATATGGCGACACTGCACTAGCGCTTTGCCGATTTCTGGCTGTACAATTGCCACCTGTGTGAACCAGCCCTGGAACTTTCTTAAAATTGGTTAATACAGTTCTTATTCTGTTGGCTATTAATTTTTGATTAGCAAGCAATTTTCTAACATACACATTTGCTGGCTAGACTGTTACACAACCAAAGACATGTCCTATCACTTACCTAGTTGTTTTGGAAAAAGTTCATCAGGATGCTGTAGTAGGAAAAGAAAAAATGCATAAGTAACAGATGAAAAAATGATATCTATATTACATGGGGCATTTTGCACACGTTGACAGGTTTGCAAAGGGGGAATCATCTGAAAGAAACCTCTAGTATTGGACCATTAGTAAGAGAGGAATGGGCAGCTGCATCACCACCAGAAGCCTTCATTTACCGCAAGAAAAGTTCATAATTTTGTTGCTAGCAAACCTTTACTGGCAAGTGCAATTTCCTTCAGGCAATTCCCTGCTGGCAATCCTGTGTCCCCTTAGCAAATGGCAGAGTGAGGGTGTGGCCACAGCTTGGGTGATCCAGGGATGTAGTAATATGGGTAATGATGTAGGGATTCCTATAATTCCATCACCTCTAGAAGCAAACAATGGAAGCCCTATCATGACATCAATGCCGGAATCTTACATCCCATTGGATTCAGCCTCTAGTGTTTGTAGCTCATGATGTGCTTCCTGTGTAAGCTACAGACACTAGAGGCTGAATCCGATGTGAAGGAAGACACAGAGACCCAGTGCAGTGTATCCAGGCCTCAATCATGTTAGATGCAATTTAACTGCCTCTGGGGCCACTAGACCATCAGGGAAGCGATATGGCAAAAGTAACGACTGGGTTTCTACCATAGGTTTACAGTTGAGTCAAACAGATTTTCTGTTTGAAGCAAAAATTAAGTAACTGTTTATGCTCAGATCAGTTTATATTTAAAGAGAACCTGTACGGAGTAAAAATATTTAAAATAAACACATGAGGTAACTTCAAATGAACATTACATAGTTACCTTGCCATCAGTTCCTCGCAGAAGCTCACCATTTTCTTCTGACAATAATCCCTTCCAGTTCTGACAACATTTTGTCAGATCTGAAATATATCAGTTGCTGTCAGTAAAATATCAGTTGCTGTCAGTTATAGCTGAGAGGAAAACTGATGTACCAGGTAATGTCCATGTTTCCCTATGGCTCAAGTGGGCGATGTTACAGTTTAACTGTGTGATGACCAGAAAGCTGTTATGGGTAATGGCCATTTTCAAAATGGAGGATGGAAAATTCCCTTGATCACAGTGAACAGGACGCGGGACAGGAGAAAGACACTGAGGAGTAGACTACATGGAAGGTAAGTATGACTTGTGTATGCTTATTTTGACTTTTAAAGTTCAGTTCAGGTTTTCTTTAAGTATGTACGGTACCAAATTTTCGCCCCGCTACCATCTTTTATGTCCAGAGATAGCACTTAAAATCAATGATTGGTGTAATGAATAACATTGTCTCATTACGATGGCACCTGTCAAGGGGTGGGGTATACTAGGCAGCAAGTGAGCACTAAGTTCTTGAAGGCAATATTTTGGAAAAAAATCTGAATTAAATTGAAAAGAAAAAATCCCTAAAGACTTCCGTCAGTAGAGAGAATCATTTGGATGCTCCAGAAGCTTCTCCAATCCTAGACCCCTCTGCTGCAGACCAGAACCGCCTTCTTCTACACAGCAATTTACTAAACTTCCCTCAGTGTATGAGTGCGGACGTACTGTACCGGAACCAGTAGGGTTCACATTTGAGCAGTAGCATAGACCCACTCATTCATGGAGAAAAAAGCCAAACAGCTCCGTAATACTGTGCAGGACATACATTGCACCTGCACAGTGCGGCAATGCTCATAAATAGAGGGAAGCATGGCCACAAGCACCATATTTAACA
Organism: Hyperolius riggenbachi; assembly: GCF_040937935.1. Taxonomy (NCBI): domain Eukaryota; kingdom Metazoa; phylum Chordata; class Amphibia; order Anura; family Hyperoliidae; genus Hyperolius; species Hyperolius riggenbachi. The sequence goes on from NC_090647.1 coordinate 224,045,333, forward strand.
TTACTGTCAAATATTTCCAAAGGGTCCCAGCACAGATACGGAGGGGTGTATGAAGATCGGGGAAGACTCTGGACTATCAAGAGGCTTCCCTCTACTGAGTTAAGCATCTTACTTTTTTTCTTGTTGCAGGTACCCTTTAAAAACCTGAGAGACTCTGATAAGAGCCCGTGTGATGACTCAATTGTTGGATCAAAGCAAAACAGAAGGCCTTATGGTATGTTGCTAGTATGCAGTGGTAAGTCCGCAGAAGGACAGGGTCAAATGTCATGCTGGCCATGAGAGAAAGGGATCAGGACACACACTGCATTTAAGCTTAGCTTGCTGTGTATGGAGCTGACTAGCAGCAGACCAGTCTGAGTTACCATTCTGACCTCTATCCACTCCTGAAAGTGCCAACAATGATCAAGTAAATGTCCCAACTGGACCTGAAAGAAGGGAACCTGGTATGTAGAATTACGTTTCTTTGGCCTACATACTTGTCATATCACTGTTCATCTGAGCGATGTATTAAAAACAAGTCTGATCCATGGAAGCCCCCATCTTACAACTCTCAGGATATAGATGACTTCTGAAAATGTAAACCCCCTCAAAACGAGTTAATGAACTATTCAAAGTAATGTGCTAGTTTTTTTTCCAATAAAGTAAAGGTCTGGTATTTTCCCATAAAGCCAGTTCAGACTATGTGGGTTTAGTGAATTCACTGTCACCATCCACGGAACGGAACCCCTGTTCACAGAACATTCGTTATATCAGACATGCCATAGATAGCATGTTATCTAGATGTCCGACTTCTGAATGAATTTGTGTTCTGACATTGCAATGGACATGTCATCACATGTCTGGACATGGGATTCATTAACATAGGATTCAGTGTCATGTCTGTTATGGAGTGTTTCATGAAAAGAACCATTTTAGCTTCAAGTGTGAACCGATTGTTGTTTAAAGAGATTTTCCTAACTTGACGACAACATAGTCAGTTCTTCAGCATATAATGCGGGTCATTTATAGAACACATTTTAGTGCAGATATTACGAAATTCAAAAAGCCATTATCTAGCTCACTGCTATGAACCTTTGGATAATTAATTAGCCCCAAACTGAGAGAAATAAACATGAATTTAATTGTCATATAAACATAAATAAGGTGCTTAGTATTTTAAAAAAAAAAAGTGTACAAAAAAAACAAAACACCAGTCATACCTTCATTAGTGGCCGGGCTCTCTTCTCAAATAATCCAGAAGGAAAAAGGTAAGCAATAGCTTTCTGAAATGAGAACATAAATGTTCAAAAAAATATTCAGGGTGAACAAAATGCACTGCAATGCTCCACATGCAATAAGACAAAAATTCCCAAGCCTTACGTGGAGATTCATGGTCACCATTCCACGTTTTATATTCACCATGCAAAGAATAATAAAAAAACTCCCCTTTAAATAAGCAACGATATTTCTGCCCACTGCAGACGGGCAGCTGCTCCTGCACACCGGTTGGGCATTTGGTAGAGCTCATCCGGGCAGTGGAGGGGAGACCATCACAAGGAGTCACACTCAGACACAATTGGTAGTTTCTTGCGGCTGAGCATTCTGAAGGAGATGGTACACAAGCAGGGTGATAGGAGGGAACATCACAGCAAGCCTGTCTCTTCCTATCTGAAATTATGACTAACCAAAATTAAAATTTTCCATTAAATCATTACGGGGACCAGGGGTGGGGCGGTGTACCTATGTGCTTAGCTTAGGTAGCTTCGTCACTGGTCAGGTATCCTTTAAGGAAGAGAAGTTAAGGAGAAGCCCTTTCAGAGTTCCATTTTTAAATACTAATTTTCTGCTTGACATTAATACATTTGAAATGACTTACCCAAAACAATCCTGCAAGCTAAATGCTTGTCCAAATTGTGTGTTGAACTACTGAAACTATAATTGCCATAACAACTAGCATTTTATAAAGCAAAATAAGGATGGAGACCTCCTTAGTTCTTACCATTCAGGTTTCCTTCAAGAGTACCACCAAGCAAATAAACACTTATGAAATGAATGTGTTGCAAATGCTACCAAATTCAATCCCTATAGTTTTCCGCTTTGGATTATTTGTTCCTTAGAATTGCCATCATGATATTGGCTAAGCGCCGAACAGCTCGAAGAACTTTTAGTAATTGGACGAGGTCCCGATACTTTGATATATAATATACTGATTTATGATAATGACTTTAAGAATAAAGAATATGGCATTGATGGATATGTGGCAAGCATAATTCAATCATACCCAAAAGGAAATTATGGATTAATTACACAGCAGTAAAAAGTTGACAATTACAAATTTGTGATTATCTACTTACCAAGTCTGGGTGCAGAAATACATCAATGTCTGCAATGCGTTTGTTTTTCCATGCCCTCATCATTAGGGGAACGTGCAGTAAATAACTTATGCTGTATCATGTCAAACCGAGGTGGAAGGGGGGGGGGGGTTGGGCAGAGCTAGTGCACACTGCAACATCAATGTTGAGCACACCAAATGAATGAAATACACATTTACATAGACAGATATATTTAGGTAAGCCACAATTCTAGGCAACAGATTTAAAGTACCCATTCTGGATTAAAAACAAAATTAAAAAAAATCTTTTGGCTCTTCTCCTCTACATACAACCCCCCCCAACCCCACACACACACACACTAAATCCCCCAAGCCCATCCCTCAACCCATATAATTAATTACATAACTGCTATATTGAAAAACATTCCACCCCAGCGACAGAAAGGTTTCCACCAGCAACCCTTGTAAGAGCCATAATTATTCTCCAATACCTACATCCCTCCCCCACATTCACAATGGGAGCAAGGCTAAGTGACAATCTGGCCACAACATTACCCCAATGCAAGTCACACCGCATCTACATATTCTACGCTGGGAAGTGGTAGGCAGGGCAGCAAAAAATGTTTATTTGCTGACAAAGGACACTTTTCCTGAGCAGATGCATGGAGCCACTGTGCAGACGTGGCCATGCTCATGCGGGCGCAGTATGGCTGTGCAAGTGCCTAACGAAAAGACCAGCCCCAATGCTTCTACCGACAAGACCTTGTCAGTAATATTCAGGGAGTCTGCACTTGACAACGGTGGACAGAAGAATAGCGTGGGAAGCCTCTATAGGATCCAGTGGCTTTCCTCTTCTTAGGTAAGTATCAAACTTTTAAGCTTTTGGATGCCTTGGGTACACTTTAATTATCTTACTAAGGGGCAACTGGCCAATTAATTGTTGCATCTGGGGAACCAAGCAGCTTAATTTAGGTACCACAGTGGATGAATGTTGCCACCCAAGCAAGTATGGCTGAAGCCGTGTGTGCAAGCACCCCATCCAGGCCAGTAGCAATTTACTGGGGTGATGTCTGCTACTGGGGACATGTATCCAATTACCTTATTGAGGATCATGCTGCCTAATTGCTATTTGGGGTTTTTAATGATGTCTAATTATGTTAAAATGGAGACATGCTGCAAAATTGTTTAATTAAAGACTTATCAGGAAAGAACTGGATCACATTCAGGTTCTAAATCATAGGAATCAGTTTGCTTAGAGTGGGATCAGACTAACCAGCAAGCTCATGGTGAACCAGAACTCATTGGAATGTGTAAGGGGCTACAATGGTCCTAAAAGCCCCCTTACTAAAATGCATCGAAAACAAAAAAAAGTTTGCTTTCTTAAAACAGAAGGAATTTGCGATAATTCAGGTTGGAGTGAGCTCCGAGATGTCTCCCAGTGCATCACTGCTGAATATATGCAAATTAACTGCTGGTTAGTCTGTACCTCTGGGTTTTTCAAGTCCTACTCCATAGAGCCAAATTAATCCATGACATGCACTGATGAGGATCAATCAATTACATTACATTACAAGCTGACACATCATTGCATTCCAGCGGATCTGGAGGTGTGTTTAGCTTCTAAGGACGACCATGGTTAATTTGCATATATTCAGCAGTGATGCACAGGGAGACATCTCGGAGCTCACTCCAACCTGAATAATACTAATACTTACAAATACTTTTTGTTTTAAGAAAGCAAACTTTTGTTTTCCTTAGAGTGGGATAAAACTCCATATTAAAGGGACTCCAAACAGTGCAGAAACTATGGAAAGATGCATATCATTTTAAAGCTCTTTTTCTCCTCTTTCCAATGATATATAAACCACCGCCCTACGCCTTTTAGTTTTCGCTATTTTCACGATTGAAATTGCCGCGGCCGCGATTTCAATCGCGAATATAGAGAAAACTAAAAGGCGTAGAATGACGATTTAGGTGTCGCCAGAAAGAGGAGAAAGAGAGCTTTAAAATGATACCCATCTTTCCATTGTTACATTGTATTACACAGGGCGACTTTTTCTGCTGAATGGAGCTGCTGACTTTGAGAAAAAGTCGCCCTGTGTAATACAATGCAACTATGAAAAGATGGGTATCATTTTAAAGCTCTCTTTCTCCTCTTTCTGGCGACACCTAAATCGTCGTTCTACGCCTTTTAGTTTTCTCTATATTCGCGATCAAAATCGCGGCCGCAGCAAATTCAATCACGAAAATAGCGAAAACTAAAAGGCGTAGGGCGGTGGTTTATATATCATTGGAAAGAGGAGAAAGAGAGCTTTAAAATGATATGCATCTTTCCATAGTTTCTGCACTGCTCGGAGTCCCTTTAACTATAGTAATAATAAAAAATAAATAAATCTAACATTAAATTGCTTATTTAGTTTAACTATCCAGCTGTTTTCAATGTTCACTGTCAAATTTGTAGAAATGAGATATGAAAAAAAAAAGGAAAATATTCCTGCTGGTTTCCATCTTTACTGTTACTCTGTGATGTCAAAAGTGACATCACTTCTGTCCTTTTCTTTTTAACCCAGCTCAGTGTTTATTTCCCCCCCCCCCAACCCCACTACCACAGCTTTCTGTCCCTCCAACTGTAAACATCACCTGAACAACAGGCTTACATCCCTGGTCATAGTGTCCTCCTTGTCAAAGGCCCTTATTCAATTCATTTTTTCTCCTGAGTTTTCTCCTAGATTATTTTTCATCTTCTGTTTAAATAACTTTTCAGCACTCTGCAATTAAGAATTACCAACAAGTTGGTGAAAAGGTACTACCAAAATATTTTTTTTTTGCTTGCTGGTGGCTTAAAAAAGAATTTTATTGAGAAGTTGTGAAAATATCACCTAGGAGAAAAAGTTAATTGCATATGGGCCATAGTGTCTTATCTTATCCGACACAGGAAGCTTTCTGCTATTTGCATGCTGAGATAAACTTGTTACTGTAGTGTTAGGCTTCTTGCACACCAAGACGTTGCATTAGGTGGCACGTTAAGGTCGCATAACGTGCACCTAACACAACGTATGGTGCTGCAAGAGCCGACGGTAGAGTGAGCCGCGTTAGGCGGCTCGAGTCCTATAATGTCTCCCAGAGTGGCGCTGATTGGCCAGCGGGACCACGTGATGCGGATAGAGACACTCCGCATCACGTGGTCCCGCCGGCCAATCAGCGCCCGCCAGTGCAGTGAATATTAAGTAGCCATGTGCGCGGCTACTGTAGCTGGCTCTCCCCGCCTCCTCTCCGCCCCCCACTGCGCATGTGCAAACAGTCTAACGCGGCTATAGCCGCTCCAACGCCGTAGCATGCTGCACTTTGCACAGAACGTGCAGCGTTACATGTAACGCAACGTGGGCTGTGTGAACAGCCCACTTGTGTTACATTGCTGTGCGTTGGGGGAGCGTTACAGGCGCACTAACGTGCGCCTGTAACGTCTTGGTGTGTAAGCAGCCTTAATCATGCACTTCTCCAAGCTTAATTTAAAACTTGTAGCTGGAGTAAAATTCAAAATGACCTTTAATAGCCCTACATGTCTCATCCTCAACATCTGATGCATTGTCTTTGTAATATTTTTAAATTAAATATATGGTTTAAATTGATTCATAGTTCATTTTGCTTTATTTACACACCCCAACTCTTTTGGAATCTGAGCGGTAGACAGCATTATGCTGTGAATTAACCTGAGATCCTTGGCCTTCTGAGGTAAACTTTAATGCTAGGAATACAGGGTACGTTTTGTACCGTGTAATCGAGCTGCTGGATCGATTCCGGTGCGTCCCCGCGGGTGCCTGGATCGATTCCCACTCGTCCCCGCGGGCGCTTCTTATCTTCTCCTCGTTTTCTTCTATTGTCCTGCTCGCGGTATCGAGCGGGGAATCGATCCGGCGGGTGATCGGGCACGTCGGATTTTATCAATCAAGCCATCAGCGGCTCGATTACACGGTACAAAACGTACCGTGTATTCCTAGCATAACAGTATTGAAAGTTGTGATTGGACACACCATGCAAGGTTGGGTGCTTGGTATTGTGGCATAGGCAAACCACTAAGCAAAGTCAGAAATCAAATATACCAGCACTCTCAAAAAGTTCAAAGATCACGCTCTATTTAATGAGCTGTCATATCCACAGAAAAACCGACAATTGTTTTGGGGGCCTCGCAGGGTCCCCCTTTCTCACACGCCTTGAGAAAGGGAGACCCTGCGAGGCCCCCGAAACAATTGACGGTTTTTCTGTGGATATGACAGCTCATTGAATAGAGCGTGATCTTTGAACTTTTTGAGAGTGCTGGTATATTTGATCTCTATTCCTAGCATAACACTTGCATATAACCTAAATATTGATCATGAAACAGAAAAACATAGTTCTGCCGCTTAATAATTACGGTACCCAGGAAATAATTCATACCATGCATATATGGTATTTAATCTGCATGAAATGTTAAATGCAAAACATTCACCGCAAGTATTATGCATATCATTTCTTTCCCCTTACATACTTTGATGTATTTTTAGCACTGAACCAAAAGGGGAAAAATGATAAAAAACGATATAAAAAAAAAAAAAAAAAGCCTGTGAGGTTAAAAAAATAAAGAGCATCTGTTAACTTGGCGTGTGCAATCTGTAAACACAATATTACTGAAAGGTACTGTGTAAAGGAGAGTTGATTTTATTCAGTGTGTAGCAATTCTTTTTATCCATTAGAATCTTCCTTAGGAGCCCTCAGTAAATGGACTCGGAAGCAGAGCTGGCTCACCAGAGGCATCTGTGCTGCATTAATCTATTACTTACCATGTCTTTTCTTAATCAAAGCTTAAACACTCTCCCCAGCCAGTCAGCAGATTAAATAAGGTTATACAACTGAATATTTTCCAGGAAAACACCTGTTTTGCATTGGTAAATATTTCTAGGAGTTATCCAGGCATCACAATAAAAAGATAAGACTAAAGTATGAAAGGATGTTATCCTGTCCCTGAAATGCTATAATAACATCCAAGCGGCAGCCATATGGAAGTGCTTCTCCAGAATGAGAGTCCCTCAGAGTTCATTGTTGATGACTTACAATTACTATCACAAAGATCTATTAATCTTTATGGTAAGTACAGTTATCAGTGCCCATTTGTATCAGTGCCCACTCCAGCACTACATCATGCTGAATGACAAGACAAACTACACAGAATAAGGCAGTGAGAGCTTCCATTGCAGGGAACTGTGCTATGAAGGCCCTTCTTGGTGCAGCTATTAGGTTTCTGTATGTTAACTGTTTATGTTTGTGTTTAAGTTAGAGTTTGTTCACCAGGTATTACAGTATCCAAACCTATGACAAGCACCATACACTATCTCATTAAAGCAGAGCTTTTTCCATGTAGATGACATCGTGGGGAGAAGCAGTCAGTGCATACCAGAAATTAGTTTTTCCACATGCATCCTGGTAGTTGTACAACAGTTAAGTATGGTTGTTATGTAAACCTGTTCGATGTAAAGTTAGTGTGTCACAGCAGTACCAGCACTATGATTTGGCTGCCTGGCCTCCTCCCACATGGACACCTCTTTTATCAAAGCTCATCCTTATGCTACATACACACTTGCAACTACGGTCGTTTGAAACAGCAGCTTAACGATCGTTCTGCCGACAATCGGGTAAAGAACTTTACCAAACGATCATTAAGTACAACAACAAACAAACGATATCGGCCGATGAGAAAATACAACAGGACGGATCGTATCAAACGACAATTGTTACAAAACTATAGTGTGTAAAGTTATCTGCCGAGAACGATCGTTACAAGGTCCAATGCGCCTGTGTTGGATTCTGCCCAGCTTCCGTACTTCCAGTGTATGACGACCCGTAAAGATTGTTACATTACAAATTTCAAATAAACTTTGTTTTCAAATTAACTATCATATATTTTTATCTATTGTAACTCCATTTTCGTGGGGTTTTCATTATTTTATATAAACATGTACGTAACATTTCCTTCTGATCGTTTTTTTCTGCGAGAACGATCGTTAAAATGTGTATGAAGAAACACTGCATCCCATCGTTGCATTCCAATCATTCCAATATTGTTTGTCTGGTACCCATCATTCCTTGCAAACGATCGTTATCGCAAGTGTGTACGTAGCATTAGTCTTCAAGAAAATTACTGTGGGAGCCCCTGATTATACAGGTGTTTTCTGTCCAGTAAACAAATGAAAACAAGAAACACTAATAATCACAGGCTTTGGTGGTAAAATTATGAATGGATGCAGAATTTCCCTTCAGCATATTGGGATGGCTGATCGTGTCCAACCAAAGAGACCAGTACCATCAGCAAGAATGTCCAGCAGCAGCCAACTTGGCAAGCACAAGCAACTGCATCACCAACCAGCCAAAAACCAAGGCTAATAGCAGCAAGCCAGCCAGGCCAGCAGTAAATCTGGACTTGTAAGGAAAAGAAAAAAACCACACAGGAGCCCAATCACACTGGATGCTGCTTGGGGGTGGATGGGTGGAAGAAATCACAGTTGGTGCTGCTTGAGGTAAATGGGTGGGAGAGATCACACTGGATGCTGCTTTGGGGGTGGATGGGTAGGAAAAAAAAATCACGCTGAGTGTTCCTGGGAGGTTGGGAGCTGTATGAGGATAGTCACTTTGGTTGTTAATGAAGAATGAATGGCTGGGTGGGAGAGTATACTGCGGGGAGGTGGAAGTGGTAACTGCGGCTTCTGCTAGGTGAAGGAAGGTGTCACTGCGGCTGCTCCTGGGAGGTGGAAGAGGTCACTGTGGCTACTGCGGCTTCTGCTGGGTGGTGGAAGAGGTTACTGCGGCTTCTGCTGGGTGGTGGAAGAGGTTACTGCGGCTTCTGCTGGGAGGTGGAAGAGGTCACTGCAGCTACTGCTACGTGAAGGAAGCGGTCACTGCGTCTACTGCTGGAAGAGGTCACTCCGGCTTCTGCTGGGTGGTGGAAGAGGTCACTGTGGCTACTGCAAGGAGGTGGAAGAGGTCACTACGGCTTCTGCTGGGTGGTGGAAGAGGTCACTACGGCTTCTGCTGGGTGGTGGAAGAGGTCACTACAGCTACTGCTGGAAGAGATCACTACGGCTTCTGCTGGGTGGTGGAAAAGGTCACTACGGCTTCTGCTGGGTGGGGGAAAAGGGCACTGCGGCTACTGCTGGGAAGTGGAAGAGGTCCAGCAACAACAAAAGCCTAGTCAGTGCACAGGAGAAGCTGACAGGTGGTGGATTCACCGCCTTCAGCCTCCCATGTGAAAGAGACCACAGAGCTTGACTGCGGCTTAAAGAGAAGCCTTAAACTGTATGGACAGATTTTTTTACCTCTGCTTCCTTACCACCTCAGTGAGGTCACTAGAGCAAATTTGTTATGAATCAGAACAAAATACAGTTTTATGAGAGCCGAAATAGCAATTTACCGAGCCTGAGCAGAGCAAACACAACTGTGTTAAAATATCCTAAAAGGACACATGAAATGAGAGGTATATGGAGGCTGCCTTATTTATTTCATTTTATTCCTTATTCCTCCAGTTGTCCCACAGTCCTGCTTATATCTTTGGTTGCAATAGTGACTGAATCACACACCTGAAACAAGCATGCAGCTAATCCAGTCAGACTTCAGTCAGAAACATCTGATCTGCATGCTTGTTTAGGGTCTATGGCTAAGTATATTAGAGGCAGATGGTCAGCAGGACAGCCAGGCAATGTGCAGCCTCCATATTCTTCTCAGTTCAGGTGTGCTTTTTTTTTTATACATGCCATAAAAAAATTAAAATATAGTACGGTTGTTCTAGGTCTCAGACAAGGATCTAGTGTGTAAACAGCTATCCCACAATGTCGTTCAATAACTGGCACAGATCGCTAAACAAGCACATTGTTTACGTTATTAAAGGGGCACTATTGTGAAATTAAGGCTACTGGGATAACCTTAGTAGTATGTTGCTAGTAGGATGAACAAAACATATTAGTGAGTGTTTAGTTTACAAAAGTTGGCTGGAAAGGATATTTGACAGCACATATACAGATCCTGTCCATCACTAAAACAGGCAAGGGATGTGCTCTGTTCAGCTGATATCTCTCCACTCTGTGATGTGATGACAAAGCCCATTCTCATAATGCAGTCTCAGTCTGAAGCAAGTACTGTTATGTATTATAGAAGATTTTAGGTAAATTAACAGAAAGGTACCTGTTTATTTACTCAATACCTTCCACACCACATAATAGTACGTGCTTTTGAGATTTTTTGCCTTTGCATTACGAGAGCCGGCTTTGTCCTCACAGCACAGAGAGGAGAGATATCGGCTGTTAGCACAGCCTAACTGAACAGAGAGCAAACACAGTTGAGAGACGAGGGGAGCAGGCATGTATGGTAAGCTGTTCTGATGCTCACCTCTCCCCCCGTCCTCCTTTCTCCACACTAGTTTAGCAGCAATTGCCCCATGGCCCCATTTTCTGGACGGCGGTTGGACTTCCCCCCCCGTTTCTCAACTGTGTTTGGGCTCTGGTATGCTTTAAACAAAAACACTACCTAATATGCGTTGCTCTTCCTATTAGCAACATGCTACTAAGGTGTATGGTCATCAAGAAGAGAAGACACTGAAATAGTAATGCAAGGCTATTAAGGTGTGTAAAAAAAAGGCAATGATTAGCTCAAGCAGAGAAAAGTTTAATTCAGGTTTGCTTTACCAGCTTCTAAAGGTGTATGCAGACGCACAATTACTGTCGCTCACAGATTGGGAGACGAGGCATCAGGCAATTGTTTGAGAAGCGTTTCATACAGACATGTTGCTAGCCCTTAGGCCAGTGACTTATTCTGTTGCCATGGAGTGGGTGGGGGGGGGGGGGGGGAAGAGGAGAGGGACCATGTGCAGCGCACAGTGGAGTAGCACAGAGTGGGATGTATAAGCAGAGAGAATGGACTCAGAATGCACTCAAAACAAAATGATTGAGCAGGATAGAGCTCTTGACGATACACAGGAAAAGGAAGTGGCGGTGGTGTGGAGAGAGAGATCAGGGGCAGTCTACTACTTTGATGGTGAGTCAACCACATTCTGACTGGAGAATATGAAAGAAATTCTTCACATAGGGAACAAGACAGCAATAAAAACCTACATTTATAACATCCTTTCCTAGAGTAGAGTTTGAAATTCACAAGAGTTTTAGGATTAAAACAAATCCTAATAAACATAACTAAATTGTATCCACAGAGGGGCAGAATTACAACCAAGAAAACAATAAGAACCCACTATTCCCTAACTATTTGACATTCCTGGACGTGAAACTCACGTCCAGGAAGCCATGTGCGCTCCTGCGCGTCCACGCGGCCGTGCACGCGCGCTCCCGGCCGGCGGTTTGTTAGCCAGTGAATCAGTGAATCGGGCAACGGTGCCCGATCACTGATTCCTCTCCCCCGCAGAAAAAGCGACAGCTTCTCTCGGAAGCTACGCTTTTTCTGCTTCCTATGTCGCTCTAAGCGTACGTGGTACGCTTAGAGTGACGTCACTGTAAACAACTCATGGCTGCCATCTTGTGGCCAAAAAGTAAACTACATCTAAATGTTAAATAAAAATACACATATATTTACAAAAAAAAAATACAATTTCAATCCCACCCTCCCAAAAATACCCACATAAAATGTTTAATTAAAAAAAACAAAAAAAACATTGCAATAAAAAAAAAAAACACAAATATTTACCTAAGGGTCTAAACTTTTTAAATATCTATGTAAAGATGAAATATTTCTTTTTTTTTTTTATTATAAGCTTGTAAATAGTGATGAATGCAAAACGCAAAAAAATGCACTTTTATTTCCAAATAAAATATTGTCGCCATACATTGTGATAGGGACATAATTTAAATGGTGTAATAACCGGGACAAATGGGCATATACAATACGTGGGTTTTAATTATGGAGGCATGTATTATTTTAAAACTATAATTGCCGAAAAGTGAGAAATAATGATTTGTTTCCGTTTTTTTCTTATTCTTCCTTTTAAAATGCATTTACAGTAAAGTGGCTCTTAGTAAAATGTACCCCCCAAAGAAAGCCTAATTGGTGGCGGAAAAAACAAGATATAGATCAGTTCATTGTGATAAGTAGTAATAAAGTTATAGGCTAATGAATGGGAGGTGAACATTGTTCGGATGCATGAAGCGAAAAACGACTGAATGCGAACTGGCTAATGCACTTACTGCACAGTCATTTAAACTGCAGAAAATAGCTGCTAATTACTTATTGGTACCTGCACAGGTTTATTTTATTGCACTCTTTTAAGCTACACCAGCTAAGGGAAATGATACATTAGTGACAATAAAAATGTAACGAAAATCACAAAACATTACCAGGTGTAGGATTAAGAAATTTGTACCAAACGGACTGAAGCTGTGGACTGTATTTGCTGGTACCTCTAGTTTAGATTTGAAATCATGGCACAAATGACTTACTTCACTGGAAGTGCAGCTCCTTCACTTCAAAGAGGCCAGTATACAGACATCTTCATTTATCAATCACCGGCGCAGCAGCAATGTATACATAATACTTGAATACATGGGCTTGGGAGGAATGGGTTGAACTAAGCTTTCATCTGAAAGAATGAAAGGATATCGTACGGTCTGGGAAAAGCACTAGGTCAAGACTGCTATCTCTATTAATTAGTTATCCCAGCTGGGCAGTGGGTAGGCAGCTGTTAACGTGATCAATGACTTACCTAAATGTCATCTCGACTGATTCGCTTATAAATTACCAGCAAGTGAGACTAATGTACAGGTGCTAATTTATTTAAACTGTTCTCTTCACTTCTACGTAGCATTAGAAACTGCATCTGGCACCTAATGTTAGCTGTCAGTTGTACTTAGTCATGCCTGTTCTAATGACTCTGTTCATTAGAAATGAGCACAAATTATGAAATATTGTGAAAAATGATACAGCAAATAGAATGGACACAGCAAATCAATTAGAGAAATTTCCTGCAGAATATTCTCCACTAGCAGGAGGACGACGTGCAGGTTTCTAAGCAAGAGCTGAGAGAACAATTAAAAAGCAATTGAAGGGAACTTGGCAGCATTATTTATCAATCTGCTCGCATTGCGGTGGTAGACGTCTGCACCAGCAGGTTAAAACGGGGATTAAAGTTTTTCCTGGTGTTTTCCGATTTCAATGCCAGTTCTCTGCAGATCTGTTACAAATACCAACAACCATGCATATATCCGTAGTGCCATAGAAACCAACCGTGTACACACAATGAGGTACAGCTACTGTATGTTATCCAAAAGATCTCAAACAGAATTGTGACTTATCAGCAAAAATCTGTTTCAGAGTTTGCTATAGGGTGAATTATTTACATGATCACTTCTCTTTGTATTTGAGGGCAAAGCTCAAGCAAGTCTCTGCTCTGCATATAGTCTTAAAGAGAACCTGAGGTGGGTTTCTGCAATCAATATCAATCAATATAGGACACAGGGACACATTCTGCATACTATCACCAGCCTCTGTGTCCTTATAGCGTGCCCCCAGCCGCCCTCCGTGCTCTGCTTTTCTCCCTTATAATAACCACCACGCTAGTGACACACAGATTCGTCGCTAGCTGGCTGTTTACATTGATGCTGCCACTCACCGCCGCTCCCTCACCTCCCCGCCTGCGTCCCTTCCCTCCCCGCCTCCGTAAGCCGATTGGAGGAAGTCTTCTCTAAGATGACATTTTCTAACCTAACTAATAAAATACCTTTAAAGCACCCACCACGGAAGAAATTATTTTAAAAAAGTTTGATATTACTTTTTTACCTAATTTTTTAGTACATTTTCAATTGCTAAGAGTTGAAAAGTTATTTTTTAGAGAGTATGAAAATTATCTCCAGGAAAAAAAAAACACTCAACAGAAAAACTGAGTTCCATTAGGGCCATTGGGCATTATTCAATTCACTTTTTCTCCGAGACTATTTTTTCATCTTATGTAATGTTTAATCTGGGTTAAAATAAATTTTCAGCACTCTGCGTTTGAAAAAGTATCAAAAAGTAGGTGACAAAGTACTATAAAAGGTATTTTCTTGCTTGTTGGTGGCTAAAAAGAAATGTTATTGATAAGATGTGAAAATATCACCCAGGAAAAAATGTAGGAGAAAAATAAGGGCCATTATATTAACCTCCCTGGCGTTATGATTATGTCTGGATTTAGGGTCTAAAAGCAGTGCAATTTTTTCACAAGCTTTTAGACCCTAAAAAGAAGTAAAGAAAACTCATACGACAGAGATCTGCAGCAGCTCCTGCATATAGCTCACTCAGGCACGGGATTACGGCTCTGAGCTGCGGATTTCTCTCCCAAGCCTGACTCGGGATTACCGCTAAGGAGGTTAACCTTCCTTGCAGTAATCCTGAGATACGCACGGGCTAGCCACCGGGAGCTCTATGCATAGTATAGCACGCAGCAGGCGTTTTTACTCACCTTCCGGGGGATCCAGACATCAGTAGCCGTTCTCCTTCCTGTCCTCCGAGGCTCTTAATCACTCTGATCGCCGTCATGGATCTCACCACAGCTACAGCACCTCCTGGAGGACGGAGGTAAAATTGCAGCGCTGGAGCCCAGGGAGGTGAGTGAGAGCAGGGGCTGCTGCAGGCATTCTGGCAGCATGATTTTGTTTCCTGATTTTAGGGTGTGAAACGTTTTAAAAAGACCCTAAAATCCGGAAATAATCATACTGCCAGGGGGGTTAAGTGTCCATCCAGTGAGTGATGTGCAAAAGGGGAGCTATACATCCTTTAACTTCCCTGAAGTAAGCGCATCCTGTTCTGGAGAGTATATGGTTTATCTGACAGACTAGCTGTGCAGTTGTTTTATATGTATTTTCTTAGGGTGATCTACGTGTGTGGAATATACAGAAAGCTGTATGCTGGATTATTTTGGACCTACAATTTTTAACTATCTCCATCGGTACTAGTGGGGCCAAGCTTACAGTACATGCCTTGATGTGGCTCTTCCAATAAGAGAGAAAGACAGCAGAACACCCTTGCACTGTACAGAAAAGTGTACCCAGTGTTATCCAGACAGTTTGATTAAAATTCATAGGGAACTGGGACAGTTACACCAGATTAAAGAGTTTTCAATGTGATGCTCTGCACTAAATTAATTCTCTAACACAGCAGCTATACTCACATCAATATCCTCTTGGGTAAATGTCTCTGGATCCTCTCCCATCATGTTGGCTAAATGTCTCTTTCCAATGCTGAACTCTTCAATCTGTTTTTTAATAAAAGCCTCTGTGTACTTTGCAGGTCCTGGGGCTGCATTATTTTTAATCTGTGCTGTGGTGCTGGTATGTATTATCCGAGAAGCCTAAGCCAAAATAGGGGGAACAAAAGGGATGGAAAAAAATACGAGTTATCAGTTTGTGGAAAAACAGATATAAAGAATTCACTGAATATACTGCAATAAACGTCTATACAAGTGATGCAATGATCTGCACTAGTTAAACTATATTAGTGATCATGTATAAGAACTTACTAAACAAAGCATAGTTTATTATTTGTAAAGAAAAATAGATAATCACTGTATGTATTAAATAATAATTCGAACATTTGTATAGTGCTTTTCTCCTGTCGGACTCAAAGCGCTCAAGAGCTGCAGCCACTGGGGTGCGCTCAAGAGGCCACCCTGCAGTGTTAGGGAGTTTTGCCTCAGGACTCCTTACTGGATAGTTACTGACCCTAGCCAGGATTCGAACCCTGGTCTCCCATGTCAAAGGCGGAGTCCTTAACCAATACACTATCCAGCCACGAATACAATATATGTTGTCTCATCGGAAACAGGAATTTACAGGAGGCTTATCAGGTATAGGAACTGCCAATCAATAAACAGGATTGATTGGATTCATCACTTGAAGAAGAAAGAAAGCAACCAGAATAGGTCTAATTTAACATTGCATCCCACACCTTTTTTACCCTGTACAGATAGAAACGAGTGCTTTTACTGGCTCTGAAAATTAGTGCATGCAGCACTGATGTTACACACAGGGATGCTTTTATGGTTTAGTAAGGAGGCTTTTTGGTCTCGTACACACTCCTATGAGTTCTGGTTCACCATGAGCTTGCTGGGCAATCTGTAACTTTTATGGTTAAGGTAATAATTGGTAACCATGAAACACAGGTATTTAACAACAACATACAAATGATTGCTTGGAATTGAAAAACAAACACCCACCACATGTGGCTAAACTTTGACGTTCACTGCACATAAATTCTGCAAGGATCTATGATTGCTTCAAGTCACTTCACATTTATTCCATCACTGATTACTATGGCAGCTTTATATACACCTTTTCTTTTGTGTGATCCTAAAAGTGTTGTCATTTCATGTTACATGAGCATGTCATCAAATCCTTAATAATGAACTCAATTATAGAAGCTCAAGATAGAGTGTGAAAATTTTGTAGCAGGAAAGCATTGAGTAAAATGTAATGTTGGACAGCCCACTAAAGACATACAGTCGATGTTTGAATTTCATTCCAAGGGCAGACAGCTGAAAAAGATACGTTTCTCCTATTTATTGCAGCTCCCAAAAATCTGCCTTGACCAGCGCCCTCACATGAATCACAGGAAAGCATGTTAGCCTAAACCTTCCAGCATGTGCATTAAAAGCTTTATTCAGGCCCGCTTCACACTGGAAGAAAAAAACGGTCCGTTCTGCACGATCCGCTGAAAGGAGCACACGGATTAGCTGCTGCAGCAATTTTTCCGGACCGTTGGGCCCAGCAGAATGAAAACGGATGCTGAAGCACTGCATTGGGAGCAATGAGAAAACAGATTGTTTCTTCAGACTACTGAAGAAACGGACCGTTCTAGCCTGCAAAATCCACTTTGGTGATGGGGTTTGGGGGGGTTGTGGGGAAACGGAAGCAACTAAGTGGCAACGGAGTGAAAACAGATCCGATCAACCGGTAATCGTATCCGTATTCACAAATCAGTTTGCCACTTAATTGCCAGTGTGAATCAGGCATTACTGTCAGTGCAACCATCCCATGATACCAAACTATTTTATTTTTTCTATTTTAACCAATAATTCCTATTGCTCTCCTCCTGCCTTTCTTCTCCTGCCAACTCTGGGACTAAAGCCTTGTACACACGCAAGATGGATCTCAGCTGAAACACTCTTCCCTGATGCCTATGCCTGAATCACACTCCTACAACAGGCATACAGCTAATCCAGTCAGACTTCAGTCAGAAACATCTGATCAGCATGCTTGTTCAGGGTCTATGGCTAAAAGTGTTAGAAGCAGAGGATTAGCAGGGCTGGCAGGCAACTGGTATTGTTCAAAAGGAAAAAGATATGGCACCCTTCATACCAATCTAAGTTCAGTTGTCCTTTAAGAAAAATCAATTCTTGCATGCCAGGCTTAAAAGTAATAATTTATAATCCTGCATAAATTCTCACTAATAATGTATTTTTACAGATGGTGTGCAATAATAAAATGTTATTGCTTTTGTTTCACATGACAGGGACCTTAGCTTTAAAACACCCTAAAGGTGCGTACAAACGCACTACATCCGGCAACGACGGGTCCGTCAGAACCTCCCGCTGGGCGGACGTTCAGCCGACAGTAGTGCGTGTGTACACGCTGTCAGCGAACTGATAAGGCTGAGCGGATCGGCAGTCTTGTGACACAGGGGAGAAATCAGATTACAATTTGTGATTAGACAGATGAGGGGGGATTAGATAGGCTAAACTCTCTAAATATATACAGGGTGCATTTATCTATGTATTGCTTCAGTCCTGTGCAAGAGTTCAGGTCCACTTTAACCACATTCATAACTGCAGCTAAATGTGTCATAGCACAATTATGGAGATCCTAAGGAGTCCCCACTACAGATTCTCTTTCCAAGAAAACCTAATGCTAGGTACCCACAATTTTCTGTTAGATTTAACTGCCTAATAGATTTTTTTCCAACACGTTGGAAGATTGTATGCTGTGTGCAGAATTCTGCTTGTTCTCTGCTTAAAATATTTTATTTAAAATGCTCAACCTCTAGTTGCCTATAGTTATTATATTTTGTACCACTTGTAGCTAAAAAAAACCTTTTTTCCTCTTATTCTACTTGTTCTTTTTCAGTCATGTACGTTACTAACTTTGATGACTTATCTCTTGGATTGAGAAAACAGTTTTTTTTTTCCTTTATTTTCAAAAGCACTTCCAGAATGACAGGTGTTCTGTCCAACTGCCACAACAGTGTGCAAATGAGTAGGGAGACTTGCCAGCATCTTTGTATAAATCCTTTACAGTGGTGCTTTTTGAAAAGAAAAGTAAATCAAGAGAACGCCCTCATGAGGAGATGGACTAGTCCAAACCCTGTTAGATTTTTATTACCAGCTGTAAGTGAGAGAGACATAGGAAAAAAGTAATTTATAATGCATTTTTGGCCCGGTTCACATTGGCAGCTAAAGCGCTCCATTTAGCAGACCTTACCGTAACAGATCCTAACAGATGTGAATGGATCCAATATTAAAGAGTAACTGTTAGCCCCCAAAGTGAAATTTAAATCTCTACAGCAATGTTTTATTTTGTATTAAAGTGATCCAAAAAGCCAATGCAGAACTTAAAAATCAATATAATTTTGTTACTATGTAGCCTTTTGCCCAAGCTAATGACGCAAAGCCGCATATCTGATACTGATGAGCATGCAGAGCATGCCTATGTCTGCCCGACCCCCCTCTCCCCCCCAGGACCAGGTGCCGATTTATTCGCACCACAAACAGCTGACCGCTCTGACAGGGAGAGAGAGCGGCAGCACTTCCAGAGCAGCCACGCAGAGCAGCCGCCGCCGAGTCACATGTGAGACATGTGAGAGAGATGCACGGCGGCGGCTGCTCTGCATGGCGGCGCTGGAAGTGCTCCCGCTCTCTCTCCCTGTCAGAGCGGTCAGCTGTTTGTGGTGCGAATAGATCGGCACCTGGTCCTGGGGGGGAGAGGGGGGTCGGGCAGACATAGGCATGCTCATCAGTATCAGATATGCGGCTTTGCGTCATTAGCTTGGGCAAAAGGCTACATAGTAACAAAATTATATTGATTTTTAAGTTCTGCATTGGCTTTTTGGATCACTTTAATACTAAATAAAACATTGCTGTAGAGATTTAAATTTCACTTTGGGGGCTAACAGTTACTCTTTAAGCTATGGATCCATTCACATTGCTCCTTCAGAACGGATTCGTTTGGCACATTCCGATGAACGGACCACAAGTTTAGGGAGGCCACGATAATTCCAGAGCAAAGGTCGCATTGACTGCTCGGTAATGGAACAGATCAAAAACTGATCTGTTTCATGGATCAGTTTTTACACGGATCAGTTTTTGATGCGTCCAGTGTGAACCGCGCCTTACTCTCTGACAAAGGTAAAGTACATCTTAGATTAATTGTATTATATCAGTCTGATTGTGCTGATTCCAAATTAAAATCTAAACAAACTATTTAAAGAAATCTTTATTCTGAAAGTGAACAAGAGGATGCCGGGGGTCGTCGCGGGCTATGGGGGGGCTGGAGGAAGCTTCAGGTAAGTTCAGATTCTCAATTCAGGTTAGTTCAGATTCTCAATGCCCCGGGTCCCTTTAATACTGTAAAATAGGCAAATAGATTTTTTAAGTTATATTCATTAAAGTTCCTCTTTAAAGAGAGTCTGAAGTGAGAGGATATGGAGGCTGACATTTATTTAATTTTAAACAATACCTGTTAACCTCATGCTGATCCTCTGCTTCTAATACTTTTAGCCATCAGGTTCCCTTTAGGTACACTTGTGTCTAAACAGGAGTTAAATATGATAAAATATCTCAAACGCTACATTATTTTTCCAAAATGTTATTCTAAAGCATAGTCTGTTCTTATTTAAGGATTTCTCATCCAACAAGGGCGACTTCCAAGAGCAGCACTTCAAAAATACTACTGTGCGTATTTAACTGTGAATTGATTGATTTTTCAAGAGCTCTCAAATGGTAAAAAAAAAAGCTCTATCCTACAACACAAATCAAAAAGTTTCTTGGCTTGTAAATGAGGGAAAACAGCTATGATTACTCCATTATAAAAACACTGATAGACTCCAATAAGAAGTGTGTCATCAAGCTAAATCTGATGGAACGTATCATTTTCATTTTTGCAAGGCAGCCGCCTCACTCACAGTGATACAGACTGTGTGCTGCATTGCCCAGAATAAGCGTGTAACCTGTGAATCATACAATGCTATTATCCATTGCAAAGAGATTTAGCTTAAAGGACAACTGGCCTACAAAACCTGCCAGACCTACATTTCCACCAATTACACCCTCTTTTTCGACCAATTGGAGGTAAATGTGGCTGTCAAAGTAACCACCCTTTGTCTCGTTTTCTGATCAGCATGGCCACATTTGAGTGATACTGTGGGGGTGCAAGATTGGGGTTGCGACACTGGGTCTTCTAGACTGGCTGGGGAATGTGTAGTCAGGACAGAAAGATCACAGCAATGTGGCTTGCAGGAAGAAGGCTTCCCACTGGAAGGTAAGGCTACGTAATTACCAAAGTTGAGGGCCTCCATTAGTATGAAGGGAGTTTTCCCGGAGAAAGGTACATTAAGTAAAAAAAAAAAAAAAAAAAAAAAAAAAAAAAAAAAGAGAAACTGGAATTGGGCTTTAATAGCATATTATCCTAAATTAAATGTCTAGGGAGAAAAAAGGTTTTGGAAGCACACATTGTTTTTAGCAAATATCGGTTGCACCAATTTATGGATCCTCATCTTGTATTATTATTATAATTGATTTATAAAGCTCCAACATATTCTATGGCGCTATAGAAAGATACAAAACAGAGTACATAATACAGACAATGGTGTACTGCAATAAACAAAATACATAATTGATACAAAATACATAATTGGTGATTACAGTGACAAAAGTAACATGATGAATACAATTTATAACAAATTTCAAGACACAAAAGGTGAGTACTGCCCTTGCGAGCTTACAATCTAAAGGAATGGGGGGCAAGAGGTTGGGTAGTATACAATATTCATAACTAGAGGCAGTGTGTTTTAAGGTTATCTAGTAAGGAGTGCAACATGGCCAGAGGTCAAAGGGGAAATGGCCTAAGCTGGAGCGTATGTACTGTGCAATCTAATAAGAAAGCTAGGAAATCCCCTTATTTTAATGTGGACTCTGGAACCTGGGCTGCCCTCTGCTGGATTGACCCTTGTTGCATGGGGACAGCAGCCTGCCTCCTGGAAGTTTACAGTTGTATTGGTTTTATTAGTTGTGTTTCCTGGAGGTGGTGTGGGGAGGCTGCTCCACTAGGTGTGGTAGGAGGGGAAGTGGCTGCCCATCTAGCTCTACAATAATTCACAGGAAGGAAGAAAACTTAAGTAGTATACATTTTAAATTGAGCAGTAAAAGGTATCTGCATGCTTTACGTATGAAGTTTAGGGGGTTAAGGGGGAGGGATTAGGAAAAATGAGAATCTTTGCAAGAGGCTTTAAAGAGGAACTTTAACCAAGGAATTGAACATCCTTTTATCAGTAGCGGATAACCCCCTTTCCCACGAGAAATCTTTACCTTTTCTCAAATAGATCATCAGGGGGGAGTCTGTGTGGCCGATACTGTGGTGAAACCCCTCCCACAGCGTGATGCCATGACCATGGTGAACTTGTTGCGTTGTGGGAGATAACGTCAGTTTAAAACTGCCATGAAACCAGTATCTCCATCTATGTATATGTTTAACTAAAAAAAAAATCAAAACAGCCTTTTAGCCTATCAAATTGTTAGTGGGTGTGGTTATAGATAATAGCAGTTGGTTCTTGTCTGCCAGTAGTAAAGATGATGACTAGCAAGCTCATTGTGGCTCAAACAATATGAACAAATAACATGGTGAATATCAATCATTTCTTGATCTCTCTTCTATTTTTTAACTTCTCACATTGCAATGTATTTATTTATTTATTTTTTCCCCTATTCCTATTTTTCAGTAAAATTCCTCTTTTAAGCCCCATTTCAGGCTTATGAGGTTTTTATGCACAATGTGCAAAAAAAATTAAAATAAATAAAAAATACTTTGCAATGTGCATTGAACATAACCAAAGTTGCATTATACATGTTTTTATTAGTTGGTTTGCAGTGATGACCTAACATTAGAAATGGTTTGGCTTGGACTGAACAGCAAGCTATGAGTTGTTCAGACTCCTCTTCAGGAGGGAACAATTACCCACAATAGGAAACAATTAGGTAGGAGTAGAAAGAAAACACTAGTTCAGTGGTCCTCAAACTAAGGCCCGCGGGCCGAATGTGGCCCCCTGAGGCTTTTTTACCGGCCCCCCACACACAAAATGTATTACTTAGATGCGGTCAGCTACATATTTACATATTGGTGGTCCTCATATAGAATAGCAGTGCTGGCGCCACTCATCCACATGGAAGCCAGAAAGCAGTAATTCGCTGGTCCCCAATCAAATTCCACATCAGGTGACACTGCTGACCAATTGGACTGCAGATTGTCACCTGGGTATGCTTCACTATCTGGCCCGCAAAGACTTCTACATAATTTTATGTATACTCCGGCCCCCCAGCAGTCTGAAGTATGTTGATCCGGCCCTTGACACAAAATGTTTGGGGACCGCTGCACTAGTTAGTCTTTTGAACACCTCCCCCCCCCCCCCCCATGCTACACAGCAGTCAGCAGAGAAAGGAGGTGGGAGGGGTCAGGTGATGGCTTTTGTGCAGAGAAAGAACTGCCCACTTTGGTGGCAACTTCATACTTTGTACACAAATATCTGGGTCATGTGGCCAAGTTTTTTTCGAAGGCAAATTATCTGGAACAGCTGAATCAAATATGAAAACTGTGGGTAATGGCATGGTTCCATATGTATCTTTACTAACAGTGAAACATCCAGGGAGAAGAAACAAAGATGTAATGATTCTTCAAACTGTTAATCACTTTTTATAATTTCTTGTTTAGCAAGGGCTTATAAGAATGCAATTACCGGTAATACTTGGTTAAGAAAGTATAACAGTTTAAAGTAGAGGAGGATGTCTTAACTGAATCAAACAAACAGGACTTCCATTGAGCACCACGTGATGTTTGCACACTTTTCCCATTATGTAGCTATTGCCTGGGAGCACAGCTACTGCAGGCTGTGTGAGCTTAGGCTTCCACTACAGCCGGATCTGTTTTACTGGAATCATGTGCTTCACATTTATCTTTCCCGTAGTCCAAAAAGATACTTTCCACATGGCAGAGAGCTGCTCTGTGCTGAAACACATTGACGATGTGGCTTACATTTATGAACAGACATAACCTTTTTCTTAGCTAAGGTTTTCCTTTTGTGCCTTTACACATAACTTGTCATCCATCAACAAAACTACACTAAAGTAATCACAAGACTCTTTGGCTGAGTTTCTATCTTTTGAGAAGAAAAGCAAAAAGTGAGATGTCAAATGAAGCACCTGTCAGCTGTAAAACTGTCTGCGCTCCAGTGTCACTGACCTTTGCCAATTCATGCAGTCCTAGTAGTAACTATGAAAAATTTTATGGCCACAGATTTCATATCAGTTTCTGTGCTACCAAGCCAGTTCTAGTTAGAAACTGGATTAGCTTCTGACGACATTAAAGTGGACCCAAACTCTAGTACAGCACACAATGAAAAGCCTTCATTTCACATATGTTTGCTGAATAAATTCACTAGACTGTGCTGGTTTGGCTAGATCAGAGTGTCTTATCAGCAGCTGTAAGTCAGAGCTGTGAGCACTTTTTCTGTGTAAACACAGGCTTAACTCTTTCAGTGCTACTAGTGAATTGAATCCCAGTAAAATGTCAGGGGTTTTTTTCAGGATTTCCATAAACTGTAATGAAGAAATGTTTCCCTGAGGTCATCATTCTGTGGCTAATCTTTTAGAGCAGATAGGAATTTAAGTCTAGTTCTACTGTAATAAGAACAAACCAGAGGTATTCAATTGTATTTCACTCACACACCAGATTTGGTTGCTTTTGGCAACCATTATTTAGACATAGGGAATCGCCAGTCATTCCTTCGGTTCTTTGTTCTAACAGTGTTGGAGTTTTGCTCTTCTGTCTGTAGGGGATAGTACAGTGCTAGTAAGTCTAGACACTAATTCTGTTTCCACGGTCCTGGCATGCATCTTGCAAGATGAATGCCGGCACTTGCTGTGTCACGAGAACACATTCGTATCCAAACACATCTGTATATCTTTAACTGTTCCATGCTATGGATTCATATTAGTAAAGTGCTCTTTTATTGCTGCATGTGGTTCATTTTTTTTTTCATTTCAACAGGCTGCGTTTCCCCATCGAATTTGCATGCGGGGAAGAGCAGCAAATCCTACTAGGGGTAGGACGCATCCAGAAAATTGTTGAAATAATTACAAAATAGGTAACAATGTTAATTGCGCCAATAAAGCTTTGAACATTTACTGTATTGGCTACACATTCCAGGTGGTTAGGTATTGAATGAAAACATTTAAAAAGAAAAAAAGAATGCAAGTATTTGAACATTTGCATCCTGTGCACCTCCTACTACTACTTGCTTTAGCACTGAATCAGGTCGCTTCTGTTCTCCCCTTCAGCCACACATGCTGTGCTTCATACCCGATTTCGGCTCCAGATATTTGTCATTAGTCATGCAGGAAGACACGGGAGGTATGCAGCTTAGCACACACGGCTGCTGGGAAAAGTGAAGAAGATCTGATCCAGTGCTGGAGCAGACAAGTACTACACTTTTCCACTGCACCACTCTGCAACCTGAGGAGGGCGTGCCACTTACATGAATGGCGTTGCTTTACAGAACATTTACAAAAAATAATTCTGAGTATTTTCTTGCTTGCTGGTGGCTTAAAAGGCATTTTACTGAGAAGGTATAAAAATATCACCTAGAAGAAAACTTAGGAGAAAATGTGAATTGAGTAAGTGGATTCCAATAACAGCGGTAATATTACTGTGCACACACAGCGCACGGCAATATTACCTTAACACCAGTAAGTACAGCGAATTACGCTATTATAGTGACTTGCGGTACTCAAGTAGCGAGAGTACCGCTAATAGTGCTGTGTGTACATGGTAATAAAACTGCTGTTATGTGAATCAAACCCAATGTGTGCATGTTTCAAACTCAATGGTTAAACCAGGTTCATACTATACATAAAAAAAAAACAGTTCTTTTTAGAAAATGGAAGTGAGAGGATAAACAGATTATGTTATCTATATATTCTATAGCATCTACCCAGACATATCAGTTTTCAATGTATCTGTGTTCACCATTGGGGAAGCAAAATGCAAAGACCCGTCTTCCATAGCTTTTCTGGATATCGTATCGGCTACATATGCCAGAGGTCACAATAAAAAGTCTATAGAGACCAGGGCTGTGGAGTCTTAGTAGGAGCAATTTTGGGGTACCTGGGTAAAAATGCACAGACTCATTATACATTTAAATTGTAAAAGTTTTAAATTAAAAGAATAAATAGGATAAAATGTTCTATTTCTCAGATAAAGGTCATCATTAATAACTTGCATATACAGTGATAGCAGTGCTTAGTCCACAAAAATGAAATGAACCAATCAAAAAACAAGTTATTTGTGCTGCTGCAATAAAGCAGTCACCATATTTTTAAAGTCAGATATACATATGTGATTGTGACTGTATATCTGATGTGTACTAGTGTTGGGCGAACACCTGGATGTTCGGGTTCGGGAAAGTTCGCCGAACATGACCGCGATGTTCGGCATGTTCGGGCCGAACCCCGAACTCCCCGAACATCCCGCTTTTGGGGGCCCTATGGGGTCGCAGGCATAAGGGGGGAGCATGCCCCAATCCCGGGGGGGGTCGGAAATTCCCCCCACCCCCTCCGCTAGCGCTCCCCCCTCTGCCCGCTTCCCCATACAAAAGTTTAAGGAAAGTACCGGTGGTAGTGAATGGCCTGGCAGTGGCACTGTGGAGTGAGGAGGAGGAGTCCGGAGAGTGACGCGTTGAGGGAGGCCGGGCAGCGGGCGGTTCAGCGCCCTTTCTCTGACCTCACGCCCGCTGCCCGGCCTCCCTCAACGCATCACTCTCCGGACTCCTCCTCCTCACTCCACAGTGCCACTGCCAGGCCATCCACTACCACCGGTACTTTCCTTAAACTTTTGTATGGGGAAGCGGGAAGAGGGGGGAGCGCTAGCGGAGGGGGTGAGGGGAATTTCCGACCCCCCCCCCCCCCCCCGCGATCGGGGCATGCTCCCCCCTTATGCCTGCGACCCCATAGGGGGGCCGTATTCGGCCGAACAGGGCCCTGTTCGGCCAGGTTCGGCCAGGAATTGAGCCGTTCGGGCGAACGCGAACAGTTTGGCCGAACACCACCAGGTGTTCGGCCGAACTCAAACATCACCCGAACAGGGTGATGTTCTGCAGAACCCGAACAGTGGCGAACACTGTTCGCCCAACACTAATGTGTACACAGGAATCTCATATATACAGTAATAAATAACATCTCTGCAGTAAAAATAAAGCCTGATGTGTAGTTGTGTCATTACAGGGATGGTCAATGAGATGCAAATAATTCTGTGTTGCGGCCAGGGTCACACTTAGCAGAATCGCATGAGTTTTCCCCATAGCACATAGTGGGAAAACTCATGCGATTCTGCCAAGTGTGACCCTGGCCTAATGCTGGTTTATGCAAATTGTGTTAATTTATGCACTTCCTTTGGTGATGAAATCAATTAATTTGTTTTGATTACAGTTTAAATGTAATATGAGTCGGTGTATTTTTTTTATGACTCCGTCTTCAGGACCCAAAAATTGCTCCGACTCCAACGCCACAGCCCTGCACAGATCTGCCCCTTGCAGAAAATGGCCCTGGCCTTTTCTTCGTCAGATAGAGAAAAGGCCTTTTTCTGCAAGGTGGCAGGGCTACACTCTGGAACCCAGCTGACATGGGGCTCAGATGAGTCCTATTATACAGGTGACATGCTGGGGCATTCATGTTGGCAATGGCAGGGTAAAGTGTCAGCTTCCTGGCCAGGATAGCTTTACAAGTCCTAAGCTTTGGCAGTGATGAAATGCCTTTTATGTTAGATACTTTCAATCAACAAGATTGTCATATGCAAATTAGAGAAGTCAGAGTCGGTGGAATCAAATAGATGATTTATGTACTGACTCCTTAGCCCGAGAAAGACAGACTACATCCATTCTCACTAGTGCCTTTAGTGGAAAAACAGACACTACAAAAATATTAAAAATAGCCCCCTAGCATTAGGCATCGGTGAGCTCAGGGTTAGGCATCGGAGAGGGTGGTTATAGTTAGGCATCGGTAGAGGAAGAGCTCCTGTGACAGTAGGGCTAGGTTAAGCAATAACAAAATAATCGGTAAAATTTACTGATAATCGGATTACTTCTTGCCAATAATAGAAATTCAGTAAATTTACCAATATTCTACTAGCAGATATTTCCGATACCCACATTTCTGTGGCATCCATTTCGCTCCCAAAGCCCTAACCTAAAACCATTATTGTTACTTATAACTTACGTTATTTCATATGTAAAGGAAAATGTAATAATGCGCGGAAGCGCAGCCGCTCGCTCTCAGAGCGGGGCGGCTGCTTCCGCATCAAGTGTGGCGGCGCCGCATGGAGGAGCCGCCGCACGCCGCATGAGTAGCGGTGAACGCGGAAGAGCCACCGCGTGCAGTGCGGCGGCTCCTGCGACGGATGCCAGGGAGAGTGCTGGTGTGGCTGGGACTCATAGTCCACCAGCCTTGAGAGTGACGCGCGCGCTGAGGCAGAGCATATATGGCAGGCAGAAGTGAGTCAGCTGACCAGGCTGGTCAGCTGACTCTGGCTCCACTCCCCATTGGTCCAGCACTTGGGGAGGTGCTGGAGAGGGGCTTGTGTATATATACGGCCAGCTGTTCAGTTGCTGGTCGTCTGGCGTTGCGAACACACACGTGGAAGCACTCAGACCTGTAGTCAGATCCTTAAAGAGGAGCTGTTAGGTATAAGGTCTCAGAGAAAATAAACACATATATCAGTAGCTAAAGATTGGCTGTACTTACATTACATATGCATTTCACTGTCCACGTTTGGATTTCACAGAATTTGTATATAGTATATGCAGAGATAGATGCTCCTGACAGCTCATGGCAGGCTCCATTTTTTTCTTTCAAATGTGTCGTCATGTCCTGCCTGCTTCCTGATCACAGATAAGCTGGTACTAAATAACACAGTGTGCAGTGAATATTAATGAGCCATGTGGCTAGGAACAATAGCTGACTCCTGCAGTGTACTCTGCCCGAGATTTATCAGTGCTACGCGCTGGACTGATTACACAAGCTGCTGTAACGTCTCATTAGCAGCCGAGGGGAGGGCCCCAGAATGATTTGCAGTTTAGTATGCGGCTTGCGGCTTTATGGGTCTATAACAGCCTTTAAGATAAGCACACATCAAAGGTAACTGAGATTTTTATCTTCACTAATTGCTTTTGGGCTTCCTTCTAAACTGTTTAACACAGGAGAATAGAGGTTTAAATTAGCTTCTGCAGCCTGACAGTTACTCTTTAAGTGTGCCGGGACCAGCTGGAGCTGTAATCCTACACTTAGCTAGATTCTGTTGATAGCTAAAGTACTAGTTTGATTGTGATTATCTGTTATGACTTTTTGCCTGCCTGACTATCCTCCTGAACTCTGACCTTGTACCTCGATATTTCTGATACTCTGTTGCCGAACCAACCCCGGCTCGTCCTTAGACTCTGTTTCTGCCTCCTGATCTTGTACCTCGATATTTCTGATACCCTGTTGCCGAACCGTCTGTACTTTAGACTCCGCCTCCGCCTACTGTATTTGTACCTTATCTGTCCGTGTGTTAACGACTTGGCTTGTCTGACCTCGAGAACCGACCTCACTATTGGAGGCGGTTCCCCGTCCTGTTAGTGACACTTCCTCCAGAGTGTCACTTTCAGACATTCCTTCCTACTGTCAGCTTGACTCCTCCCGCCTTGGAGAGTTCAGGTCTTCGGAAGGAATCCGTGCAGTACTCCTTACTGCACTGAGGCCTAGTCCTCTAAGTGTTACTGTTACACCAAACACTACACTCTACTCAGGTGAACAGAGGTTAGCTGGTATATCGGATTATCGGTGATACTGCAGATCACTTATAATCTGGTATACATCTGTATTCCCAGTAATTCTGCAGATCACCGGTAATCAGATCCTCTCTGTGCTTCACCGATCGTTACAGAAAATAGGAAGCACACATGATTTAGGCGGCTGGAAGTCAGTAAAGCTTGCTACTTTCTACCAATACAAATATTACAGCAGCTAATAGTCCGAAAATAGGACAAACTACATCTTGCCCATTTAAAATGTGTAACATCTGGAAAACCTCTTCCAATGTAGTTTAATTTGTCTTAGAATCAATATAATTCACTGTAAACCCTTCTTATGTTGTATTGGTTTCCAGAGAGAGGTGTGTGTGTGTGTGTGTGTGGGGGGGGGGGGGGGCTCTACGCAGCAACAAGATGCGGAGATGTGATGACACTAGTAGCACCAGCTGGCATGACAGGCCGCTGAACATACATCAACACAATACACAGACCTGAGAGATAATACAAAACCATTTAAGAAAGCCAATTCAACAAACACCATTGAAAAAAACCCTGAGAAGCGCAACAAAAGCTGGTAAATAATTGCAGGCATGGTCTGGAATGATTCTTGCTTGGTAAGCCTATCACTGGTTTATGACACCTTTTTCAGACTGCCTGTTGCTTTCGCCTTTTCTCAGCTGTGATGAACAGCATGACCGGGATCGCACAGAACTGCACAGAATATCAACATTCCACTTAACGTGGACCTGTCAACAAAACAAATTCTGGCACTCATCCCAGCTGCAGTACACATGGGGAGAAGCACTCTCTTTAATTTCAAACCATTTACTGAGGATGGAAAGAAAATTTTGACCTTGTTTTGACATTTTTGAACAGTGAAAAATCGAATTAGACCTGCAGCAATTCCTTTTCCAGGAATCCTCGCTGACATCCTTAACCCAAGATGATACAACCTACCTAAAAGGACAGAAAGGAGAGCATTTCAAAAGCCTTGCCCTGGCATAGGTCTCAGTGCTTGATAGTACAATAAAATAGCTCAAATTATACAGCAAGAATCATCAGAGAACTTTCCTGAAAAATAAAATTACTGGAAAATCTACTTCATATTCCCATACAGCAAGTTTAAGTGGAACTCTAGGCATAGAGGAATTTATCCATGGTTCATTTCTACGCAAGAAGCTTTTACTTAAGGTGAACCTCCAGACTAAAAATATACTCAGCAGCGCTGAAAAGGCTTGGTGTTTCTTTACCAGTTTCACAGCATCAGAACTTTGTTTTTCTTATCCAAGCCTCATTTTTGGCTGCACAGAAGCTAAGCTCCTCCCTATCAAAGAAAACTGCCCGGGCATTTTTCTCCTGATGCTGTGTAAAACATGATGGGATTTCTAATGTGGTTGTTTTCATTGCCTAGCAACTGGGAGGGTTGATCAGGACACAGGACAGTTGGAACTGTGTCTCATGCTCCCTGTCACCTCCTTTCAAACAAAAAGATGGCTGCCCTCATGAAATCACAAACATTTGCTTGTTCTTTTAAAGCAGGGTGGGTAAGAGATTATATTACCTATCGACTTTAATTAACATAACTAATGTAACATAATGACAGTATGTTTGTTTAGGCTGAGTTTCCTCTTTAATAGCAATAGAAAATAAATACAGTAAAACCCCCATTATCCAGCACCAACGGTCATTGGCTGATGCCGGATAAGTGTGCTTTCTGGTTGCTTGAGAGTTGATGCTAAAAATAGATAAACTAGATAAAAACAGTACTATACTTCACACTGTATACTTACCATAAACTCTTTATTAATGTTAACATACAGTAATTAAAAACAAATTAAGACAAAGGACAGACTTAACTTAATGTAACAAATGGTTTATCACTGTATTAAGAAGTGTAAAAGTAGATTTCTTCATCCTGGAAGGCCAAGATTTTGTTTCTGGTTGCTTGATACTTCCGGTTAACTGGATAATGGGGATTTTACAGTATGAGGGTTTCCCAATAGCTCTAAGCAATGGAGTTTCTAAAATCTTTTGTTTCCCAGTGTGGCATTGAGTCACATGACACAGAATCCATATCCGCTATTGTAAACAGGGCTGTGGAGTCGGTACAAAAATCCACCGACTGACTCCTCAGTTTAGGATGCCTCCGACTCCTCCTCCTCTAATTTGCATATTACAATCTTGTTGATTGAAAGTATGTAACATGAAATTCGTCTCTTAACTGCCAACGCTTAGGAATTTTAAAAGACAACAGAAGTGAGAAGGATACTGGAGACTGCCATATTTATTCCCTTTAGTCATAGCCTAAAACTAGTCCTTGGTAAGAGTACTTGTAAAAGGTACAGACCGGAACAAAGAACATCTATCAGGCCCTAGGCAATGTAACTGTGGGTACATGTAAGAGTGATGTGCAGGTACTCTGCAGGGGAATAAGGAGATTCTTCCTCTATTACACATTCTTCATGCACAATCTGAACCAGGTTTATGGGTGATAGACAACACCTCTGTATTCAATGTGCACAACATTCTCAGAGGATTCCCTGCAGCTCTGTGGAGAGTGCATATGTAGAGTATAGTACTACTGTGTAACAAAGTAAATCTGAGACAGATGAAATTAAAGTTTTATACATACCTGGGGCTTCCTCCAGCCCCCTTCAGGCTAATCATAATCAGTCCCTCGCTGTCCTCCTCCGCCACCTGGATCTTCTGCTATGAGTCCAGGTACTTGAGCCAGTCTGACGTAGTGCGCATGCACACACTCCGCCGTCGGGAGCGTACTACACCTGCGCAGCACTATTGCGCAGGTACCTGCGCAGCACTATTGTGCAGGTGCAGAAAGCTCCTGGCTGTGGAAACGGCATGCGGTCAGACTGCGCTGACTGGCTGAATTACCAGGACTCATAGCAGAAGATCCAGGTGGTGGAGGTGGACAGCGAGGGACTGATTAGCCTGAAGGGGGCTCGAAGAAGCCCCAGGTATGTATAAAACTTTTCTTTTCATCCTTCTCAGGTACCATTTAATTCATAGTCAACAAACCAAATTTTAACAACATATCAAATTATTTGATTTCATGAGCAAAGATAGTGCGTACATTTGCATAAATCAGAATCAACGCAGAATTATTTCCATCTCATTGACCATCTCTATTAGTGACATGGCTACACATCAGGCTTTATACTTGCAGCATAGATGTTATTCGTACATATAAGAGATTCCTGTGTACACATCATGTATACAGTCACAATCAGATGTGTATATCTGACTTTAAAAATACGGGGATTGCTTTATTGAAGCAGCACAAGTAACTCATTTTGATTGGTTTATTTCATTTTTGTGGACTAAGCACAGCTATTACTGTATGTATAAATTACTTATGATGACTTATCTGAGAAATAGAAAATTTTATCATATTTTCTATTTTAATTACAGTTTAAATTCATTAGGAGTCAGAGCATTTTTTTCCCGACTCCAGGCACCCAAAATTGCCCCGACTCAGACTCCACGACTCCGACTCCACAGCCCTGATTGTAAAACAACAGTATGTCACAGAGAGGCCTACCAGCCGGGGCATAAAGAGAACTAGCAACAAATCGGACATTAGAACAAAACACCACAACCATGTCATGTGTTGGCCAACGACAAAATTCTCTCTGTGCTTGCGCTGTGCTTTTAAAATCGAAAGCGTTAATTAATCGCAAGGTCTTTTAAAAAAATCATGAAAATATCGTGAAGACCTGTACACACTGGTGCAATGAGATTTTCCTATGTTCATGAAGGCTTTGCAATTTAAAAATTGCATGCCATTTTGAAAACGCAGCGCAAGTGCAGCAGTGTGTACGGGTCCTTACTGGTAATCCATAAATATATAGACGGTTGGCAACACTGATGTAATTCTCCCAGTCAATAAAGATGACCAGTTTATTTTATGGAAAGGCTAATTTCACACTCTTGCCCATATGCCAGTAACTTTTTCTCCTGAATTATATCCTGGGAGATCATTTTTCATTCTTTTTTTTTCAATAACTTTTTATCACTTTGCAATTGAAAAAGGACCAAAAAGTAGGTGAAAAAGTACTATTAAAATAGTTTAGAGTGTATATAGCTAGGAAAAAACTCCGGGGAAAAGACAACTTTACTTACGGTAACGTCTTTTCCAGTAGTCAGAAGGACAGCACCCCTGGTGAGACTTGTCTCCCTCCCAATCGTGGACAGGAACTGCAAAAGAAAAGATTTGCATAACAAATTGGCAGCCATACATAAGCCACTATCTTACCACCAGTAACTCAGTTAATACAATAGATGACACGGACCGCATAGATGCTCACTTACATAATTATTATTCCACCCAAAAGAAGGGCGGGTTGCAGGGGTGCTGTCCTTCTGACTACTGGAAAAGACGTTACCGTAAGTAAAGTTGTCTTTCCCAGAACGTCATTGGACAGCACCCCTGGTGAGACGATGTACAAGATATAGGATCTAGGGAGGGACCACTGCCTGCAGCACCTTCCTTCCAAATGATAAGTCTGCTGCAGCCGAGATGTTTAGGCGATAATGTTTCACAAAAGTGTTCTGACTTGACCAGGTAGCAGCTCTGCATATCTGTTCTATAGATGCCCCTGCCCTCTCTGCCCAGGAGGTTGATATTGCTCTTGTAGAATGAGCTCTGATTGGAGAGATTAAATGCTTTCCTTGAACCTGATATGCTGATGTGATAGCCTGTTTTATCCATCGTGCCAGCGTTGCTTTGGAAGCTTTGTTGCCTCTTTGTTTTCCAGCAAAAAGGGTGAACATTGCGTCAGTTTTCCTCCAGGAACTTGTTCTTTCCATGTAGTGTATAAGACATCTCCTTACGTCAAGGGAATGGAGTCTCCTTTCCTTTTCATTACTAGGATTCTCGCAAAAGGAGGGTAGGAAGATCTCCTGATTTCTGTGAAAAGAGGAAACTACCTTGGGTAGAAAGGCTGCATCAGGACGTAATGTTATTCTATCCTCTGAAATGGTGCAATAAGGCTCTCTAATGGATAGTGATTGTAATTCACCAATTCTCCTGGCTGAAGTAATTGCCAGCAGGAAAATGGTCTTTAAGGTAAGAAATTTTTCCGAAATTTGCGCTAATGGCTCAAACGGAGCCTCACACAAACCCTGTAAAACAATGTTTAAATCCCAAGCAGGTACTTTTGTTTTAATTGCTGGCTTAAGTCTCTTTAAAGCCTGAAAAAAACGTACAATTAGATTTTCTTCTGCCAGTCGTTTTTCTAAAAACACACTAAGAGCAGATACCTGTACTTTCAGGGTGCTGATACTAAGACCTTTCTTATATCCACACTGAAGAAATTCCAATACGGATTTGAGAGATGAATTGTTAAAGGATCTTTCCCTACACCAATCGTTAAATATTCTCCAGGCTTTCTGGTATATTTCTCGAGTCACTTTTTTTCTACTCTGTATCAAAGTTTCTGATAGTTCATCTGAAAACCCTTTGGACTTCAGGATGCCCCATTCAGGTTCCAAGCTGAAAGGTGAAGCATGTGTAAGTTCGGATGCCATACTGGACCCTGAGATAGCAAGTGTGGCAGAGGAGGAAATATTATCGGATCTGTTACTGCTAGTGCCCTCAGTGACGTGAACCATGGTTTTTTTGGCCACAGTGGAGCTATTAAGATTACTCGAGCCTTGTCCTGTATAATCTTCTTTATCACTCGTGCTAGCAACGGAACTGGAGGAAATGCATACATCATTACTTCCCCCCAATTGATCGAGAAGGCATCTACTTTCCATGGTAGATCTTCTGGAAACAGGGCACAAAATTGTTGGCATTTCGTATTCACTTTCCTTGCAAACAAGTCTATTTTTGGGCAGCCCCATTGTAACGTCACCTGCTGGAATATTTCCTGATCTAATGACCATTCGTTCGCATCCAACCTCTTCCTGCTGAGGTAGTCTGCCAGTTGGTTTGAGGTTCCTTTTAAGTGTGTCGCTGTTAAGGATGAGAGATTCCTTTCTGACCAAAATAGGATCCTCGTCGTCTTTTCCCATAAGGATTGACTCCTCGTACCCCCTTGTCTGTTTAGGAAAGCCACCACACTCTGATTGTCTGTCCTTATCCTCACATGAGACTTCTTGATTTGGGGCCCGAAATGTAGTAAAGCTTGCCACACTGCTTGCAGTTCTCTGTTGTTTGAGGACTGTGAACTGATCGTCATACTCCAGGCTCCCTGGGCCGGTTGAGAATTGAAGTGGGCTCCCCAACCCCATAAACTGGCGTCGGTTGTAATTGTATTCTGATGAGGAAAACTCCACCGACGACCTGGAGATAGATGATCCAGCTGTTTCCACCAAAGCAGAGAAGCCTTTATACTCTGTGGAATGACGATTTTCTTGTCCAGTGACGTCATAGACCTGTTCCAAGATTTTAGTATCCACATCTGTAAGAATCTTGCATGGAACTGCCCCCACTGGATTGCCGGAAAGGAAGAAGTTAGAAGACCTAGAAGTGCCATGGCCTTTCTTAGCGATATGCTTCTCAATTTCTGAAACGAGAGAACATTGTCAATAATAGCACTGATCTTCCTATCAGGTAACAACAATTTTTCCTTTCTAGTAGAAATAATGAAACCCAAAAACTCTAAGGATTGGAAAGGAACTAGGGCAGACTTTTCCCAATTAATCAACCAACCCAAATCCTGGAAGAAGCTCAAAGTTGTAGTTATCTGATCAAAAACGGATTTCTCAGAAGACCCCCATAATAAAAAATCATCAAGGTAACCGACAATATTAATCTGTTTTAACCTGAGAAGGGCTAGTACCTCAGACATAACCTTGGTGAATAGCCATGGAGCTGAAGATAATCCGAAAGGTAAGGCATTAAACTGAAAATGTCTTACCTCTCCTTCCATCCACACGGCGAACCTTAGGTATTGTTGGCAGGACAAATGGATTGGCAGATGAAGATATGCATCCTTCAGGTCTAGAGATGCCAAGAAGTCGTCTTTCTGTAAGAGATGAACTACAGATCGGATATTGTCCATCCTGAACTTTCTGTATTTGACCCTCAAATTTAGTTTCTTTAGATTTAGAATAAATCGATAGGTTCCCTGAGGTTTCCTCACCAGGAAGACTGGAGAGTAGAATCCCTGTTCTTTTTGGCATGCTGGAACCTGGCGAATTACCCTTTTCCGAAGAAGTGACCTTATTTCTGATTGAAGGGCTATTCTTAAAGATGGGTCTTTTGGACAAGGGGTTAGGACAAAATTTTGAGGGGGAGGCTGCTCGAACTCTATTTTGTAACCTTCTAATATTATATTCAGTAACCACTGATTGCTGAAGAGTTGTTGCCATTTTTCGAAATAGTTGGTGACTCTCCCCCCCACTGGAATGATGGCGTCATTGCTTGTTTGTCTTTTTGGTATTAGTAGAGGTATTGGGGGGTCTTTGTTGTCTATAAGGGGCCCATCTTCTACCCCTGGAAGATTTGTTATCCGCTTCATTTTTGGCGGGGGCCCGAAATGGCCGCTTATTTTGAAAAGGGCGCTTCCTTGGGAAATTCTTCTTATTAACCGCCGTACGATCTAGTGTATCGTCCAGCTTTGAACCGAACAGCAGATTACCTTCACAGGGGATACCACAAAGCTTAGATTTTGAGGAAGTATCCCCATTCCAGGTCTTAACCCATACTCCCCTTCTAGCCGAGTTGACTAGCGCCGTGGTTCGGGCTGCCAACTTTACTGTATCATCTGCCGCATCAACCATGTAATTTGAGGCATTCGTAATTTTTGGGAAGTCATTCAGAATTTCTTCCCTAGAAACTCCATTAGCAATCTTAAATTGCAGGTCTGATAGCCAAGTTTTCAGAGAACGACTAACTGCTGTTGATGCCACAGCCGGTTTGAAAGTTAATGAAGCCGACTCCCAAGCCCTACGCAAAACATTATCCATTTTTTTTGTCTATTGGATCTTTTAGGTTACCAAAGTCTTCAAACAACAGGTCTGATTTTCTTGACACCCTGGAAAAGGAAGGATCCAGCTTTGGCGGAGGACCCCAACAAGCCTGATCATCCGGGGCAAAAGGGTAGCGCTTAGATAAAGATTTGGGCCAAAAGGCCCTTTTCTCAGG
This sequence comes from Hyperolius riggenbachi, assembly GCF_040937935.1. Lineage (NCBI taxonomy): Eukaryota > Metazoa > Chordata > Amphibia > Anura > Hyperoliidae > Hyperolius > Hyperolius riggenbachi. The sequence goes on from NC_090647.1 coordinate 224,082,850, forward strand.
ATTTTCCCATTCTTTCTTAATCATAGATTTAAGAGTAGAATGGACCGGAATGAATCTAGATTGGGGGTCCGCCAAACTTTCATACATCTGATCCAGGGGTGTCAGGGGTTTTTGCTCTGATCTAATACCCATTGTTTCATGCATGGAGGTTAGGAGATCTTTCATTAAATCTGGGGAAAAAGCAAATTTCTGTGATTTCTCAGCTTTTTCTATCTCTTCACCCTCAGATATCTCTTCTAATGCAGATATTTCCCCCTCAGAGAGTTCCGAGCCCTCTATATCACTCTCCCTACTTCTCCTAGCCTGCACAGGAATACGTGCCGCCGGAGTAGGAGAAGACCCAGTATTGATAGGTATAACAGCAGCGTCACTGCTAGGGCCAGGAACATCAGCAGGGTTGGGGGCTACAGCTTGAGAAGAAATAGCAGAATCCTTAATTTCTTTGATTGCTGAAGACATTTCCGCCCGCATCCAACCCATCAGATCTTTAAATATGACAGGGGATTCATCTTTAACCAGTTTATTTGTGCAATCCTGGCACAACTTTTTAGAGGATGAGGATGACAAGCGAGTGGAGCAAATGGCACATTTCTTCGCAGATTTGCTAGATCCACTTGATGCATGCTGACCCTTGTCAGTTTTATCATGTTTTTCAGGCTTTTCATGTTTTTCAGGCTATAAAACATAATAATAAGCCAACCATTAGCACCCTCTCTAGTACACACACATATATATATATACACACTGCATATCTATATTTCCAATGTACTTGCCAGAGAGGTATCTTGGGCTGGCCTGGCAGACTGCGCAGGAGCTGACCCAGAAGCGTCCTCCATGCTCACATAAACCACCAGAGTGAGACAGGGAAAAGGATTAAATCCACATGAACAATAGGGCTCAGCTGACTAGCCCATTAGCATAATTTATTTGCATAGTCCCCCGTCGCGGCACCTGCCGCTTAATAGATATGCATAATTACCTCGTATTTCCGCAGCCCCTGCCGCGCTATTTGCTAATTACCTCAGCGAATCAGCTGATGCTGATTCGCAATCACCTCCGCGGCCCCTGCCGCCCGATCAGAATCACGCCGGACGCCGTGCGTGACAACTTCCGGGTTGACCCGGAAGTATCTTGGTCTGAAAGCGCGCCTGCGCTATATCTCTGCTGCCTCATACGGAGAAGCCTCCTCCACGCTGCAGGGCTCCGACTGTACACTGTACAGCATGCCTGGAGCCCTGAAAGACGTTGCCCCCGACCATCTGTCATGGATAGCATCCTGGAGACCTCTCCTCTGCATTCCCGTCCGGGACAGGAAACTGAACTGAGTTACTGGTGGTAAGATAGTGGCTTATGTATGGCTGCCAATTTGTTATGCAAATCTTTTCTTTTGCAGTTCCTGTCCACGATTGGGAGGGAGACAAGTCTCACCAGGGGTGCTGTCCAATGACGTTCTGGGAAAAATATATTGTATATGGGCCTATGGGCTTGATTTACTAAGCTGCGCTTAGTTTGAGCAGCGCACGCTACGGGCTTTGTGGCATGCCCTTCAAACTTACATGCTCTCCTTCGTATTATCGGCCGTTCCTTACTCCCACCCTAAACCCCATCGCGTCCAGTAGCTGTTTAGGACATGATTCCTGCACTTTGATTAGCCCAATAGGCTGCCAGTCCCTTGACAGGCAGCCTAGTGGGCCAATCATAGCGCGGGGATCACGTCCTAAGCAGCTACTGGATGCGATAAGGTTTAGGGCGTGAGTAAGGAGCAGCCACTAATACACGGGAGAGCGCATAAATAATAAGCGTGTGCTGAGTATTTTTACTCGTTCTGCTCAAACTAAGCTTTAGCAGCGCAGCGTAGTGAATCAAGCTCTATGTGTGTTGCGCAACACAAGCATAACTAAACTAACACCATTCTTAATATAACGTTTATATTCATTCTCATAACATAAAAATTGCTGTGTTAACATGCTTATTAACGAATGTTGTCCAGGAACGGGCTTCAGAAAGTGCGTTTAGATAAAGTGGTCCACTACAAAACAAATGTGAACATGCCCACGCTAATGTATAGGAAATGCGTTCACATACTTTGTTTCAGCTCCACTTGCAGAGAAAATATCCATAAACAAAGTTCTGATTCACCATGAGCTTTCTAGGTAATCTGTTTAGGCCTGATTCACTCATAAATCTGATAAAGGATTGCCTCAGAGCTCACTGGCAGTCATAGCACTAGGGAGTCAACCAGCATACACCCGGATCCTGCAGGGATGTACAATCAGATGCAAAAGAATAAAGAAAGCTGGGTCTCCACCAGGATTTTGCAATATTAGCTTACTTTATTAGTGGTACCATAGCCACGGAAGGCACAATGTTTTGGCACATGAATTTGACAGGAAAGGCCTGTGTTTGCCAAAATGTTGTGCCTTCTGTGGCTATGGTGCCACTAATAAAGTAGGCCAATATTGCAAAAATCCAGGTGGAGACCCAGCTTTCTTTATTCTTTCACACATAAATCTTTACATTTTCGGTCCAGTCCAGTACTGTCAGTCAGTTTTGCATCAGTTTTACCTGACTGGACCGGAAATGTACACCTGTTATGTGTGGATAGTGTACTGGTTAAGGGCTCTGCCTTTGACATGGGAGACCAGGGTTCGAATCCTGGCTAGGTCAAGTACCTATTCAGTAAGGAGTTCAAGGCAAGACTCCCTAATACTGCAGGGTGGCCTCTTGAGCGCGTCCCAGTGGCTGCAGCTCTTGAGCGCTTTGAGTCCGACAGGAGAAAAGCGCTATACAAATGTTCGGATTATTATTATTATTATTATTATTATGTTATGCGTGAACACGTCGGCCATAGAAACACATACAAAACTGACAGGACTGAAGTGGAAATGTACAGATTTATGTGAGAACACAGCCATAGAAACATATATGCAAACTATCAAAAACTGACAGGACATCAAGTCTAGTTCACACTACAAATTGCAAGCACAATCGTTAAGCACTTCTGTGAGTGATTTTGTTGAGCAATTCCTGGCATTTTTATGGGGATTCGCATTTTTGCAAAAACATTTGTATACATTTCCATTTTGTGATTTGCGATTTTATGTGTGCAGACTAACAGGAAGTGCACTCTGATCTGGGAACTGAATGTCTTTTTAAAGCAAATTTACTTGAAAGAAACCATCGCTATTCAAAGCATTTTTAAAGCGATTTGCGATTTTTCCTACACCTTGCACTGAAGTGCAGTCACCCAGAAAATGGTGCAGGACCCACGTATGCGATTGGAAAAAAAAGCTCATCGCTCATGTGAGAACACTCACATAGGATTTCATTACACAAGCGCCTTTACAACACTTTTAGAAACGCTATTAAAAAAACCAAACCTCAAAACACATAGGGCTTGATTCACAAAGCGGTGCTAACTGTTAGCACGCCTGTGAATACCCCCTTAGCACGTCTAAACGAGCTTTTCGCGCGCAAAACTTTATGCGTACAAAACTTTACGCGTGCACTCCACAGAGCGCAGGGCACTCCACGCGAAGTGCCCATTAAAGCCTATGGGACTTAGCGCGCGCAAAGTTAGTGCGCGATCTGATTGAGAAATCCGGTGCTAACCTACTTAGCACCCTGGTTAGCATGTCTAAAGACTTTAGACGTGCTAAGTAGGTTAGCACCGCTTTGTGAATCAAGCCCATAGTGTGAACCAGCCCTTACTGTAGAGAACAAGACTATTTTAATGATGATAGTGATAACATCTTCAACAGCTGAAATGGAACCTGAGCTGGAAGTGGCTTTAAAGAGGAATTGCAAATTGTAAGGTTAAAACAATAGAAGCCCTGAAACTTAGGCCACATACACACATCAGACCATAGTCTTTGGAAAATGAAAGATCACAGACCAATTTTACCCCCTTCCATGTAGTATGAGAGCCATACATACACAGTCTATTCTATGGAGCTGAACTCCCCATCAGACAGAAATCTTTGCAAGATGCTGCACAAAAAGATGCTGTAGACATTCAACAGATCAGTATCTGCAAAATATCTTTTCCTGCAAAAGATCCGTTCCTGCAAAATGCATTCATAGTCTAGGATATCTGCAGATCATCATACACACCTTATTTAACAGACATTCATCTGCAGATCAGATCCACCAGGATGGATTTTCAGATCTGCAGAGGATTGTCTGATCTGCAGATCTCATAGACTATGAATGCAATTTGCAGGAACAGATCTTTGGCAGGAACAGATCTTTTGCAGATACTGATCTGTTGCATGTGTACAGCATCTGTGTGTGCAGCATCTTGCAAAGATTTTTTTCTGATGTGGAGTTCAGCTCCATAGAATAGACTGTGTATGTATGGCTCTCATACTACATGGAAGGGGGTAATGGCCCATACACACGGGCTACAACTGTTGCTGGAAACACATGGCGCGCGCATGTTGCGGCAACAGGTCCTCCATGTGTATGAGGCGCGCGCAAGCAACTGTTGCTAATCAGAGCTGTCTCCAGGCGATTGACTTGTTCAATCCCCGGCAACAGCTGTTGCAGCAACCGTCCCTAGTCTCAAGTCGGTGCAGTCGTGTGTATGCTAGTCTCTAGCAACTCTTGTGAGTCCGACAGTTCATTGAACCTGCGACAGAAGTTGCTGAGCAACAGTTTCCGCTATGTTGCAGTCAGGTTGTTGCCACGTGTATACAATTGTTGCTTGTATACAACTGTCGTTGCTGGAGACTTTCAACGGTTGCTTGTCTCCATGCAACTGCAGACATCCATGCCTCATGTGTATGTAGCTTAAGATTGGTCTGTGATCTTTCATTTTCCAAAGACTATAGTCTGATGTGTGTATGAGCCTTTATACCACATGCCCAGAGTTGGCGTATTGAAATGAGGTAACCCCTATCCCTGTCCACTTTCCCTTCCCCTCCTCTTCCCATCCCTTTTCTCCCTGGTTCATTCATTCTTATAAACTATACTGGCTTATATGTCAACGCTGATCTTTAAGAGTTCTTGATTATAACTTCGTTATACTGACTTCCATATCACATTTGTAATGTTTGTTATTCTTTTACCTTTTCAATAAAAAAACTAATTTCTGGGAAAAAAAAAAATAAAACCAATAAAAGCCCTACGGCCATGTTCACAGTGGTTGTTGCATTGCATTTTTCACGACAGCCAGAGCACAACGGATCGACAAAGCGCCGCTGCACATTTCATATAGTGATGCATACAGTTAATAGAACGTATGCTTCGCTGTAACCGTTAATGTGCACATTTGGCAGTAATGTACTGCATTACCATGCCATACTCCGCTGTAGGGCAATGCACCCACCGCACTGTGAATGCTGCATAGGTGGTGAATTGCAGTGCAGGGAGCCGCATTACAGGGCGGACGATATGCCGCAGTGCAACTCACCACTGTAAACATGGCCTAAAGGGTCACCTAAAAAAAAGCCAATGCAGAAAATCTAAGGTGTCCATTAATGATACAATTTTGCCACTTCTATGTAATATGAGGAACTACCTAAAATATAATTTCAAATTATATTCATTCATTACATTACATACATTTGGTAAGATTGTACAATTCTTATTATTGATTTATAAAGCACCAACATATTCCGTGGCGCTGTACAGAATAAGAAACAAACATGGGGTACATAATACACAATAGTATACACAAAATATAAACACTGGTGCATAATACAGAATTGGTATACAGTAATTACAGTGACAACTGTAACATGATGAACAAAATGTATAGCGAAATCCAAGAAGCAAAAGGGTGAGAGAGCTCTGCCCTTGTGAGCTTACAATCTAAAGGAATATGGAGGAAACTATACAATATGTAGTATGATTGTATCACTGATAAACACCATTCACAGTGGCCAGTCAGTCTTGCCACTAGGAGAATGCCAGGTAAAAGGTATACAATCATTTTCTTTGACAGCACCGAGGCCGATATTCATGCTTAAAAGGAACCCGAGGTGTGACACCTATGGAAGTTGCCATATTTATTTCCTTTTAAACAATACCAGTTGCCTGGCAGACCTGCTGATCTTTCTGGTCAGTAGGGTCTAAATCACACAGCTGAAACAAGCATGCAACTAATCCAGTCAGATTGTGTCATAGACCTCTGATCTGCATGCTTGTTCAGGGTCTATGGCTTAAAGTATTAGAGGCAGAGGATCAGCAGGACAGCCAGGCAATGTGCATTATTTAAAAGGGAATAAACATGTCAGCCTCCATATCCCTCTTACCTTGGGTTCACTTTAAAGAGAACCCGAGGTGGGGTTCTGACAATGTTAGCTGCACAGAGGCTGGGCCTGCCTATACTGCCCAGCCTCTGTTGCTATCTCATTCCCCCCTGCGCTCTGCTGTCCCCCATAAATCACAGCCGCGCTGTCGACAAGCAGCGTGTCGCAGCGGGCTGTGTTTACCTATTCAGTGTCAGTCTCGCCGCTCCCTCCGCCTCCTGCATAGCTCCAGTCCCTGCCCGCGTCCCTTCCCTCCCCGCTGATTGGAGGGAAGGGACGCGGACGGGGACCGGAGCTATGCAGGAGGCAGGGGAGTGGCGAGAGTGACAGCTGCAGATGTAAACACAGCCCGCTGTGTGACAACAGCACAGCTGTGATTTATAGGGGACAGCAGAGCGCAGGGGGACCTTAGGGGGGGAACTGTATAGCAACAGAGGCTGGGCAGTATAGGCAGACCCAGTCTCTGTGTGCAGATAGCATTGTCAGAACCCCACCTCGGGTTCTCTTTAAAGAGACTCCGTAACAAAAATTGCATCCTGTTTTTTATCATCCAACAAGTTCCAAAAGCTATTCTAATGTGTTCTGGCTTACTGCAGCACTTTCTACTATCACAGTCTCTGTAATAAATCAATGTATCTTTCCCCTGTCAGACTTGTCAGCCTGTGTCTGGAAGGCTGCCAAGTTATTCAGTGTTGTGGTTCTGCTATGAACTCCCCCTTCCAGGCCCCTCTATGCACACTGCCTGTGTGTTATTTAGGATTACAGTAGCTTCTCTCTGCTCTCTTATCTTTTACAAGCTGGATAAATCATTCTCTGAGCTAGCTGGGCTTTCACATAGTGAGGAATTACAGACAAGGGCAAAGCTGTTTGCAGGAAGAAACAAGCAGCCTGAAACTTCAGTGCATGAGAACTGCAGGGGGAAAGAAACACACAAATGATCTCTTGAGATTCAAAAGGAAGGCTGTATACAGCCTGCTTGTGTATGGATGTATTTTCTATGTGTGGACATACTGTACATCAACCTACTTCCTGTTTTGGTGGCCATTTTGTTTGTTTATAAACAAACTTTTTAAAACTGTTTTTAACCACTTTTAATGCGGCGAGGAGCGGCGAAATTGTGTCAGAGGGTAATAGGAGATGTCCCCTAACGCACTGGTATGTTTACTTTTGTGCGATTTTAACAATACAGATTCTCTTTAATATAATACTTGTGTCGCACTTGGCAGATGCTACATGTAGGCATTTTTTTTCTATCAATATTGTAATTGCTCCCACTGGGTAATTATGATGCAAAACTGACGTTGAAATTGAAAGCATTGTAATGTCAATATGATGCTTGATTTTTCCAACGTGAACCTAAACTTCGGACTCTTGCAAACTTTCCATTGCATACAAAAAGGCATGTTTGTGCCCTTTTCCCAATGTAAAGGTATGCATTTCAGCGCTAGGCTACTTTAGGGGACCCAGCAGGAAACCTCATAGTGAACAGTTCTCCAATCACAGCACCCTCTACAGCACAATGCGTTTTATTTGGCCAAATAGTTTGGGCATAGTTTACTACAACTTATAGGAAACCTAGCAGTTTGAGAGTGTGCCGTCCACTCAATCATGTTAGCTGAATTTCCCTATAAGGTTTCATACTGGGTCCCCTACAGTAGATTAGCGCCTGCATTTTTATGTATACAGTTGCAGCCAGAATACGGCAAAGGTGTTCTGACTGCACAGTACCGTAATATGAAACTCCTGTACAGTAATACAATAATCCGTAGACTTTCATATTAAGGTCCCGTGAAGATAACACACTATTACCTTGATTCAATATAGAATACCGCACTTAGCAGTGCAGGTTAAACCACCAAGTGCACACTACCCCTGGTGCTGTTCCCTAGCGTAGGCTCTTTGAAGTTAAGCAAGCTCCCTTGAAAATCTTGTGATAGGATGTAGCACGACTGCTACTATATTAGGCCATGTTCACATCATTAAATGTGGATGGCCGTGCGATTGGAACGTAACACGTACGAACGCACACCATCTGAGTTTGTAAGCGTCGCGTGGCTGATCCCATTCACTGAAAGTGAATGGGTCAGCAGCGCTTTGTTAAAAAATGCGTGCAGTTTGCGGACTGAACTGGTCCGCATGCAGTGTGAACATCAGATAATGCAGTCTATGCACTTTCTGATGTTGTGCGTGTCTGCCTCCTGCATGCGTTGCCAAAATTCGGACGGCAACGCGTGCAGTGTGAACTTAATGTAGTCCGTGCATTTCTGCAAAAGCGTACCTGCGTTGCTCTCCATTGCAGCGCTGATCCCATTCAGTTACAATGAATATGATAGGACTACACTGGCACAGAAATGCATGCAGCAACATATTATTAGAACACATCAGCAGATTTTATCCAGCAAGTGCAACCAAATTCGTACATGTAGGGCATCCATAAAGAAAAAACGTGTCCCAGTGAAAATCGGTGGGGTCACAGATGACATGAGAAGCCCTTGGAACATTATTCTCACAGGTTTTCTTCAGTTGTCAAAAAAAGTAATCATTTGTTTTTCAAATGTAATCAGCACTTTGCAAATTCCTAGTTAGGTCTCCCTCTAAATCTTGCAGTGGAAAAAAATAGACAGTAATAGCAGCTGATCACTATATTTCTGCACTTCTACACTGTGAGTTGCATTGCCATGCAAGCTATACCTCCTAGACAAGTTTACCGCATGACAGAAGACTCAGGACTGTAAATATTACGTCACTCATTCATATAAAAAAAAAAAAAAAATCTTCCAGCAGCGGCTGACTCATATCACACAGCCGTCATTGCTACTGCGAGGCTGCGGCACCTACCTCTGCACAAAGTACTGCAGCCAGTCCGGGTCTCCGGGCACATAAACCCACTGCGCGGAGCACAGCTGACAGCGCCGGTGTACGGCATGCAGCAGCCATGCTGACAGATGGAAGGTGCTAAAGTCACAACCCGGACGCGGAAAACCAACCAGACTACAGTAACCTCTCCAGTATACTTGTAAAAGTTAGAAGCTTTTCAGATTCCTACGACTACTTCCGGTGTCCTTGCTGTCTCAAAGCGGAAGTGAATGACAATGTGAAAGTGGTGTATGTGATACATTGTACGGCTGCACAAAGCACAAAACGGAATTCTGAACTAGACAATCTTGTGATTCTTAAAATGAGGGATTTTTTTTTCTACATTGTACCGTTATATTTAGAATGTTCATGCTTTTGATCTAAAAGTTATTTCAGATGCGTTACTGGAGTTTTAATTTTTAGCTAACTACATTTACTACAGCACTAGCACACACAATTCAAGGCATAATTATTGTGCGAAATAACTGAGAATCAACGTTTTTTCACTTCAAACCAACAAGTTATAGATGATGGTTCGTCTTGCAAGATATCTGTACAAGATTTTATAGGACTGCCAATTTGAAAGTGCGTGCGTGCATGCATGTGTTTTTGTGTGTGTGATAACAGCTTGTTTACCCTGTGTTGGGCTGTGAAGAGTGGTCACAGGAGTACATTTGAAATCGGCGCCGGTATACAGCGGTATATGGCTGATCCTGCTTCTGCACAAGTCCGGGCCGATTTAATTACTATTCCCCCTGCAGGCCGCCATGGATAGTGGGGGAATGAAATAATTCGGCTTCCAGCGATTGCTGGAGGCCAAATTATTATGTTTTAAGCAACCTCGGCTCCGTCTTCTGACGGAGCCGACGTTACTCACTGAGCGCTGCAATAGGAATGATTCCTATTGTAGTCTATGGAGGCGCCGGCTGCGCCGAAATCTAGCAGCACTGAAAAGCACTGCTCCGTGCTCACAGGGTGCCATTATACACACCCATACCTCCCAACATTTTAAACTAAGAAACCGGGACACTGACCACACCCCCAACACATGCCTACCATCGTTTTTTGAAGATTTTTTTAAATTAATATTTATGCCCTTATTTTTTTTTACTAAATATACCCTCATACACCCTGGGGAGGAGGGTAAGGGTGCCCGAGGGTGGGGAGGAGGGTGAGGATGAGTGCCAAAAAAATGATCGAGGCGCCAGCCGCGCCTAAGTGGTATGCGGGATGCGGCCATAGCATTACTACCTCCCTCCCTCCCTCCTTCCCTTGAGATGTGTCCCCCGTTAGCAGAGTGCGCAGCGAGCGGAGCGGGCTGTCATCTTACCTGCGTCCATGCACGAGTACCGTGTCTTCATCCAGCTTCCTGTGACGTCACAGGAAGCAGAGTGAAGCCGGACATCGGTACGCGTGCATGGACGCAGGTAATGACAGCCCGCTCCGCTCGCTGCACACTCTGCTAACGGGGGACACAGGGGGGCAGATCTCAAGGGAAGGCGGGAGGGAGGTGGTAATGCTATGGCCGCATACCACTTAGGCGCGGCTGGCGCCTCGATCATTTTTTTTTACTGCTGTCCACTGCCGCCGGGACTTGGGGGGCTCATACCGTGATAGCGGGAGAGCCCCCCCAAATCGTGACAGTCCCGACGAGATCGGGACGGTTGGGCCCTTAGATAAAGGTGACCGATAAACAGGGCCGATTCTAGAGTTTTTGCTGCCTGAGGCAAATTTGTGAGGATGCGTATAGTATAGGAATGCCATCACTCGATTCTCTAATCGAGTCCACCGCCACATCGTCCCCCGCCCCTCGCTGTATACCCGTCGCGGCATCCTGGCGTGACCCCATATATATTTTGATTTCCAGAAAAGAGGACGATCACAACAGCATGTGGGCGTGGTCATGGGTGGGGCCAAATATACAAGACCTTAGCAGTGTGCTGTCCAACTTCGCGGGCATGGAGGGCCTGTCCACATGGTGGAGGGCCAGCTAACCACAAAATGCAATCAGATTCGCAGAAGATTTCCCCACAAAATGCAATGAGATTGGCAACAGATTTCCCCACAAATGGAATCAGATTGACAGCATATTTCTCTACAAATGCAATGAGATTGGCAGCATATTTCCCCACAAATGCAATGAGATTGGCAGCATATTTCCCCACAATTGGAATCAGATTGGCAGCATATTTCCCCACAAATGCAATGAGATTGGCAGCATATTTCCCCACAAATGCTATGAGATTGGCAGCACATTTCCCCACAAATGCAGTGAGATTGGCAGCACATTTCCCCACAAATGCAATCTTATTGGCAGCACATTTCCCCACAAATGCAATCTTATTGGCAGCACATTTCCCCACAAATGCAATGAGATTGGCAGCACATTTCCCCACAAATGCAATCTTATTGGCAACACATTTCCCCATAAATGCAATCTTATTGACAGCACATTTCCCCACAACATGCAATTAGATTGTCGCCAGATTTCCCCACAAAATGCAATCAGATTGTCGCCAGATTTCCCCACAAAATGCAATCAGATTGTCGCCAGATTTCCCCACAAAATGCAATCAGATTGTCACCAGATTTCCCCACAAAATGCAGTATATGTAGCCAGGTCTATAGTGGCCTAACATTAATTACCTGGAGGGAGGGTGGTTGGGAAGGCTGGCACGCTATTTGCGGTGCAGTCACTGCACTGGGTAGGCAGTTAGGTAGCCGGGTGGGAGGGTAGGCAGATAGGTAGCCGGGTGGGCAGTTAGGTAGACAGGTGAAAGGGTAGGCAGATAGGTAGACGGGTGGGAGAGTAGGTAGACGGGTGGGCAGTTAGGTAGCTGGGTGGCAAGGTAGGCAGATAGGTAGACGGGTAGGCAGATAGGTAGCCAGGTGGGCAGTTAGGTAGCTGGGTGGCAGGGTAGGCAGATAGGTAGACGTGTGGGAGGGTAGGCAGTTAGGTAGCAGGGTAAGCAGATAGGTAGCTGGGTGGCAGGGTAGGTAGCTGGGTGGCAGATAGGTAGACGGGTAGGCAGTTAGGTAGCAGGGTAGGCAGATAGGTAGCTGGGTGGCAGTTAGGTAGCTGGGTGGCAGGGTAGGTGGCAGGGTAGGCAGTTAGGTAGCTGGGTGGGAGGGTAGGCAGTTAGGTAGCTGGGTGGGAGTGTGATCAGTTAGGTAGCTGGGTGGGAGGGCGGGCAGTTAGGTAGCCGGGTGGGAGTTTGGGCAGTTAGGTAGCCAGGTAGGCAGTTAGGTAGCCAGGTGGGAGTGCAGGTAGACGGGTAGTTTAGTGAGGTAGGGGCCTGACTCCTATCCTCCCTGCCTCACCTGGGGGTCCCCCCTCCTTTTATGAGTGGCGGGAGAGCGGCATATACAGCAGGCTCCGGTGGGGTAAACGTACGCTAGATGTCCAGCTGCCTCCCGGGCTACGGTGTCTCCTCTGTAGGCTGCTCGCAATAAACCAGGAAGCAGTGCGAGCAGCATACAGAGGAGACAGCGTAGCCCGGGAGGCAGCTGGACATCTAGCGTCTGATTATCCCGCCGGAGCCTGCTCTATATGCCGCTCTCCTGCCGCTCGTAATAGGAGGGGGCCCCCGAGGTGAGGGAGGGGGGATCGGAGTTGTGCCCCGGGTGTGAGGGGGAAAAAAATGTGGTGAACCCCAGCCCCGGACATTTCAAAAACCTGGGGGGATGGCCCAGACCGGTCTGAAAAAGTGGACCTGTCCGGGCAAAAGAGGACGCCTGGTCAGCCTAGCGGTGACCCGCAGTGGAGACGTGAGAGTGGTGGCCTAGTAACGGCACATATACAGGAAATGAGCACCTTGTCGCACCTGCTGATAAACACTGCCTCTGCCGACAATCTAGTGTGTGTACAGTGCCCCCCTCCCGACGCCTCATCAGTCAGCCCGGTGGATTGATTTGACTGACCGCTGCCTGAGAAGATTGTTCTCCCTACTCACCCCTCCTGCTGTGACAAGCACCTCATGTGTCACTCCGCTGGCCCTCTCCCCCTGCATAGGAACAAAAAACGGTGCTAGCCCACAGGCTGTACAGCCTTGGCCCTGCAATGTCGCTCAAGGGTTCAAAGCCTAAAGCTATGCCTTTTATAAAGGTTCGTACTCTTATAAAGGTTCCTACACGTATGCAATAATTTTTACCCAACAACAGGGACCGCCTGATTGCTCCTGCTTAGACAGCGGTGGTCATTACCATCATACCTGATCCTTAGCAACGTTTGAGCAGGACTGATTGGGGTGTTATTTTTGCACCCCCACAGCAATTTACTTCATTGTGTGGGGATTGTTGTCCCTCCGCCCATTTCACCAAAACAGAAAACATTGCAAGCCTGAAGGCTAGGGATATGTCTGTACAGCAACAGTCCCTAAATTTTCCCCTGAGGCATTGTTTCCCAATACCCAATATGGGGTGTATGTATCTATCGCATGTATGTACTTAGCTTTAGACTACAACACTCCAACCACCACTCCCCCTCCCCCTGCACAGACACCCTACCTTGTACCTAACCTCCACCCCTGTACAAACACCTTACCTGAGGCCAACCTCCCCCCCCCCCCCATTCTGCACAAACACCCTACCCGATGCCTAACCCACCATCCCCCTCCCAGACATCCTACTTGGCAACTAACCACCACCCTTCCACAAACATCCTACCCAATGCCTAATCCACTTTCTGCCACACAAACACCCTACTTGGCACCCAACCACCACCCCTGCACAGACAACTTACCTAATACCTAACCACCACCCTACCCACGCAGAGGCACCCTACCTGATGTCTATCCTCCTGCCCCCTCCACAAACACCCTACCTGACGACTCCCCCCCCCCCCCACAAACACCCTGGGGGTGTCAAAATTTCACCTCAATGCCGCTATTTAAATGGGCGCATGTTGCTGTGCCCAAACTTCCACCAGTAGTGGGCGCCCAAATCTTCTGCTTATGCATTGGACCTGTTCCCCAAGTGCTATGAGCAGGGGCAAATGATGGGACAACTGCAATAGTGGTACAGAGGCGCCAACACGGTAAAAACAATAATTCTTTAAAATGAAGTAGGTAGGAATGCATTTCGCAGGTATATCCCACTTCCTCAGGCGATGAAATCGGAGCATATAACCAATGCGGTCCTGGTACGTAACCTGGCGCCTCTCTCAAGAGATGGGGAGCCCTGAAGGACTGGAAGAAGACAGGCTGCGAGTGGGGAGGTGAGCTATAAACTCTGAGGGAGGTGAGCTCTAAACTCCACATTGCTGTGCGAGCTGCAGATTCCTCCCGCCGCCTACCCTGACCCAGGTTCGGGATTACTGCTAGCAGTACCTTTTTTTCCCCTGAGCCTTGGTCAGAAATACCGCTGAAAAGGTTAAGCCTGGTACACACCAATTTTCATTCGCTAATGGTTGACCAGTTTTCTGACCTCCATGTAGTATAAGGCTACTTGCACACATATTGTGTTGCAGTACTCCCCCCTGCTGCAGCTCATCACAGTGGCAATTAGTCTCTATGAGAGTGCCGCTATGTGACTTGATGCCATGGAAGCACTTAGATTGACACAGACTCTGCAGCGCGTTGCCTATCGGTACCGGACAGCACACGATTGCATTGGAGTCAATCTTTATAGCTGCCAATGTCTCCTGCTGTACAAAAAAATGTAAGTATACTTATGGCTAGCTGCTTTAGTTTGCACTCAAATTTTAGATTAGGGATTAGTGCATAATTTGCATCTGATTTGTATTCAAGGTGTGTATTTAAGCCCCTAGGGGGCTCTGCACACCTCTGTTGGTTTCATTCACTTTACAGCCTAGGAGCGCTGTCAATCGTTTGCTGTTTTTTGGAAAATGTGTATACCATTTATGGCTAGCAGCACCACATAAGAATTATGTTTTAACGATTGGACTAGTGGTTAGGTCTTTTCCATCATCGTGGAAGAGTCCAGTAAGAAATCATTTGTGCACATATTTTTTTGCTGAAACTAGCGTCCTCCTTTACTGTACCTGTTTTTAACGCAAGTTGTGTAATTTGCCGTATTTGCCCTATGAGCTCTGCACGTGTATGCAGGTAGTTAAATCAGGTGCAGCTTTTGTCTGGAAGCACTGCCAATGTCTCCTGCTGTACAAAAAAATTAAGTATATTTATGACTAGCTGCATCCATGTGCTTCAGTTTGCATTCAAATTTTAGATTAGGGATTAGTGCATAATTTGTACAATCTTTATATCTTGTTGAGATGGTGCAGGCAGCATGCACATAGTGAGGAAGTCACGTTAAGCACTTCCTGTCTTGAGGTGTGCATGTAACTGAGGGGATAGGGGCAAGTGATGTCTGATGTCACTTGAGTACATTTTCTGGAGTGGGGACTTGTAGATTTCCCTGTCGCCGCTATGTGCCACAGGGACAAATCTGCATGCAATGATGCAATGCACTGGGTAGGCTCACCTGCCGCTCGCAAATTGCACCACACCATGTATGCAACCAGCCTGAGAATCAACTGATTTTAAAAACTACAACATCTACAACAGAACATTTGTAAAGCACATTTCTCTCTGAGGAGAGGACCTAGAGCGTATAAGCTTGTTTCAGATCAGTACATAGTGATGTGTACAGGGGAAAATATTATGTGATCATTAATGCCAGACAGGTGGCGTTTCAGTTTTGATTTAAATGTGTCTAACGTTGGAGCTTTCTTGATTAAGTTTTTGCTTTGCAAGGCATTCTAAAGGGTAGGGCCAGCATGAGAGAAAGCGCTGGCTCCACAGGTTTTTAGTTGAACTCTGGGGGTGGTCAAGTTACTGCATCCTTTTGGTCTGAGGTTGTGGGAGGTGTGACACAGTTATTATTATTATTATTTTTCTTTTATAAAGCGCCAACATATTCCATGGCGCTGTACAAAGTAGGAAAACAAGGTGTACATAATGATACAGACAATGCAAGCTATGAAATGAATAACAAAAGGGTGATAGAGCCTAGCCCTTGCAAGCTTACAATCTAAAGGAATGGGGGGCAGTTGCAACAAATCCTTCAGGAATCCGGGTCCTAGGTTGTGTAGGGATTTGAATGCTAGCTTGCCAATTTTAAAAAAAGGATTCTCTATTTTATGGGTAGTTAGTTTAGTGAGCAAAGGATTGGTGTAATGTGGCAATGACGGGTTGGCTTTTTAACAGTCTTGCGGCAGCATACTGTACTAGCTGCAGGCAGTGTATATCTTTGTTCGGAAAGGCCTGAATAGAGGGCATTGCAATAATCCAGCCATGATCTGATGAAGGCCTCACCTAGGGTTGGAAGATCCTCTGAAGGAATGAGGTGCTTAATTTTTGCAATATTCCTTAGGTGAGAGAAGGAATCTTTCACTACAGCTGAAATTTGATTCCTGAAGTTTAATTCCCCATTAATCAGTAAATCCAAGCTGCGCACAGTGTTGGAGATAGTAAGGTCTGAGTTCCCTAACCTCAGTGGTGTTGACTGTGTCAGGAGCTGCTTTGTTGCTAAGCGCTGACCTCCGATGTCAAGAACCACAGTTTTGTCAGCATTTACTTTAAAGAGACTCTGTAACATTCAAAAGATCCCCTGGGGGGTACTCACCTCGGGTGGGGGAAGCCTCCGGATCCTAATGAGGCTTCCCACGCCGTCCTCTGTCCCACGGGGGTCTCTCCGCAGCCCTCCGAACAGCCGGCGACTGTGCCGACTGTCATTTCAATATTTACCTTTGCTGGCTCCAGCGGGGGCGCTGTGGCGGCTTTCCATTCCGAACTACACGGAAATACCCGATCTCATTCGGGTCCGCTCTACTGCGCAGGCGCAGGAAACTTGCGCCTGCGCAGTAGAGCGGACCCGACGGCGATCGGGTATTTCCGTGTAGTTCGGAGCCGACAGCCGTCAGAGCGCCTGCGCAGGAGCCAGGAAGGTAAATATTGACGTCACCGCTGCCCGGACTCCACGGAGGGCTGCAGCGAGACCTCTGACGGATGGAGGACGGCGTGGGAAGCCTCATTAGGATCCGGAGGCTTCCCCCACCCGAGGTGAGTACCCCCCAGGGGATCTTTTTATGTTACAGTTCCTCTTTAAGCCAGTTATCATTCATCCACTCCTGAAGCTCAGCTAAGCATGTGTTTATTTTTGGAATAGTGTCTGGCATGTCAGGTTGTAATGACAAATATAGCTGGTTGTCATTAGCATAGCAGTGGTATGTCAGACCGTGTTTTTGGATGATTTTTCTGAGTGGCAGCATGTATATGATAAACAGCAAAGGGGATAGTATCGAACCCTGGGGCACACCATTTGGACTGCAAAGGCCACAGGGCTATCCCTTGTGTTCTGCCAGCCAGGAAGGAGAAGAACCATTGGAGGACTAAACCATCAGTGCCACAGTACTCTTTCAGCCTGTTAAAGAGACTCTGAAGTCTCCTAAAAATGAGGTTTTTACTTTAAAAACTTCTTTATCCTAATTGACTTTCCTAAAACGCTGCATCCCCGCCGCTGACAAAGCCATAAATCACCCCTAATTACCCCCGCAAAATCCACAACTTTCTTGGTCATGGATTTTGCTGCTGGAGGAGGCAGAGCTTTCAGCTGCAGCTCTGCCTCCATGCGCGTCTATCAGCGCGTATCTCCGCCTCTCTCCGCCCCTTTTCAGTGAAGGAAGACTGAGAGGGGCGGGGAGAGGCGGCAATCCACGCTGATAGATGCATGTAGAGGCAGAGCTGTAGCTGAAAGCTCTGCCTCTATGCGGAAGGAGCCCCGCGATGTCCCCCATGTAATTTGGGGTGATTTATGGCTTTGTCAGCGGGGATGCTGTGTTTTAGGAGGGCCAATTAGGTTAGGTCGTTTTTAGGAGACTTCAGAGTATTTTTAAGCAAGATTTCATGATCAACTGTATCAAAAGCTGCTTAGAGATCAAGCTGTATCAGGATGGAACACTGGCCTCTGTCTCTAGCCTTGACCAGGTCATTGCATATCTGGACAAGGGCTGTTTCACAGCTGTGGTGCCTCTCATACTACATGGAGGTGGTAAAACTGATCAGTGATTGACCACAAAATTGGCATGTACCAGGCTTTTAGACTTTCTCATGAGGATCAGTTTTCTTATGCCCTAAGGAGAGGGCCACAGACTCGTACCTCAGTGTTTTGGATATGTTCGGTGTTTGCCTGCTAGATGCATTGTCAGCTAATGGGCAGTATAACAGTGTCTGGCTATCAGATGTGCCGCTGAAGGATCTAGCCTTCATTGCTTCAGTAATCCAGCTGAGTAACTTTATTTGTTAATGACATTTTACTATTGTAACTATTACATTTATGCCAACAGCTGTGTTTCTGCTTCTCTGTAACCTTTATAAATCGTATTTGTTTATCTCTGTAATAAATAATCTAAACTTGTCACTCTGAGTAATTAATCTATTGACGATGCTGCACATCTGAACCTAAAATTTTTCCATCCCCATAAAACAATTCCCCAGGAAATGTAGGCTGGGATGCCCAGCAAAGAACAGGCAATGATCCTTATTAAAATCGTTTTGCCAGGAACCTATTTGCAGTGCTGTTTCCTCTTTGTAGCTGGAGGATGGTCAGTTTGGTGGCCTTACCCATTATTGTCTTTGGTACATGCAATTAATTTTAGTGCCATTTATCTTGGCGCCAATGCTAAACAACAGTTATGGGATGCCAATTTTTGGCTGTTCTTTTGTTGTTTCTCTCATATAATTCTGTTATGTGTAACCAATGCCTGAAGCAGAATCCACCATCCAACTCCTTCCTTTAGCCCCTTCCAGATGCCTAATCCTATTCAACTACCTCAACATTATCCCCTTCCTAATAACCCCCCCCCCCCCCCATTCCCTAGCATTCCTATATTCTTCCTTACTCTAACCCACACATTTCATTGTCTTTACCACTGATTCTGAATGAAAGCACTGCTTGGCAAAATATTGATAGTTGGAGGAAATAGTTGAATGCCAGCTTCCCAATAACCTTAGGACCACTAACCTTCCCACTCCACACCCCAACATGCATTACACTGGCATTGGCTTTGTAATACATGAGTGACAGCATCCAATAGTATTTTAATTTGCTCAGTCTATGGAAACTGCAAATAGCTAAAAATTTAAAAACAAAACCAAAAACCAAATAAAAACCAAACAGTGCTTGTTTTCTTCAATGTAGTCACAATAAATCAGATGTGAGTAATAGTGAGCCAGATTCATTTCCTGTCCAGTGTAAGGAGTGGGAAACAGGAAATGTGTCAGTTATCATGCGGCGATGCCAGATTCCTCCAGGGCTAAATGTCATTTAATATATCATTATTTATTTACTCCTATTGATCTGCATAATCAAATTGTATCTCCAAAAGCTAACTGGTTCCTGGCATGCACACATGCTCAAACTATGCCTAAGAAGTTGTCTTGTTTTATTTTGGAGAATTTGTGATCTCAGTTTATAAGACAAGATTATTAAGCGCAGGGTATTGAATTAATTAGATTCAGTCAAATAAATTATTCAGCAAGTGCCACTGAAATGACATGAAATTGTGTTAAAACCAAAGAAAGCATATTACAAGCACAGAATTAGGTTTCAAAATTAATTTAGAACTGTTGCACTTATTTTAATTTGCAAATAGTGGCATATGTTTAGTATGATTAATTAATATTATTTGTTCAGGCTTACTTCTGAAACATACTACTGGGGAGGTGTAAGAAGCGGTTCAATAGCAATTTAAATATAGAAGCTCTTTTAAGTTGAAGGGCATCTGTTGTCTGCATTTGATTTTTTTTTCTTATTGAAATTGTAACTTCACTTTCCCTAAGAAAATAAATCAACACTCACCAGTCTATACAGTCCATACAGTATTTTAACAAGCTGTATTGCAGTTGTATACCTGTAAATGCCCTGAAACCTCTCATGTATTCACTGGAGTTATTTTCCTGGCTCTCCTGGCCAGAACTGGTGTGTGGGAGTGATTAGACTAAAGGTCTATACCCACAACACGATTTTAGGATGATTTTTTTAGTGGCAAACAATCTTTTTCATGATATTGCATACCATCGTTAAACAAGAAATTGTTAAACGATGTTGGATCATATCGTGGAGGATTATTCTGAGTCATATTATTGACTTTTGCGGTAATTTGCCGCAGGAATGTAAACAATCGTTTGCATGACCGTTCGTTTCCGTTGGTCATCAACGACGCTTGCAGATTCGGCCAGATGGATCGGGGAACAGACGTTCGTTCAGCAAGATTCACAATATATCTGACCATGGGTACATGGCTTAACTGAAAGGTACACATCACTGGCATTCCAACCAATGTGCATACTCCTGCTCAGTACAATTAATGAATCATTGCAGTCAAACTCGAGGTGTTAAAGGTAATGAAAGTGTTGTGTGAAATTTACTTTTTGCTTTGTGCAGACTTCTAAACCATGACATAAAAACATGATAATTCTGTGAGGTTTCATAGGCCGAACAGTTTACCTTTGTCATGGTTTCCAGCAAGTTTACCTTTTTTTAAAACCAGGAATTGAAAGTTATAGCAGACAGAAGTCAGGTCTGAGATGTATTGGGCCTTTCGTTTTTTTTAACTGTATACTCTGGAGTCAAGGGTTTATCTTGTATTTCAGATTTTGGCCCATAAGTAAAATATGAAAATGTTCATCTTCTATTTAAAATAACTTTTCAGCACTCTGCAATTGAAAAAGTGCCAATAAGTAGGTGCAAAAGTATTGTCCAAATTATTCTGCGTATTTCCTTGCTTGCTGGTGGCTTAAAAGCCATTATGTTGATAAGGTGTGAAATATCACCTAGGAGAAACTTAGGCGAAAATCCATTCTTAGGTCCCCTCCTCCTTTTTGTTAACATTTCTGGTACTGTCACTTCGAGGTTTTAGCCATTTTCAGTTTCAGAAGAATGACAGCTCCAGACTATACTAACTACCCTTACATCCCACCCTTCTGAAAGCCGTGATACCCACCTCCTCAAGCCAAATCCCTAAAATACCGTACTCACTTAATCTGCAGCACCAAAGTTACCAAAAATTGGCATTAAAACCACACCACCTTAGAAGAGGGCCAAGATTAGACTGACCATTGTGGCTGATGCTATAGTGATGCGGAAGGTCTCTCAGTGTTCAGTTTTGTGCTGCTGTAGATTTGGCCAAGCTGCCTTTGCTGCTCAAAATAAAACAAATGCTAACTGTTCTATATTAATCTAGCAAACTATTTAGACTCTAGACTGAACTGAAACAGAGTAGACCATGCAAATCTCCACTGACCTAGGAAGCCGTGCTAGCATATGAAAGCCACTAACTGTCAATGACATAGCTGACTGTTGTGTTAATTAAAGTTCCACTAGTGTAAAATTCAATATACTGTATATTCCTGCGTATAAGACTACTTTTTAACCCTGGAAAATCTTCTGAAAAGTGGGGGGTCGTCTTTTACGCCGGGTGTCATTGATGCCGTGTGATACGCCCTATCCTGTTGCCGCCTCTCAGATCTCCCTGCTGAGGGAGCGCAATCTATTCTTCCATACCGCTCTGAACAGGTAGACAAGGAGAGCTGACCAAGCTCATACTTAGCAGTGGCATGTGTGCCCCTGCTAAACCGCCGCTATCCCGCCGCACAATGGGGGTCCCTTCACCCCCAAACCCACCCCTCCAAGACTTGGTCGTAGTCTTGGTCGTAAATCTTCCCTTCCTGGAGGCAGGGCTAACGGCTGCAGCCCTGCATCCAGTCACGTCTATCAGACGCACATCGCCGCCTCTCCCCCGCCCCTCTCAGTGAAGGAAGACTGAGAGGGGCGGGGGAGAGGCGGAGATACGCGTCTGACAGACGCGCGTGGGGCATGGCTGAGGCGGTTAGCTCTGCCCCAACCAGGAAGTGCTCCCCCGCTTTACGGAGGAGATTTGGGGGTGAAGGGACCCCCGTTAAGCCACGGGATAGCGGCGTTTTAGCAGGGACACACATGCCCCTGCTATCTATGAGGTCTGAAGCGAGATTTATTCTCGCTTCAGACTCTCTTTAAGGAGAGTTGACCAATGCAACAAGTCAATTGACTATATACTGTTATATACTGGGTAACACATACAGTACAGCACCAGTTCATACACAGCACCAGTACATGATTTTTTTATTTTAATTTGGTGTGCGTTGGAAGATGGGGTAGTCTTAAATGGCGAGTATATCCCAAACTCTATATTTTAACTGGAAAAGTTGGGGGGTCGTCTTATACACCCAGTCGTCTTATACGCCGGAATATACGGTACTTATATACAAAATGTACATTTCTCCCATAGTAAAATGCACTATAAATTTGTTTTTCCTATGTTGCTGTCACTTAGAGAGTTAGTAAAAAATCAGTCAGATATAATATATTTTAGAGTAGTCTATCTCCTCGTGGAAGATTACCAGTACTACCTTTGTTCTTCTTTACAAAACCACTCTGTGGAAAGGAGCTATACAGAGATGTCAGCCAGTTTCCCTACTCACCTGCACACTAATTTGGCAGTTGGACTGAGCAACCACATTTCATAAAGTGCTTGTAATTAAAGGGAAGGTTCAGGGAGGGGATTAAAAAAATAAAAATAAATGTCCACTTACCTGGGGCTTCCTCCAGCCCGTGGCAGGCAGGAGGTGCCCTCGCCGCCGCTCCGCAGGCTCCCGGTGGTCTCCGGTGCCTGACCCGACCTGGCCAGGCCGGCTGCCAGGTCGGGCTCTTCTGCGCTCCATTTCCTGGCACTTCTGCGTCCCACGCCGGTGCGCTGACGTCATCGGACGTCCGCCGGGCTGTACTGCGCAGGCGCAGTAGTTCTGTGCATGCGCAGTACAGCCCGGCGGACGTCCGATGACGTCAGAGCGGCGGCGTGGGACGCAGAAGTGCCAGGACTTGGAGCGCAGGAGAGCCCGACCTGGCAGCCGGCCTGGCCAGGTCGGGTCAGGCACCGGAGACCACCGGGAGCCTGCGGAGCAGCGACGAGGGCACCTCCTGCCTGCCACGGGCTGGAGGAAGCCCCAGGTAAGTGGAAATTTATTTTTATTTTTTTAATCCCCTCCCTGAACCTTCCCTTTAAGAAATAACTGTGAATTCTTCCTTAAAGGACAACTATCGCGAAAAATGTAAAATATAAAATACATATACAGTGGTGTGAAAAACTATTTGCCCCCTTCCTGATTTCTTATTCTTTTGCATGTTTGTCACACTTAAATGTTTCTGCTCATCAAAAACCGTTAACTATTAGTCAAAGATAACATAATTGAACACAAAATGCTGTTTTAAATGATGGTTTTTATTATTTAGTGAGGAAAAAAACCCTCAAAACCTACATGGCCCTGTGTGAAAAAGTGATTGCCCCCCTTGTTAAAAATAACTTAACTGTGGTTTATCACACCTGAGTTCAATTTCTGTAGTCACCCCCAGGCCTGATTACTGCCACACCTGTTTCAATCAAGAAATCACTTAAATAGGAGCTATCTGACACAGAGAAGTAGACCAAAAGCACCTCAAAAGCTAGACATCATGCCAAGAGCCAAAGAAATTCAGGAACAAATGAGAACAAAAGTACTGTAATTGAGATCTATCAGTCTGGTAAAGGTTATAAAGCCATTTCTAAAGCTTTGGGACTCCAGCGAACCACAGTGAGAGCCATTATCCACAAATGGCAAAAACATGGAACAGTGATGAACCTTCCCAGGAGTGGCTGGCCGACCAAAATTACCCCAAGAGCGCAGAGAAAACTCATCCAAGAGGCCACAAAAGACCCCAGGATAACATCTAAAGAACTGCAGGCCTCACTTGCCTCAATTAAGGTCAGTGTTCACAACTCCACCATAAGAAAGAGACTGGGCAAAAGCGGCCTGCATGGCAGATATCCAAGGCGCAAACCACTTTTAAGCAAAAAGAACATTAAGGCTCGTCTCAATTTTGCTAAAAAAACATCTCAATGATTGCCAAGACTTGTGGTAAAATACCTTGTGGACCGCCGAGACAAAAATTGAACTTTTTGGAAGGTGCGTGTCCTGTTAAATCTGTCGTAGAAGTAACACAGCATTTCAGCAAAAGAACATCATACCAACAGTAAAATATGGTGGTGGTAGTGTGATGGTCTGGGGTTGTTTTGCTGCTTCAGGACCTGGAAGGCTTGCTGTGATAGATGGAACCATGAATTCTACTGTCTACCAAAAAATCCTGAAGGAGAATGTCCGGCCATCTGTTCGTCAACTCAAGCTGAAGCGATCATGGGTGCTGCAGCAGGACAATGACCCAAAAGACACCACCAAATCCACCTCTGAATGGCTGAAGAAAAACAAAATGAAGACTTTGGAGTGGTCTAGTCAAAGCTCTGACCTGAATCCTATTGAGATGTTGTGGCATGACCTTAAAAAGGCGGTTCATGCTAGAAAACCCTCAAATAAAGCTGAATTACAACAATTCTGCAAAGATGAGTGGGCCAAAATTCCTCCAGAGCGCTGTAAAAGACTTGTTGCAAGTTATCGCAAACGCTTGATTGCAGTTATTGCTGCTAAGGGTGGCCCAACCAGTTATTAGGTTCAGGGGGCAATTTCTTTTTCACACAGGGCCATGTAGGTTTGGAGTTTTTTTTTCTCACTAAATAATAAAAACCATCATTTAAAACTGCATTTTGTGTTCAATGATGTTATTTTTAACTAATGGTTAACGGTTTTTGATGAGCAGAAACATTTAAGTGTGACAAACATGCAAAAGAATAAGAAATCAGGAAGGGGGCAAATAGTTTTTCACACCACTGTAACATACAAATAAGAAGTACATTTCTTACTGAGTAAAATGAGCCATAAATTACTTTTCTCCTATGTTGCTTTCACTTACAACAGGTAGTAGAAATCTGACAAAACCAAGAGGTTTTGGAGTAGCCCATTTCCTCATGGGGATTCTCAAAATGGAATTTATTCTTTATAAAGACTCTACCTGAAAAAGGATTTATACAAAGATGCTGGCCAGCCTCCCTGCTCGCCACACACTTTTTTTTGGCACTTGGACAGAGCAACTGCCATTCACTAAGTGCTTTGGAAAATAAAGAAACCCCTGAGAATCCCCCATGAGGAGATGGGCTACTACAAATCTCTCGGTTCTGTCGCTACTACCTAATGTAAGTGACAGCAAGATAGGAGAAAAAGTAATTTATGGCTCATTTTATTTAGGAAGAAATGTACTTCTTATTTGTATGTTAATATATGCATTTTGCATTTCTTGTGATAGTGGTCCTTTAGGACTAGTCCAAAAGTTGACAGAAAGTCACTACCTACTGTAAGTGACATCTACATACAAAAGGAATCTGTAGTGCATTTTACTCTGGGAGTAATGTACATTGATGGCATACGTGTGTATGTTAAATTTTACAATTTTTCTTGATAGTTGTTCTTTAATGAGCTGCCAGTAAATTGTCTTACTGGATTTGCCAACATAGCTTTCACTTAGAAGGAGCCACAAGATGTCCATGTCTAGAGAATTATCTGCTTAAAGGAAACATCCAAGCTGTTAAAAAAGAGATCCACTTACCTGGGGCTTCCTCCAGCCCGTAGCAGCCGTCCTGTGCCTTCGCCACAGCTCCGGTGGCTCGCGGTCTTCTCTGCTGGCGGGTCAGCCTCTTCCTGATGACGTCGGAAAGACCACGTGACCCGCACGGTGGAGCGCAGAAGAGGCAGACCCGGAACCCGACCTGGTGAGGTCAGCTGCGTCAGCGGAGAAGACCGGGAGCCACCAGAGCTGCGGCGAGGGCACAGGACAGCTGCTACAGGCTGGAGGAAGCCCTAGGTAAGTGGATCATTTTTTTAACAGCTTGGATGTTTCCTTTAAGCAGATACTTCTCTAGACAAGGACATCTTGTGGCTCAACAACTTGGATAACTCCTTTAAGGTGGCCACTAACGTTTCAATCTTTTTCATCCACTTTTACCAAATTTATGTAATATAAGGGAAAACTGACTGAATATATTGAATGGATCATTTAGGCAGTTACCTTATAGTACATAGAAATGGTAAGATTGGATGAATGAAAAAGATCGTTAGTGGCCACCCTTAGCCATAGCCTGGGCAGATATTATATTGTCATATGAAAATCTTATTTGCAAGAAGGACCCCCCACCCTCTCCTCAGCCTCACTAACTGTACAGCAATCAGTGCTTACAGCTTGTAGGAAGTACGTTGCTAGAAGAAAAGGTGTAAAGAGGAAGTTGTAATAATTGCTCTGCTTCGTAATTGATTTGACATGAATGCCACACACAGGCCATGAAACATCCATATGTCTTCCAACCTCATAATCATGGATTGCTGTACTACTGACATTGATTAGTTCAAAATACTTGAATGCTGGTTCTAAGATCTTTCCCACATTTCAAGCAATCATCCAAAGCCAATTAATAATGAAAGTCATGCTAAGCAGGAGCTTGATTAGAGCATTATAGATTTCAGCCATAAGGTAAACAGTGTTCCTCCTGTGACAGTGGTCTTTGTCAAGTTCTGCTTAATTATTATTCCTTTCTCCTTGACTAGAAAGTATTCAGAAAGAAAAATAAACACAACACGTAGTTAAATAAGTCTCCCGGTATAGGTTTCAGTGCACCAGCTGTACTTGGTTAACAGCGAGGTGGCTGCACATTACATGCTTTGGAATAACTGAGCCGTAATATGATAATATGGCAATATTTCAGCAAACTTGAGACTTCCTTTGATATGCGTCCGATAGGACATTGTAAATCGTGGCAGACAATTAAATCTCCTGCACTGCTTTTGATCATTAAGCATCCTTATTTAATGAAAAGATTTTAATACAACCCAACTGATGAAGCATGATACTAAATCCTGCAATTTACGGTCAACTGATAAGCAATAAGCCTTTGAAATTTCACAGCAAAAACATGTAGTCATTTATTGTGAATTGGTTCAGAATCGAGACATCACAGGCGTTTGAAAATACTATAATGACAACTTGGAGCTGCTAGGATCACAAAATATTTCTATGAAGAGTGATGTAGACCCAAAGGTGCACAGTAGTCGCTAAGCTGAAAAGCATTATCATCGCCGATTGTTGGAGACCTCTCTCTAGATTTGTGTTTGGTCTGGAATCATCATCACACTTACTACAGCTTTAAAACGCCATTATGATTGTTTAACACATGTCAAAAATGTTAGTGTAAACTTGTGTGAATTGGCATTGCAGGATCAAAAGTAAAGAGACCACTGCTTAGCCTAATGACAGCAGGTGTGCTGTAGCCACGACACCTTATACAGCCAAACCCTAAAGAATTTTAATGTCAAGCTGAGAAAACCCCTCTACAAATCTTTCTTTGGTTAGCAGCCAGTTAGTGGGTGATGATCATTATGGTGGCATTTTGTAACAATGAGAGGTGGTTTCTTTGGTTCCAGTTTCTCATGTTTCCTAGTAACAATAAAGGGGACTATTGTTTCCTCAATTATCTGATTGCTGGATGTACCTGCTCTGCTACCCCTTTCCATCTGTAAAGCCTCGTACAGACAGACAAACTTGCTGCCTGATTATCGTCTGACTTTAGTCTGTTGGATAATAATCAGGCATGTGTACGACTAGACGATTGACAGATAACCTGGAGGTTTGCCCGATCCAACCCCCGGATTTACTCACGCGACTGTTGGGCTGATATCGTGCAGTTGGTTTCGTGTATACGAGTCATTTGATTGACTTGTACTTGTTGTTTCCTGCAGTCTGTCATTTCGCTTGCGTGCACAGTATGTAAATGAGTTGTTCATTTAGTCGTTTAGATGTGTGGACATACAGGTTGTGCGGTTGGTCGTGCCCTTGTTGCACATGTGTACGCGCCCTAAGTTACAGTAACTGAGCTGTTTCTCAGTACAGACCCCACCTACATCCACTCAGCAGACAACAATGACAGCTTGCATACTCCCCCCAGGCAGACAGAATTATAGCCTGGAAATAGAAGAAGAAGCCAGAGAAATGAATCACTTGTGATAGTTAAGGTGGAGCCATTTTAAAATACAATGGTATACGCATATATATCAGCACCCCTCCTTTATATTAATCTCATAACTGTCTTTTCTTTTTTCAAACATAGTACCCATATTGCATGCCTGATGACATCGCCAATAATCTCTAAGCGTTTCCAGTGGGAATATCATAATTTATCCAGCACACTTGGACTGTAGTAATTTGCCACTTTCACATGGATCATATCAGATCATATACTGTATGACTGTTGTGATATTTATTTATTGTATTTATAAAGCGCCAACATATTACGCAGCGCTGAACATTAATTTAGGTTACAGACAATATTTAGGGGTGACATACAGCAATATGACAATACAGGAATACAAGAAAACCAGATCACACACCATAGTAGAGTACCAGGTAATGCTTAGTCAGTCACTGGATGGAGCATGGAGATTAGGCAAGTTAGGTTCACTCAGATGCATAGCATGGGTTCACAGTAATGGAGGTGCAATATCAGGTAGGACACAAAAGGAGGATGACCCTGCCCAAAGGCTTACAATCTAGAGGGAGAGGTAAGGACACGAATGGTAGGGGACCAGAATTCAGCTGTAGGTTTAGAGCACTTGTGAGGGGTAGTAGGCCAGAGTGAAAAGGTGAGTTTTGAGGGCTTTCTTGAAGATGTTGAAGGAGGGGGCTGCCCTAATGGGTGGAGGTAGGGAGTTCCATAGTGTTGGAGCAGCTCTTGAGAAGTCCTGGAGGCGTGCATGGGACTGGGTGATGCGGGGGGGCGGTTAGGCGACGTTCATTGGAAGAGCGGAGTGAGCGGCTAGGTGTCTACCTCTGAGTAAGATCGGAAATGTAGGTTGGACAGGTTTTGTGGACAGATTTGTAGGTCAGACACAGTATCTTGAATCTGATTCTGGGCTGGATAGGAAGCCAGTGGAGGGATTCTAGGAGGGGATCTGCCGTGGTGGAGCGATGGGAGCAGTGGATAATTCTATATATAAGCTACATTGTGGTTATTTGCAGAGGAGTGACTACAAATCATGGTCACCCATAGCAACATTTTCACAGGATGGTCGTGTGTTTTGCTCTTTTTACCCCTTTACCCTTATAAGTCTTCCTTGCCCTGCTGAAGAGAAGTATCCCCACAGCTTGATGGTAATACCTTTATGATTCAGGGTGAGGATGGTATATTCATTATGCTGTGTAGCCTGGACAACTTAGAACTGTTAATAAGATTACAAATAGCCATTTGTGAGGTTGGAGAGCAGCAGGTGCGTGGCACGATAGCATAGTGCAAGGTTAGGAAACCTATTGCTTGGGAGCCAGATGTGGCTCTTTTGATGGCTACATCTGGCTCACAGACAAATCAGTAGGGGCTGATTCACTAAGCTACACTGCTCAAGCAGCGCAGCTTGTGTGGCAGTGCAAGTAAAATTTTCAAAGTAGTGCACGCTACTGCTGTAGCATGCACTACTAACTTACTCGTACTCCCCCCCCCCCCCCCCCAAAAAAAAAATGAATGGCTGCTCCAACTGCCCCACTCTGGACCACAGTGACTTTGTAAAATGAGATCCCCACACTTTGATTGGCCCAATAGGCTGCCTGTCCCTTGACAGGCAGCCTATTGGGCCAAAGTGCAGGGATCTCATCCTACAAAGTGAATCAACCCCCAAGTCAGCTAGCTAATTGTACAAGCTGTTAGTCGGTATTTCTCCTTTCTGGCTCTCAGGGAAATTGCTGATGTTGCTGAAACCCAAGATAAGCTGAGGACGTGTCTGATGCTTCCGCTGCCAGTGGATCAACTATATACACATCACCATGGCAAAAGGAACGTGAGCCCTACTGTCCCAGTTTTTATGGTTCTCATGGAATTACATTTTAAAATATGTGGCGTTTATGGCTCTCTCAGACAAAAAGGTTCCTGACTCCTGGCATAGTGGATAGTAGTCTTGCAGTGCTAGGGTCCCAAAGCTCAAATCTGGGCTACAACACTATCTGCATGGAGTTTATACAATGGCCTCAATTCACTAAGATCATGCTGGAGATAATAAGGCAAGAGAAAACTTACCTCCACACAGTAAGAGAGTTATCTTATCTCTTCATTCCTTACGTTACCTCTTCTGTAGTTAATTTACCTCCTCTGTAGTTAAGTTGCCTCCTCTGTAGTTAAGTTACCTCCTCTGTAGTTATTTTCACACGCAGTTAATGAACAGCCTGTCTTTAACTCTGGAGTTATTTTAAGGATTAAAGAGTTAACTTAAAGACAGAAGAGTTAACTTTAGGTTTGCCTGAGGTAAAATGTTTCCTGAATACTACATGCCTTATCACCATGGTAACAACTCTAGAAGAGTTAATAAAGACAGGAGATAAGCTTAATGAATTGAGGCCATTCTCCTTGTGTTTCCTCCAGCCACTCTGGTTTTCTCCCCAAAAAATACTGGTACACTAGACTATGACTATCAGGGAACTCCTCTGAGGGAATGTTGCTGATGGTGACATGGCTAGAAAAGTTATGCAGAATATGTCAGTGCTATATAAACATAGAATAATTCTAATAATATAGAGAAGAGTTAGGCGAGAGAGAGATAAAGATGAGGGAGGGATACAGCGGCGGAAAAGAAGATAATTAAAATATGCTCTCAAAATTTCACTTAGATTGTATGACACAAATCTACACCATTATTGTATACGATTGATACAGACTGGCATTTCGGAAGGTTTGATATTTAGCATTGGATTTTTTTGTTTTTTGTTACATTCAGGCTTTTAAGAGAAACTAATCTCTAATAATCACACATTTTATATACATATTTTTTTTATTTTTCTATTTTTTTTTACAGAAATAAAACAATGTACTTCAAGTGTCAATATAATAACAAATGCTAATAATATCACAGCTGGCGTCCATTCCCCATGCACTACAATAATGAATCTAATACCTCACAGCTCCTTAAAATAAAGCATGAAAAACAATTAAGTGTTTAAAATACCGCATAAGCTAAAAACTTTTGTGAACTGACATAAAAATAGTTAAGGTGTCAGTAAAATATTTTTAGTGCAGAAATACTTCATATCTAAAAATGCATTCTTTATGAATTACTTACACAGTTTGACGGGTAAAAAGCTGGGGCTTGGTCTTGAGTTTTCAGATGCCACCACTATAAGTGAAGTGTTGTGTCAAATATCCAGATAGGTATTGTACAACCTTGAAAACCCATAAGGTTTTTTTCTCAACAAGGTTTTATTTACAAAGAAAACGAAAAACATAACACATTTGCCAAAGAACAAGACAGTGTATAGCAGCAAGGTGAAAAATAAAATAAACAATACAAAGCATAAGAATAACCAGACCTTGCATGGATATAATGCTGGGTACACACGTTGCGATTTCCCGCTTGATCCGCGGGATCGATTGGATCAATTTGATTATTTCCAACATGTTCGTAAAGTATGCAAAATCGATGGCTGTATCCATCAAAACCCGATCGAACATGTTGGAAATAATCGAATCGACCCAATCGATCCCGCGGATCGAGCGGGAAATCGCAACATGTGTACCCAGCATAAAAGTAACTGGAATCCATTGGGAATGATACAATAACAGAAAAGAATAGGTCAGGCAAAGTCCAATCCTAGGCCAAACCATACCATAATCCTTAATCTAGGGAGTTCCAATCATCCCATGGGGCCCAGACACTATCACATTGACTTTCCAACTATTTTTAGTGTGGAGGTGATCTTCTCCATCCAGTAATATTCCCTCATCTTATTTAATACAGCAAAATAAGAAATAGAAGAAAATCTCCACTCTTTTGCCAGGATAGCCTTAGCAGCATTACAAAAATGAACTAGGAGTTTATTTTTATGCTTTGACAATGAGGAGATCTTTTTGCCAAAGAGGGCCATCCATGGGTTGGGTGGGATATCTTTTTACAAAACCCATAAGGTTCTTTTATTGATTCTACGTCTCCCTCATTCCTTCAAAATAACCAGAGGCACGATGTCTTCATGCATGAGAGAAGTAGATGAATATTTGTTGGGTCTATCATTTAGTCTACATGCAGTATGTGTGCATTATGTACTTTTAAAATGATATATATACAGTATATACGGTATTTTAGTTTTCCAAACAAATTTGGAAAAAATCTGTAAGTGGGGAGAAGTCGTCTAATGCTTAGTTATACCTCTAGTCCAATGCATTGGTTGGATTTATGTTTTTTTGTAGAGAAAGGGAGAATATTCAAAAATCTGGTACTTCTGCACCACAAAATGAAATATAGTGCCAATAAATAAAGAAAACTGCCATGGATTCTTAGTCTGTGCACTCTATCTTTAAGCCTCCAAACATACAACATTTCCTGTGCCATCCAGTTATACCAAAACAGGAAAAAAACATCTAGTTTTGGTGCATCAAAACGCAAGTTAAGGGCCTCTTTCCACTACACGCGGATTCTGGATGCTGAAAAACTGACTCCAATGAAAGCCTATGAGCCTGTTTCCACTAAACACGACTTTTCTGATGCAGTTTTTCCATAGGCCTTCACTGGAGTCAGTTTTCTGCATCCAGAATCAGAATGTAGCGGAAACAGGCCCTTAATAAAAAAAAAACAAAACATAAAAAAAAATAATAATGGTCCATTTAAGTTTTTTTTTTATCACACTAATATATATATATATTTTTATATTATACATTTTTTATTTTATTTATATTTGTTTAAATAGTTTGGGTTAAAGCATTTTTTTTATGCATCTGAGGGGGCCATAGTCACTGGTAGCTGATCCCCATTTATGGACATCATAGTGATCATGTGAGGCTTCTATTGGATCATTGTATTTGTGCCCCAATCTGCCTTAATTTTGATAAGCATTTATTAAAGGTGTTGCACTTTTAGAAAAGAGAGATCCTGAATGAGGGGCAGTGGGATTTCCCTAAGCAGACACGCTAAATTGTGTTACATCTTCCCGATGCAAAGAGACTGGCCACATTCCATTATAAATGCCTTGAGCTCAATCACTTCATCCAATTCTTAAAAATCAGTCATGGTAAAATAATTAGATTTAACAGACATTTTAATATGTTTATGTATTGCTTGGTAAGGCACATTTAGCTGCTGCAAAACACCAGAGCAGCTACCAAAGGCCATAAAGCACCTCTTTTCTATATGCATTGCTCTCTCTCTATCAAACACACAAATTGGATACTATTTCAAGGCACAGCAGTAATCTAAATCCTACAGCCTTGTTAAAACTCCAGACACACACATCTGACAGATACAACAGAGATTAATGAGCCATGACCAGAAGTTTGATTTTTCTGTCAAGTGCTCCCATCCGTTTTTAATAAACAGAGGGACAACATAAATGCTGAATGCTAGGTGCTCTTTGCTGCTCCAGCTCAGCTAGCTGCTCTTTTTGTGATATATGTCTTTTGCTGAATTATTACTAGGAGCCAATGACAAATACTTTACTGGACCCTTCAGCCAGACCTCCAATAAAAATCCTCTTTAATGTGAATTGTACGGGAATTACCAATGAGTTGGCCTTAACAACATCACTGCTGGACTAGAGCACAAGCACATAACACACTGGCTACTCAGTCTCTCCTGTGTATCTTTATGGAGAATGCAAGTGAAATGACAGAATTTTAGATACTCAGCTAGCATTCCAAAAGCACACTTCCCTCAAAACTACCCATGATGCCATAATTAGATGCCACTCTGGTTTGGCCATAGCCCAGCCCGCACACCCGAAATGACTTATGGTGTGATCCGGTAAGTACTTAAAGTTTAATCAGAATATAATCATTTATGGATCCAAAAGCTTTACTTTAATGTTTTGGAATCACAGATGGTCCCTTTATCAAGACAAAACAAACGTGCTCACCATTTTCCTAGAGTAAAAGAATCCATGCCAGGAAATGGATATAAGACTATGGCCTCAATTCACTAAGCTTATCTCCTGTCTTTAATAAAGTTTCTAGAGTAATCGCCATGGTGATGAGGCATGTCGTATTCAGGAAACATTTTACCTCAGGCAAACCTAAAGTTAACTCTTCTGTCTTTAAGTTAACTCTTCAATCCTTAAAATAACTCCACAGTTAAATACAGGCTGTTTATTAACTACGTGTGAAAATTACTACAGAGGAGGTAAATTAACTAGAGAGGAGGTAACTTAAGGAATGAAGAGATAAGATAACTCTCTTACTGTGTGGAGGTAATTTTTCTCTTGCCTTATTATCTCCAGCATGATCTTAGTGAATTGAGGCCTATTTGTTTTTCCTAGCTGAGATCCCAGTGCAGCAGAGTAAAACATACGGGTCAGTGAGAACGTGCAGTTGAGATGGCTAATCTCGGGCGCAGAGCTGCACCAGTGATTTGGGCGCTGCCAAAGGCCGTAATGTGGATTACGGCTATAGCGGCACTCAGTGACTAATTTGGGCACTGCCGAGTGCAAGAGATCAAGTTAGGAAAAAAATGAGGTAATTTGGCTGCTGGCAATAGCCGGTGCCCGAATTACATGTCCCCCCTAAGTTGCTACAACTTGAAGGGGAATAGCATGAATGCCACCCCTGACTTTAAGCAGAAGCAGGGTGAGCCGTCTTTCGGCTTCACGGCTGTGCCAATTTTAAATGTGTGCCTTGCAGTACCACACTGTATCTTGATTTGCGCATAGCCCCATCCATGTATCAATTTACATTAACCACCTTTTTGCATTAGAACCATTTTTGGAGTTCAGCATCCTAACGCTACATTTTATATGTATCCATGTTGGCGCTAAATAAATCAGTAATAGTAAAGTAAAAATCAATAATAATAATAATAATATATGACTTTTACTACTATTATCATGTTAGAACCTGGCTTTGCAAAATATCTTTGTCATTTGTTTTGCTTATTCATTTGGCTAATAGCTTATTAATGAAAACTCCATAACTCCTGTATACCTAATTAAAAAATCATAATTATTTTACTCAAGTCAACAAGTCAATTTTTACACTTCCTTCATAAACAACTTCAGACTTGTAATGTGTAAATCTTAGGAGGAGTCTTGATGGTTGCCTTGCCTGGAGGTAAGTGCTGAAAGCAATATTTATCTGGTGTATGAATTGTTCTTGCTAATTTTTTATGGCCACTGCACAATACAAAGTGAATTTGCTAATGATTCAGCACAATAGAAAACCGCTTTTAAAGTACATATCTGAGATGAACCCATAAGTCCTCCACTGTGCAACAGATGGTGGATATTCCTGTGACTTCTGAAGTCCTACAGTATTCAAGTTTATGCACCTGCAAAAGCAGACTAGCAATAGTGCATTACGTCAGCAATAAAATTCCACCACCATTCTGCTGTGTTATAACGTGGTAATACAATCCAGTGTCTTGGTGAGGGTGATTACTACATGCACCTCACCCCCCTTACACACAATGCTCAACAAGATATCTGTATAATCAAGCTTTGTATATCACCCATTAATCGTTAGACCCTCACAAGCGTAAGTTGGTATACAGCATATAATTATGTATGGTCATCCGACTAGGGCCCCTGCAGCTCTCCTGCAGAGTCTGATCCTTCTACACTGACACCACCAGCACCTCCTTACAATTTTGCAACATATAATAAAATTCCACAGTTAGCTCTGCCCAAGCAGTTTCGTCATCAATCAGACTCATCAAAGTATATATCTGAGCTCATGTAAAGGCATATTAGACAATATTCATAATAAATTAGATGATAGTGTTGATAATATTATTATCACTATCATTATTATTATTATTATTATTATTATAATTATTGAATTTAATGGAAAACTATGGCAGGTAATCAATATTGCAATAAAAATATTGATTGAATATTGATCTGACATACCGGTTCTTTTTGTGATGGATGCCAGCAAGTGTGCATGTAAGGTTACAGGTGCAGTACCAAGCAACATTTGTATAGCTTTGTACTGCACCAAGCAGTACAGTGCAAGCAGCGGTAGTGATGAGTTCAATTTCAGAAAAGATTTCTGCTAAAAAAAAAAAGACAAAAAAGAGGTAGACCAAAAAAAAAAATAGATATCCGGAAGGACCAAAAGCAAGTATACGAATGCAGGCTAAATCTATATACTACGGAATTACATACAACTTTGTCATCTAAGCAGGAGAAAGATGGAACCTGAATACAGTACTCACGCTCAGTGTAGAGTACCCTCTCTGAATCTAGAGGGTATGGTTGTATCCATGGTATCTAAAGAACAAGAGATTGATAGTGTGTCATTACATTACAACTACAATTTTCTGTACAGTCTGGAATTGCAGAGACACAAAACATTGTTTTCTTATTTTTGCTTTGTTTACTAGGAATGCCACAAGAGATATAAATACTTAAATACTGTAAATAAAAATAAAATAAAAAAGAGATGGCATAAAGGTCTCCTGAGACAATGTCGAACTGGTGAAAAAGGATCAAGTCAGCTGATTCCAAATATCAAACTCATTCTATTTGGTCAAATATGTTTGCTCTTACAAGGAATTTGACTTGGTAGTTGCTTAAAGCGGACCTAAACTCACAACTTCCTCTCTGCTCTAAAATATAAGCAACAGCATAATAAACTTTCAAGAGAATCCGAGGTGGGTTTGAAGAATGTTATCTGCATACAGAGGCTGGATCTGCCTATACAGCCCAGCCTCTGTTGCTATCCCAAACCCCCCTAAGGTCCCCTCTGCAATCCCTCATAAATCACAGCCTCGCTGTCGACACACAGCGTGTCGCAGCGGGCTGTGTTTATCTCTATAGTGTCAGTCTGTTGCTCTCCTGCCTACTGCAGAACTCCGGTCCAGCCCTTCCCTCCCCGCTGATTGGAGGGAAGGGACGAGGGCAGGGACCAGAGCTCTGCAGGGGGCGGGGGAGCAGCCGAGACTGACACTACAGATGTAAACACAGCCCACACAGCGCTGCTGTGATTTATGTCTGATTGCAGAGTGCAGGGGGACCTTAGGGGGGTTTGGGATAGCAACAGAGGCTGGGCTGTATAGGCAGATCCAGCCTCTATATGCAGATAACATTCTTCAAACACACCTCGGGTTCTCTTTAAAAAACATTTCTTTGATACAGCTGATACAAATCCTGCAATACATCTGCAATTTGTCTAATTCCTGATTTCACGGAAGCCGACTTAGTGTTAACATCCTGTGTTTACAAATAAGCTGCTCTGCCGAGGCAGCCAGCAGACATGACTAAGTGATCAAATTACAGTTGTGATTAGTCACTGATGGGGGTGATTTAGACAGGATAAACTCTCTAATTAAATGCAGAGTGTATTAGCCCGTCCCTTTGCCCGTTGTAAATCTACATACACACTGTCAATAACTATCACCTGAAACAATTGATTTTGATAGGTTGGGGTTGAGAGTTTAGAAATGACTAGAGTTCAGACCCACTGCTCAGCTATTTCCCAAGCAGCCGCTCTTGAAGTACAGAAAGGGGTGGAGGAGGATGAGCAGGAAACACTTAGCTGTGGAGACTCAAGAGAACAAATGTATAATAATTGCATTGGTCTTTAGTTATAGATCACAACAGATCACTATGACCTTGGTAATGATGACAAAAAACACAGGTGGAGGACAAATATAAGGCATGCTAATGTGGGGAGAACAAATGCATAATAATAGCATGAGTCTTTAGTCATCATCTATCACAATGGATCCCACAAGGCCTTGTCAAAGATTTTGGAGGACACCTTCATATTTAGTGGTTGCTTATTTCAGCAGATGAAAACTTGTTTTTGTATTTGAAGTTTTAGTAAAACTATATGTAGTTGTAGTAATACTACGCAACATGAGATGATTATTGTCCAAGCTATACAATCACATGATTTGGAAAGGATCATATGTTTTTTGAACTTGGGACTTTTTAAACACTTTCTGGCCAGGGGAGGACTGGCCAGGGGGGAAGGGGGGAGATTTCCCCCCAGGCTGCCTCTCATTTAATGATTTAGGGCTGGTACAGTACCTGTTGCATTCAGGTTTTTGTATAAGGCAATGTGAACCACTAGGTTAACTAGCTGAGGGAAACAAACGCCCAACTACAGAGCAATTAGAGGGCGGGCAAGCTGGTAAATATACACAGTATGATGCAGAGCAGAGGCCTGCCTGCAGGGTCCATGGGAAACAAATCTGTCTGGTCTCTCACCATTGTTAAAACAACTGCATGTGCACAGCTACATAAGGTATTATCTAGGTCGAAAAGTTTTCAACAGTCCCTAGACTGCAGAAGGGCCGCAGAAGGGCTGCTTGCAGATAGTCCCTAGGCTCCAGGACTTGACTGATTTCGGGTGGAAATTAGTTGAATGTATAGATCGGGAAATCTTGGGCCGATGTGGTTGATCAAGTGTGAGAATCACGAACAATGAATGCGACGGAAACCCCGGCCGGTGTCCTTCAAAATATATTATGTGCTCCCTGGTGCCAGTGCTTTTATACTACCTGTCACGCTGTCCCTCGAGTGCCCTTGCTGTATTTCTGCATTGGCGCCCCACGTGATTATCGGCATATAGCACGTGGGGCACATGTGTGATGTCATTTGGGCTGGGGCTGCCGTGAAACGGGCCTCTAGTTTGTGTTTTCCCTCCAGGCTAAAAGGTCCCAGTCCTCCCCTGTTTCTGGCTGACTGATCTGAGGGAAAAATAAAGCATGTGAAATTCAGTAACAAGATATTATCAATATGGGATTTACTGGAGCAGAGAATTGGACCATAGACAGAAACTAGGAAGTATTGGAAGTGCTCAGGCAGTGTGAGATGCCTTGAGCTTGCTCTAATGGGAACATCATTATGTAAGTGGCAACAGTTTCAATGTCTTGGCACTGAATGCTTTACATGCACCTAAAGACCAGATCCTTCTAAAAGCACAGCATATGAGTACGCGCAGTGCAGTGGTAATCAGCCTGGAAATCAATTTTATTATTGATATAGGGCTTTATTCACTAAGCATTACCTCATTTAGTAATGCAAAAAACATCTGATTTTGTCAATTGTCAGTTCACTAAGGCTGTTACCACATGGTTAGCTGAAATTACCAACTTGTGAGATAAATTACTGATTTGTGCAGTAAATACCTCAAGGAATTTCAATTCTCAAAGATTAGAGCATTTGGGAAAACCAAGTGAAATGTTCGGTATTTATCTCCTATCTAAAGCTGTTGTATCTACAATCAAGAAGTTTTGAATCAGGATGATACCATTCACTGGCTAACTTAAAAGAATACCCAATAAATAAATAAAATTAGCCAATAAATCCTGATTCAAAACTTCTTGATTTTATCTATGGCTTGCACGATACTGCTACTTACCAACAATCAGCTTTCGATATAAAATGTTACATACAAAGGAGACGTCCAATCGGAGCAGTCACCCCATCCTACTAGTGTACTGGTTATGGGCACCGCCATTGACATGGGAGACCTGGCTAGGGTCAGTACCTATTCAGTAAGGCGTTGAAGGCAAGACTTCCTAACACTGCAGGGTGGCCTCTTGAGCGCATTCCCAGTGGCTGCAGCTCTTGAGCGTTTTCAGTCTGACAGGAGAAAAGCGCTATACAAATGTTCGGATTATTATTACTACTCCCTCCATTGGTGCATATATACAACAGGGCAGTACAAGTTTCTGTACCCCAAGCAGCAAAGAAGAGTGCAGGCACAGGAAGCAGTTTCCCCTGCAGCCCTGTAGAAGTTAACACTTTAGACTCCTGCTTCAAGATGCCGAGGAGCAAGATTCAAGCACTTTATTGTCATTGTGTAACTCAGCGAAATGACTTTTCATGCAACTGCTGAGATCATCCTGGCATGGTGTGTCTTATGTTTATTGAAAATTCCATCTAAACTCAGTTAAAAAAATGTTAAGAAAGACTAATACACAGATTCAGAGTGGCTAAAAGGTGGAATGCACATCTAAAGGGATGCCTCTTGTTGCACATATGATGCGGGTAGACGCTAAGTGCTCATTGAGGATCAAACAATCTGTAATAAGATGGAGGATACCCTTTTAGTATGGCAGGGCCAGTGCAACTACATAAAATCTTACATAGCACATTACATGACTCATCTATGCAAATAAACACAACGGGGGTTGTCCACAGGCCTCAGGAATCACTCTGTTAATCTCGGGGAGTCACAGATCATCGTAGGAGGTCCATCAAGCCTCCAATCATAATCCAGTCCATACACAATCAATCGATTCCGGACTCAACCCTTGCACGAATAATCTTCAGACTCATCTATGCAAATACACAGCAGCATTATCACAGGTAACAACAATCAGCTTTAAAGAGAACCCGAGGTGGGATTTAATTATGTTACGGGGGCACAGAGGCTGGTTGTGCACACTAAGACCAGCCTCCGTTGCCCCATGGTGTGCCTCCAGGATCCCCCTGCGCGCCGCTATACCCCCGCAGTGCTGGCGACACGCAGCATGTCGCCAGCACAATGTTTACCTAAGCGCTGTCTGTCAGCACCCGCCCGCGTCACTTCCCTCCTATCAGCGGGAGGGAAGGGACACGGGCGGGCAGCGCCGATGCGGAGGAGGCGGGAGAGCGGCGCTGACTGACAGCGCATAGGTAAACATTATGTTGGCGATGCGCTGCGTGTCGCCAGCACTGCGGGGGGGGGGGGGGGTATAGCGGCGCGCAGGGGGGTCCTGGAGGCACACCATGGGGTAACGGAGGCTGGTCTTAGTGTGCACAACCAGCCTCTGTGCCCCAGTAACATAATTAAATCCCACCTCGGGTTCTCTTTAATAATTATAAAAGGTATCTTGTATTATTTACTTATTTAAGGCTAGCCTTCTCCATCTTCTATGTACATCTTTCACATACAGTTTAGCTAACAAAATAAAAAATAAAATACATACCGTATATTGGCAAAATATTTAACCGAAAAATGATTGCTGATTTTGGTGATGCTCCTCCAGCAAAGGCTGTACATTGATTATAATGACAATGCTTAGTAAAATGAAATGCTTTCATTGACCTACAAATTAAATTTGTTGCTCCAGGATAAAGGACAGATTCACCTAGTTCAACATCTCCTGTAGCACTTTGGTACAGAAGTGGCAATTTAATTTTCATTATAGATAACAAATTGCTAATAACAGACCTTGAAAGTTGTAAAATATAGTAATAACAGTATATAGGGACCAATGAAGATTGAGCCAGGCACATATCTACAACTAAATGCTTTTAGATGCTTTGTGAATATATATATATATATATATATATATATATATATATATATATATATATATATATATATATATATATATATATATATATATTATTTATATATAATATTTAAAAAACGGGCTCTAGGTCTGTGGTTCTCAGTGCCACCCGCTGCCACGTGCGCACCCGCTGCACACCCGGCAGCCCGCTGACCCGCCGCACACCCGGCCACCCGATCACCCGTCGCCACACGTGCACCCGCCACACACCCGCTGACCCGCCGCACACCCAGATGCCTGCTCACCCGCCGCTCAATTCTTCTTTATTCTCCCCTCCTTTTCCCTATTATCCTAACATTATACTGTGCAAATCATGGGCTTCCCTTAGCATTCGACTAGGCTAGGAAATGATGCATGCATTTTATGTCGCACACTATGCATTGCATTGTGCACACATTATGATGCAAGCGTTATACAATGTGCATAGTGGATATGCAGCCGGGTACACAATTACAGAAAAATTGATCATAAAAGCTTTCTATAGAAGTTTTTTTTATTAAAATCTGAGATAAGAAAATTCTACCAAACCTTTCCCAAAGACATACTGTGCTGCAGTGACCATTTACAGTTGTGTTCAAAATTATTCATGAAATCTTACAAGGTCTTTTTAAAGAACCAAATGCAACTAAAATGACATCAATTGTTTTTGTAATACAGTATTAAATGTTTTTTTTGGGATTTCTTCATTAACACAATTATTCAACCCCTTTAAGACTACCACTCTTAAGAACAGAGGTTCATTCAAGTGTTTTCGACCAGGTATTGAAAACAACCGTGGATGTTAACGAGTAGCAATCAAGCATAATAAGCACCAATTACGCAGATTTAAAATGACTGTGATACTCAGCTCCTTCTAGACATTTACTTGTGTGTT
Organism: Hyperolius riggenbachi; assembly: GCF_040937935.1. Lineage (NCBI taxonomy): Eukaryota > Metazoa > Chordata > Amphibia > Anura > Hyperoliidae > Hyperolius > Hyperolius riggenbachi. The sequence goes on from NC_090647.1 coordinate 224,125,044, forward strand.
TACAAACATGGTGAAGTCAAGAGAATGGTCCAGGAAGACACGAGAAGAGGTGATTTCTCTTCACAGCATAATAAGCACCAATTACGCAGATTTAAAATGACTGTGATACTCAGCTCCTTCTAGACATTTACTTGTGTGTTTACAAACATGGTGAAGTCAAGAGAATGGTCCAGGAAGACACGAGAAGAGGTGATTTCTCTTCACAGGAAGGGCAATGGCTATAAGAAGATTGCAAAGATGTTAAACATACCAAGAGACACCATAGGAAGCATCATTCACAAATTCAAGGCAAAGGGCACTGTTGAAACGCTACCTGGTCGTGGCAGAAAGAAGATGCTGACTTCGACTGCTGTGCGATATCTGAAGCACAAAGTGGAGAAAAGTCCCTGTGTGACTGCTGAGGAACTAAAAAATTATTTGTCAGATGCGAGTACTGAAGTTTCAGCTCAGACAATAAGGCACACACTGCGTAATGAAGGCCTCCATGCCAGAACTCCTAGACGCACCCCCTTGCTGTCTCCAAAGAATAAGAAGAGTCGACTCCAGTATGCCAAAAATCATGTGCACAAACCACAAAAGTTTTGGGATAGTGTTCTGTGGACTGATGAAACAAATTTAGAACTGTTAGGGCCCATGGATCAACGCTATGTTTGGAGGAGGAAAAACAAGGCGTATGAAAAAAAGAACACCTTGCCTACTGTAAAGCATGGTGGGGGGTCAATTATGCTTTGAGGCTGTTTTGCTTCTGCAGGTACAGGGAAGCTTCAGCGTGTGCAAGGTACCATGAATTCTCTTCAGTACCAGGAGATATTGGATGAAAATGTGATGCCGTTCGTCACAAACCTGAGGCTTGGGAGACAATGGACCTTTCAACAGGACAATGATCCCAAGCATACCTCCAAGCCCACTAGGGCATGGTTGCAGATTAAAGGCTGGAACATTTTGGAGTGGCCATCGCAGTCACCAGACTTAAATCCGATTGAGAACCTCTGGTGGGACTTAAAAAAAGCAGTTGCAGCACGCAAGCCTGAGAATGTGACTGAACTGGAGGCTTTTGCCCATGAAGAATGGGCTAAGATACCCGTATATCGCTGCAAGACACTTGTGTCAAGCTATGCTTCACGTTTAAAAGCTGTTATAACTGGAAAAGGATGTTGTACTAAGTACTAAGAATGAATGTCACTTGGGGGTTGAATAAAACTGATAATGACGTGAGCACAGAAAAGACATTTGTGGTTATTTCATTATAAATGGTATGTTATATTTGTCTGACTTACAAGTGCCTCTTTAATTTAATTGTAAACAAGATGACTGAAATTATCAAAATCAATGTCAAACTGGCCAAAACACTCAATTTCAGTGGGGGTTGAATAATTATGAACACAACTGTAGGTGTTAAAATTACCATCCATCCCTTTCCTAATAGAGCTAGCAGTTGTGTATGAAAATTCCATAACGTACAGTGTGCTAAGAATAGCTCTGTGGTGCCCTCTTCTAAAGGTATCACCCTAGGCATCTGCCTGGTTTGCGTAAACCTAAAAACAACCATTATTATTATTATTATGTCATATTTATAGAGTGTCAACATCTTCCGCAGTGCTGTACAGAGTATATTGTATTGTCACTTAACTGTTTCTCAGAGCGGCTCACATAGTCAATGCCTATGTATGTATTATGTATGTCTATGTATGTGATGTGTAGTGTATGCATCATAGTCTTGAGCCAATTTGAGGGGGAAGCCAATTAACTTATCTGTATGTTTTGGGGATGTAGGGGAAACAGGAGTCCCAGAGGAAACCCACACAGATATGGGGAGAACATACAAACTCAGTCTAGATAGTGCCCTGGCTGGGATTTGAACCAAGAACTCAGCACTGCAAGGTGAGAGTGCTAACCACTATGCTGCTGTGCTTAACCCTTAGCAATAAAATCATACAGATAATACTGATTGTCATAACCTAGCCCCATGTAACCAGCCTCTGACCTCTGTATTGGTACAGATTATTGTAATGGTCAATATGGTCTGATGACAAGGGCGTTGGTTGGCTGGGAAGACCAATAAAAACAAACTAACAAGACAGCTATTTTGCCAGAGGATAGCAAGAAACTGTAATTTTGTGTGCACAGGGATGTGCATATTTTCCTATACATTTCCCACAAAATGTCTCCAATCAGGAATGAGTATAAAATAGATGGGGGCATGTCAATGCTTCTAACAGCTTACTAAAATGGGCGCAACTGCACACTATGTAGCTTCACATGGTCTTTACAGAACTGAGTTTCTTCTTTCTATACATTTTTTTAAATGAATGAATGCAAAGTCCATTATAAAAGAAAATCTCTTGTATTGCCAAGCAATATTATTTTTTTCTAAACAAGGCGCACCTGAAATAATGCCTTGGTCTTGATTTGCTAAGGTATGGCTTATTAAATATGAATGGCTTTTTTTTTTGCAATGCTAACATTTGTTTTTACAGATCTTTAACAATAGCATCATATACTTTTAATACATTTTCAGAGTGTGTGTTTGGTCATTCTGATTGATTTCATATTTTCCTTCTTATATCCACAGCATTAATAATTGAATGGTTTTCGGTTGGCATTTGAAAAATTACTAGGACCTGTAATGCTGGATCTGGCTGTCTGCGATCAAATTTTATATTGATTTGAAATTCAGTAACAATTTAATTTTCTTGAGGAATAATGCAGCCTATTAAATAATGCATAACCTACTAATATTGGAAGAGTCAAAATGTGAAGGAATTTGTGATTTTCTCATGTAGTAATTCGCCCCTCAGTTATGTGGGTTATATGTAAAAATAATTAGCTGTCCATAGAGTATTCATGGTTGTGCTACGAGGCCATTGATTTTCATGTGTCAGAACTAATATGTTATTGTATTCCTGTGGTTGGAGATCAGGCAAGCCATGTATCATGGGTACAGGGCTACACTGACTTCACAGGGGCTACTAAGTTGTCAATGTTCTTTGCTCTGAATTCACTTCTCAGAAGGTTTCAGAAAAGTTAGCTGATACTGGGCCCGATTCACAAAGCGGTGCAAAGTGTTTGCACGCCTGTGAAGGCCCCGTTCACACTGCACGCGTTTGTGTCCGTTTTTAAGGTACGCGTTTTGTGTGCGTTTTGCGAGGGCCAGAAAAATCAATGCAAAGGTATGGCCCTCGTTCACATATACGCGTGGCAAACGTATGCGTGGCAGAAACGCATAGTTGGATGCATTTCTGTGCGTCGCGCACAGAAACGCATTATAATGAAAGTCAATGGGCGCGCACTAAAAACGCATGGCATGCGTTTTTGTATGCGTATTCGGAGGTGCGTTTCTCGTCGGAAGTGTAGCTGACATCAGAAGTTCTTCAAGAAAAAAAAAAAAAAACATTTGGTATACACCTCTTCCAGGTATGATCAAAAACGCATAAGGAAAAAACGCATACAAACGCATTACAAAAACGCGTACAAACGCATGCGTTTTTCCAGTGCGTTTACTACATGCGTTCTGCACGTTTTCCACACGCACATAATATGAACAGGGAAGCCCTTTATCACGCCTAAACTCAGTTTAGGCGTGATAAAATGAAACTCGTGCGAAATTCCCGCGCGCAAAGTTTTGCGCGTGCAATCGCGCGGCGCGTGGTGCAGTGTGCGCGATGCGCCCATTAAACCCTATGGGCGCTGCACGCGGAGTTGCGCGATTGCGCGCGCAAAACTTTGCGCGCGATAAAGAGCACAAAACGGTGCTAACTCAGCAGTGCAAAGGTTATCACGCCTAAAGTCTTTTAGGCGTGATAACTGAGTTATCACCGCTTTGTGAATCAGGCCCACTGTCGGTAAAGATGAGGGAAGTCTGTAAGAGACTGGCTAATGGCTATTAGTACATGCGTACTTCAAAGCTAACGCAACGGAAATGCACTGTTGACTTTGCGGCGGGTCAGTGGCAAATCATAAGCTTCTGCCACAATGTGACACGCAGGGGCAAACCCAGGATTTTCAAAGGGAGGGATTCCTAAAAGGTCTCCCTCAGCCACACACAATACAGTATAATAATATGGTAGGACATCATGCTGGGAACACATAATGCAATTTCCCGTCCGACTGACAGGATCTGACAATTATTTACTAAATGTCCGATCTGCTCCCGATTGACAACGGGATAGATCAGGAGCAGTTTGGATACAGATAATATTGAGGACAGCCGGCATTGCTAATGAAGGGGAAAGTGAAGCATTCACACATCAGGGCACTGGGCTGTGCTCATAGCTAACTCTGTTATGTTCCCCAGGGCTGCTCAATGCTCTGTACACACACTGCTGTGCCATCTGCCATGCTCTATACACACTGCTGCTCCATGCTCTGTACACATGCTTCTGCTCCATCCAAAGTCAACTGTGGCAGGGAAAGAAAGGGGGCAGTGCTGTGAGCTGCAGGATGCCTGCAGATATTCTGGTGTATCAGCTTGTGCCTGTCCCCAGACACTGCACCTGCCCTGGTCTGAGGAGGGATTCTGGGCAGCTCTAATCCCCCCTGCATTTGCCTATGCCACCATTGGTATACTAGGCCCGATACACTTTCTTTGCTGTTGTGTTACCCTGTGTGCAGGAAGAGTAACACAACACAAAAAAGTGCCCTAGTGTAAAAGGGGCCTGAGGTTGCTAAAAGGTTAGTGATTTATAGTCTGTGTTATTGCAGTTGCATGCAGCACTCCTACACAACCCCAATCTATTCTCATAAGATCCAGGGGAGGGTTGCAAACATTTTCCACTTAATAGCAGAAGAAAAACAGCCCAGGTTTACTGCATCACATATCTTCTCCAATACAAGTTCTCTAGCAATCTCCAGTGTTTTCCAGCTCATGGGCACTTCAGTAAATAAACTACAAAGAGTGGCTAAAACTTTTAATGTAGGGTAGAAGGAGGAAGGGTTAGAACCTGTGTCCTTATTTCCCTTAACATCTGTGCAGTGTCCTAACATGAAAGCAGATTTCTTCTTCTGTTGCTGCATCTCGGCTTTGGGACCCCATTGCTTCTGATGATACATTGGAGACCATGGGATGGCTGTCAGGCTGTGGACAAATGGACATCTGCTGTATGACATATGTATTGTTGTGCTAACTCACGTAAGAAATTAGTTTGTTCCTCTTTATCTGGCAACCACTACATAACCCCCCACCCTTTCCCCTCTTTTATTAAAAAGCAGCTGTCTGCTATTTGCTGGTGGCCACTGCAGCCACCACCTGGGGCATATCAGCCCACAGTGATTTTGCCTTCAATTGCTTCTACATTAGAATGGCTTTTGATTTCTGCATTAACATGTATATCATTTCTATCTGGCCTATTTAGGAAGAACTAAAAACTGACCTCCGTAACACAATGACATTAAAAAAGCCTTTTGCACTACCCTCTCCACTTCTCAGCATCTTGTGATGCAGAGTAACAAATAACTCAGCAAGGGAGTGCCAAGGATTGTCCGCCCACACTCTAATATGGAGGATAGTCCTGATAGTCTGTGATCAGCTGCAGACATCAAATCTACCATGTCTACCAGAGTAAGGCCCGGTTCACATTGGCTGGTAAAACAGTCCATTTAGCAGACTGTACTGGAACAGATCCTGACAGATGAGAACGGATACAATGTTAACCAATGGATACGTTCACATTGCTCCATTAAGACGGATCCATTCGGCACATTACGCTGAATGGACCTCAAATTTGGGGAGGCTGAGATAATTCTGGGGCAACAAACACATTACACTGATCGCGCTAACAGAACAGATCAAAAACTGATGCCAAATAAAAAGTGATCCATTTCCATTATGTGACAGGGAAGAAAGGACATCAAGGAGTGTAGAAGTCAGAATAGTCTTATAGTAAGAGCAAAGAGGAAGAGAATGGAAGATCGGGAGCTCATCACAGGCAAATAGAAAGGGCAGAAGGAGAAAGCTATCACTTATCATTCATTTTTGATTCACCTCCATGTTTTATTTTAACTGTGGACCTCCTCTCCCTGTGAGTGCTGCACTGAATATATCTTTTGAAATAATGTAAATGCTAATATTAAAAACAAAAAATAAGAAAAGTGTATGTTAACGGTAAGGGCTGGGCTATTAAAGCACTTTTGAATTTAACCCATTAGCAGCTTCAATGGAGTTATCTCGTTTGAGATAAGTGCACTACTTTACGTCAATAGGCAAAACTCGTTGTGCTGTAAATTCCTGGAATGCTTTGATCTCTCTCTACTAGCAGAAAGTATAGGAACTGAAGGCAGAAGTCCTCTGTTATTTTCCCAAACTGCACCTTAGTGACAAGTGGCCATAAAAACACCTTGCAGCAGTACTGCAACGATCGGTGTAACACAAAGAGGATCTGATTATTGGTGATCTGCAGTATCACCAAAAATACAGATATACACCTGATTATTGATGATCTGCAGTATCACCGATAATCAGATATATTACTAACCTCTGGACACCTGAGAGATATGAGTGTTTGGTGCAACAGTAATACTTTGAGAACAATACCAGGAGGACAGGTACAAGGCAGTAAGGAATACTGCTAGAGTATGAGTACCTATCAGCAGCCTGAGACTCTCCCGCAGGGAGGAGTCAGACTGGGAGAGGGAAGGACCAGAGCGTGAGTGACACCAAAGGGAGGATGTCACTGACTGATCTGTGAACTATCTCTTAACTGGGGAGATAGCTCTCAAGGTCGGACAAGCCAGGACAAGCCAGGTCGGCAACACACGGACATACAAAGTACAAAGACAGGAGGCTGATTTGGTAATCCTAAGGCAAGCAGGGTTCGGCAACAGAGTATCAGATATAGTGAAGTACCAAATCAGTGAACAGAAGAGTGGTCAGGAAAGCAGAAAGTCATAACAGATAATAAACAATGCCTAGTCTTGGGTGTGAGCTCCGTGATCATCAACACTCTGGAACTAGTCTGAAGTATAACAGAATGGTAACACAAGTCCCTAATCTTGGGTGTGAGGTCCTTGATCATCAACACCCTGGAACTAGTCTGAAGTATAACAGAATGATAACACAGATTCCTAATCTTGGGTGTGAGGTCCTTGATCATCAACACCCTGGGACTAGTCTGAAGTATAACAGAATGATAACACAGATTCTGACAATAAGGTCTGAGTGCTTCCACGTAGTGATCGCAACGGCAGACAACCAGTGAATGAGCAGCACCCAGTATATATAGCCCAGCGCTCTCCAGCGCCTCCCCTAAGTGCTGGACCAATAGGAACTGGTTGAATCGTCAGCTGACCGGCTTGGTCAGCTGACTCCCTTCTGGCTGTCATAAAAGTTCTGCCTCTCAGCGCGCGCGCGTCCTTCTGAACCTGTGTGGACTATCAGTCCCAGCCACACCAGACATGTGTTGTGTACCACCCGCCGCTATCAAGGCATGCGGCGGTTTCTCCGCGTTCAGCCATACTGACAGATGTAGGCCTACACGTGCAAACCGCCGCGTTGGATGCGGAATCAGCCGCCTTGTTCTGAGCGCACGCGGCGGCTTTTCCGCGTTTTCTCACAAGTACTAATTAGAAGCAAAGGAAATGTAACAAATAAGAATTAAAAAAAGTGCTAAAATAAATTAGCCTGGAGCACTTGCAAGCCTCTAAATAAAGTGACTGCTAAAGGGTTAATACTAGCTATTTGTACAGCGATTGAGATTTCCTTTTTCTTTTTAGTTTTGGGTAGTAAAATCACTGCAAAATCAATTTGTATGAGTGCTTCTGCAGCGATCCTACTTTTGTATTGGAGCAAAAAATGCTGCAGATTTGGGGTAAGTGCAGTTGGTCCTGGTCCTGGAATGACTTTTATTAGCTTACTGCTTTTGGAATCGATTCCAAAGTGCGGCTGAAACAGCTCTTGTGAGTCCCAACCCTAACATTCATCTTTGGCTAATCAAACATTAGAAATGGTCCTGACTGTTTGAAGTAATGGTAGTGTAAAATACCCCAGAAATAGCAAAGTAAACATTGATAATTATCAGTTGACAAGAAGAAATGAATAAAATGCAGCGTCCATATGGAAAGGGCAAAGTGTCCAGCTGGCATGAGTTGTATGACATAACGTTATATGATGTGGATTAGCAGTACACCTAATAGACATTGATAAAATAGAGCTCTACATATTTTACTAATCTACTAATCTTGGCCTTTGATTTTTGGTCTGTTCGGACCACAGTATGCATTGTTTGTTTTGACATTATAGCAATGGGGAATAGCAAACATGCTTGGGACTGTTTCCATTTGCAGCCAAGATATATGATCTGTATATTTAATTGTGGATTAAACATTGACTGAGATTGCATTCCATATTTACATATGATCGCATAAAAATGAATGTATTATGATGGTCTGTAACAATAAACTAATGCAGGAGGGGGTAAAAGAAGTCACATTAAATCATATCAAACAAAGCCTTATTGATATAATTGGCGCTGAGTTAAATACAGTAAAATAGTGAAATGTTATCCACAGAATGTTATACAAATGGACTTGCAGTTAGAAAACCATAGAGAATAGAAGATGCCACCACTGCTATGAAACACTGTTTTAATTTCAATAATTTTATCACATGGTGCATGCGGCACGTGCATAATCCAAAACGACTTGAATGGTGAATATACCGATAAGTGAAGAGTGGCACAGGTGGTGACGGTGGATGCTGGGTACAGATGCCTGATGGCCGTTTCGCGCACTGCTGTGCTTCTCCAGAGCCTTCACTTATCGGTATGTTCCCCATACAAGTCGTTTTGGATTATGCATGTGCCTCATGTACCATGTGATAAAGTGATTGAAATTAAAACAGTGTGTCATAGCAGTGCCGGCATCTTCTATTCTCTAAGGTTTTGTTGCTGAACTGTGTTCGCTACAGCATGCTAAGCACACTAAGAAAGGGAGAACGCCCACAACCTGGAGATAGAGACAGGGTGACACAGACAGACATGGAAGCCCCGGGAGGAGAGACTGTGCAGGCAATGTGACCAGGGGATCCTGGAGGATGAGGCCCACTTCCTGCTACACTGCAGCAAATATACACCGCTGAGGACTGCCCACTTCCAGAGACTCTCCGCCCACATCCCAGATTTCACCTCCACAGATGAGGAGAGGAAACTCTATACCCTACTGGGGGAAAAGGAAAAAACAGTGCAAATAGCAACCCGATATATCACTGCCTGCCACCAACTGAGAGAAACATGATACCACATGGACTGTATAACCCCATACTCCCCTCCCCTATGGACTGTATACCTATACCCCCCTCCCCTATGGACTATATATCTCATCCCCCCATACCATCCATTACATCCTCCACACTCCTATGGACTGTTTACCTATATCCTTCCCTTATTCCCCAAATCTACCCCCCCCCCCCCCCCACCCCAATGTTAATGTTTTGTTTTGCTTTGGCAATGCTAAATGGATTTGGTCCTGCCAATAAAGCTTTTTTGGATTTGGATTTGGTTAAGCCACCATTGCACTGCTCATCACCTCGCTTTACGCTGTAGTGCCAACCTGCTACTACCACTCCAAATTTGTTGGACTTGCAGTCAGGATTAGATATTCTGGGATTGGAAACTACAGCAATACACTGACTGCAGATACAGAATACTGTATACTCTGGATGTGTACAGCACAATACAAACATACTGTATAAGCCGGATCCTATAAATAGACACACTTCTGTTACCAAGGACCTGGAAATCAGGCTTACATTTTTTTACTGTAAATGCAGATGATAGCTAGTACAAACATTGGTTAAATCGGCAATTATCATTATATCGTTATGGTTATATCGTAAGTTGTTTTTTTTTCAGCTTCAGGTCTGCTTTAAAGTATATGTGAATCGGGTTCTTGAATAGAATTGGTTTTTACTTCTGACAGTCTTAAGCACTCCATAGACGGGTTTTCTTCCTGCACTGAACATTCCCGATTCTCCGTCATGAACGCTATGAGGCCAGCTGAACTATGACCACTAAGTAGTGAGGTTTATCCCAGCGTCAGAAAGAGGCAAGGCTGCTTGGCATGGCGTTCACCGAGGATATAGTGATTTCCCAGGGGCATAGAAACTGACTTCAAAAATAACACTGACTTGAGAAAGTAATTCTAACACCTCAAAAGACATGGGCTTGATTCACTAACACAAATAGCATGCCTTATCAAGGGTAACACGCCTTATAAAAGTTAACATGCCTTATCAGAGTAGCATAGCGAGCGCTACGAACCCGCAGGGGCTCAAGGTAGGACGAGTGGAGCTCTCGTCATTGCCAATTAGCAGGCATAGGTTTGCTATACTACTCTGATAAAGCATGTTAACTTTGATAAGGCGTGCTAACTTTAATAAGGCATGCTATTTGTCTTAGTGAATCAAGCCCATGGACTTTGGCAGTTATTATTAATCTGGTTATATTTCGTTCGCTTGTGTTCACATTACCGCAGTGATGTTGGACAAGATCAGAAACCATGTGTAAATCAGATGGAAATGATCAGCAGAGCTACTTGCAATGTCCATCTAAGCTTGAAGCTCATAGTTCTCATGCTTGTGGGTTTTCCCTGGTCACTCTGGATATGTTTTTACATAAATAGTCTATGATGCATTACACTTTCATGATGTAATATGCATTCCAGAGACAATGTACTCCTTTCTCTGTACCGCCTAATGCATGACATTTCAAATTATCATATCCTTTCAAAGCCCACGTCCTACTTAATTAACTGATCTGTATGACTTCTTACGGTAGGCATCTATTTGGCTATGAGAGTTTCCTTGCTGCCAACATGTCTGCCCTGTTCTGCAGGTGTATATGTTGTTGATGCCTTAGGCTACAATATCCATACTTTCCCCAAAGATCTTATAAGGTCCTCAACCACAGATGGTTCCAATTTGAGGCCAACACTCAGAAGTGAAGCTGTATTGAGTTTCTACCCTGAAACCAACACACCCCTCTTGAACATTGTACATGAATTAAAGAGATTTGTCCCCTTCTTCACAGACCAGAGAAGGGGTTCTTGAAGGCACTGGAGGAAGGAAATCATTATAGGGCTTTACAGAAGTAGGTCATGTGCTACAGCTGCTGATAGTTTAAGAGGAAGAAACATGGGACCTCAGACATGGAACCTGATTCTTAGAAAATGCTTGAGATCGACCCAAGGAAAACTTCCTCAGAGGCTTGTTTAATAAGCATTATCTGTAATAGTCTCAATGTGTGCTTACGTTTCCTGACAAGTTTGCACCTTCTTCCCACAGCTAACAAGAGCCAGTAATGGAAGACAGAACTATTTAATGAAGGAAATGTAATAGTTTGTGTTAATGCTAATGTGCTACATTAAGAGCTGTCATTTCACTAAACAGTGAAGATATATCATGTTGTACTGTTGAGCCTTCCAGGATTTTTGTTGTTTTATTTTGTTGCTAGCTGTAATATTCTGAAGGATATGCATGAAGGACACTGTACGCGCTGTAAACTTTTATGTCCAGACGCTTACATTTTTAGACAATAAGTAATACATCATAACTGCTTAGAAATGAAGGCTTGGGTATGACAAAACAAGAGGCCGTCCCAAACTGTGAACCAAATGAGGGCTGACTTCTCTAATAAATGACAGATTTGTGTTTAGAAGCTGCACTCTTTTTGTGTGAGTCATTAGCAGCTGAGGAGGCCGGTAGCTGACTGCATCATTGCACCCTCCAGCAGAATGAAATCAAAGATTGCTGTGCAGCCCATTCCATACCAGCAAAGCCACAAACACTGCCTCCTCTGTATGTCTTTCAGCTTGCATAGAAATAGCTCCTTTATGTTACATGTAAGACTTTATTATCTCATGTAGGGTCCAGACAAAGGGGTTGTATTCACTAAATTGCGAATAAGGTGCATAAAGTTTTACGCACGAGAAGTAGAATGTAATGCATTGCATGCAATGTATCGCATTCTGCTCTACTCATGGAGCTTGATTCACAAAGGCGTGATAATGCTTATCACACCCGCGTTATGCTTTGCGAGCGGTTTACCACACATAAAGGTTTACCAATTATTACCAATATTTAACCATAGTAATTACGTAGTAGAATATCTGCAGTTTTACCAATATTCTACTTGTGGCTTTAGCACCCTTTTTTCCTGTGTGAATACACTATGTATGGAACGAGTTCACTATTTGTGTAGCGTGCTACGTAGATTGCGTAAAGGCTTGTAAACTGTGATCAGAAATATCTGACGTCTGGCATGCTTGTGACCATATCTTAAAGGCACTTGTATTGATCTGAAGAAGCGGGCTGAGACCCGTGAAACGCAATGTCCTTTTAATTAAACCGAAAAAATTTTTTAATCTTTTTACATTTAGCGATTTGTGAAAGTGCATGCGGTTTGCATGGGCACTTTGATTTACGTAGTAATCATGGTGCCGTGTACACAGTAGTGTGATCCATTTTACACCCAATTGTTAGCGCAGTTAGCTTACATTTCCCTTATTGACCAGGCTATTTTTTACAAAATGGTGCTCTGCAACTTTAATGGCTCACTGCAGAGCTATACAACTGCGCACACAAATTAAACTTGTCCCCTTTTCTGCCCACCAACAGAGTTTTCTGTCGGTGGGCTTTGATCGCTGCTGGGGGCTTTTGTTAATTTTATTTGTATTATTTTTGCAATAAAATATACTTTTTTTTTACACCCCCCCCCCTCCCTCCCTCTCCCTACGAGCCAATCCCTGCGATTGGCTGTCATAGGCATCAGCCTATGAGAGCCAATCGCTCCTGATCCTCTCCAGGGGACAGTTGAGTGACACAGCTGTCCCTAGTACAGCATTGCCGTAAATCACAGTGCTGTACAATGTAAATAGACGGCGCTTTCGCCGTCTAACAGTCTCCTAGCAGCGATCGCCGCTCGGAGACTGATGACCGAGTAGAGCTCCATCATTCAAGCGGAGATGCGCGTGCATCGGCGCACGTGATCTGCTAAATCCCGCCCCAGGACTTGACGCCTTTCGGCGTTATGCGGTCCGGAAACTACCAGCTTCCCGACGCCTATCGGCGTTAGGCAGTCGGAAAGCAGTTAAGTTAAGTCTGTCCTTTGCCCTAATTTGTTTTTCATTACTGTATTTTAACATTAATACACAGTTTATGGTAAGTATACAGAGTGGGGTATAGTACTGATTTTTAGCTAGGCCTGTTTTTAACATCAACCCTCAAGCAACCAGAAACTCACTTATCCGGCATCAGCCAATCCCCGTTGGTGCCGGATAATGGGGGTTTTATTATATAATGTTTTATTATTATTCAAATAGCCAGGCTGTAGCTCTCCTGTTCCTATGGCACTACAGCACACTATGTTAAATGGTATGAGTGTGAGAATGTCCTGATTCCTGAATGGTAATGTCCATGCATGTGAGAGTTACCATTATTTCATTGCAAATCTGCTTTAGATAAATGGAGTATCTGCCTGGGTGCTGACTGATTATGGTTAGAGGGACCAATTCACCTTGTCAATGGTGAATTGGCTAAATGCAAAAACACTGCAGATTTTTTCTAGGATGAATACCCTCAATTTTTATAATTTTTACTAGTGGCTTTTGTTACTGCCTGTGTCACAAGTTTCTGCATGTTTGATTTCGTAGTGGAAGGGTTTACACTAGCTTGTATTTGATATGGTCCTCCTTAGCAACTGCCTTACATATTTCAAGGTGTCTGCAGGAGCAGCACCTATTTGTTAACATTGGGGCAAGGGTGCATTGCACGAGGGGAAGCACTTTCCTATTTCCCCTGCAAGTTACTTCCACTGATGACTTGGGTTGGCACTGTGTGTGTGTGTGTGTGTGTGTGTAGGGGGGGTTAAAGAGACTCTGAAGTCTCCAAGAACTAGGTTTTTACTTTAATTGCGCCTCCTAAAACGCTGCATCCCCGCAGCTGAAAATTCCATGAATCACCCCAAACTCCCTGGGGCACATCGCGGGGCTCCTTCCGCATAGAGGCAGAGCTTTCGGCTGTAGCTCTGCCTCTACACCTCCATCAGTGCGGATCACCACCTCTCCCCGCCCCTCTCAGTCTTCCTTCACTGAGAGGGGCGGGGGAGAGGCAGCGATCAGCTCTGATTGACGCGTATGGAGGCAGAGCTACAGCCCAAAGTTCTGCCTCCTTAGGACAGCAAGATCCATGATGAAGAAAGTCGTGGATTTTGCCGGGGTAGTATGCGGAAGGAGCCCCGTGATGTGCCCCAGGGAGTTTGGGGCGATTTATGGAGTTTTCAGCCGCAGGGATACTGAATTTTAGGAGGGGCAATTATGTTAAAGAGGTTTTTAAAGAAAAAAATCATTTTTAGGAGACTTCAGAGTATCTTTAAAGCAAAGCTGTAACTTTAAGGAAAAAAGTGAGATACTTACCTAGGCAGAGTAAAGGCGGTGGAAGGTCCAGAGGTTTCCAATGTCCTTCATGATCACACGGCTGGGACCCTCTCCTTTTTTGCAGCCTTGCTTGTGCATGGCATACTGCGCAGGTATGGCTGTATTCACACTTGTGCAGAGGGGATCCCAGCCATGAGAACATATCTGACAAGCTCTTGGCAGATATGTTCAGCGGCACCCTGCCCAGCGATGGTTCCCTCTATTTAGTTAACTATCAGACTTTGTTTTTCTTAAAGTATAAAATTTTCTTTAAGAAGAGGATTGCCAGGCATTTGCCATACATTTATCTGATACATGATGTAAATGGCCTGGCCTCAAAGCTGTGCAATGTCCAGCAGTGTATAGGGCAAGATGCTCATGCATGCACTGATACCCTGCATTACAATGAAATTGTGCACTGCACAGGCTAAGGACAGCTCCAGGTGTGCAGAAGATAATGATGATAGTCTGAGATTCCCGCACATGGCAGCAGCTCACTGTTGGAGCAGTTAATAAAGTCATGGCCAAAAATGGGCGCAATTGTTATTTATCATAATATTGATAGCCGTTATGCTATTTACCGGGTAGCTGTGATTAAATTGTTATTTATTGTATTATTGTTAGCAGGGATTCAGGGATTCTTGGGGTTAGGCACCACCAGGGGGGGGGGGGGGGGTCTTAGGGTTAGGCGACACCAGGGGAGGTCTTAGGGTTAGGCGACACCAGGGGAGGTCTCAGGTTCAGGCACCCCCAGGGGAGGGTTCTGTATGAGAGTAGGGAGAGGTTAGGTTATAGTCAGGTTGTAGACTCTCTGTAAATTTACTTATAATGAATACCGCAATTAAATTATTTATCGTTTTTGTTATGGTTATAGCTATTTAACGTTGCACCTAAATTGTTATTTACCGGTATTGTTATTAACCCCCTTGGCAATATGATTCTCTCCGGATTTTAGGGTCTAAAAGCGGTACAATTGATTTGCATGGTTTTAGACCCTAAAACAGGGGAAAAATCATGCTGCTAGGGAGATCTGCAGTAGCTCAGCACTTACTCACCTACCTGAGATCCAACACTGCAGTTCTCTCTCCATCCTCCGGGTGGTGCTGTAACCGTATAGTGAGATTGTCGGCTGTCATCATGACGACAGATGGCGATTTCACTAGGGGGGAAGCAGAGCCTCAGAGGAGAGGCGGAAGAATGGCGGCCGACATCCGGATCCCTCGGGAGGTGCGTGACAATCGCATGCTGGGCACATTGCTCTGCATAGACCTCCAGCGGCTACCACGAGATCAGCTCGGGGTTACTGCTCCTGGCATGTTTTTTCCACCCCGAGCTGTACTCGTGATTACCGCTAACAAAATAAATAATGTTATTTAATGTATAGTTAGGGTACCTCCACACTATGCACGTTGTGCATCCTAAAAACCTGGGTCACAACACAATGGTGCTGAAAAGGTGCCCTAATTCAATCGAGACCTTTCTTCAGGTCAGATTCATAATTTCCATAGCTTTTTGATCACAATCGATTGAAATTATAAGCAACATGTTAGTGCATGGATTTTTGGCAGATTTGATTACAGTGAATGAAACTGCCAGGAATCGACAGAGAAAATCTGTAAGAAAGTGTATGGGAAGTTGGGAACCTTAAAGGGATACTGTAGGGGGTCGGGGGAAAATGAGCTGAACTTACTCGGGGCTTCTAATGGTCCCCCGCAGACATCCTGTGCCCGCGCAGCCGCTCACCGATGCTCCAGCCCCGCCTCCGGTTCACTTCTGGAATTTCTGACTTTAAAGTCAGAAAACCACTGCGCCTGCGTTGCCGTGTCCTCGATCCCACTGATGTCATCATGAGCGCACAGCGCAGGCCCAGTATGGTCTGTGTCTGCGCAGTACACTCCTGGTGACATCAGCGGGAGCGAGGACACGGCAACGCAGGCACAGTGGTTTTCTGACTTTAAAGTCAGAAATTCCAGAAGTGAACCGGAGGCGGGGCCGGAGCATTGGTGAGCGGTTGCGCGGGCACAGGATGTCTGCGGGGGACCATTAGAAGCCCCGGGTAAGTTCAGCTCATTTTCCCCCGACCCCCCCTACAGTATCCCTTTAACTTTACCCAATGATTGTTTTATGGTTTGGTTTCAACCATAAATGCCTCTAGAATGTTTTGAAAACCTCTTATTACAGCGATCATTACTGTGCTGTTTCCTCATAATATACACTGAATTATTTGTCGTATTATTACAAAATCATCTTGAATATTCTGATACAGATTATTAAGTAATTTAATGATAAAACAATTACCAACATAATTAGACTATTTTTCAGCCTTGCAGGCCACTTTAGTCACATCTGTTTTATCTGTCACTTTTCTTTTTAATAGTCAGAATATATACAATGAGCCTGATTTGCTAAGCTTTAGAAAGGAAAAAGCCTTGTACACACTAAGGGATTGCTATTGCCTGGCTGGGATCGGGACTTGGGGGTCAGCACATAGTCGATGCTGTACAGATGTGTCATCAGCCTCCAAGCTAGCGACCAGTCTTTTGCTATGAAGGGGGTCCAAAGGACAATGAGTGGGGCACGACGGAGCAGTTTACTGCAGGAGTGGTGAGTGGGGACAACAATACCCTTGTCACTTGCTCAAGCATTGAGGAACTCTAAATAACTGGCATGCCAGCTTGTTAGCAAACATCGGGCGGCCACTGTACACAACAATGGATTCACTCAACATTCTCGTAGAGACGATGTTTATCGTCCGCCACGGCCGAGTTCTTTCCAGCATGTGTACGTAACTTTAGTATGAGCCTTTATTTTGCATCATCAGGTGATCACATTCACAACCATTTTAGAAGCTCAACCATGTTTGTGCACAGGTCATTTGGAATGTGTGCTCCCCAAAAATCTATTTGCTTTTCCTATTATCCTATGCCGTGCCTGGTGAGGCTTGTCTGTATACATACACATACACAGTAGCTTAAAACTGGAAGTTGAAATCTTGTTGACATTCCTATGGCTCTACATATATATGATCAGTGCCACAATATTAAATAATTTGATTTGGGTTTTCTTTTGCTTGACTTATCCTCATCTTTGGCTTCAAACACTTTAAGACATGTAATATTGCTAGAAGATCTAAAGAGAAACTGTAATGCAGGATTGAACTTTATCCCAATCAGTAGCTGATACCTCCTTTCCACGAGAAGTCTTTACTTTTTCTTGAATAGACCATCAGGGGGGTCAGTGCGGCTAATATTGAGGTAAAACCCCTCTCACCATTGCAAGCAGAATCTCCCTCTGTGCATAGAACAAATGCAAGGAGATTGGCAGCAGATTTCCCCACAAATGCTATGAGATTGGCAGCAGATTTCCCCACAAATGCAATGAGATTGGCAGCACATTTCCCCACAAATGCAATAATATTGGCAGCACATTTCTTCACAAATGCAATGAGATTGGCAGCACATTTACCCACAAATGCAATCTTATTGGCAGCACATTTCCCCACAAATGCAATCTTATTGGCAGCACATTTCCCCACAAATGCAATCTTGTTGGCAGCACATTTCCTCATAAATTGCAAATAGATTGTCGGCAGATTTCCCCACAAAATTCAATCAGATTGTCGCCAGATTTCCCCACAAAATGCAATCAGATTGTCGCCAGATTTCCCCACAAAATGCAGTATATGTAGCCAGGTCTATAATGGGCTAACATTAATTACCTGGAGGTAGGGTGGTTGGGCAGGCTAGCACGCTATTTGCGGTGCAGACACTGCACTGGGTAGGCAGTTAGGTAGCCGGGTGGGAGGGTAGGCAGATAGGTAGCCGGGTGGGCAGTTAGTTAGACAGGTGGCAGGGTAGGCAGATAGGTAGCCGGGTGGGAGGGTAGGCAGTTAGGTAGCCGGGTAGGAGGGTAGGCAGTTAGGTAGCCGGGTGGGAGGGTAGGTAGACGCATACGTGTGACATAATCACGCCGGCCGCCTTGCGTCATCACGGCGGCCGGCGTGACAGTATGGTGCATGTGCGATTTAATTGCGCATGCGCCGTATTGTCACGCCGGCCGCTGTGATGATGCGAGGCGGCCGGCGTGATTACGCCACACGTGTCGTATGCGGAAGCGCTAGCCCGACACTCGGGCCAGTGTCGCCTTTAGCCGCCCGGAAGCCGCCAGCCAGCCATCTCTGGGAAAAGAGCCAGGATGCCGTCGTGGGACCTCCCGACCCACACTGGGCTGCAGAAAGCCCAAGGTGAGTGCAATTTTAATTTTTTTTTGAGCTCGGAGTCCCTTTAAGGACTTGTTTTTCTTTTTTTTTTACAGCCTTTGATGAATTGAAGCCAGTGTGGGCCAGGCAACAGTGTGTGGCAGAGGCTGTATAGAGGCATCACTAGCCTCAAGACTAGCAATGTATTCTGCTGCTATGCAGGGGAGAGGGGGGCCAACGAAATGGCGCATGATAAAGTGCACAGAGTGAGCGGAGTGAATGGGGAGAACAAGGTTCTTGGCCATGGCTCGACCAAGTGGATCCTACCCACTGAACACTGGCCGAGGCTGCAGTACACACACTAGATTTTCGATATACAGTAGGTGGTTTGCTGGCCAAGAACAGACTAGCATGTGCACTAGGCATTAGGTATCTCTCTTTATCTTACTTATTTTAAAAAAAAGATGAAGTTGAAGTGGCTAATCAAGGACAATGGCCCATATGGAATTCCCTTTTTCTCCTGAGTTTTCTCCTAGGTGATATTTTCACAACTTGTCAATAAAATGCCTTTTAAATCACCAGCAAGCAAGAAAACACTTCAAATAATTTTGACAGTACTTTTTCACCTACTTTTCTGTATTTTTTCAATTGCAGAGTGCTGCAGAGTTATTTTAAAGCAGCAGTAGGGAACCTTGGCTCTCCAGCTGTGATAAAACTACAAATCCCAGCATGCATTAGCCTTTATTAATCATGACTGTGGCTGTCAGTCTCCTGCAATGCATTGTGGGACTTGTAGTTCCTTATTAGCTGGAGAGCCAAGGTTCCCTACCCGTTTTAAAGACTAGATGAAAAATTACCGGTACCTCCTAGAAAAAAACGTAGAAGAAAAAAAATAATTGCATATGGGCCAATATGTTTCAAATCATAAGATAAACTTAATGTAACATGCTGTATTGTACTTGCATAAGTGTAAAGTTAAAGGAAACCTGAAGACTGAAAAAACAAAACGTTGACTTGGAAGTCGGTGAGAAAGAAAGTGAGCCTCAGCGGGGGACCAGGGTAACGTCGCAGGCACAGGATGGCTGCAGGGGGCTGGCAGCAGCCCCAGGTAAGTGAAACTCTTTTCTTCTGTTTTTTTCAGTCTTCAGATCCGCTTTAAATAAAAATGTATATTTGCCATCCTGTTTGCCTATTGCATTTCCCTTCATTTTTACTGGGGGGGAAAATAATAGGGCTACACTTTTTGTATTGGGACAACAATAGGAGTTCATTTCTGTGCAATTACTCCTTCCATTGTCACAGAATGACCAGCAGAATTGCAGACTTGGCGTCGGCCATTGGGATTCAGCATTCAGTGAAGTATTAGCGGTCACTGCTAAGAATCATGGGAAGTGTAGTCCTGTACACAAGCAGTTGATGCAGTTGGCTGGCAACATCATCTTCTCCCCATTCCCAATAATAGTCAAGCTAGATTAGTGCATTGGGACTAGAATGATTATAACATTAGAATACCCCAAACTATTTTATATTTGCAAGTTTTATTTATTCACATTTTAAAGAGAACTTAATCAGCGAAGGGTCAGGAATGTATATATGGGTGTCTACGGATATTTTTCAAGCAAAGCAAAGTCACTAAAACAATAAATAAAGTCCTACCTTTTACAATAAGAGCTTTATAAACACAGATGGAGTAATTTATACACCTGCCCACAAAGATCTACATTGCACTGAGTTATATGAAACAGTGTGTTTTGCTTTATGGCTTGCCCTCACCACTGCGTAGTGAGTTGCACACTGCACTGAAATAGGACCACATCTTATTTCTAATTGTATTTCTGGCCCTAGGTCATGAATTGTTGTGGTCATTCAAAATCCATATATACAGTATGTCCAGTTTTATTTACATAGGTTTTGTGGCTTAAGGTGCGTACACACGCACTACAGCAGCCAGCGACGGGTCCGTCGGCACCTCCCGCTGGGTGGGTTTTCAGCAGACTGTAGTGCATGTGTACGCACTGTCGGCGGACTGATAAGGCTGTTCCTGAACGATCCGCTTATCAGTCCTCCGACAGTGCGTACACACACACTACAGTCTGCTGAAAGTCCGCCCAGCGGGAGGGTCTGACAGACCCGTCGTTTGCTTCTGTAGTGCGTGTGTACGCACCTTTAGGGTACCTACATGTCAGTGTAATTAGCTAAACTCACTTCAATTGTTGCTGAGTTCTGATTATACCCAAGTGAGGGTTGCAAGCATTTTTTTTCTATAACAGCTGACAATTTTTAATAAATGCACACCAGGTTTGCTAGATCATGTTGGTTGTCCAAAATGATATATATTGTTCTTTAGCTTAGGAGAGCCTTACATATGGCCCATTTTCTCTCACTGTAGCCGTGTTTACCTAGCATTACCCCTCCTATTGGACAAATGATCTAGAATGCTCAACACTACTTCAGGCAAATCTTTAAAAACAATGTTATTTTTAAAGTGTACCCAAGGTGACGTGTGCATGTACAGGGCAAAGCGTACAAATAACTAGGCTGTGTTCCTTTTCCTTTTCTTCTGCTTGGAAGAGTAAAACATTCAGGTAAGCAAGTGTCAGTTTTTCTCTAGTTGGGTTCTAGCCGGACTATAGCGTCCCTCACTGATAAGGACTTAAAAACAATAAAACTTTTGCCTGCCAGAGAACAGCTTCTGAGTGCAGGGGGTAGATAAAAAAGGTCAATATTTCATATTCATTTTGGCTTAGAACTCTTTTAGACTGTGCCATTCAGTTAAAGCAATAAACCATTCATTCTAATTTTTAAGTTTTGAAACATAAAACAAAACTGTAAGATATTAAAGTTATTTTTAGGAGTATAGATACTGAACAATTGTTTATTTCATCAGTTTATTTTCACCTTATCAGATTCACTTTAAATATAAGAATTAAGATGTTATTGCAGTGACTTTGATATACCTTGTGTTGCTTTCTTTATTTGTTTCTCTTTTAGTATACCTACCAGAATTCAGGTAGTATGTTGCAATCAAATATATTTTTAAGCATATCTTTTGTTTGCACACCTAAAGCCCCATACACATGCTCAGCAGCGTTTTTTTATGCAGCACAATTATCAAACAACTTTTGTTGTGAAACAAGTTAAAAACAACCAAAAAAGTTGTTTGCTATTGTTCAGACAACTGATAAGACTGATAAAATGTCAATCAAAGAGTTGGATTGATGTCTTATCAGTCTTATCAGTTGTTTAAACAAAAGCAAACAACTTTTTTTGGTTGTTTCAACTTTTTTCACAACAAAAGTTATTTGATAATTGTGCTGCATAAAAACCCCGCTGTTGAGCGTGTGTATGAGGCCTTACATTCTGTTCATCAGGTATTGGCCTCTTTTACGGTACAGTGTCTCTGCATCTGGGAGGAGTGGGTAGCCAAAGGAGGTACACACACACAGTTACTGTCACTCGCAGGCAACAGTTTAGGCCGGGTATTGTACATATGTGTCACTAGCCTGCAGGCTAGCAATGCATTCTGTCCTTTCAGACTTGATTTCTAAAAGAAAATTACTCTTTTAACTCTTTAATGTAAAGCTAAACAATATGGCAAATACAACCTAATTTACTAAGATTCTTCAGGGTTGCAAACCTGATCTGAATGTATTAGAAACTGGTTAAGAGTTTAAACCCCTTGAGTCTTATCGCATACCCCTTAATAAGCACCTAACCTCCTCACCCTAACTACAGGATGCCGCATGAAAAACCAGCCCATCTGCCTTCAAGGTGCCAACAGCACCAGTTTACAGTCAGATGCTGGCCATCCCATTTTTTTGTCCCACAATGCATTTGCCTTTATGAATCATGACTGTGGCTGTCAGACTCCCGCAATGCATTGTGGGACTTGTAGTTCCTTAACAGTTGGAGAGCCAAGTTTGCAGATAACTGCCCTACCCCATCCCGTAAAGTATGCCTAAACTGAACAACTGACCGAAGTGGCTATATAATAACAGAGTGTAAGCAACTAGTGCCCAATTTATACTGCTAGTGGCCCCCCAAATAACCTGTTTCAGCAAACTCCTGCCACTTTCTAGCAGATGCTGTATAATAATTAGAGATGGCCCGAACGGTTCGCCGCGGAACTTGTTCGCGCAAACTTCAGTGGTTCGCGTTCGCGAAATGAATGCAAACTTTATAGTGGTTCAACCCGCCCCCTATACTACATCATTAGGGTCAACTTTGACCCTATACATCACAGTCAGCAGGCACTGGGTAGCCAATCAGGCTACATTCCCTCCTGGAGCCCCCCCCACCTTATAAAAAGCAGGCAGCATCAGCCATTTCACTCACTCATGTGGCTGCAGTAATTAGAGAAGTGAGAGGTGCTGCAGAGACATTAGGGAAAGCTTAGTTAGGCTACAGTTAGGCTTGTTAGGTTACTCTTTCTTGCTGATACTTATTGCTAAAAAGCACTCCT
Organism: Hyperolius riggenbachi; assembly: GCF_040937935.1. Lineage (NCBI taxonomy): Eukaryota > Metazoa > Chordata > Amphibia > Anura > Hyperoliidae > Hyperolius > Hyperolius riggenbachi. Next base: position 224,148,104 of record NC_090647.1, read on the forward strand.
CATCCTCAACAGCTCTTTTAAGAGCTAATGTTGTTCTTGTGATCTATTTTTTTTGTGTGTGTGTGTCCCACAGACACTTGTGTTGCATATACAGCCCTGTCAGTCTTAGCTGCTGGACCTTGGCCCCTTGGTAATTCCTACTGTGCCACTGCCAGGCCCAGCACATTCAGTGACTACCTGTGTGTGTGACAGCTGCACATTTGTAATACCCATCACTGCATATACCTACCTGTTGTTCAGTGCACCCACCTACCTACGTGAGCACACGCAGTGTGATATTGTAAGGCTTGGTGGTGTATTCTCCACAGTCAGCATGCAACGCATGAGCTGGCGTGGAGGAGGTACACACACTAGCACCAGGAAACAGGCTATCCCTAGTATAGTGGAGGGGAGGACTGACTCCAATAGGAGATTGTGGCGCACAGAGCCGGTGCAGATCTGACAGCCACAAACAATGCTTTCGTTATAACGTCTCAGCGCAAAGTAGCGCTGAGCGCATAAACCAGAACTGAGGAGATCAGGACAGGTAGACAGAATGAACGCTTGCTAGCTAGCGGCTACTTAGCGACAGCAAGCGTCCAAAACCAGACAGACTGGAATGAGGCAGCGATCGCTGCGGCGATGGCGTGCCTCACAAAGACAGGACAGGACAGTCAGAAAATAGCAGGATTAAGATAGATGAACGTAACACAGATAAATATACAATAAGTATGTTTTCCTAGCGTATTACAATTACAGCTATCAATGAAACTATTTGTAACTTCTGACTAACATATGTATATATCGGCAATGAACCGATATATGACATAAGCAGGAACGCTGACTAGGACTGGAGTAATACAGGGAACAGGACTCAGAAGGATTCGCTATCTCTTCGCAGAGATGAACGCAATCCACAAACAGTAACAGAACAGGATTCAGAAGGATTCGTTATCTCTTCGCAGAGATGAACGCAATCCACAAACAGGAACAGGAACAGGATAACTAGCTCAGCACGGGTGTTCACGGTACGCGCAAACTACCAAAACGTGCTGGAAAACAGACTAACTGAACACAGGAAATAAACAGTTCGTGTACGTATATATCAGCAACACTGATATATCAACGTAACACAAATACAAGGAAAATAATAAACGTGCTGGTATGCATATATATTGGCAATGAACCAATATATGATGCAAAGACCAGCAAAGTATCTTTAACAAGAAACACGATCGGGGGCTAAAGCGACAGCAAGACAGGCTTAAGCTGAAGCTATGAAAACCCAAGGAAACTCTGCAGGAAGCAGATCTTTATACTGAGGTCATCCAATGGGAGCAGACATGCAGATTCCCACACAGGTGAATGATAATCAGTCACAAGCTGACAGCAGGGAAAGACAGACAAAGCTATACAGCTTGCATGGAAAGACATCAGAACTGCCTGAGCTGCAGCACTACTTCCAGCAATAGCTGCTGCAGCAGCGATCATTACAGTACCCCCGCCTTTAAAAGCGGATTCCAGACGCTTTTCAAAACTGAAATTTCCAACAAAACAGTCTGGCTGATAATTCATGATGACCAGGACAGCCCGGCAAGACCGAATTCCAGAATCAGTCCCCACAAGACTGGACCCATCAGAACCAGAACCTACAGAACCATGCCCATCAGTACTACAAGCCCCAGTGTGACACCCATCAGAACCATGATTTCCAGAAGAAAGCCCTCCGAAACTCCCTGAGCGATACCCACCGCCTTCCAGGAACAGTTCAGAAACGCCAAAGCCTTTGCAATGCCCACCGGTACTGTCTTTACCAACACAAAACCCACTGTTGAACCAGTCCAAGGCACCAGGACAAGTTTTCTCAGAGACCTCCCAGAACACCTTGAAGCTCCAAAGAGATCCCCATAGGTCAGAATGCCCCTTAGGCTCACATGGAGAACTATCAAGAACCCCTATGGAACCTAGGGCAATTCCCGAGTCAGGGCCACAAGGACAAACATCAATATCAGGGCTTTCAGGGACCAGAACCATCTCTGGGCATGCAGGCAGACTGGCAACATCAGAACATGTTCCCACTAAGGAAGCATCAGAGCACGCTAACACCTTAAACACACTTGGGCATTCTGGCACACAAAGAACATCTGGGCACACTGGCACAAGAGAAACCTCTGGGCATGTCAAGGAACTGTGAGCCTCAGGGTCAGCCAAGACAGGACCAAAACCAGGACTGGCCAAAAAAAAATCATCATGACTAGACTTCGCAACTACTGGATTTTTACACGAGAATGCAGGATCAGACTTAGATGTCGCTGATTCCAGCAAAGTCAGTAACAAATCAGATTCAGGGGCACTAACAAGACAGGACAAATCTTCTGATGTATGCACTGAACCAGATAGGGACTCCACAACTACCTCTGGACTGGACAGAGACTCATCTAATACACTGGATTGGAGCTCATGAGGCGCTGCAGAACAAGTCAGCATTGCAGCAGCCCCCACTGGACTAGGCAAAACTGAGGAATTCCCTGGACAGGAAGGGGACTCTGGAACCTCTGCCACAGCGGCCAGAGAACCAGAATCTTTCAGGATACAGGGCTGGGTTTCAGGAACACACATCAGACCGGACTGAAATTCTGAGATTTCTATTATTTTGACCAGAGAATCAGAATTATCCATGTTACAGGGCAAGACTTCTGAAACATTCAGAGGACAGGGCTGGAGTTCCTCGGCTGTTACAACACTGGAGAGGGACTCAACATTGGTTAAATCAGACTGTGTACAGGGCAAGGTATCTAACACAATTGCTGACGAGGACAATATTTCAATGGCTTCTGCTTTGCTGGGCAGAAATTCACCAAGTTTTATTAGAGCAGACTAATTCCAAAACAGCTGCTAGACAAGTGAATATTACTGCAACACCAACTGAGGTAAGCAGTGCCTCAGACCCTTCTGCTAGAGGGTTTGAAATATCCAAAGTACTGGGTGAAGCATAAGACTCTGCGACCACAGCTTCACTGGACAGGATCACTGAACAGTCCATATTGCAGGGCAAAACCATGGAAGCACCTGCTGGACAGCATAATGATTCTGTGACCTGAGTTTCATTGGAGAGATCTACTGCACAATTCATGGTACAGGGCAAATTTACTGGAAGATTTTCTGAACAAGGTAATAATTCTGCGATTTCAGGTTCACATAGCAGATGCTCTGAGCTATTCATGAAACTAGAGCGAGGTGTAGAAACAGGAAGATCAAGACACAATGTTTGCGCATCTGAATCACCATTCATTTGTAAAATTGGAAAATTCAGATGCCGGGGTTCTGATGTTTCTAGACAGGATTGCTGGGACTCGGAAACTGATGTAGTGCATCTATTGGCATCTGCTGGATCAGACAGGAGTTGAACTTTATTAACACAGGTAATTTCTGCAGAAGTGTTTGCAGAGACAGGCAAGATTTTTCTGGTGTCTGTTTCACTAAACAAAGACTCATGAGTACTGGCTAAGCTGGACTCAGAAGTCAGCAGGACCTCTGGATTCTCTGCTGAGAAATTTGTGCAGGGCAAAGTTAAGAAAGTATCAGTGGCTTCTGTTTTACTGGGAAGTAACACTGAGTTATCCATGGTACAGGGTGGAGTTACAGGAACATTCACAAGACATGGCAGGGACTCAGTAACTGGAGAAGTGGGACAGTCTCCAATTGACAGTGTGTCTTCCCTGGTATCAACTGATTGAATCGCATAAAAATCATCCAAAATCATTTTCCACACATCGATCAATGGAGCCACAAAGTCATACCCACACACACCAGTTTTTATTAGGTTATAGGCAGACTTAATGCATGCATTCAATACTAATTCACCTTTTGCACTGTAAAATTGACAAAATGAACTTGAATCATTCTTCCATTCATTGACCAGAGCTTCCATCTCTCCTTTCTCAAATGGAGGATTCCAAGCATACTTAACAGGCAGATCACAGTTTGCAGATATGATTGTGGCAGGGACATATATTGGGTTAATTAGCAGGTGATTGGCAGATTCCTTATTCTTAAGAATCTCTAATACCTGTAGCAAGTGTTTAACTGTAGTGTATGCAAACTTTCCTTGCTTCACAAATAAGTTGATTTGTTCAATACTCTGTAATATCTCCTCATAATCATACTCAGATAATTCTTTTAAACAAAAATCTTTATTTTCCCTAGCCAGTGATGAAAGTTCATTAGTAGTTTCATAAGTCCATTTAACTCCCCTGAAAGACAATTGCATTTCATTATCTGTTAATGGCAGAATCTCATTATAGGTCTCAGTCGCTAAGGATAACGACTCTGCAGATTGGACACGTTTTTTAGAACGTTTGCGTTTTGCCTTTGACCTTGCGGTTTTTGATGATTTATTCAAAGCTGCAGGAAAATTATCAGTAACACTTTCTGCTTGCTGCTCATTCTTGCAAGCAATTGAAGGAGCAGCTGATTGGCCTGCTGCCAGGAGTTCATTTAGAGGAAAAGGCAATGGATCTATGCGCAACCAGTTATGGATCACAAACGCTAGAAATTCCAGTGGTCTCTCATTCAAATCGGAATGATTGAGAACATCACATGCCCACTGAAGCAATTGCCCTTTAAACAAAATATAAACTAGCTGGAGTGCCCAGGTTGAAACAGGAGTCGCTTGGAGATCGGGATTGGCCAGGAACCTGGCACATTCAGAGAAAAACTCATTTTCTGTTTCAGAGCTAAGTTCTTCAAATTTCTTAAAGGAACAGGAACCATAATTAACAGTGTCATACTTTCTGGGAATCCCCCCCACAATGGGGATTGGTAATGGGGTTTTCATAATGTAAGGCTTGGTGGTGTATTCTCCACAGTCAGCATGCAACGCATGAGCTGGCGTGGAGGAGGTACACACACTAGCACCAGGAAACAGGCTATCCCTAGTATAGTGGAGGGGAGGACTGACTCCAATAGGAGATTGTGGCGCACAGAGCCGGTGCAGATCTGACAGCCACAAACAATGCTTTCGTTATAACGTCTCAGCGCAAAGTAGCGCTGAGCGCATAAACCAAAACTGAGGAGATCAGGACAGGTAGACAGAATGAACGCTTGCTAGCTAGCGGCTACTTAGCGACAGCAAGCGTCCAAAACCAGACAGACTGGAATGAGGCAGCCAATGCGCTGCGGCGATGGCGTGCCTCACAAAGACAGGACAGGACAGTCAGAAAATAGCAGGATTAAGATAGATGAACGTAACACAGATAAATATACAATAAGTATGTTTTCCTAGCGTATTACAATTACAGCTATCAATGAAACTATTTGTAACTTCTGACTAACATATGTATATATCGGCAATGAACCGATATATGACATAAGCAGGAACGCTGACTAGGACTGGAGTAATACAGGGAACAGGACTCAGAAGGATTCGCTATCTCTTCGCAGAGATGAACGCAATCCACAAACAGTAACAGAACAGGATTCAGAAGGATTCGTTATCTCTTCGCAGAGATGAACGCAATCCACAAACAGGAACAGGAACAGGATAACTAGCTCAGCACGGGTGTTCACGGTACGCGCAAACTACCAAAACGTGCTGGAAAACAGACTAACTGAACACAGGAAATAAACAGTTCGTGTACGTATATATCAGCAACACTGATATATCAACGTAACACAAATACAAGGAAAATAATAAACGTGCTGGTATGCATATATATTGGCAATGAACCAATATATGATGCAAAGACCAGCAAAGTATCTTTAACAAGAAACACGATCGGGGGCTAAAGCGACAGCAAGACAGGCTTAAGCTGAAGCTATGAAAACCCAAGGAAACCCTGCAGGAAGCAGATCTTTATACTGAGGTCATCCAATGGGAGCAGACATGCAGATTCCCACACAGGTGAATGATAATCAGTCACAAGCTGACAGCAGGGAAAGACAGACAAAGCTATACAGCTTGCATGGAAAGACATCAGAACTGCCTGAGCTGCAGCACTACTTCCAGCAATAGCTGCTGCAGCAGCGATCATTACAGATATTTAATACCACCAGTCACTGTACCTGTTCACGGTACCTGCGTGTGTGTGTGACAGCTGCACATTTGTAATACCCATCACTTTATATACCTACCTGTTGTTCAGTGCACCCACCTACCTACGTGAGCACACGCAGTGTCACTGAACCTGTTCACGGTACCTGTGTGTGTGACAGGTACACATTTGTAATACCCTTCACTGCATATACCTACCTGTTGTTCAGTGCACCCACCTACCTACGTGAGCACACGCAGTGTGATATTTAATACCACCAGTCACTGTACCTGTTCACGGTACCTGCGTGTGTGTGTGTGACAGCTGCACATTTGTAATACCCATAACTGTATATACCTACCTGTTGTTCAGTGCACCCACCTACCTACGTGAGCACACGCAGTGTGATATTTAATACCACTAGTCACTGTACCTGTTCACGGTACCTGTGTGGTGTGTGTGTGAGTGTGACAGCTGCACATTTGTAATACCCATCACTGCATATACCTACCTGTTGTTCAGTGCACCCACCTACCTTCGTGAGCGCACGCAGTGTGATATTTAATACCACCAGTCACTGCACCTGTTCATGGTACCTGTGTGTGTGTGTGTGTGCCAGCTGCACATTTGTAATACCGATCACTGCATATACCTACATGTTGTTCAGTGCACCCACCTACCTACGTGAGCGCACGCAGTGTGATATTTAATACCACCAGTCACTGTATCTGTTCACGGTACCTGTGCGTGTGTGTGTGTGACAGCTGCACATTTGTAATACCGATCACTGCATATACCTACATGTTGTTCAGTGCACCCACCTACCTACGTGAGCGCACGCAGTGTGATATTTAATACCACCAGTCACTGTACCTGTTCACGGTACCTGTGTGTGTGTGTGTGAGACATTTGTAATAACCATCACTGCATATACCTACCTGTTGTTCAGTGCACTCACCTACATACGTGAGCGCACGCAGTGTGATAGTTATTACCACCAGTCACTGTACCTGTTCACGGTACCTGTGTGTGTGTGTGTGTGTGTGTGTGTGTGAGTGCGACAGCTGCACATTTGTAATACCCATCACTGCATATACCTACCTGTTGTTCAGTGCACCCACCTACCTACGTGAGCACACACACTGTGATATTTAATGCCACCAGTCACTGTACCTGTTCACGCTACCTGTGCGTGTGTGACAGCTGCACATTTGTAATACCCATCACTGCATATACCTACCTGTTGTTCAGTGCACCCACCTACCTACGTGAGCGCACGCAGTGTGATATTTAATACCACCAGTCACTGTACCTGCTCACGGTACCTGTGCGTGTGTGATAGCTGCACATTTGTAATACCCTTTACTGCATATACCTACCTGTTGTTCAGTGCACCCACCTACCTTTGTGAGCGCACACAGTGTGATATTTAATACCACCAGTCACTGTACCTGTTCACGGCACCTGTGTGTGTGTATGTGTGTGTGTGTGTGTGTGTGTGTGTGTGTGTGTGTGAGAGAGAGAGAGGCAGCTGCACATTTGTAATACCAGTCATTGCATAATTGTTCACAGTACCTATGTGACCGCACGCTGTGTAATATACCACTCCGTGCATACCTGTTAACTGCACCTGTATGACAGCTGCACATTGTATTGTAATAGCAGTCACTGCATACCTTTCACTGCACCTGTGTGACTGCACATTGTATTAGTCAAATCAGTGCAAAGCTTTCCAGTTACAACACTGGAGAGGGACTCAACATTGGTTAAATCAGACTGTGTACAGGGCAAGGTATCTAACACAATTGCTGACGAGGACAATATTTCAATGGCTTCTGCTTTGCTGGGCAGAAATTCACCAAGTTTTATTAGAGCAGACTAATTCCAAAACAGCTGCTAGACAAGTGAATATTACTGCAACACCAACTGAGGTAAGCAGTGCCTCAGACCCTTCTGCTAGAGGGTTTGAAATATCCAAAGTACTGGGTGAAGCATAAGACTCTGCGACCACAGCTTCACTGGACAGGATCACTGAACAGTCCATATTGCAGGGCAAAACCATGGAAGCACCTGCTGGACAGCATAATGATTCTGTGACCTGAGTTTCATTGGAGAGATCTACTGCACAATTCATGGTACAGGGCAAATTTACTGGAAGATTTTCTGAACAAGGTAATAATTCTGCGATTTCAGGTTCACATAGCAGATGCTCTGAGCTATTCATGAAACTAGAGCGAGGTGTAGAAACAGGAAGATCAAGACACAATGTTTGCGCATCTGAATCACCATTCATTTGTAAAATTGGAAAATTCAGATGCCGGGGTTCTGATGTTTCTAGACAGGATTGCTGGGACTCGGAAACTGATGTAGTGCATCTATTGGCATCTGCTGGATCAGACAGGAGTTGAACTTTATTAACACAGGTAATTTCTGCAGAAGTGTTTGCAGAGACAGGCAAGATTTTTCTGGTGTCTGTTTCACTAAACAAAGACTCATGAGTACTGGCTAAGCTGGACTCAGAAGTCAGCAGGACCTCTGGATTCTCTGCTGAGAAATTTGTGCAGGGCAAAGTTAAGAAAGTATCAGTGGCTTCTGTTTTACTGGGAAGTAACACTGAGTTATCCATGGTACAGGGTGGAGTTACAGGAACATTCACAAGACATGGCAGGGACTCAGTAACTGGAGAAGTGGGACAGTCTCCAATTGACAGTGTGTCTTCCCTGGTATCAACTGATTGAATCGCATAAAAATCATCCAAAATCATTTTCCACACATCGATCAATGGAGCCACAAAGTCATACCCACACACACCAGTTTTTATTAGGTTATAGGCAGACTTAATGCATGCATTCAATACTAATTCACCTTTTGCACTGTAAAATTGACAAAATGAACTTGAATCATTCTTCCATTCATTGACCAGAGCTTCCATCTCTCCTTTCTCAAATGGAGGATTCCAAGCATACTTAACAGGCAGATCACAGTTTGCAGATATGATTGTGGCAGGGACATATATTGGGTTAATTAGCAGGTGATTGGCAGATTCCTTATTCTTAAGAATCTGTAATACCTGTAGCAAGTGTTTAACTGTAGTGTATGCAAACTTTCCTTGCTTCACAAATAAGTTGATTTGTTCAATACTCTGTAATATCTCCTCATAATCATACTCAGATAATTCTTTTAAACAAAAATCTTTATTTTCCCTAGCCAGTGATGAAAGTTCATTAGTAGTTTCATAAGTCCATTTAACTCCCCTGAAAGACAATTGCATTTCATTATCTGTTAATGGCAGAATCTCATTATAGGTCTCAGTCGCTAAGGATAACGACTCTGCAGATTGGACACGTTTTTTAGAACGTTTGCGTTTTGCCTTTGACCTTGCGGTTTTTGATGATTTATTCAAAGCTGCAGGAAAATTATCAGTAACACTTTCTGCTTGCTGCTCATTCTTGCAAGCAATTGAAGGAGCAGCTGATTGGCCTGCTGCCAGGAGTTCATTTAGAGGAAAAGGCAATGGATCTATGCGCAACCAGTTATGGATCACAAACGCTAGAAATTCCAGTGGTCTCTCATTCAAATCGGAATGATTGAGAACATCACATGCCCACTGAAGCAATTGCCCTTTAAACAAAATATAAACTAGCTGGAGTGCCCAGGTTGAAACAGGAGTCGCTTGGAGATCGGGATTGGCCAGGAACCTGGCACATTCAGAGAAAAACTCATTTTCTGTTTCAGAGCTAAGTTCTTCAAATTTCTTAAAGGAACAGGAACCATAATTAACAGTGTCATACTTTCTGGGAATCCCCCCCACAATGGGGATTGGTAATGGGGTTTTCATAATGTAAGGCTTGGTGGTGTATTCTCCACAGTCAGCATGCAACGCATGAGCTGGCGTGGAGGAGGTACACACACTAGCACCAGGAAACAGGCTATCCCTAGTATAGTGGAGGGGAGGACTGACTCCAATAGGAGATTGTGGCGCACAGAGCCGGTGCAGATCTGACAGCCACAAACAATGCTTTCGTTATAACGTCTCAGCGCAAAGTAGCGCTGAGCGCATAAACCAAAACTGAGGAGATCAGGACAGGTAGACAGAATGAACGCTTGCTAGCTAGCGGCTACTTAGCGACAGCAAGCGTCCAAAACCAGACAGACTGGAATGAGGCAGCCAATGCGCTGCGGCGATGGCGTGCCTCACAAAGACAGGACAGGACAGTCAGAAAATAGCAGGATTAAGATAGATGAACGTAACACAGATAAATATACAATAAGTATGTTTTCCTAGCGTATTACAATTACAGCTATCAATGAAACTATTTGTAACTTCTGACTAACATATGTATATATCGGCAATGAACCGATATATGACATAAGCAGGAACGCTGACTAGGACTGGAGTAATACAGGGAACAGGACTCAGAAGGATTCGCTATCTCTTCGCAGAGATGAACGCAATCCACAAACAGTAACAGAACAGGATTCAGAAGGATTCGTTATCTCTTCGCAGAGATGAACGCAATCCACAAACAGGAACAGGAACAGGATAACTAGCTCAGCACGGGTGTTCACGGTACGCGCAAACTACCAAAACGTGCTGGAAAACAGACTAACTGAACACAGGAAATAAACAGTTCGTGTACGTATATATCAGCAACACTGATATATCAACGTAACACAAATACAAGGAAAATAATAAACGTGCTGGTATGCATATATATTGGCAATGAACCAATATATGATGCAAAGACCAGCAAAGTATCTTTAACAAGAAACACGATCGGGGGCTAAAGCGACAGCAAGACAGGCTTAAGCTGAAGCTATGAAAACCCAAGGAAACCCTGCAGGAAGCAGATCTTTATACTGAGGTCATCCAATGGGAGCAGACATGCAGATTCCCACACAGGTGAATGATAATCAGTCACAAGCTGACAGCAGGGAAAGACAGACAAAGCTATACAGCTTG